>NC_044559.1:132090898-133290898 GCF_007565055.1 Rhinopithecus roxellana | reverse complement strand
CCTCTCCTGCCTAGTTTTAAAACAATTTTAATTAATATTTTTATACCAGGTACAAAGCAATTCTTTCTGAACGCTGTCCTACATGTGGCCCATGTTACCTATTTCTTGGGTACCTTTCAGAGGTATTACTATGCCTGTCTTGCTCTAATAAAGCATCTTCCTATTGCAAACCCCAGACATCTCTTCAACTGTTGCCTGGGAGCAGGGGAAATTATACCATTTCTGTTACTTATATTTCTACAAGTATCTAACCTTTCTGAAACACCACTTTCTTCATATCTTCATCTCTTCCACTCACAACATGCCCATGATTTCCTACTGTCAACTGGATAAACCCCCAAACTTCTTAGCCTGGGATTTACAGTCCTCCACCATCTGCTTCCATTACTTACCTTTCTAGCTATCTTCCTAGGAATCTTAGGCTGGAATCTGGCAACACTGGTTTTGTTTCCCTAAAAACTTGTGCTTATTTAAACCACGGAGAATAAGGAGTGGCAACAAACAGGATGATTAGTAAGAAGATTACGGACTCTGGAATAAGAATAAAGCTTTGAACCCTGGTGCCACCTTCCTAAGACAGTGTGTGATCTCAGGTTAATAACTAAGGCTCAGAGGACTATTTCTCACCTGAAAAATGATAATTCTATCTAATATCTACCAAGCAGGTAGATAGATAAGGTATGTAAAATGTCTAATACACAGAAAGTACTCTGTAAGTGGTAGATATGAGTGCTTAGTAATTTGGCAGGCTAATTACTACAGAACTAGTGATAATGCATTTATTCTACTAAGCTCTGAAGTAGGCTGTCTTCTCTGGAATGCTAGAATATGTAGGATCTTGAGGGATAGGGAATAGAGGAAAAGTTGATGTAAATGAAATTCATTGTCAGGAAAGTAATACAGGGAAAACTCATAAAACTAAATCTCCTACAGTAATTCATAGCTTAGTACTCCTTTGGGGGAAGTGCAGGTTTCAAAGCTAATTAGTAAAAAAAAAAAAAAAAAAAAAAAGTAGAGTTCCAGTCTTTTTAGTTTTATGGCCACATCTCACATGCTATGCTACATAGTGACTGGCAGGCACCTAATATTTGGAGTTAATGAGTTTTCAAGGGGTATGCTAGCAATTTCTAGAATCTGATATTCTACAGATGACTAACGTGGATCAAATATCTGAGAATAAGTGAAAAAGGTGACCTCACATATATTAGCCATAGATGATATGAAAACTTAATCATCTAATAGTTTTATTAGAACTGTTTGATAAGTACTAACTGCTTAATGGCTAGTAGCAGAATTAATAAGCAATCATATACACAGAAGGCTGTTGGGGATAGGGTTATGACAGGAAACACTTAGCAAAAGCAAATGTCTTTATAAGCTTCTGCTTGTCAAAATCCTACTCCACATTTAAGGCCAAGTTTGAATTGTACTTCCTCCAAGAAATCTTACTCGGTCTCTTTAGCTGGTTCTAATCTTCCTTCTTAGTGCTTCAAAAAGATCTCATACCTTTAATAGAGTACTCAACACATTTATCATTGCATTTGACAAGCACTTACCACCATACGGAGGACATGCAAAGATGACTAAGGCACTGCTTTCAAGAAGCTCAAAGCTAAGTGAGTTGCCTTGCTTTACTTTTGTTTAAAATCTGTTTCATTCCAGTAGGAATGCTAAGTTCTCTGAGGCAGACACTGGTGTGCTCACTACTGCATTCCCAGTATTTAGAAGAGTGTTTGGCACATAGTAGGTGCTCAATAAATATTGAATATAAATGTGAATATAGAATTATAGAGTTCTTTGCTACATATTTTTTCTCTTACTAGACTATTACAGACTTAAGAAATAGATATAGTTGTGCCAGGTGCAGTGGCTCACACCTGTAATCCCAGCATTTTGGGAGGCCAAGGCGGGCGGATCACAAGGTCAGGAGATTGAGACCATCCTGGCTAACACAGTGAAACCCCGTCTCCACTAAAAATACAAAAAAATTAGCTGGGCGTGGTGGTGGGCACCTGTAGTCCCAGCTACTCGGGAGGTTGAGGCAGAAGAATGGCATGAACCCGGGAGGTGGAGCTTGCAGTGAGCCGAGATCAGGCCACTGCACTCCAGCCTAGGTAACAGAGCAAGACTCCATCTCAAAAAAAAAAAAAAAAAACAACAACAAAAAAGAAAAGAAATATATATAGTTGTAAGGATAATGGATGGTCTTTTTCACAGCACCTGGCTTAGTGTCTTACACACAGCAATATCTGCCATTGAACTGAGTTATAATTTTCAATTTCATCCTTAAGAAGTTATTAGTAGCTTCTGCACTCATAGGGGATCACCACTGTGAATTATATTTATGAAGTCTCAGAAAACTCTTTGTTAAATAAAAACATAGGGGTTGTTCAGAGCATCAATAGAGTAATTTTCATCAAGCATGGCAGGTTCCCCAGTTCTTCAAACTATTACTTAGGGATAAAACAGCTAGGGACACTGATGGAGCATTGCATCTCTAGGGCAGTGACTCACAAGCCTAGCTGCACACTAGATTTACCTGGGAACCCTTTGTATTAGTCCGTTCTTTGCTGTGCATAAAGACATACCTGAGACTGGGTAATTTATAAAGGAAAGGTTTAATTGACTCACAGTTTTGCAGGGCTAGGGATACCTCAGGAAACTTACAGTCATGGTAGAAGGGGAAGCAAACATATCCTTCTTCACATGGCAGCAGGAAGAAGAATGAGTACCTGGTGAAGGGGGAAGCCTTTTATAAAACCATCAGATCTCATGAGAACTAACTCACTGTCATGAGAACAGGCTGGGGGAAACTGCCCCATGATTCAATTATCTCCACCTGTTCCCTCCCAGGACATATGGGGATGATGGGAACTACAATTCAACATGAGATCTGGGTGGGGACACAGCCAAACCATATCACCCTTTAAGAAACACTTCTGGAATTTCTCATGCAGAGGGTTAAGAAAACCCCAAACCACTGATGCCCGGACTCACCTACTGAGCCTCTGATTTAATTGATTTGAAGAGGGTCCAAACAAACCACACTCCTTAAAAATTCCTAAAGTGATCCCATTGTAGAGAAGCACTGCCTTAGAGGAACAGTATGATTAGGAGAAAAGCACTTTCTTACGGAAAAGACAAGATCTGGAATAGGAAGCCTTGTATTTTAGACCAGACTCTGAATGGGTTATTAACTTCTCTTTCTGTCTCTATATTCTCAAAAGCACAGTATCTAACAAGGCTGCTAGAAAGAAAGAGAAAAAAGGCTGTGAAACATTTCACGGTCATTAATTTATATGCCAATTTTTTTTTTTTTTTTTTTTTTTTGAGACGGAGTCTCGCTCTGTCACCCAGGCTGGAATGCAGTGGCCGGATCTCAGCTCACTGCAAGCTCCGCCTCCCAGGTTCATGCCATTCTCCTGCCTCAGCCTCCGGAGTAGCTGGGACTACAGGCGTCCGCCACCTTGCCCGGATAGTTTTTGGTATTTTTTAGTGGAGACAGGGTTTCACCATGTTAGCGAGGATAGTCTCGATCTCCTGACCTTGTGATCCGCCCATCTCGGCCTCCCAAAGTGCTGGGATTACAGGCTTGAGCCACTGCGCCCGGCTCTATGTAAAAATTTAATACCACCACTAGGACCTTCAATCTCTTAGGTCTTGTTTGATATGTTGATACAGAACCTCACACAGAAATTGATTAATGTCAGCCAAATGAAAACTTAGATTTTCATGTTAACAAATCCAAAGTGGAATAAAAGAAGCAATTAGAAAGCAGATGGCGATTCCCCTTTTATAGGAAACGGTCCTAGAGAGATGGACTCGTAACCTTAGGAGCAAAGGCCCTTCATTGACACTCACTTTAGTTAATTGCTATGTTCACAAACTATTTAATCAACATGAGAGGACAATCAATCTTAATCTCATTGCTAACACAGGCTAGAAATTCTGGGCCAAAAGTAATTTAACACTGCAGATTTTCATCATCTGACAAAATTTGTCCTTTCATTTTAGAGCTCTTTTGCAAGGTCTTCAGATCCTAAATTAACTCCTGTCAATGCTCAAATACTCTGTTCCTTCAAGGGAGATGTCTCTAATGCCCAATTTATTGCTTTTAAGTATAAATTCATAATGAAATATGAATTCATCTATCATGATAGATAATTAAAGTAAAATCAATATCTGAACCAACCTTTAAAAATAAGCCTGGTCAAAATAAAGGAGCATGTCTGAATGCAAACACTATACTTCCAGCATAGGGGCTAAAAAATCCACCTATACATTCATAATCAGTTTTTTGAAATTACGATTTCCAACAGACATGAGCTAAGTACTGGGTAGTGTAGAAGTGCTCTATGGGAGATAAATGTTTTTTCTCTGTCACTTTCCATTAATGATGAGTTTTCCCCACAGCCAAGAGAACACCTGCTGTGGGAAAAGGCTGGACTGAGTTCACAGAAGCTGACACTTCCTCTCAGAGTCCAGCCTGCCCTCATTTGCAGCCCACAGCCTGGTTCAGAGGTCCTTTCAACTTTTCAACATCCAAGACAAGGAGGAAAAAGTCTGGCTGATAAGAAGGGCTTTCCACCAAGTTGGGGCAATGCTATGCATACAAGATTTCTTGCACAAAGACTAACTAGGAAACTGGGACAAGCACTAGCAATCCTCTATCTTATTTTCAATTATTGAATCTTTAAAGCTAGAAGGGCCCTTACAGCAAGCATCTAGGATAAGCCTCTCAATTCATGAGGCCAATAAGGTTAAGTGATTTGTCTAATGACTCTGAGGCAGAAGTTGATCTCAAGTTTTCCATCTTCATGCCTACCATGCCATACTACCTTGGTCATATGGTTTGGCTGTGTCCCCACCCAAATCTTGAATTGTAGCTCCCATAATGCCCATGTGTTGTGGAAGGGACCTGGTGGAAGGTAACTGAATCATGAGGGTAGATCTTCCCTGTGCTGTTCTTGCGATAGTGAATAAGTCTCAGAAGATCTGATGGTTTCATAAAAAGGAGTTCCCCTGCACATGCTTTCTTTCTTGCCTGCCACAATGTAAGACGTGTCTTTTCATTTTTTTTCTTTTTTATTTTTTTTGAGACGGAGTTTTGCTCTTACTGCTGAAGCTGGAGTGCAATGGCGCGAACTCGGCTCACCACAACCTCCACCTCCTGAGTAATTCTCCACCTCCTGAGTGATTCTCCTGCCTCAGCCTCCTGAGTAGCTGGGATTACAGGCATGCACCACCATGCCGGGCTAATTTTTTGGATTTTTAGTAGAGACGGGTTTCTCCATGTTGTTCAGGCTGGTCTCCAACTCCCGAACTTAGGTGATTCGCCCGCTTTGGCCTCCCAAAGTGCTGGGGTTACAGGCGTGAGCCACCGCACCCAGCCATAAGACATGTCTTTTCTTCTCCTTTGCCTTCCGCCATGATTGTGAGGCCTCCCCAGCCATATGGAACTATGAAATCAAACCTCTTTCCTTTATACATTACCCAGTCTCGGCATGTCTTTATTAGCAGCAAGAGAATGGACTAATACACTTGGCAATCTCTCATGGAATATTTTTAGTGCCAGGTTAGATTCTTGGTCATGGTCAGATGGTAGCCATTGTCCAGTGGGAAGAGTACTGGGCTGGGAATGAGAAGATCTGGGTTCTAGCCTTAGCACTGCTTTGTGTGTTTGTGTGTGTGTGTTCTCTTAGAGGTCTCGATTTTTATTTATTTTTTTAAGGCAAGGTCTCATTCTGTCACCCAGGCTGGAGTGCAGTAGCATGATTACAGCTAATTGCAGCTTCAACCTCCCCAAGCTCAGGTGATCCTCCCACCTCAGTCTCCTGAGTAGGTGGGACTACAGGCACATGCCACCATGCCTGGCTAGTTTTTGTACTTTTTGTGGAGACAACGTTTCACCACTTTGCCCAAGCTGGTCTTGAACTTCTGGGCAGGAGAACTTCTAGGCAGGAGAATCATTTGAACCCAGGAGGTAGAGGTTGCAATGAGCCGAGATCGCGCCATTGCATTCCAGCCTGGGCAACAACAGTGAAACTCTGTCTCAAAAAAAATAAATAAATGAAAAGAAAAAGGCCGGGCGCGGTGGCTCAAGCCTGTAATCCCAGCACTTTGGGAGGCCGAGACGGGTGGATCACGAGGTCAGGAGATCGAGACCATCCTGGCTAACATGGTGAAACCCCGTCTCTACTAAAAACTACAAAAAACTAGCCGGGCGAGGTGGCGGCGCCTGTAGTCCCAGCTACCAGGGAGGCTGAGGCAGAAGAATGGCATGAACCCGGAAGGCGGAGCTTGCAGTGAGCTGAGATCTGGCCACAGCACTCCAGCCTGGGTGACAGAGCGAGACTCCATCTCAAAAAAAATAAAATAAAATAAAATAAAAAGAAAAGACACATCTTACATTGTGGCAAGTCTTGAACTTTGATTCTCCCGCCTTGGCCTCCCAAAGTGCTGGGATTACAGGCATGAGCCACCGTGCCCGATGAGGCCTGACCTTTTAACTGATCTCTGCTTCTATTTGTTCATCTCACTCTCAGATGCTGACTCAGTCCTATCATCTTTTCTTTTTTTTCTTCTTTTCCTTTTTTTTGAGATGGAGTTTCATTCTTTCTCCCACGCTGGAGTGAAGTGGTATGATCTTGATTCACAGAAACCTCCACCCTTCCTCTGCAACCCCCCTTCCCCGGGTCCAAGCAATTTTCTTGCCTCAACCTCCCAAGTAGCTGGGATTATGGGTGCCCACCACCACGCCTGGCTAATTTTTGTACTTTTAGTAGAGACGGGGTTTTGCCATGTTGGCCAGGGTGGTCTTGAACTCCTGACCTCAGGTGATCTGCGTGTCTTGACCTCCCAAAGTGTTAGGATTACAGGCATGAGCCACTGTGCGCAGCCACCACCTTTTCTTTCCTTGTACCAAGTGCAGCTGGTGTTGAAGGGTACCAGAGAGCAGCATTGCTAGAGTGTTCCACAAACCCATGGTCTCCAGCCTCAAGGCTGTTCAACAAACTCTAACTCATCTCCTGAATTCTAATAGCCTTATTATCAGTCTTTCTGTTTCTATGCTTGCTCTTCTCCAAACTATCTTCCATAAAACACCCAGAGTTGTCTCTTTAAACCTAGATATAACCAGGTCATTTCACTACTCACAACTCTTTAATGGCGTTCCAATGCACTGTGAGTAAACTCCAAACTCCTTCCATTCTTATGAAGTCTTGCATGTTCTGTTCCTCATATCCCTCTCTGAGCTCAGCTCAGGCCATTCACCTTTTTGCTCAGAACCTTCTATACAAACTCGTCCCCTTTCTGTTCTTCACACATGCCAGGTTTGTTTTTCCTGCTTGTTATGGACTGACCACACCCCTCACCTCATTCATATGTTGAAGCCCTCCCTAACCCCCAGTGTGCCCAATGTGGTTGTATTTGGAGATGGGGCCTTAGAGGAAATAACAAGGCTAAATGAGGTCACAAGGGTGGGGCCCTAATCTGCTAGGATTAGTGTTCTTATAAGAAAAAACACAAAGAGATTTCTCTCTTCATGCACACATACTGAGGAAAGGCCGTGTGAGGACACATTGAAAAGGCAGCTACCTGCAAGGCAGGAAAAGAGCTCTTATCAGAAACTAAATCAGCTGGCACCTTGATCACAGGCTTCTAGCCTCCAGGAATGTGAGAAAATAACTTTCTCTTGTTAAAGCCACCCAGTCTATGGTATGTTGTTACAGTAGCCCAAGTAGGCTAATACGGTGCCTTGGAATTTGCCTATGTGATGTCCCACTTTCCAGAGCCTCCTTTTCCACCTCTCTCCTTTCTCTGCTTCTGTAATTTTCACTGAATATGCCTTCTGACTAGACCACTCTAATGAAACAGCCCTCTCAAAGGTCACCAATTATTGCCATTTCACCAAAACCAATGGATGTTACCACCTTTACCTTACTGGATCCTCACTGTTATATGTGACATGGTAGACCCCTCAGTTCTTGAACCCTCTACTTCCTTGGCTTTGATTTCACTACTCTCTTTAGGTTCTTTAGGTATTCTCTTTTTCTTTTTTTTTTTTTTGAGATGGAGTCTCACTCTGTTGCCCAGGCTGGAGTGCAATGGCACAATCTTGGCTCACTGCAACCTCTGTCACCCGGTTTCAAGTGATTCTTGCACCTCAGCTTCCGAGTAGCTGGGATTATATACGCGTGCCACCATGTCCACCTAATTTTTGTATTTTTAGTAGAGATGGGGTTTCACCATGTTGGCCAGGCTGGTCTTGAACTCCTGGCCTCAAGTGATCCACCTGCCTTGGCCTCCCACAGTGCTGGGATTACAGGTATAAGCCACGGCACCCAGCTTCTGTAGGTATTCTCTAACCATTTCTTCTAGATTTGCTTCCTGAGCTGCTTGAATGTTTGTGTCCCATTGGCTTCCGTCCTTGGCCCATAGTTCTTTTCTGTAAAATACCCTCCTTGGGGAATCTCATCTGTTCTTATGGTTGTAATGCTAACATGTGTTGATGATTCCCAAACCTATCTCAGGTAACTCTAAGGTAACGTGAATATGCAGCCGCCTGCTGACCATCTCTGGTTGGATAGTCCACAGGCATCTTAAATTTAAGATGTCCATGACTGAACTCTTTATTTTCCCATCTAAACCAGTCTCTCTTTTAAAATTCTGAATTTCAGTTGGTGCCACCCTTTCTTAAACAAGAAATCTGGGGTGATTCTGGACGCTGTCCTCTTCCTCACCCACTGCTTATTTCTTTTCTCCCTTTGGACCTTAGGTACCAGAAATGAATTAGGTGTAATCATTGGTTCATGAAATACTCTCATCATTATGTTAGTACCTTCATATTAAATAATAAGCATACATTCCCACAGTTTCTTTTCTTCCTCTAGCCAAAGCTACCTACCTTTCCTTCTTTGAAGTGCTTCTTGAGCTGCCTCTGCATGGCAGTCAGCTTCTTGGACTGCACCCCACTGTAGGCAAGTAGCATGCCACCAAACTGCCTCTCAGTAATTCTCCCATCCACAGGGTCATGGCGTTCGAACTGGGAGGGAAACAGAAAGAGTGTTCCTGGGGTCAGTGGAAAGTATTTTGACACAGAACATGGAATGATCAGCTGTGTTTGATGGCAGAAAATAGCTGATGACTGGGATTATATTTTTGAGCTACAATTCTCAGTAAGATATGCAGAAACTAAGAAACAGAAGCTCCAGGTTCTTATCCCAGATCTGCCACTTACTATTGTCAGAGACAGTCAAACCAGAGCAACAGCATCTTGAGCATCTTGAGTAAGGGCTAGGAAAAATGAGGCTGGGACTTGCTGGGCTGCATTCCCAGGAAGTTAGGTATTCCTAGCCTCGGGATGTCTATGGTTAATGGAACAGATTGATAACGTTTACTGAACAGACCCAGACTCACCAATGTCCTGATATCCTGTATCTTGTGAACAGAAGCATTCCTAATTTTGTTTTAAAGATAATAATATTGATTACGCTTCTAAAAAATTCATAAAGGTCTGAGAGTATAATTTTAAAGAAGAGTAATATATTTTCAAGTTTTCCCAAAATACCAATAAAATGTCAGGACATTGATAGAGATAGGACTTACATATGAGACGCGAAATAAGAAAGTTAAGAGTGAATTTCTCTTTCAGCTCTCATTTCTTCAGTTAGCTCAGTAAGTTGATAGATACCTAAATTTGTTTCCTCAGTGGTGAGACTGTGTCAATGAGCAAGACATAGAACTGTATTTTAATACAATTACTTTTGTATAAACCTGTAACAGTGACCATTCCCCCCCATCCCCCCCTTTTTTTTTTAAGATGGAGTTTCACTCATCACCCAGATTGGAGTGCAATGGTGCAATCTTGGCTCACTGCAACCTCCACCTCCAGGTTCAAGCAATTCTCCTGTCTCAGCCTCCCGAGTAGCTGGGATTTCAGGCATGCACCACCACGTCTGGCCAATTTTTGTATTTTTAGGAGAGATAGGGTTTCACCATGTTGGCCAGGCTGGTCTTGAACTCCTGACCTCAGGTGATCCACTGGCCTCGGCTTCCCAAAGTGCTGGGATTACAGGCATGAACCAACATGCCTGGCCTAACAGCAACCATTTGCTGAGTATGTACTATGGTCCAGGTATTTCACCCATATGTTCTTTTTTTAATGACTTAAAAAATTTTTTTTGTAAATAGAGATGGGGTTCTCGTTATGTTGCCAGACTAGTCTTGAACTTCTGGGCTCAAGCAGTCTGCCTGCCTTGGCCTCCTAAAGTGCTGGGATACAGGTGTGAGTCACTGTGCCTATAGTCACTATAACAGCCTCTGGAGCACCTATTGTTAGCTCCACTCTGCAGATGAGAAAACTGAGGTAACATGCAGCTACATGTGACAGAGCTGGGATTTGAATTCAGCCCTATTTGGGTCCAAAGACTATCTCTCAACACCACACCATTTCCTACTTCTGAGTACATTCGCTTCCTGTAGAATAGCACTGTGTTGTTTTGGATAAACTTATACAGCCATGGGGCTTAGTCACATTTAAATGAGACACAAAACTATGCCCAAAGAAATCAACATCATCAATTATTAGGTGAAAGCCTCTTTTTCAGCACTGCCACTGCATATTTGATGTTTGTCACACCATCATTCTACAGAGCTGATTAATTTTTGACAATACCAAAAAGTTTTCAGGATTCAATTTAAGTGTGACTTATGACTCAGTTTACTATCCTGACACAAAGTGGAGGACTGACACAGTTTTCTAAATGGGCATACTTTCTGCAATGTTTAAATCAGATTTCAGTGAAACCTGGGTAAAAGTTCACCTATGGGCTTCTTCAACGCGTGTGAAACAAGGCTGTGCTCCCTGCTCTCCAGGACAGACTTGAATGATTTAGAGTGTTCATTCTACCCTTATGTGGAAGGTTTCACAGCTGTGGGGCAATCCCATGTGTTGGAATTAGATGAATTTTCAGCTTTATCTCACCAGATAGACTCATGGTCGAAAAGTTTCTTGTTTGTGACACTGGCAGCAGCTGCAGCTTGCTCAAGGCTTACAAAAGGCCTTCATTTTCTGTTCTCCATAGGGGCACAAGGCCTCGCCTCTGTTTTGTTTCAGACAGTAAGGTCAATTTCCAGCAGAGACGCCCAAGCAACAATTCTAATGCTCAGATTACCATTTTTACTAATGTTCTTTGAAAACTCAGACTTGTCTTTTGGTAATGGGCTCTATTATGATTATTTTTAAGTGACTGGAATCTGAAAGGGCTTAAAAACAATCAACTTCCACTTGTCCAAGTCGTACGGCTGCTTCGAAGCTTACTACTTCAGCTCTGCAATTTGATTTTGGGCAGCACCTCTCCTTTTAGGTTTTTAGGCTCTTCTGAGGCAGGACCCCCCTTATTTCTGAGGTCTTAAACATGGCTGGAGGGAGCCATGGAGATCTGTTTTCCTTTACACGCAAAACTGCTAATGGAAACAGACTTGAACTAATGTCCTATTTGTTCAAAATTTATTAACTGAAGAACCTACTACGCTAAGGCTGGGGAAGTCTGAAGGTAGTATCTCAAGAACCTTCATTAGGGTTAAATTTTTAAGGGCAATAGCTAGATGTCATGTGGCTGCAGGGGTCAAGTGTATGCAGGGTTAAACACTGCTAATCCAAAAACCCCAAATCTGAAATGCTTCAAAATCCAAAACTATTTTTGTTGTTGAGCGACAGAGTCTTGCTCTGTTACCCAGGCTGGAGTGCAGTGGCATGATCTTGGCTCCCTACAACTTCCGCCTCCTGGGTTCAAGTGATTCTCCTGCCTCAGTTTCCCAAGTAGCTGGGACTACAGGCATGTGCCACCATGCCCAGATAATTTTTGTAGTTTTAGTAGAGACAAGGTTTCAGTATATGTTGGCCAGGCTGGTCTCAGACTCCTGACCTCAGGTGATCCGCCTGCCTTGGCCTCCCAAAGTGCTGAGATTACAGGCGTGAGCCACTGTACCTGGCCCCAAATCCAAAATTTCTTGAGCACCAACACGATGCTCAAAGATCATGCAAAAGGGAAATGTTTATTGGAGCATTCTGGATTTTTTTTTTTTTTTTCCCAGACAGGGTCTTGAACTGTCACCCAGGCTGGAGTGTAGTGGCACAATCATGGCTCACTGCAGCCTCAACCTCCTGGGCTCAAGTGATCTTCCCATCTTAGCCTTCTGAGTAGCTGGGACTATAGGCGTGCACTACTACACCTGGCTAATTTTTGTATCTTTTGTAGAGATGGGGGTATCCTATGTTGCCTGGGCTGTTCTTGAACCCTTGAGCTCAAGCTATCTGCCCACCTAAGGCCTCCCACAGTGCTGCAATTACAGGCGTGAGCCACAGTACCCGGCCTGAATTTTGGATTTTTGGATTAGTGATGCTCAACCAGTAAGTGTAACGCAAATGTTCCAAAATCTGAAACACCGCTGGTGCCAAGCATTTTGGATAAGGGATACTCAACTGCTATCTTAAGCTGGGACAATCCTGTGGGTGCACTCCTGGAGTGCCATATGCGTGTAATCAATCCCCAAGGTTGTGGGAGGATCTTCTGAGGAAAGACACAGGTTATTACAAAATTATCATAATGTAGAAAAGTTCTAATTGCATATGTGGAAGCAATTCAAATTGCTGGCTTATATTTTACTTCACCCAACCTATTTTCCACTAATGTTGGAACCTCTGATGTTCTACTTCAATGAAAATGAAAAGCCTCCACTGTGTTTGATTCTGAGGCACAGCATGTGTGCACTCCAGCACACCACCCACCATCTGCATTGTTTTTCCATGTCTAGGAAGAGAGCTTAACCGCCTCACATTTCCCCTTCGGCAGCCATTGCCACTTTCTCAAATGGATACAAGCTGTTGTTTCCCTGTTGTTCCCCAGGGGGCTGCAGGGTAGGCAAAGAGGAGCCAAAAAACTGCAAGGTTTTTCCTGGCTTTCTGTTCACACTGCGCCTCTTGTTCGCACTCCTGTCCCTTGTCGTTTTGGAAGGACAGATGGTCTACACATATCTAGATGAAATTACTTAAGAATAGGAAACCAGGAAAGGAAGAAAACATGTATTATGAACAAAGGCCAAAAGTAAGGTTAGAAGCATAGTAAAAGGAAAAAGAAATCAGTATCTGCAAGTGAGTCTTCATTTATTGAAGACTTTTGAGGTTAATGTATCCAACAAATGTAAACAGCCTTCTTCTCTTTCATACAGTTATCTTTCAAGGGACTCTGTCCATTCCCCAGAGTAAATCCTATCCTCATACAAGTTTTCAGAATGATAAATTTTGGGGACCAGGTATAGTGGCTCATGCCTGTAATCCCAGCACTTTTGGAGGCTGACATGGGTGGATCGCTTCAGCCCAAGAGTTCAAGACCAGCTTCAGCATCATAGACCCAATCTCTAAAAATATATATACATAAATATAAAATATATAATATATATATTTATATATTAAAAAGAATTATACATTTCTTGATAGGCTTCTGAACTGTGTAGTGCAAGATTGCATAGTGATCTCAAGCTGCTGAGCTGAACACATCTGTGTTTTTGAATCTGATAGTATGTAGCTTTTGAGGTCCTAACCATGCCACTGTGACTACTATCAGGAGTCTCAGAATAACTGTGTTATGTCCACCTAAAGGAAAATGATTACAGGCAAAGTTCTTGACTGTAAACCTACCCAGTGAGCATGACATACACATTTCATAGTTTGAATGGAAATCTATGTTACTGCAATTGACCAGGGACACTCAAGAGCCAAGGTCAGACTGCCAGGAGCCTGAACTTTCTTGATCTTTAAAGAGGCAGCTTTATTGCAAACACTAACAAGGTTGTGTTTTGACTAGCTGGCAAACTGAGGAAGAAGGTTCACAATCTAGAACAGAGGCAACACAGTTTAGTGCCCTCAGCAGGGGCCAAAACAAGTCATTAGAGTCTTGGCCCATAAGATTATAGATTACCAAACTCAACTGCTAGAGCTTTCTACTTCCAATCTAAACATTCCTTCCATTTTATTTTATTTTAATTTAATTTTATTTTTGAAATGGAATTTTGCTCTTGTTGCCCAGGATGGAGTGCAATGGCACGATCTACACTGCAGCCTTCGCCTCCTGGTTCAAGCAATTCCCCTGCCTGAGCCCCCTGAGTGTCTGGGATTACCGGCGCTCGCCACCACGCCTGGCTAATTTTTTGTATTTCTGGTAGAGATGGGGTTTCACCAAGTTGGCCAGGCTGGTCTTGAACTCCTGACCTCAGGTGATCCACCTGCCTTGGCCTCCCAAAGTGCTGGGATTACAGACGTGAGCCACCGTACCTGGCCTCCTTCCATTTTAAAATGGTTTTTAAGAAAACATTTCAGGTTGGTGATCAAATCAACTGACTGATGAGTACCAATCAGAACAGTCAGACAAGGAAAAGGTTAACCCTCCCGCCTGACAGTCAAAACCACGAAGATAATAAGATTAATGCATGAATTTATTACAAGATAATAACAATCAGGAAATATTTGACTGAGGGTACCAAGGAAAAATATTTTAGATTTGTAACAAAAGTTTTCAAGGTTTGATATGCTTTCGTTTCATTCCACAGAAGGTATTATACTGAAGTGACTAAGAATACAGACTTTACAATCAGGAAGGCCTGGATCCAAATTCTGACCTGAACCCATACTTGCTGGCTGTGACTTCAAGGAAGTGGCTTACCCGTTCCGAGGGTTCAAATCTTCTTACCAAAAAATAAAGATAATATTTGTGACCTCAAAGTGTTGTTGTAAGGATTAAACGGGATAATATATGTAAAGAAATTAGTACAGAGTTTGACACCCAGTTAACATTCAATAAATGGGCCAGGCATGCTGGCTCACACCTGTAATCCCAGCACTTTGGGAGGCCAAGGTGGGAGGATCACTTGAGGCCAGGAGTTTGAGACCAGCCTGGCCAACATGGTGAAACCCTGTCTCTACTGAAAATACAAAAATTAGCTGGATGTGGTGGTGTGCGCCTGTAATCCCAGCTACTCGGGAAGCTGAGGCAAGGGAATCAGTTGAACCTGGGAGGTGGAGGTTGCAGTGAGCCAAGATTGTGTCACTGCACTCCAGCCTGGGTGACAGAGCAAGACCCTGCCTCAAAAAAAAAAAAAAAAAAAATTCAATAAATGCAGCAATTATTTTTATTTATTATTCAACACATTAGAATGACTTCAGGATTAAACTACTTAGAGTTGCTTAAAGCAGAACACCAACTTAATAACCTGTACCCTTGCTGTAATTATAAAACAGAAAATCTGGCATAAAGGAAGAGCTCAATAAATATGTATTGAATGAACACAGACAAAACACAAGAAAATTCACAACACTTCTGTCCTATTGTTGGGAAGGTTTCCTATCTAAGGCAAGGAATATCTTTACATTTATCTCTTAATACCTACTTCCATGATACTGATTTCTATAAGGAGAGTCTTGAGAATGCCATTCATTTTGGCTAATCAGTAACATATCTGAGTGCTTATACTTGCCAGGTGCTGTCCTAGGAACTAACCTTTGATAATTCTCGCAATGCTATATAACAGGTAATAGTATTACTCTATTTCATAGACAGAGAAAAGTGAAATAACTTGCCCACACAGTTAATGTGGAGAGAAATTTCTCTCTGGTCTCAGAATCAGAACAGTTGATATGTTCTTATTTTAAAGTCAATGTGAATCATGTTTTCCTTTTTATCCTGGTTACTGGAAAGCTTATAGTCAAGTTTGTGGACCTCTTCTAGAATAGGAGACATTATGACGTACACTTTTCATACTAACCTTACTTTTCTTAAAAGAAAGTTAGGCTTTCTTTTACTTTCTTCTTTAACTTTAATTTTTCAGAAAGTTTTTACTTTTGTCTCACTGACTGTACTTTTTATGACTTTCTGAAATCCCTTCTTGAAAAAGGCAAGATTTTAAAAAATGGCATTGGACATCTAGGCTGTTTCATTTTTTGTCTATGATAAATACCACTCGATAAACTTTTTCTGAACTTAATTTTTCATCATTATTTTAGGAATTAATCCCTAGAAACAAAATTTTGAAATATAAATTATGGGCTCTTTAAAATTTTATTGTGAAATATTTGACATATACATAATAATACATAAGACAAGTTATGAAGCGTAATAAAACAAACACCATGAGCCTCCCACTTACCCTGAGAAAGAAAGCACCAGTACTCCATTTGAAACCCATGCCCTACCTCCCTTTTCTAGTACATTATTATTATTATTATTATTACTATTATTTTTAGATAGAGTCTTGATCTGTTGCTCAGGCTAGAGTGCAATGGCATGATCGGGCCTCACTGCAACCTCCACCTTCCAGGTAAAAGCAGTTCTCCTGCCTCAGCCTCCCGGTAGCTGGGACTACAGGCATGTGCCACCACGCCTGGCTAATTTTTATATTTTTAGTAGAGACGGGGTTTCAATTCATTGGCAGGCTGGTCACGAACTCCTGACCTCAGGTGATCCGCCTGCCTCAGCCTCCCAAAATGCTGGGATTACAGGCGTGAGCCACCATGCCTGGCCTATTATTTTCAATAGTTTAAAACAGAAGTTTGTATTCCTAAACAATATACTGTTTACTTTTGCTTCCTTCCACACTTTATAAAATGGTATCACACTGGATATATTCTTTTGCAATTTGTTTTTTTTAATCCACATTATATTTTAAGGATTCCTACATGTCACAACATTTAGCTGTGCTTCTTTCATTTTTACTGTTATAGATTTCTACTGCTTTAAATATCTCTCTCTCTCTCTCTCCATCCATCCATGCATCTATCCATCTATTCTTTGAGATGGAGTCTTGGTCCGTCACCCAGGCTGGAGTGCAGTGGTGTGATCTTGGCGCGCTGCAACCTCTGTCTCCTGGGTTCAAGTGATTCTCATGCCTCAGCCTCCTGAGTAGCAGGGATTGAGGCGAGCACCACCACGCCAGCTAATTTTTGCATTTTTAGTAGAGACGGGGTTTCGCCATCTTGCCCAGGCTGGTCACAAATTCCTGGCCTCAAGTGATCCTCCCACCTTGGCCTCACAAGGTGCTGGGATTATGAGTGTAAGCCATTGTGCCCAGCTTCTACCACTATCTACGTATCAGTTTTCCTACAAATGGACATCTCCATTATTGTCAGCTGTTTGCTATTATGAACAATGCTGTTATGAACATTTTTAGGTAAGTACGCTGGTGAAAGAAGAACAAGAGTTCTGAGACTAGGGTGTATATCTGGACGTGGAACTGCTGGCTTTTCAAGATAATGTCCAATCATTTTGCAAAATAATCACACTAACACTTTTTATCTGCTATGTATAAGAATGCCCACTGCTTTGCATCATCATCAGCACTTAGTATTGTCAGTTTTTATTTTTTGCCAGTCTCTTGGGTCTAAAAATGGTAGAGATAAACTATTTAATGCTTCCGATGTATTTTGCCAAATTAATTTCCAGAAAGATGTATCAATTTGCAATCCCACTAGTATATATGAGAATATACATTTCTTAGGATCCTTAACAAAATCAAACATAATAAAAAATTTTTGCTACAGGAAAAGTGACAACTCATTTTAATTAGTATTTCTTTGATTACTAGGTTGACCATTTTTCTAACATATGTAGTGCTCATTTATATTTCTTCCTGTGAATTTTTTATGTTCTTTGTCTATTTTTAAAAATAGCAATGCTGATATTTGTCTCATTAGCTTAAGATTAAAAATATTTGTTTTTTGTTAATGTATTGCTTTTTTTTTTTTTTTTTAATTTGAGACAGGGTCTCACTCTGTCACCCAGGCTGCAGCACAATGGTGTGATCAACGCTTACTGCAGCCTCAACTTCCTTGGCTCAAGCAATCCTCCCACCTCAGCCCCAAGCAATCCTCCCACCTCAGCCCCCTGAGTAGCTAGGACTCCAGACATGTGTCACCATGCCCAGGTATGTTTTTAAAAAATTTAATACAAATAAATATAAAAACTAAATTTTCATTTTGTAGAGACGGGGTTTTCCTCTGTTGCCCAAGATAGTCTCAAACTCCTGGCCCCAAGTGATCCTCCCACTTTGGCCTCCCAATGTGCTGGGATTACAGGCGTGAGCCACCATGCCTGCCAATTTTTTTTGCCCAGTGTATCAGCCCATTTGCATTGCTATAAAGGAATACCTGAAGCTGGGTAATTCATAAAGAAAAGAGGTTTATTTTGGTTCTGCAGGCTGTAGGGGAAGCATGATGCCAGCCTCTGCTTCTGGTGAGGGCTTCAGGGAGTTTACAGGGATGGTGGAAGTTGAAGCAGGAGCAGGCATATCACATGGTGAGAGTGAGGAAGAGAGAGGGGGAAGGTTCCAAGTTGTTTTAAAAAAACAGCTCTCATGTGAACTACGAGAGCAAGAACTCATTCATTACTATGGGGACGGCACCAAGCCATTCACAAGGGATCCACTCCCAGGACCCAAACACCTCCCACTAGGCCCAGCCTCCAACATTGGGGGTCATACTTCAACATGAGATTTGTAGAGGACGAATATCCAAACCATATTACTCAGTTTACCATCTGTTAATATTGTTTAGGTCTGTTTTATGTGTGGAAATTTAAAATCTTTATTGTAGTCAAATGTGTGGATCTTTTTCTTTTTCTTTTTTTTTTTGAGATGGAGAATCACCCAGGCTGGAGTGCAGTGATGTGATCTTGGCTTTCTACAACTTTTGCCTCCCGTGTTCAAGTGATTCTCCTGCCTCAGCCTCCTGAGTAGCTGGGATTACAGGTCTGTGCTACCATGCCCAGCTAATTTTTGCATTTTTTAGTAGAGATGAGGTTTCACTATGTTGGCCAGACTGGTCTTGAACTCCTGACCTCAGGTCATCCTCCTGCCTTGGCTTCCCAATGTGTTGGGATTACAGGCGTGAGCCACTGGCACCTGGCTTGTGGAACTTTTTCTTCACAACTTGTTTTTTTTTGAGACAGAGTCTCGCTCTGTTGCCCAGGCTGGAGTGCAGTGGCGCAATCTCGGCTCATCACTGCAACCTCCATCTCCCGGGATCAAGTGATTCTCCTGCCTCAGCCTCCCGAGTAGCTAGGATTACAGGTGCATGCCACCATGCCCGGCTAATTTTTGTATTTTTAGTAAAGACAGGGTTTTACCATGTTGGTCAGGCTGGTCTCGAACTCTTGACATCGGGTGATCCACCCGCCTCAGCCTCCCAAAGTGCTGGGATTACAGGTGTGAGGTACCATGCCCAGACTACAACTTCTTTCATTGGCTTATATTCTAGGGAATCTTTCCTCATTAGATACGAAGGTAATTAAATATTGACCTACAGTTTCTTTATTTTAAACAAGGAAACATAACTTAAAATATTGAAACACCTCAATATCAATCAATGATGATGATTAAATCCTTAGAACAAAATAGCAGATCATCAGCTCAGTTTGTTTTAAAAAGTCCTCCAGTACCCTGACTTTAACTTTTCTGAATGCTTGGGAATTTGGAAGAGAATGGGGGCATTTACCTCTAAGTTAATCACATTCCCCTTGTGGAGGGAATAATCTTGAGTAAATCCAGTCCATTTACTTTTTTTTTTTTTTTTAACCAGTTGAAATGTATGTCATTAGGTATGGAGAGATGGAGAAAGTGGGAAATAATAATTCAGTTCCAAAGCAAAGAAGGCCTAAACGGGCCATTTTCCTTACTTAGAAAAATTCTCTAGATGGTTAAAGAACAATCCATATTCTATCACTTATAATGGCAAACATTTACACATCACTTATTACGTTCCAGAGCCTATACGAAGTGCTTTCCATCAACTCAGAGAGCATTTTAAATTACATAAAACTTGTTGGTTATCTTTCCTTCAGACCTTGATCAATATGAACAAGACTTAAACTCTGGCAGAATTAACTGCTATTTAATATTCTAACCAATCTATGAAGTTAATGTTTCTATATGAAATTGCTAAAAATTTCACGACATTTTCCCTTTTAGATGACTCTTCAGCAAGCAGAAGTTCTTATTATATCCAATTTCTGCTTTCAATAACATCAAAAAACCCTAGTCTTGTGTTACATACTTCTCCGAGATTTAGAAGGCCCAACATTATTCAGAGTTCAAGGATATTCTTCTTTTCATATGAGATTTTAAGAGTTTTGAAAACAGAGAGACGTCTGTTAGAACAAAATATAACAGCTCCAATTTTAGGAGTTAAGAACCAAGGACTAATTGTAGTAGGAAAGCAAACTGCTATTTTCTGTCACCTGAGTGTCAGTTTGCTTTCCTGTAACTCCATCAAAGAGCACTCTGGGATCTATTGCTTAGATAAAAATATTAATATAACACATTCCCACACTCCTTTTGTCCTAGCATTGCTGACAGCTTATCAGTATTCATAAGAGAGTTGGAGATTTAGCTTGTTAATATACTCAACACCTAAAGACCCCTATACCAGGTTTGACATGCTGACTTTTCCTAAAGATGTGGCAAATTGTGAAAAGCAGTAATGAATGTGAAAAGCTGTTAGGAAGTAATGATAATAATTAACATATAGGATTTACTTCGGGCTTAGCAATCCATAGTTGATTATCTCCTCATCAATGTGAGTAACTGAATAAATAAAAATAAAAATGAAGAAATAAAGGCCAGGTATGGTGGCTCATGCCTGTGATCCCAGCACTTTTGGAGGGAAGGTGAGGGTACGGCTTGAGGCCAGGAGTTAGAGAACAGCCTGGGCAGCACAGTGAGACCCTGACTCTACAAAAATTTAAAAATTAGCTGGGCATGGTAGCACATGCCTGTAGTCCAGCTACTTAGGAGGCTGAAGTGAGAAGATCACTTGAGTCCAGAAGTTCAAGGCTGCAGTGAGCTATGATCATGCCACTGCACTCCAGCCTGGGCCAGAATGAGACCCTCTCTAAAAAAAAAAAAAAAAAAAAAAGAGAAAAGGAAAGGAGGGGGGCACGTTCCAAGATGGCTGAATAGGAACAGCTCTAGTCTGCAGCTACCAGCACGATCGATGCAGGAAACGAGTGATTTCTGCATTTCCAATTGAGGTATCTGGTTCATCTCACTGGGACTGGTTGGACAGTGGGTACAGCCCAAGGAGGGCGAGCTGAAGCAGGGCAGGGCTTTGCCTCACCTGGGAAGCGCAAGGGGTCAGGGGATTTCCTTTTCCTAGCCAAGGGATGCTGTGACAGAGTACCTGGAAAAACGGGACACTCCCACCCAAATACTGCGCTTTTCCCCAGGTCTCAGCAACTGGCAGACAAGGAGATTCTCTCCTGTGCCTGGCTCAGCGGGTCCTACGCCCACAGAGCCTTGCTCACTGCTGGCGCAGCAATCTGACATCAAACTGCGAGGCGGCAGCCTGGTTAGGGGAGGGGCATCTGCCATTGCTGAGGCTTCAGTAGGTAAACAAAGTGGCTGGGAAGCTTGAACTGGGCGAAGCCCACCACAGCTCAAAAAGGCCTACTGCCTCTAGATTCCACCTTTGTGGGCAGGGCATAGCTGAACAAAAGGCAGCAGACAACTTCTGCAGACTTAAATGTCCCTGTCTGACAGCTCTGAAGAGAGCAGTGGGTTCTCCAAGCACAGCATTTGAGCTCTGAGAATGGACAGACTGCCTCTTCAAGTGGGTCCCTGACCCCTGTGTAGCCTAACTGAGAGACACCTCCCAGTAGGGGCCGACAGACACCTCACATAGGTGGCTGCCCCTCTGGGGGCAGATGCTTCCAGAGGAAGGATCAGGCAGCAATATTTGCTGTTCTGCAATATTTGCTGTTCTGCAGCTTCCGCTGGTGATTCCCAGGCAAACAGCGTCTGGAGTAGACCTCCAGCCAACTCCAAGAGACCTCCTGTCTCAGCCTCCTGAGCAGCTGCGACTACAGGCATGAGCTATCATACTCGTTTAATTTTTGTATTTTTGGTAGAGATGGGGTTTTGTCATGTTGGCCAGGCTGGTCTCAAACTTCTGACCTTAGGTGATATGCCTGCCTCAGCCTCCCAAAGTGCTGGGATTACAGGCATGAGCCACAGCACCTGGCCTGTCCTTTATTTTTTGAAAATACTTTTCTCTTTCTCACCTTATAGACTACTATCTGAGAGTCTTCGCTTTTTTTTTTTTTTTTTTTGAGACAGGGTCTTGTTCTGTCCCCCAGGCTGGAGTGCAGTGGTGCAATCTCAGCTCACTGCAACCTCCACCTCCCAGGTTCAAGAGATTCTCCTGTCTCAGCCTCCCTAGTAGCAGGGATTACAGGCGTGGGCCACCACGCCTGGCTAATTTTTGTATTTTTAGTAGAGACGGGGTTTCGCCATGTTGGCCAGGCTGGTCTTGAACTCCTGTGCTCAGGTGATCCACCTGCCTTGGCCTCCCAAAGTGTTGGGACTACAGGCGTGAGCCACCGTGCCCAGCAGCCTTGCATTGTTTACTGTGTCTGTGTCGCACACAGAGCTGGGCCACACTGCGTGTGCTCAATAAATAATTGTGGTTGACTGGTTAAATCTCTGCTTCGTTTAGAAAGTCACCTACCCATTCTGTATTAATCATCTAACAGGAGCACAAGACACACTTTCCAGTCGACACTCTTAAATACCTACGGAGAGACTGTGATACTTCATTAGAATTGATAATTATTCCCAGAGGAGAAAATCCTAAAGCTGCTCCCGAACTTTCAAGGATATGATAGGCTGTGGGCTCTGTTACAAAACTCCATTTGCTCCTTTGCCTGAGTCTACTTATATATAAATTCTTAATAATATTCAGGTCACATCTAAGAGACTGAAAAAACAAAACAAAACAAAAAAAAGCAGGTAAGTCAGTCAAGAAGCATGCAGGCAGGATAGGCAATGTCAGACTTTGTAGGCCAAAACAATTTGTACACAGGGTCTGAAACTATGCTGGAAGGATAAATGAGGTAAAAATGGCATTTTTCATTCAAGTGAAAACCAAAAAATCTTATCAGTAAGGTTCCCCTTCTTCTGTCACTTGATTTTAGAAAACTCTACCGTATCTTAAATTTTCACAAAATTCGTATCAGGGAAGACATCTGAAAATCACTATAGTCACACTTTAGCCCATTATGAAAATGAGAATGTTGATCAAAACACAGAGGGATACACTCATCTAAATTAGAGATCTGAATTGAAGGATCCATACTCAGCTGATGATGTTTGTAGGAGTCCTTTCATTTAGTCGTCACTCACTAAAATTCTAGCTTGGTAGCTTCTGGGAAATACTTTTTGCAGCACAATATATTCCCTGTTTTGGCTCTCTGGAAAGATTAGGGGATTCTTCTTGCATCCAGATCAAAGCTGTTCATTATTTGGGGAATATAAATGAAACTAGTACAGTGGCAAAAATATAAGATTTGCAGTTAGGCAGACTTGGGTTGGTTTTTCTCCTTGGTTATGTACCAACTGTGTACTTCTGGGCAATTTTTAACCTTTCTAAGCCTCGGTTCCCTCATCTATAAAATCGGTATAAAAGAAGTACCTCCCTCTTGGGATTACTTTGAGGGTAAAGTTAGATAATAGATGTGAAACCATATAAAAGCCCCAATTTTAGGAGATAAGAACCAAGGACTAATTGTAGTCTTAATTCATCTTTCTTAAGATGTATTTCCTTTTTTTTTTATTCCACATTTTAGTATCTCTGAAATCTGTATGCTTCTTAAAATCGCTATTGGCTATGGAGCAGTTGGCACTGCTTCCACTGACTGTACAAGTATGTCAGAGCTTGCAGAATGCGTGTCAGTAGCTTGGAAGAAAATCTCAGCTAAAAATGGATTATTCTTTTCAGAAATGCTGCACCACCAATGCTCTTGAAGGCTCGGAGAACAATATTGTATGGAAAAACATAGACTTTCATGATTCAGAGTCAAAGGAAATTCAGAGGAGTTGGATCCTGAGTATGAAGAAATTTTAGACCAATTTATTTATTTTGTTTACATGTACAAGAATGCCATAAAATAAAAATCTAAGCCTAATGGAGTATTTTTATTTTGCTTTGTTTTTTTGAGATGGAGTGTCACTCACTCACTCTGTCGCCCCGCAGGCTGGAGGGCAGTGGCGTGATCTCGGCTCATTGCAACCTCTGCCTCTCGGGTTCCAGTGATTCTCCTGCTTCAGCCCCCTGAGCAGCTGGGATTACAGGTGTCCGCTACCGTGCCTGGCTAATTTTTGTTTTTAGTAGAGACAGGGTTTCACCCTTTGGGCTAGGCTGGTCTTGAACTCCTGACCTCAAGCGATCCACCTGCCTTGACCTCCCAAAGTGGCAAGATTACAGGTGTGAACCACCATGCCCAGCCCTAAGGGAGTACTTTAACAGATATTAACTAAACATTTTTAGTGTAAAGCATTTTTGTCATGGTTTGCTCAACAGCATTTTTTTCTTTCTTAGTGATTAATAAAATAATAGTGTCTCAAACCAATGTTTCTTTTAGATTCAATGAAATATGGCAGTAGAATGCCTGGCACTTACCAAGAGCTCAGTAAATGTTGGCTGCTATTAATAATGATAGTAAGAACAATGAACAAAAGCTACAAGTAATAAGTTTGTGGTCATACTTGCTTCTGTTAACTTCAGCTCTATTTAAAAGAAATAAACGATCTGTTTTCTACAAAGACAATAAAAAATAAGATTGAGAAAGGAAAGAAAAACTATAAGTAATTCTCTTAATCCTCTCCTTTCTACACTTCACTGCACATTTTGCATGTTTATAAGAAGAGAAAAGACAAGTGCAAGACTAGAACTATGCTTAGAGCATGGAAAGTTGAATTATAAACTCTTCTCCCTGTAAAAACCAGATTTCTGCAAAGGTTTACGGAAACAGGAGCAGTAGGGATAAACTATAAGGCCTGAAGTTACTATGTATGGGACACAAATTAATAGGTTGAGGGATAATAATGTACAAACCGCTTCCGATTCACTCTCTTATTTGAGTCTCATAATAACCTTTGAAGCAGGCATAATAGCTACTGCCTAGAGGGGCCTGGGATTTAAAGAGATAATAGGACACCACCAAGATCACAACATAGGCTACAGGGTTTTAAAATTACTCTATACAGATGTATATTATTGGCATGATTATAGTCATGACAAAATTGTATATTACTGTTTCTGTGAATGACTTAATAAGTCCATGATTACAGACTGACTATAAGTATACATATATATTCCTAATAAAAAGAAGAAAAAGAAAACCTAGGTAGGCAATTATATGTTAAACCGCTAGTTTATAACCAGGAGGCAATATTGTTAAAAATAGTTACTACTTGAAGTTTTCTATAGGAACAATTTCACAGATGCAATATATGAAAAAATCATTGGTGTACAGGCAGAAAAGTTAAAAAAAAATATGAAAAAATCAATTGTGCGTCAGTTAGAAAAATGGCCACGTTCAATGAATCCATCATGAAAAGTCTTGCTATGCTCCACAAAAGCTGGTGAGTTTAACTGAGAGGAACAGAGGTCTATTATATTAGAACGATAAAACAGTTAAGGTTATATCTGCCTTTACCTGGATGAACTGAGCTAAATTATAAAGTTGCATATTCTCAAATTTCTGCCTACACTAAAAACCTACATTTTGAGGACACTATCTGTAAAATTAGTAACACATTATTCTTCAGTCTCCAGAGCTCAAATCCCAGTTGATCTCACTTTTTGTGATGATCCACCCCTTCTTTGATTGGCTTAATCTTATCCATTTTAATTCTCACCATTCAGAAAGCCATTGCATAGGTGATAAGCTCATTCTCATTGGGTACCATGGAAAAAGTTTATATGTGTGTGTGTATATACATATATATATATATATATATATATTTTTTTTTTTTTTTTTTTTTTTTTGAGACAAAGGCTTGCTCTGTTGCCCAGGCTCACTGCAACCTCCACCTCCTGGTTCAAGTGATTCTCCTGCCTCAGCCACCTGAGTAGCTAGGATTACAGGCACACACCACCAAGCCCAGCTAATTTCTGTATTTTTAGTAGAGACAGGGTTTCACCATGTTGCTCAGGCTATTCTGGAACTCCTGACTTCAAGTGATCCACCCACCTTGGCCTCCCAAAGTGCTGCAATTACAGGCGTGAGCCACCGCACCTGGCCAAGTTAATATTTTTTAATACACTCAACATTACATTGGAAAGTGCCCATTTTTTAGAAAAGGGAGAGCTAGAGATTGGAATACAATATACAGAAATTAGAATTCAGATTAAGTTGACTGACAAGCATTAGGAAAAATGCAAGAAAGATTGGGGGACTGAGGCTCAAAAACATGTAGCTTAAGGAAGCTTTAATACAAAAGGTGAGAACAGTCCAAACACAGGCAGGTGAGTGGCAAATGATCTAATGGGCCACACTGTATCACTATCATTCTCCTTTCATAAAGGAAAAAAAAAGAAAATATTTTTCACCCTAACAACAGGAAAACCATGAAGTCCTTTTATGATAATAACTGTAAAAAAAAAAGCCAGGAAGAAAATTTGCAAGATTTCTTTTACAGTGCTGTCACCTATTGGTTAATTATTATAAGTTTAGCTGTCCCTTGCTAGACAATTAAACTTTGTTCATTTCGTTTTGGTTGTTTGAGACAGGGTCTCACCCAGGCTGGAGTGCAGTGGTGCTATCATGGCTCACTGTAAGCCTCAACGTCCTGGGCTCAGGTGATCTTCCTGCCTCAGCCTCCGGTGTAGCTGGGACTACAGGCCTTTGCCACCATGACCAGCTAATTAAAAATTTTTTTTAGTCTGGGCATGGTGACTCATGCCTGAAATCCCAGCACTTTGGGAGGCTGAGGCCAGCGGATCACATGAGGTCAGGAGTTTGAGACGCTGGTCTCAAACTCCTGACACACACAAAAATATACAAAAATAAATACAAAAAAAAATACAAAAAATATATAAAAAAAATAAAAAATACAAAAATACAAAAAAAAAAAAAAAAAAAAGAGAGAAAATAACTAACTAATGTTAATATCTTCAGCCAGGCACAGTGGCTCATGTCTGTAGTCCCAGCACTTTGAGAGGCCTAAGCAGGAGAAGCAGAAAAGAACCTGTTTGGCACTGATACCTTCAGTCACCTCTATTCCCACAATCACTGTCAGAAACATCATCTCATCTGAGCACCTCTCTCCGTCTCCACCACCATTCTCGTCTTTTGCTTGGACTACTTCACTTGCCACCTAACTGCGTGATTCATCTCAATCACTCTTAACTAAGAGCCTTTGCACCGCTATTGATCTTCCCTGGAGCTCTCTTCCTTCTCCTTCACCTAGTTACCTTGTTTTTATCCCTTGGAGCTCACTTAAACCTCACTCATATCAAACAAGCTTTTCCTGCTTCACCATCTCTCCACCCCAATTAGATCACCCCTAATTAGATCACATTTTTGTTACACATTTCCAAAGGACTCTACTTTTTTTTTTCAAATCACTTAATTACATAGTCATTTTACTGTTTGTTAAATACCTGTCTCTCTGCAAACACTCCCTGAGAACTTTTCACCTGAGAGTGTTGGGCCCGCCATTATTTCCTTAGCGCCTGGCAGAGACAGAGCACAAACCAGATTTTCAGGAAATAGTGTTGAATTAGTAAACATCAGATGTGGACGAAAGCCTGGTAAAGGTAGACATACATGTTGATGCCCACTCCCTCTCCACCTCTCTGTGGCAACTTATGGTCTAGTATATTAGGCACATTTTGGGGTATCAGCCCCACTTTCAACAATTCCGTCTTCTCCAGGATTCTGCCCACTCCACTTCCCAAATATATGTGGGAACTCCTAAAAGCCATGTTTGTAAATTTGGGGTTCGATGTAGAGACAAACCAATATACTTAAGCATGAAACATTCCTCATTAGCTGTTTTAAAAATGAAAAAGTATCAGAAAATTGAGAGTATCATTTATGTCTCTTAAGTTGCTTTTTAAGAAACCTTAATTAACTTGATGATCAGAAAGAAAAAAAATAAAAATAATAAAACGCTTTAGTGCTGCAGGATTTAAAACATAACCTGACTTAATGGTCTCTCTGTGGTACTCTAAGAAACGTAGCAAGTGCAGTGGCTCATGCCTTTAATCCCCAACACTTTGGGAGGCCAAGGTGGGAGGATTGCTTCAGCCTAGGAGGTCAAGACCAGCCTGGGTGACATAGTGAGACTCTGTCTTTACAAAATTTTTTTTCTTTTTTTTTTTTTTTGAGACAGAGTCTTGCTCTGTCGCCCAGGCTGGAGTGCAGTGGTGTAATCTAGGCTCAGTGCAACCTCTGCCTCCTGGGTTCAAGCAACTGTTGTGCCTCAGCCTCCTGAGTGGCTGAGATTACAGGCACCTGCCACCATGCCTTGCTAATTTCTGTATTTTTAGTAGAGACAGGGTTTCGCCATGTTGGCCAGGCTAGTCTTGAACTCCTGACCTCAGGTGATCTGCCCACTTCGGCCTCCCAAAGTGCTGGGATTACCAGTATGAGCCACTGCGCCAGGCCAGTTAGTTATTTTCAATTTCATCCCTTTACTACAATTCGAATTCTCACTTTTCCTCCTCTAGCTGTCAGGAAGCTGGGAGGCAATAACAAGCCTCAAATCATCTAGGGAGGATACATGCTATCTATGGCCTTGCCATACCAGAGAAGACTACCACATAAATATGAGGCCAAGATTATATATCACATTGTTTTCAGTTTGGAGGCAGAGAAGTTAAACAGTATATTAAATCAGAGCCACCTAACTGAATACACTAAAAATGATGCCACCATGGTAACGTAATGAGGAAATGGCACATTCTTCTGTCACATTCCAGCAGAGAGAGGCAGGTATTTCAAACACAGTCATGTGCCACATAACAATGTTTTTTGATCACGGAGACTGCACAGATGATGGTGTATATGTTTAGATACACAATTACCTACTGTTGTGTTGCAAATGCCCTGATGGTATTCAGCACAGTAACATACTTGACAAGTTTGTAGCCTCGGAGCAACAGGCGGTCTAGGTTTGTGTAAGTACATTCTATGATGTTTGCATAATGAAACCGCCTAATAATGCATTTCTCAAAATGTATCCCTATCGCTAGGCAATGCATACTATATTAGAAGCTATCTCATAAATAGGGTTTGACATATACTAATTATAGCCTGGCAGTATTCATTTACTAAAATCATGTAACTGTTACTCCCCTCTCAGGATCTGCCCCGTCGAGTCCTGACAGATGGACCTAGTGACTGTTGAAAATCTGAGTGGGAAGGTGAGTCTTTTTCGGATGACCTCTATACAGCAGATCTGGAGGAGACTGGAAGGGTGTGTGTCCCATTACGCCAGTCTGAAATTAATTATGTTTCACTAGGCAGAGGAGGCTCCTGGGCCCAGTTGACCAAGTGTGTGTAAAATGTGATTAGCTTTAGGGAATAAATGATTACATGTACAAATAAATGGGCTTAGTATACTCACCACATCAAGCAACTCCACAATTTATTATTTTTCTTTGGCAGAAATTGAATGTAAAACCACATTAACCTCACATTTGAGGTTATACATATCCACAAGTGAGGAAAACCAAAGACATTGTTCCCCGAGCTATCCTAACCCTGTTGGATGATAGATATATATTAAAAGTGAATTATAAAACTTAATTCAAATCCACAGTTAGCACAAGAATATACCACAATATTCTTTATGACAAGCTGTGGAGCTATTACACTAGCAGAGTTTTAATTAACCTTTCCAGGTGGAGGAAAAAAGACTCACGGGCTCTTTGAAGCCAGTAAAAGACAAGATCAGTAAACCAAGCAGTACAATTTCCAGAGCATTGGAAAAATCCCAACATTACTTTATTTTACTTATTTATTTATTTTTGAGATGAAGTTTTGCTCTTGTTGCCCAGGCTGGAGTGCAATGGCACATTCTTGGCTCACTGCAACCCCCGCCTCCCGGGTTCAAGCGATTCTCCTGCCTCAGCCTCCCAAGTAGCTGGGATTACAGGCTTGCACCACTACACTGGACTAATTTTTTGTATTTTTAGTAGACAGGGTTTCACCATGTTGGTCAGACTGGTCTCAAACTCACGACCTCAGGTGATCCACCCACCTTGGCCTCCCAAAGTGCTGGGTTTACAGGCATGAGCCACCGCGCCTGGCCTACTTTATTTTTATTCTTTTTTGAGATGGAGTTTCGTTCTTGTCACCCAGGCTGGAGTGCAGTGGCGTGATCTCGGCTTACTGCAACCTCCACCTCCTTGGTTCAAGCAATTCTCCTGCCTCAGCCTCCTGAGTAGCTGGGATTGAAGGTGTGTGCTACCACGCCTGACATCAGGTGATCTGTTGCTGCTTCCCAAAATGTTTGGATTACAGGCATGAGCTACTGCACCCGGCTCCAACATTACTTTAGATTCAAATTTAAAAAGTAGTAGTGCTGGCCAGGTGTGGTGGTTCACGCCTGTAATCTCAGCACTTTGGGAGGCTAAGGTGGGTGGATCACCTGAGGTTGGGAGTTCGAGACCAGCCTGACCAACATGGAGAAACCCTGTCTCTACTAAAAATACAAAATTGGCCTGGTGTGGTGACACATGTCTATAATTCCAGCTACTCAAGAGGCTGAGGCAGGAGAATCACTTGAACCAGGGAGGTGGAGGTTGTGGTGAGCTGAGATCGTGCCATTGCACTCCAGCCTGGGCAACAAGAGTGAAACTCTGTCTCACATTAAAAAAAAAAAAAAAAAAAAGGTTGTCATGGGCTGGGCACAGTGGCTCATGCCTGTAATCCCAGCACTTTGGGAGGCTGAGGCGGGTGGACCACCTGAGGTCAAGAGTTTGAGACCAGCCTGGCCAACATGGCAAAACCATGTCTCTATTAAAAATACAAAAATTAGCCAGGCGCGGTGGTGCACCCCTGTAGTCCCAGCTATCCAGGAGGGTGAGGCAGAAGAACTGCCTGAACCTGGGAGGCGAAGGTAGCAGTGAGCTGAGATCACACCACTGCACTCCAGCCTGGGTGACAGAGCAAGACTCCATCTCAAAATAAATAAATAATATTAAAAAAAAAAAAACTAATCACAGTCAAATTCAAGCTGACATACATCTACTGAGTGAGAAATGCTAGGAGTTTTGGGGAAAATGTAGTTCAGTATAAGCTGATAAGGGAATACCTAATAGATCTCAGAGTTTATTCCAATTACTTTGGTTAGTATCACAGATGAGTAAGATCAGAGTTTGCACCTAAGTGAATACTTGGAAATTACATAAGAAGATAATGAAACAGTAGCGAGTTTCTGATTAAAAGATCAAAGTTTGGCCAGGCACAGTGACTCACGCCTGTAATCCCAGTACTTTGGGAGGCTGAGTTAGGTGGATCACCTGAGGTCAGGAGTTGGAAAACAGCCTGGCCAACACGGCAAAACTCCGTTTCTACTGAAAGTACAAAAATTAGCAGGAAGTGGTGGTGGGTGCCTATAATCCCAGCTACTCAGGAGGCTGAGGCAGGAAAAGCTTGAACCTGGGAGGCGGAGGTTGCAGTGAGCTGAGATCGTGCCACTGCACTCCAGCCTGGGCAATAAAAGCGAGACTCTGTCTCAAAAAAAAAAAAAAGATCAAAGTTCATTAGACCAAAGAAATAAAAAATTCAGACACCAACAGGGCTCTCATTAAGTGACACATTAGTCAAGTGTTTTTTTTTTGTTTTTTTTTTGTTTTTTTTTTGAGATGGAGTCTTGCTCTGTCGCCCGGGCTGGAGTGCAGTGGCCGGATCTCAGCTCACTGCAAGCTCCGCCTCCCGGGTTTACGCCATTCTCCTGCCTCAGCCTCCCGAGTAGCTGGGACTACAGGCGCGCGCCACCTCGCCCGGCTAGTTTTTTGTATTTTTTAGTAGAGACGGGGTTTCACCGTGTTAGCCAGGATGGTCTCGATCTCCTGACCTCGTGATTCGCCCATCTCGGCCTCCCAAAGTGCTGGGATTACAGGCTTGAGCCACCCGGCCCGGCCTATTCAAGTGTTTTAATATATTATCATGTGTTCTATGTATCATGAAAATACAATCCTTGAATCTGGAGTAAAAAGTTATCTATTAAGTTTTTTAGACACTATCAATGTATCACAGTGGAAATTTCCCAAGTTTATGATAAAGTATCACAGAAAATAAGCTACAAGATACTGCCATGATGGATACTAAATTTCCAAGTGATATTAATAGACATTTGTCTCAAATTGAGGGAACAAATTAAAATCTGGAAATGAAACATATCTTTCTGGCTGTAAAATGACATTTATTTAAAATGTCCAATACTTCTGCCACTAATGGCAACAATAAACCATGGTGCATAGCACAATAGGGACTAAATAAACCTCTATACCCTGAAAAAAAAAAGGTCTGAAATAAAGTCACCACTGGGTAGCAAGATAAACTGCTGGCATGGTCTTTGCAATGAGTCTAACACTATGATGCTGGAACTGGTTTTGAAACAGCCCTCCTGAGGCCAATCCTATAATCTGGGGAAGGTGGTGAGTATGTATGCCACCATGCTTGGCCAATTTTTTTTTTTTGGTAGTAGAGATGGGTCTCACTATGTTGCCCAGGCTGGTCTCGAACTCCTAGACTCAAGTGATCCTCCCACCCTGGCCTCCTGATGAGCTTTCCTCATCAATTCAAAAGCTGCAGAGGAGGACACATTTCTCTGGAGACAGAAGGGGCTGGGACTGGAATACAGCAAGCATTGGATAGTCTGGATCATAAGGATATGTAGCTGGGTGCTGGTGACACAGGGGAAACTACTGATCTACAGTGCTGGAATACTACTAGGAAGCAATCTTCTGGGAAGGAAGGGCATGAGGCTGCAACTCTCTATTCACTAGACTCAAGGCTAATGAATCATGTGGGGGAGGATTGTGGTGACTTTGAATAGCACCGGTGGGTAGAGAAAGGCAATAAGGTCTGAAATAAAATCACCACTCGGTAGCATGATAAACTGCTGGCATGGTCTTTGCAATGAGTCTAACATTCTGATGCTGGAACTGGTTTTGACACAGCCCTCCTGAGGCCAATCCTATAATCTGAGGAAGGCAGTGAGTATGTATAGGAGGTAACCTGTATATGAATATTCCCAATGTTCCCCTACTCCTTGTGTAATCCCCTTCCACAATGGACCAGAAGTGATCTGTAACCAAAAGGATAAGGCAGAAGTGATGGAATGCCACTTCTGAGATTAGATTATACAAGACAGTGTGGCTTCCCTGTTGGCTGTGCTGTAGGAAGCCAGCTGCCAGGTCATGAGAGCCCTATGAAGAGGTTCATTAAGGGAGGAACTGGAGCCTACTGCCTACAGCCACGTGAGTGAGCTGAGAATAGGATCGCCCCGCCTAGTGAAGCTTTTAGAGGACTACAATCTCATGAGAGACAGTCAGAACTACCCAGCTAAGCCACTTCTAGGTTCTTATCCCTTAGAAACTATGTGATACAATAAATGTTAGCTGTTTTAAAATATCTTTTACGGTAATTTCTTTCTTTTCCTTTTTTTTTTTTTTTTTTTTGAGACAGGGTCTTGCTCTGTCACTCAGGCTGGTATGCAGTGGCAAGATCACAACTCACTGCAGTTTCAACCTCCCAGGCTCAAGCAATCCTCCCACCCCAGCTTCCCAAGTAGCTAGCACTACAGGGACGCACCACCATGCCTGGCTCATTTTGTGTGTGTGTGTGTTTTGTCTGTTTGTTTTTGGTAGAAATGAGATCTCACTATGTTGCCCAGACTGATCTCAAACTCCTGGGCCCAAGTGATCCTTCTGCCTTAGCCTTCCAAATTGATGGAATTATAGACATGAGCCACTGAGCCCAGCCTAGGGCAATTTCTTATGCAATAATAGGTTATTAACACAGTTGTAGAGCTCTAATTTTAGAAGGAGTGGGTTAGAAACTGTCTTACTTCCTACTGTTTTTTTTTGTTTGTTTGTTTGTTTGTTTTTTGTTGTTTTTTTTTTTTTGAGATGGAGTCTCGCTCTACCGCCCAGGCTGGAGTGCAGTGGCCGGATCTCAGCTCACTGCAACCTCCGCCTCCCGGGTTTACGCCATTCTCCTGCCTCAGCCTCCCAAGTAGCTGGGACTACAGGCGCCCGCCACCTCGCCCGGCTAGTTTTTTGTATTTTTTAGTAGAGATGGGGTTTCACGGTGTTAGCCAGGATGGTCTCGATCTCCTGACCTCGTGATCCACCCGTCTCGGCCTCCCAAAGTGCTGGGATTACAGGCTTGAGCCACCGCGCCCGGCTTTTGTTTTGTTTTTTAAGAGACAGGGACTTACTCTGTTACCCAGGATGGCGTACAGGGTGCAATCGCAGCTCACTGCGGCCTCAACTTCCTGGGCTTAAGCAATCCTCCTGTCTCAGCCTCCCAAGTAGATGGGACTACAGTTATGTGCCACTGTGCTTGGCCAATTTTTTTTTTTTTGTAGTAGAGATGGTTTTCGTTATGTTGCCCAGGTTGGTCTTGAACTCCTAGACTCAAGTGATCCTCCCACCCTCGCCTCCCAAAGTGCTGGGAATACAGGCATGAGCCATCACACCAGGGCTTACTTCCACTTTTAAGAACCACTAGTGCCTGAGCAGGAGGAGCAACACCAACACCAAACTGGGGTCACAGAATGAGCCACATTATCTTGAACAAGTGTAATTGTTCAGTTAACCCTATTAGCTTTAATTCATCCCATATAGCATTTTACCAGAGAAAAAGGGGTGAGAGGGAGAGGGAAAGAGAGAAAGAGTGGGGAGAGAGACAGAGAGAGAGAGAGAGAAAGAGAGATAGTCACCACCACCACCACAACAAAAAACACCAAATGGGTACAGTAATTCCACTACAGCAAATAAGCTGCTTCCAAAATTTCTGAGTTTGCTGTTTGCCCAACCTTAATAGCAAAAGAATTCCATGAAAAGTATTTCTAGGCCGGGCGTGGTGGCTCACACTTGTAATCCCAGCACTTTGGGAAACCAAGACGGGTGGATCATCTGAGGTCAGGAGTTCAAGACCAGCCTGGCCAACATGGTGAAACCCTGTCTCTACTAAAAACAGAAATTATCCAGGCGTTGTGGCATGTGCCTGTAATCCCAGCGACTCAGAAGACTGAGGCAGGAGAATCGCTTGAACCTGGGAGACAGAGGTTGCAGTGAGCCGAGATCATGCCACTGCACTCCAGCCTGGGCAACAAAAGTAAAACTCCATCTCAAAAAAAAAAAAAAGAAAGAAAAGAAAAGCATTTCTATATTGGAAAGAAAATAATAGATAATGGCCGGGCGCGGTGGCTCAAGCCTGTAATCCCAGCACTTTGGGAGGCCGAGATGGGTGGATCACGAGGTCAGGAGATCGAGACCGTCCTGGCTAACATGGTGAAACCCCGTCTCTACTAAAAAATATGAAAAACTAGCCAGGCGAGGTGGCAGGCGCCTGTAGTCCCAGCTACTCGGGAGGCTGAGGCAGGAGAATGGCGTAAACCCGGGAGGCGGAGCTTGCAGTGAGCCAAGATCGCGCCACTGCACTCCAGCCTAGGCGACAGAGCGAGACTCCGTCTCAAAAAAAAAAAAAAAAAGAAAAAATAGATAATAATATTAGTAACAGCATATTAACACTTAGCAATGATGACTGCAACACTTTGTATTAATGTTATATGATGTCCAATAAAGAGAACATGACCAATATCCTATATTCAAGGAAACTACTTTAGTTTCTTCCTTGATTTCTGACACTGTGCTCCATAATATATCTACATGGAAATTTGGAAAATATTATCAAAACATCTCACTGATCAATATAATCCAGCATAATGAATTTAACATATATACCTCATTTATTTTTTCAATTGGGTATACTAGAAATCAGTGCTTTGGGATTAAACCTCTGATCAACATGATGATTGTGAAGTTGGCAATATTCTGGAAGGCTTTCAAACTTTAAAGGGTAGAAAGCTGCAAAGAGTATTAAGACTGGACAGAGATGCGTGGAAGTATAGGTCAATGATTCTTCTAATAAGGCTCCCACGGTCACAGAAGAATTCAAATTTGGTTCCTTTTTTTTTTTTTTTTAAATAAATACAGGATCTCACTCTGTTGCTCAGGCTGGAGTCCAGTGTTGTGATCATGGCTCACTGCAGCCTCAGACCTCTTGGGCTCAATTGATCCAACCACCTCAGCCTCCCAAGTAGCTGGGACCAGAGGTGCATGCCACTACACCCAGCTACCATTGTTTTGTATTTTTTTTGTAGAGACATTATCTTGCTGTGTTGCCCAGACTGGTCTCGAACTCCTGAGCTCAAGTGATTCGCCCGCCTTGGTCTCCCAAAGTTCTGGGATTACAGGCATGGGCCACTGAACCTAGCCTTCATTAAAAAAGGAACCCAGACTGGGTGTGGTGGCTCATGCCTGTAATCCCAACACTGTGCAAGGCAAAGGTGGGTGGATCTCCTGAGGTAAAGAGTTCGAGACCAGCCTGGCCAACATGGTGAAACCCCATCTCTACTAAAAATACAAAAATTAGCTGGGCGTGATGGCACACATCTATAGTCTTAACTACTTGGGACGCTGAGGCAGGAGCATTGCTTGAACCCGGGAGGTGAAGGTTGCAGTGAGTGGAGATCACACCACTGCACTCCAGCCTGGGCCACAGAGCGAGACTCCATCTCAAAAACAAAAACAAAAACAAAAACAAAAAACCAAAAAAACAAATAACCTTATTGTATATTGATTAGTTTATTGACAAATACTTATTGTGCACTTACTCCTGAAAACATTTTTTACAGCTGTCTCTTTACAACCTTATCTCACCAATACCAGTAATTTCCTGTTTCTTTACCCTTGTGCATCACGTCCTTAGCTAGATATGAGAGTGATCTGGCTGAGACCCATCCTTCTGATCTCTGGCCCACACTGGCCCATTTACTTTGTTCTGTACAACTTAAATGTAAGGATAGCACTCTGTCCCTCACTTTCTTTTTTGCTTCAAGTAAATTATACATTGTACTTGAATGAGCTCATTCATTCCCAATAGATCAACTGACTTCTATATGCTAATAATACCGTATTCTCTAATTGGACCCACATCACTGATTGCCAAATACACATATCCAATTGCCTCTAGAGAAAGCTATTGAGGTGCCTCATGAATACTTCAAACTCAAAATGTCCAAGAGAGAACTCAACATTTCTTTAAGCAAAACTACTTCTCCTCCTATGTTATCTATCTCAGTGAATGGGATTACCGGAATTCTACTCTTTCATGCCAATTGCCAAACTGCGAATTGCCAAATTGACTCCCTTTTCTCTCTCCCCTTTCCTAAGACTACCTTATGATTTTCTCCTTAAACAACTGCAATAAATATCTATTTTCCCTCTTTGCTAATCCATACTTTACAGTGTTGTTAGAGTGATCTTTCTAAAAATCCAAATCTGATCATACCACTTCTCACTTTATAACTTTCAATGGTTCCCTATAGCTTTTAGGATAAAGTGTCCAAATACCTACAGTGCACCATTCAAAATACTTCATGGCCTGGCTACTGCATGTTGTTTTTGTTTTCCAAAAGCACCATCTTTTTCCTTCCTTCTTTGCATTGGTGCTCTATTTCCCTAGAATGCACTTTTACTTCTTTAAAAAGATAGTTTGTAACCTAGAATGTACTTTTGTTTTTATTTTGCACAGCTCTTTCTCTCTCTCTCCCTCTCTCTCATGCTTAGAAATGACAGAACTAGTTTATATTTCATTAGTCATGTAGCTTTAATAAAAAAACACATTCATGTTAATGTGTAGCAGATTGATACAAAACAGATGAAGAGATTATGGGTGGGGAGGGAGAAAAGGCATCCAATAATAGGAAAAATAATGAGAAATAAAAGAGACTTGACAAATATTCATTTCTGTGCTGTTAAATGAATTCAGAGGATAATAACTTGATGTAATTTATGACCCTTTAAAGTGGTATTTGCTCAAAGTATGAATTCAAAAGGCTGCATATGATGCATAATTCATTCACGAATGACTGCAGAGCTGGCTCTGGCTCCTAGGACATTGGCTAGGACTGGCTCCTAGGAGACTTCCTAGACTCCTCCAAGGCTGGGTAGCAAGCCAGAGGACAGATCTATTTTTTTTAAATCTCTGTTTCTTCTAAGAAAGAAAAAAAAAAATTACATCTACTAGTTAACTGAGGCTAAGTTAGTTAAAAGAAGAAAAAAAAAGCAAGCTTCTTTCCACTCATTAGCGCAGTCATCATGAGCAATCATTCTTTATTTCAAAATGTCCCTGGCCGGGCGTGGTGGCTCAAGCCTGTAATCCCAGCACTTTGGGAGGCCAAGATGGGCGGATCACGAGGTCAGGAGATCGAGACCATCCTGGCTAACACAGTGAAACCCTGTCTCTACTAAAAAATACAAAAAACTAGCCGGGTGAGGTGGTGGGCGCCTGTAGTCCCAGCTACTCGGGAGGCTGAGGCAGGAGAATGGCGTAAACCCGGGAGGCGGAGCTTGCAGTGAGCTGAGATCCGGCCACTGCATGCCAGCCTGGGTGACAGAGCGAGACTCCGTCTCAAAAAAAAAAAAAGAAAAAAAGTCCCTAAGTTCCAAAGACCATAACTCTAAAAAGGCACCTGCAGCTAAAGATGGCTATAAGAGGTATAAAAATGAAAAGACCTACTCAGATACCCTGGACATCATTTTGTCCAAGCTGATCTAGAGGCCAAATTTGATCTGCCTATAGGCCCAGAGAGGTCTGGGAGAACCTAGAGAAACTTTCTCTCGTCTTGTCTTGCTCCCTAATTTTAATCTGATTCTTAATGATCTTTGCAGACGTGGCCCTAAGGCACAGAGTCTCTTTACTAGCATGAGAAAACCTAGACGATATATCAATTTAAGCCTGGCTTGGGACGAACTTGATAAGAAAGGTCATTTCTTTCTCACAGTCTCTTGGCTCCAGTCCCAGAGTTTACTGAGAGCTCTAATGCCTCTTCTTGGGTATTCCACAACTGTAACAAAGAGCAAATGAAAATCCACTACCTGATCTTTAGGCAGAATGAATTTCAGAGTTAGAATTGACTCAAATAATGCCCCTCTGAGAAAACTGAGCAGTCCCCTATTCTCTTACTTCACAGTCCTGATTCACATGTCCCAGTTTATGTTCTCATTGTACCATATACATATCCCTACAACTGTACTTTACCTATGCACTGTGCAAGTATTTCTTTCATTTATCCTACCTTTATAAGCTTCTTGGAAGCAGAACAATGTTTTTCTCATCCTTGTATCTTAAGCATTTAGCACAGTTCCTGGAAAACTAGTGTAAATTATTAGTAGTTAAGAAAAGAATCTGAGCCAGGCACCGTGGCTCACGCCTGTAATCCCAGCACTTTGGGAGGCCACGGCAGGAGGATCACCTGAGGTCAGGAGTTTGAGAACAGCCTGGCCAACATGGTGAAACCACGTCCCTACTAAAAATACACAAAATTAGCCGGGTGTGGTGGTGGGCACCTGTAGTCCAAGTTACTTGGGAGGCTGAGGCAGGAGAATCGCTTGAACCAGGGAGGCAGAGGTTGTAGTGAGCTGAGATCATGCCACGCACTCCAGCCTGGGTAACATGAGTGAAACACTTCATCTCAAAAAAAAAAGACTCTGGAGCCAGACTACCTGGAATCAAATCTTAGCTCCACCTTTATCATGTGTGAGACTTTGAGCAAGTTATTTAGCCTCTTTGTGCCTCAATGTCCTCATTTGTTAAACAGCATTGTGAAGACCAAATGAAACAATGTACAGACAGCCCCCAACTTACAATGGTCCTACTTAACAATTTTTCAACTTTATGGTGGATTTATTGGGGTATTAAATGTATTTCTTTTCTTCTTTTTTTTTTTTTTGAGCCAGGGTCTCACTCTGTCACCCAGGCTGGAGTGCAGTGGGGCAATCACAGCTCACTGTAGCCTTGACCTCCTCGGACTCAGGTAATACTTCCACCTTAGCCTCCCAAGCAGCTGGTTAAGTGCATTTCTGACTTATGATGGATTTACTGAAACATCATCATAAGTCAAGGAGCATCTGTAGATAAAACACATAGAATACTGTCTGACTTAATGGTAAGCTCTCAGGAAATGCTAGCTAATATTTTTATTATGTAGTACGTACTGAAACTTTTGTTTCAATATATGCTACACATGTGCTTGAGACTGACAGAGGTCTGTAGCCATGGACTGTTGGAGCTAGAAGTGTATACACAGATGAAACACTGAACTATAAAGTTGTAATCACCTTCTTCTATACTACTTTTCATTTTACTGTATTACCTTTCTGTGGTACCTTGAATATTCTGTTGTGAGACTAAAAATTTAACTATTCCTGCATTCTGAATTCCAAATAAATGACCTAAGAACTTTTTATACACTGGTAGAGAGCTTATTCATAAGTTGAGAGGCACCTAGGTTCTACTAAAAAGATGTTGCTAAGACTGTATGAAAGATTGATTGAGGAAAAGCTACCACTGGAGAAAAATCAAACCTTCATGACTTATTTATGAGCTCCTTTTATCTTGTGGCCAGTTTAAAATGAACTTAGAATGTAACATTAAAGATAACTGATAACAGGAAAATCCTGTGAATTGACAAATATTACAAAGGCATCCCTAACGTATCATTGACTTTGGAATTGCAAAGCTATCTGCAAATCAAAGGAAAATATCAATCTCTAGGAGTCTTCTGCACTTTTTTTTTTTTTTTTTTTTGAGATGGGGTTTTGCTTTCATTGCCCAGGCTGGAGTGCAATGGCATGAGCTGGGTTCACCGCAACCTCCGCCTTCTAGGTTCAAGTGACTCTCCTGCCTCAGCCTCCCAAGTAGCTGGGATATCAGGCATGCACCACCACGCCCGGCTAATTTTGTATTTTTAGTAAAGATGGGGTTTCTCCATGTTGGTTAGGCTGGTCTCGAACTCCCAACCTCAGGTGATCTGCCTGCCTCGGCCTCCCAAAGTGCTGGGATTACGGGCGTAAGCCACTGCGCGCAGCCGCACTTTTAATGATCCATCTGAAAGGTCAGATTCAGAAGTGATAATGCCTTCAAAAATTTTTGACCACATGATATATTTAAGCTACAAAGTGTCACTCTTAAAACTTTTCCTCCATTCTCCAAAAAGCATGAAACAAAAAAGCACTTTCTGGCACACTTTTAAGGAACAATTATCAAGATATTATCAAGGTTGCATTTACAAAGGAGATTCACATAACCATGGAGATTCTACCATATACAGTCATGTGCTGCATAAGGACATTTCAGTCAATGACAGACTGCATATATAATGACGTTCCCATAAGATTATCATGGAACTGAAAAATTCCTATCACCTACTGATGTTGTGAGGTTGTAAAGCAGTTACTTTGTTTTATAAATTTAGTATACTCTTAAGTGTACAGTGTATATAAAGTCTGCAGTAAGGTACAGCAATATCTTAGACCTTCATACGCATCATCATTCATTCACTGACCCAACCAAACCAATTTCCAAGTCCTGCAAGCCTCATTCATGGTAAGTGCCTTTACAGATGTACCATTTTTTAAAATGTTTTATACCATATTTTTACTCTGCTTTTTCTATGCTTAGATATGTTTACTTACACAAATACTTACCATTGTTTTACAATTGCCTTGTTTTGTAAAGAATTGTTGGCCGGGCACAGTGGCTCATGCCTGTTATCCCAGCACTTTGGGAGGCCAACGCGGGTGGACCATCTGAGGTCAGGAGTTCAAGACTAGCCTGGCCAACATGGTGAAACCTCGTCTCTACTGAAAATACACAAATTAGCCAGGTGTGGTGGCACATGCCTGTAATCCCAGCTACTCAGGAGGCTGAGGCAGGAGAATCACTTGAACCCAAGAGGCAGAGGTTGCAGTGAGCCGAGATTGCACCACTGCACTCTAGCAGGGGTGACAGAGCGAGACTCTGGCTCAAAAGAAAAAAAAAAAAAGAATTGTTATACACATGTGCGTGAGCACGTACACACACGTATACATACACACATATGTATACACATTAGGTTAAATAATGCTTGCTGTAGCATTTCCTCACCAGATTTTTACAAGGAAAAGGCAGTACATGTTGACTAAATGTTTTATGTTTTTCTACAAATACTGTACTAGCAAAATACAGTAATTATTTCAGTACAGTAACATGCTGTATAGGTTTGTAGCGTAGGAGCAATAGGCTATACCATATAGCCTATCTGTATAGTAGGCTATACCACCCAGGTTTGTGTAAATGCACACTATGATGTTTGCACAATGACGAGATCATCTAACAATGCATTTCTCAGAATTCATCATTAAGTGATACATAACTATATAGCATTTTCAGTTTGACTTTACAGCCAGAAAACCTATAAGCCACAAAACAGAGCAAACTTGAGATGGAGAGAATAAAGGGAATTGCAAGAAATTAAATGAGAGTTTGGCTTTGGATTTTATACATTTTCTCGTTAAACTAGCTCACCCTGAGAGCTAACCTGATCTCATCAGGGCAAGATACTGGACCTACCCCATGATGTGTATATATATATAGAGAGAGAGAAAATTGAATTAGTTTCAAAGAATGTTGACATCAAGACATGGGTGACTGACATAAAAACTCCTGAGGGGCCGGGCACGGTGGCTCATGCCTATAATCTCAGCACTTTGGCAGGCCGAGACGGGCAGATCACGAGGTCAGGAGATCGAGACCATCCTGGCTAATACGGTGAAACCCCATCTCTACTAAAAAAATACAAAAAGCTAGCCAGGCAAGGTGGTGGGCGCCTGTGGTCCCAGCTACTCGGGAGGTTGAGGCACGAGAATGGCGTAAACCTGGGAGGCGGAGCTTGCAGTAAGCTGAGATCTGGCCACTGCACTCCAGCCTGGGCGACAGAGCGAGACTCAGTCTCAAAAAAAAAAAAAAAAAACAACAACAACAACAACAACAACAACAACAACAACAACTCCTGAGGAAAAAAAATGCTTTTTGAGATGGAGTCTTGCTCTGTCACCCAGGCTGGAGTGCAGTGGTGTGATCTTGGCTCACTGCACCCTCTACCTCCTGGGTTCAAATGATTCTCAGGCCTCAGCCTCCTAAGTAGCTGGGATTACAGGCTTGCACCACTATGCCTGGCTAATTTTTTTGTATTTTTAGTAAAGACAGGGTTTTGCCATGTTGGCCAGGCTTGAACTCCTGGCCTCAAGTGATCCTCCTACCTTGGCCTCCAAAAGTGCTGGGATTATAGGCATGAGCCACCATGCCCAGCCCATAGTTTTTTGTGTGTGTGTGTGTTTTTTAAAAAACCTTTAAACATATACTTGGCTCATTGAAGTTATAAATATCCAAAAGAAACAAGTATGGCAGTCATTCTTTTTTTTTTTTGAGATGGAGTCTTGCTCAGACGCCCAAGCTGGAGTGCGGTGGCACGATCTGGCTCACTGCAAGCTCTGCCTCCCGGGTTCACGCCATTGTCCTGCCTCAGCCTCCCGAGTAGCTGGGACTACAGGCGCTCGCCACCTCGCCCGGCTAATTTTTTTGTATTTTTAGTAGAGATGGGTTTCACCGTGTTAGCCAGGGTGGTCTCGATCTCCTGACCTCGTGATCCGCCCGTCTTGGCCTCCCAAAGCGCTGGGATTACAGGCGTGAGCCACCGTGCCTGGCCATATGGCAGTCATTCTTATCCCTGGGAGATGCATTCTGAGATACTCAGTGGATGCCTGTAACCAAGAATAGTACTGAACCTATTTGCCATCACATGGAACATGTTTCTATTCAGGTCTTTCTTTTTTTTTGAAACGGAGTCTCACTCTGTCACCCAGGCTGGAGTGCAGTGGCACGATCTTGGCTCACTGCAACCTCCGCCTCCTGGGTTCAAGTGATTCTCCTGCTTCAGCCTCCCTAGTAGCTGGGATTACAGGCACCCGCCACCACACCTGGCTAATTTTTGTCTTCTTAGTAGAAACAGGGTTTCATCACGTTGGCCAGGCTGGTCTCAAACTCCTGACCCCAGGTGATCCTCCTGCTTCAGCCTCCTAAAGTACTGGGATTACAGACGTGAGCCACCACGCCTGGCCTTTGTTCAGGTCTTTCACTCACACATTTAAAGCCTATTCCATCTTAACTAAGCACTTATCACACATGGTGGCTATAACGAGATACATCAGCAAAATTAGCATAATTTTTTTCCTTCTTCCTAATTTCCCAGCTAGGAGATTTGTTCTCACCATAGATCTTGGCAACCACAGCATACAATTTTTTCCTTTCCTTTATATTGAGAACTTTCAACCTTTTAGGAAGTACTTTACAGCTTCTCTTTGGCACATCTACATTGCCAGCATCACTACTCTTGTGCTTTGGGGCCATTAGTAAATAAAATAAAGGTTACTTAAACACAAGCACTCCAGCAGTCAATGTGGTAATAGAGATGACTACTAAGTGACTACGGAGTGGGCAGTGCAGACAGCCTCTATATGCTGACAAAGAGATCATTCATGTCCCCGTGGAGCAAGTGGGACCTCAGGAGATTTTATCACGCTACTCAGAAAGGCATGCAATCTGAAACTCATGAACTGTTTATTTCTGGAATTTTCCATTTAATATTTTTGAACTACAGTTGACTGCAGGTAACTGAAACCTCAGAAAGAGAAATTGCAGATAAGGGAGGACTATTGTACTCTTTACAAACTCTTCCAATTTTTGGAAAAGTCAAACTGAAAACCTCTAAGAAACTATTCACATTCTGCTTTGTAGAGGCAAAGTGGAAGTACAAAACTAAAGGAAAATATCTCATTTTGTTTCTTGGATTTAATTAGATCAAGAGTCAGGTCTCATCATTTAGTTTACACTTCCCCAGAAAACAAAATAAACAAAACTGGGCTATCAGTGCAAAAAGAAACCTACTTTGCCAACGAGTGGTCTAGTTCCAGCAAGTGTTTGAAAGCCTTCTTGCCTTCTGGTCTCCTTTTCTGTAATATTTTGGCCAGGAAAGGAGCTGAGGCATGTCCCTTGATATGGTTCTTTGTTGCATCAGACAGATTTAATTCTACCTCAGCACTTTAAAAAGATGGGTAGAAAGATGTCAACTTGATGATTTAAAGGGTGGGTGACTCTAGAATCTCTTTAGGTACTTTTAATTATTTAGTTTATTATTATTTTTTTAAAACTCCTTGATATTTAACTTAATACCTTCTTTTTTTTTTTTTTGTCTCTAATATTTTTTATTTGTTTTGTTTTTTAGATGAAGTCTCACTCTGTCACCCAGGCTGGAGTGCAACAGTGTGATCGTGGCTCACTCCAACCTCCGCCTTCTGGGTTCAGGTGATTCTTGTGCCTCAGCCTCCCGAGTAGCTGGGATTATAGGTGTATGCCACCATGCCTGACTAATTTTCTGTTTTTTGTTTTGTTTTGTTTTTTAGGTTTTTTTCAGACAGAGTTGCGCTCTGTTGCCGAGACTGGAGTGCAGTGGTGCGATCTTGGCTCACTGCAACCTCCACCTCCCGGACTCAAGCAGTTCTCATGCCTCAGCCTCCCAAGTAGCTGGGATTACAGGGACATGCCACCACACCTGGCTGATTTCTGCATTTTTAGTAGAGATGGGGTTTCACCATGTTGGCCAGGCTAGTCTTGTACTCCTGACAGCAGGTGATCCACCCACTCGGCCTCCCAAAGTGCTGGGATTACAGGCATGAGCCGCTGTGCTCGGCCTAATTTTCTGTATTTTTATTAGAGATGGGGTTTCGCCATGTTGGCCAGGCTGGTTTCGAACTCCTGACCTCAGGTGATCCACCTGCCTCAGCCTCCCAAAGTGCTGAGATTACAGATGTGAGCCACTGCACCTGGCCTTGTCTCTATTCTTACTGACAGATGAGAATAATTATCATAGTTCTTTATATCTCTCTTTTTCTTTCTGATTGAACAAATCCAGTTAACCTCAATATTTTTTTCTTGAAGACTGAAATATAATCAGTGACTGAAATAGAATTCAGTTACTGTTATCCTCTGAATCATACCTAATTTACCTTTAGATAATTGACACTCAGGCTTCTTAAAATGTAACAATTTTTTTTTTTTTTTTTTGAGATGGAGTTTCGCTCTTGTTACCCTGGAGTGTAATAGCATGAGACTGGAGTGCAATGGCATGATCTCAGCTCACTGCAACCTCTGCCTCCTGGGTTCAAGCGATTCTCCTGCCTCAGCCTCCCCAGTAGCTGGAATTACAGGCATGTGCCTCCACGTCCGGCTAATTTTGTATTTTTAGCAGAGACAGTGTTTTGCCATGTTGACTAGGCTGGTCTCGAACTCCTGACCTCAGGTGATCTGCCTGCCTTGGCCTCTCAAAGTGGTGGGATTACAGGCGTGAGCCAGCGTGCCCAGCCAAAATGTAACAATTTTATTGGTTTTTTTTGATAAGCACGTGAATCCCAACTTATAAAGAAGATCATGCTACAGACTGGAATTCTATTAGATGATAACTTTTCAGTGTCCTTGTCTTATATTCTGGAGTTGGCTGCTTCTTTCTTCTACAAATTAGTTTTTGCTTTTTTTGACATGACAGCTCCTTTCCCCCCTTATCCCTCTCAAATTAAAATTAACCATAATCTTTCAAATAATTTTCTAATACCTTTCAGTTTTGACTGACATCCTACCTGCTACAGTCATTAAGAAATCAATGAATATATTAACTGGAATTGGATTTGGCACCTATCTCCAAGGAACTCAATAGTTCTCAGTAGCCTTAGATGAAATTTTTAATAACCTTAAAAGAGAATTTTAAAAACCAACTCTATAATCTTGTCATTCTTTTAAGCCTGTTTTTTGAGTTCCCAAATAAAGAAAAAAGGGTAGAATGAGAAAAAAAAAAGAGACCCAAATTTAAAAAGCATGAAAATAGCTATAAAATCCAGCAGCTAATAATTCTTGTGATTAAATATAATTAAATGGCTAGTTTAGGCAGTATCTTGCAAGTACAAAAGAACAGTGTATTTCTTCACAGTCATAAGATTTGAGTGACAAAGAAACTGGTAAAAGATGATTCTGAAGAAGGTAGACTGTACATATTCCAGAAATGTGGTCTTTTTCTGTCTCTAAAATTCAGAAAATTTTATTTTTCTTTAGAGTCTCAAATAAATCAGGCACAGAAATGCCATTTCAGACTAAAAGTAATAACTTAATCAGACAAAGAACAGAAATAGTAGAAATAGTTCAGTCTGAAAGACAGTGTGAAGTAGACCCGAGTTGGAATCCTAGTTCTCCCATATAATAGTCCTGTGACTTTTACCTCTTTGTGTTTCAGTTTCTACATCCAGAACATGGGTAAAATATCACTAAACCTGACAGGGTTGTTGAGAATTAAAATAAAGAAGGCATATAAAGTGCCTGGCTCATAGTAGGTACTCAATAAATGATCATGAACTTATCCCTTTTCTCTGACCCCTCTGGAAATTAAGTTTGACAGATAAATAGCACTCTCTTCACTTTCAAAGCTACTGTGATGAGAAAAAGACAGAAATAACTAAATGGAACAATAAATCTCCTGGATCTGAAGTTTTAAAGTAGGTAAGCAATGAAATGAAACTAGTGAGAGATGGATAGAAAGAATGGTGGAATTATAAAACCCATACAAAAGTTACTAAGATACTATGACTCATTTCTGTTTTCCTCTTGGCTGTGATGATGAGATTATATTTCATACTCAATGAGTGGAGAAATTACCTAACCTTAGAAAAGTAAAATTAAAAGTGTTTCATAGAAACAAAAATTGCTACCATTTTCCAGATGTTTTATCAGAAAGCAATTTCAAAATGAAAGTAAGGCCTTTCCATCACCCACGTGAGATGACCTATTTAGATGCCTGCCACCGTGCTAGGTGGCGGTGGGTATCAATGGGAAGGTGAACACACTTATTAAAGGCACAGTGCATGCCAGGTGGTGTTAGGTATGAAATATTTTATTACTTTGCTAAGGCTCCCATAGCAAAATACTACAGACTGGGACTTTTTCTCATAGGTTCTGGAGGCTATACGAGTGTAAGTTCAAGGGGCCAGCAGGGTTGGTTTCCTCTGAGGCTTCTGTCCTTAGCATACAGATGACTGCCCTCTGCCTGCCTCTTCACGTGATTGTCTCTTGGGTCTTTTTGTTGTGCCCAAATTTCTTCTTCTTATAAGGACACCAATCAGGTTGGATTAGGGCCCACTCGTACCCCTCATTTAATGCAATCACCTCTTTAAAGACCTTATCTCCAAGTAAAGTCATATTCTGAGATACTGGGAGTTGGGACACCAACATAGGAATTTTGGAATTTTGAGGGGATACAATTCAGCCCATTACAAACATCATCTCACTTAACCATTGCCCTGTTTTACAAATGAGGAGCCAGGCTCTGAAAGAATAAATAAACCCATCAAACGTCACATAGCCAGTAAGTGGTGGAACCACAATTTTAACCAAGGCCTCACAGCACTAAAGCCTATACTCTTGCTGCTAGTCACGCTTCCTCAAAGAAGTACAAATGTAGTTGGGAAGACACAGTACTGACTGATGAAATTTTACATAAGGAGGTCATCAATAAGAAGGTACTTATTCTACTGGACGTCTTGGTCCATTTTCTGCTGGTATAAAAGAATACCATAGATTGGATAATTGATAAAGAATAAGTTTATTTGGCTCTTGGTTTTGCAGGCTGAGAAGTCCAAGAGCATGGCACCAATATCTGGCAGGGGTCCTTTCATGGTGGAAGGGCAAGCAAGCATGTAAGACAGAGGGTAAATGGGGGCCAAACTTATCCTTTTACCAGGAGCCCACTACCACAGTAATAGCCACTTTCATGATAATGACATTAATGCATTTATGATAGCACAGCCCTCATGACCTAATCACCTCTTAAAGGCCCTGCCTCTTAACAGTGATATAACAGCAATTAAATTTCCAATACATGAACTTTGGTTGGGGGTGGTGTATAATGAAATCATAGCACTAGATTTATGCCATGATATGGAAAGAATGGATTCAGTATTACTAGTCACTTACAGAACACTTACTACATGTTAGGCGGCATTCTTTCACAAGAGTCTATTGGTCTCCTCACATGAGGAACTGCTGACTGGCAAACAGAACAGTCTTGGCACATCTTGGCCCAAAGTCTACAAATAGTCCCACATCAATGTCAAACAAAAGAGAGCCTTCTAGAGTATCTTAGATATGACTGCCTTTTACATCTCTTTTCTTCTGCATTTGGGTGTAGGCCATGTGTAGGAACATATGTATGAAACCCCTAATCTGCTTTATAATATTTTCCCTCATGGACATTCTACGCAATACGGTTTTTTTTTGAGACGGAATCTCGCTCTGTCGTCAGGCTGGAGTGCAGTGGCACAATCTTGGTTTACTGCAACCTCCACCTCGTTGGTTCACGATTCCCCTGCCTCATCCTCCTGAGTAGCTGGGACTACAGGCAGGCGCCACCATGCCTGGCTAGTTTTTTGTATTATTAGTAGAGACGGGGTTTCACCATGTTGGCCAGGATGGTCTCAATCTCCTGACCTAGTGATCCACCCACCTTGGCCTCCCAAAGTGCTGGGATTACAGGCATGAGCCAGTCGTGCCCGGCCTTCTATGCAATATGTTAGTGGGCTTTCAACTCTATAGCATCTCAGTATGCAAGACAAAAGTCCTATGCTCTGTTTCTCTAGGCTCTCAATTGTGTTTCTTTTTTTTTTTTTTTGAGACGGAGTCTTGCTCTGTCACCCAGGCTGGAGTGCAGTGGCCGGATCTCAGCTCACTGCAAGCTCCGCCTCCCGGATTTACGCCATTCTCCTGCCTCAGCCACCTCGCCCGGCTAGTTTTTTGTATTTTTTAGTAGAGACGGGGTTTCACCGTGTTAGCCAGGATGGTCTCAATCTCCCGACCTCGTGATCCACCCGTCTCGGCCTCCCAAAGTGCTGGGATTACAGGCTTGAGCCACCGTGCCTGGCCCTCATTTGTGTTTCTAGGAATAAGTGATGGTTTAGATTGTGGTCAGGCTGGCACCTGCTCAGCCCTCTGGTTGACCCTGTAATTGTTTTTGCTAAAAGCTTTTTTGTTTGTTTTTATTTATTTATTTTTTTTCTTTTTTTGTTTTTGTTTTTGCTAAAAGTATTACCCTAGCTTGTGCTTCTTTAACTACATTTTTTGGCCCTACACTCTGTTTAATTGTAATTATATAATTAATAAGGTAAATCACTTACATTCCCAGATTATGTTACAAATACTCCCAATGAAGACCAGTCTGGGTATATATGCATACTAGGGAGGCAAGGCATATGACTTGAACCCTAGTACATACTAACCCTTATACAAACATTGTTAGATGAGGTCTACTTCTTTCTTCTATACTCTGAGGAGTATATTGGAATATTTTCATAAGAATGCAAACTTCACAAAGGTAAGCACTATGCCTTTGCGTGTGTGTGTGTATATATATATAGTAACATATCTAGTATATTTTATATATAAAAATACCCAATATAAATCAGTGAACAAAATAAAATTCACTGCCTCAGAAGTATCTGTTTTCCCTAGGGTAAAAATAGTAATATTACCATTTCCAAATAAAGCTCTGGAAGCATAACACTTAAATGCTATTGGACACACATTTTCTTCATTCTGTGAAGTTATGTTTTGAACTCCATGATCTGCTATAGTTTACTGTGGCAAGGTAGCTGGAAAAAACAACAGTACTGTGGTTATTCTGAAGATAGAGCCCTCTATGTACAACTAGACAAAAGGAAAACTTCACTAACTAGAATATTTAGAAACTGAGGTATTACGATTAATTTATGACTAATTTTCTGGTTTACTGAGAGCTGACCAGATAATGTCTTTTGCTTCTATTATTGTTGAAATCTTTTCAAGTGATTTTCTAGGCTGATGTGTCACATTCCTCTGCATGCAATGAAGAAAAAACCCTTTGAAGTCTAAGCACTTAACCTTTCCTGATACTTACTTATTCTTGAGCTTTTCACTAGACAGAGAAAGCTATCTATCCAGCTGTGCGAAGGAAGTTAGAATAGGGAAGCTGTGTTTGGTTCATGTAAAGGTACTGAATAAAAGAAAATCCTATACAATATTTACTTAAGAAAAACAAAAAAGAAAAAAAGGAATAGGGAAGCTGAAAAGCTTTTCAACATGGCAAACATTTACTGACCTTTTACTATACTAAAGTCTTCACCAGGTTCTAGGAAACTGAGACTTTAAGTGAAACAATGCATAACAAAATCAATTTTACCACAGGCTAATTGATAAAGATGAGAGTTAATTTCCTGTGGCATATTTCTGGTCACAAAAACATCACCATGGCTGGGAGTGGTGGCTCACACCTGTAATCCCAGCACTTTGGGAGGCCGAGGTGGGCAGATCATCTGAGGCTGAGAGTTCAAGACCAGCCTGGCCAACATGGTAAAGCCCCAACTGTACTAAAAATACAAAAATTAGCTGGGCATGGTGGGGCACGCCTGTGATCCCAGCTACTCAGGAGGCTGAGGCAGGAGAATCGCTTGAACCCGGGAGGTGGAGGCTGCAGTATGCAGAGATTGTGCCACTGCACTCCAGCTTGGGAGAGAGAGCAAGACTCCATCTCAAAACAAAAACAAAAGCATCACCAAAATTCTAAATAAAGACCCAAAACACTTCTAGTAGTAAACACTGAAATAAATGTGAGCTATATATAGATCTAAGAAAGATTGATAAAAACAAGTAAGATAGTCATTCACCCAGTTTTCAGTGAATTATTAGATGTCAGTGGTCATAGTGGTGGTGGGTTAAATCAAGAAATAAATGTTTGCAAAGTGAAAATTGTAATAAGTACTTCCTCCTACCATGAAGTTCAAACATAAACAATAACCAGTAAATATGGCAGGCTCACTGAGAGCTTTTGAACTGCGTTGTTTATCATCTACTTTATGAGTTTTTATTTCACAATAATTTGCATTCTTTCATTTTCTAACATGCTTATTCCAGTTCAGGATGGAGGATGATCAGAGACTATCCTGGCTGCTCTGGGTGCAAAGCAGGAACCCACCCCAGACAAGATACCGTTCCATCTAAGGGCACACACCCACTCACTTAGACTGGGACCATTTAGACACGCCAGTGCACTGAACACGTACATCTTTGGGATATGAGAGGAAACTGGAGTACTCAGGGAAACTCAAGCAGACAGGGAACTCCGCACAGACAGAGGCTCTAGGGGGAAATCGATTTGTTCCCGCTCACCGATGTTACAACAAAACGACATTGAACGAAACAACACAACTGAGACAAGTGGGTGGAAAAGCTGAAATCATATATAAGAACCTTGGGGAAACACTGGAAAGCAGATACAGAAGTAACATACATAGTTTAAAAGCAACATAGCACCTTTCTCCAATATTTTCACCTGTTTTAGTTACAGTATTTAATGTTTCGAAATTCCAAATAATATTAAGGTAGGGCGTGTGTTAAAAGAAAAAGAGAGGCTGGGTGTGGTGGCTCACACTTGTAATCCCAGCACTATGGGAGGCCAAGGCAGGAGGATCACATGAGGTCAGGAGTTCAAGACCAGTCTGGCCAACATGGTGAAACTGCATCTCTACTAAAAATACAAAATTAGCTGGGTGTGGTGGCACATGCCTGTAATTCCAGCTACTTGGGAGGCTGAGGCAGGAGAATTGCTTGAACCTGGGATGTGGAGGTTGCAGTGAGCCAAGATCATATCATGCCACTTCACTCCACCCTGGCTGAGAAAGCAAGACTGCCTCAAAAAAAAAAAAAAAAAAAAAAAAAAAAAAAAAAGAAAAAGAAAAAAGAAAGAAGAAGAAAAAGAGGTTGGGAAACACCAGTGTAAGGGAATTTTTTAAAATGTCAAGAAATTAGAGACTAGATTTTTTGTCTCCAGACCAAAAAAATACATATAGAAGGCATTTGATGAATGTTTTGAATGGAATAAATATCCAGAATAGCAAGATGGTCTAAACTTTAAATGGAGAAGTAAACTTGTAAATCCCCAAACACAGTAAGATAGATACCTTTGCAACTCTCAGCAACATTGCCTTAAACAATTAAAGAGACAGGATCTCACTGTGTTGTCCAGGCTGCTCTCAAACTCCCGGGCTCAAGCGATTCTCCTACCTTAGCCTCCCAGGTAGTTGGGACTACAGGTTTGTGCCACTGTGCCTGGTTAAGCACATATATTTTATATTAAGCACACATATTTTTATCCTGACATTTTGTGTTTCCAGCTCTTACTACCTTTGCAATTATCCATCCTTCTTCATCTCCATCTTCTGGTGTCTTCCACGCGATAAACAAGAAGGCAGGAATATATGCTCAGATTGAGAACTGCTGTGACCCCTGAGTTTCTTTCTCCACAAACTGAGCATACAAAGACAGCTAAGATTTTCAATTTAGAGGTTTTTGGTTTCCGATTGAAAACCAAGTGTTTTGAAGCAACACTTCACTTCATGACATTTTCACAGAACATGTTGTTTCCTATCTGCTGTCGGTTTATAAATCACTGATAAGCTCCAAACCAATCAGTTCTCACAGCTGGAGGGAAATGGAAAGAATGTCTATAGCATAGGCCCTCCTGCCCATCAGCTCCACATGTGACGGATCTGCTAAGTCTAAGGAAGACCTACCTCGAGTTTCAGAACATCATGCTGAAGTTTACGCTGAAATTCGAGGAAGTTTTTGATTGTCAGCTTTCCCTTCAGATCAGCTCCAAAAAAGTAGGTTGTGAGGGCTGAACACAAGCCAGACTTGAGGGTGTTGCCAGTAGTCGGACGATCTCTGTGGCGCATACCCATACTGGTTTGGGAGCGAATGATGCTCTGAACCTAATACAGAATCAAACCCACATCCAGAAAAATATTAGGAAGTGAAAAAACATAAACATAGAAAAGTAAGAATCATACCTATTGTTTACTATTTGCCTACTCTGTATTATAATTATCTCTTTTAATGCTTACAACAATTTTTTTTTTTTTTTTTTTGAGACAGAGTCTCTGTCACCCAGGCTGGAGTGCAGTGGTATGAAATCAGCTCACTGCAACCTCTACCTCCCAGGTTCAAGCAATTCTCGTGTCTCAGCTTCCTGAGTAGCTGGGACTACAGGTGCACACCATCATGCTTGGCTAATTTTTTTGTATTTTAATAGAGACGGGGTTTTACCATGTTGGCCAGGCTGGTCTTGAACTCCTGACCTCAAGTCATCCTCCCACCTTGGCCTCCCAAAGTCCTGGGATTGCAGGCGTGAGCCACTGCACCCAGCCTACAATAATCTTACAGGTCCTATTATTATCCTTGTTTTACAAATGAGATTGAAGCACATGTAATTAAATAACTTGCTCAAGGTCAAGTGGCTGGCAAGTAGCAGAATTAGGGTTCTAACACAGGCAGCCTGACAACTTTACAATTGGGATCCTCTTAGAAAATCTCTGTTCGGGAAAGGATGAACATTTGTTTTTGAGACTCAAAAACTCTCTCACGGCCAGGCGCAATGGCTCATGCCTACAATCCCAGCACTTTGGGAGGCAGAGGTGGGTGGATCACCTGAGGTCAGGAGTTTGAGACCAGCCTGGCCAACATGGTGAAACCCCATCTCTACTAAAACCACAAAAAGTAGCTGGGTGTGGTGGGAGTGCCTATGATCCCAGCTACTCAGGAGGCTGAGGCAGGAGAATCACTTGAACCTGGGAGGTGGAGATTGCAGTGAGCTGAGATTGCGCCACTGCACTCCAGCCTAGGTGACAGAGCAAGACTCCATCTCAAAAAAAAAAAAAAAAAAAAAAAGAGGGTCTTGCTCTGTCATACAGGCTGGGGTGCAATGGCATGATCATAGCTCACTGCAACTTCAAATTCCTGCGCTCAGGTGATCCTTCCACCACAGCCTCCAGAGTAGCTAGGACTACACGCACATACCACCAATCCCAGCTAATTTTTTTTTTCCCCTGTAGAGACAGGGTCTCACTATGTTGCCCAGGTTGGTTTCAAACTAGCCTCAAGTGGTCCCTCCACACCTCCACCTTCCAAAGTGCTGGGATTATAAGCACAAGTGATCATGCCCAGCCCAGTTTCTTACCTTACATAATGTACCTGATACTTCCTCCCACTTCCTGGAATATTTGCCCTTTTCCTCATTTTGAGAATACAAAAAATGCTTTTTCCTATACATACAGTTTTTCTGTTTTGAAACCACGTCTGGCAATCATAACAACTGTATCTGGAGAAGTACCATGGCTCCCCAATGGCAGAAGTTCTATGGAAATGTAATCTATTCCTGGGAGTTAGAAGAAATTGTCACCTACTATAGTCAAAGGTATGGTACCATTTTTCCTTCTCTTATAGAAATCCTTTAAGAAAATATGTAGTCCTTGTATTCTGGAACTGCCTAGCACATAGCAGCTTTTTGGTAAATGTTGAATTGCCATAATTTAGCTTCCCAGCTAGAGGCATTATAACCTAATTTATGTTGGGGAATCAGAGAAATGACATTTTAGGTACTTCAAAAATTGGAATAGCCTCTGAGTATACTGACCAGGGCTAAGGTAACTCCAAGGCACATGAACATATATTTTAAGTATTAATATATTTAAAGGAACTCTCCAGGACAACTTGCCTGTTCAAACTCCTCCATATCTACTTCTCCATCTCCATTCAAATCAAACATCTTGAAGGCAATTTCAAAATTTCTCTGAGGAGCTGCAGAGGAGAGAAAAAAGATATTTAGAAGGCATTGACCAAAAATAAATCCCTTTTAAAGAAAAACAAGGCTAAGCACTAAAATGTAGTATCAAAGTCACCGTAAAAGTGACTGCGTCAAAGTCTCAATAAATGGAAAATGATACTGCATTTATTGAGATCACCCTTTTAGGAATACTCCTTGAAACCAAAAAAGAGTACTACTATGACCAGAAAGATGGCACTTGTCTATCTTTTTGTTTCAACGTTCTTTGTCTTAAATGGTTTAGCTTTGCTTTCAGAGACACCATCTTCTTAGCTGTATAATATTAATGTTGTTCTGTTGTTTGAATATGGTATTACTTACCTGGACAAGAAAGTGTGTCTAGGGTGAGACATATTGCTGCAAAGTAAGAAGTTGAAACACTACCTCTTAGTCTTGCCCTCCCAACAAACCAGCTTTCTACTTTGTTCTTTCTAGTCTCTTTATTGTAATTACAGTCAGTAGTTCTGGGCATGTCACCCTGCCAACATGGATAATTTCAAGTTGGCTTCTTTTATTAGTTTATTCATTATCACTACAGCTCTATGGTAAGGCAGAAAAGTGTACCGTAAGGTACTCAGCCCCCTATTTCTTTTTTATTTTTTTGAGACACAGTTTCATTCTCTTGTCCAAGGTGGAGTGCAGTAGTGCCAACTTGGTTCACTGCAACCTCTGCCTCCAGGGTTCAAGTGATTCTCATGCCTCAGCCATCTGAGTAGCTAGGATTATAGGCGTGCGCAACCAGGCCTGTCTAATTTTTGTATTTTTAACAGAGATGGGGTTTCACCATGTTGACCAGGCTGGTCTTGAACTCCTGACCTCAAGTGATCCACTCACCCTGGCCTCCCCAAAGTGCTGGGGTTACAGGTGTGAGCCACCATGTCTGGCCTCAGCCCCCTATTTCAATCATGCCAGCTGCATACACAAATTACTAAGTATACTTAAATGGTAAAATTAAGCTGAAGTTTAAATACCAAAATGAAAAAATGCAAAGCTTGGCCAGGCGCGGTGGCTCAAGCCTGTAATCCCAGCACTTTGGGAGGCCGAGACGGGCGGATCACGAGGTCAGGAGATCGAGACCATCCTGGCTAATACGGTGAAACCCCGTCTCTACTAAAAAATACAAAAAACCAGCCGGGCGACGAGGCGGGCACCTGTAGTCCCAGCTACTCGGGAGGCTGAGACAGGAGAATGGCGTCAACCCGGGAGGCGGAGCTTGCAGTGAGCTGAGAGCCGGCCACTGCACTCCAGCCTGGGCGGCAGAGCAAGACTCCGTCTCAAAAAAAAAAAAAAAAAAAAAAAGAAAAAATGCAAAGCTTGACAAAGCTTTCCCTTAATGATGAAAGCTCTTCAAGGCTTCTTTAGTGTTCCTAGATAAGTCATAATATCTTTAATATACTCTGTGCATTGGAATAAAACATAAATTCAATAGCCCTCTTCCCTTCCCATACTAAATGTTCTGGTAAATAAAACTAAGTTGTTTACTTCCTTCCTTTGGTGCTTCAAATGTATAGAGCTCTCGAGAATAAACCAAAATAAAAATTCTACGTGTCCTTATACTGTTGAATTAAAATTTCAGTTACTATCATTTACATGAAAAAAGTAAAGATTTTATGCAGAGTAAAAAGTAAAATGAACTTTGTATATTATGCATAATTGTTAGAGAGGCCATATTCCCATCCTGCTCATGAATTTGTCAACAGCAACACTTTCTGGGTTCAAATTCCATTTTCAGAGAGCTAGGCAGCTAGGCTGGAAAATCCTGGTTTTTAGTTGCCTGGGAGAATCATGTGTGTGTCAGCTTCCAATTGTGTGCTCCACTTGACAGTGACTTCCAATAGGTTTGCTTTCCTTTAGGCCACATACAGACAGGGTTTCACCATGTCAGCTAGGCTGGTCTTGAACTCCTGGCTGCAAGTGATCCTCCCACCTCGGCCTCTCAAAGTCCTGGGATTACAGGCGTGAGCCACCATGCCCAGCCTGCAACTGCTGGGAAGGATGCAGCTGGGGGAATTAGTTTTGTATATTTATTATCACTTCTCAAATTTGTACTACCTGAATGTTAAATTTTACTGAGGAGTTACTATGTGCCAGGCATTGAGCTAGATAATTGGAGAAATGTTTATTATTTGACTTCATACTCTCGATCTTAAAAATGTTCATTTCTTCATTTTTTAAACAAAGGAGGATATTTGGGCTCAAAGCAGTTAAATGGCTGGCTCAAAAATCACACAACTCCTTTTTGGCAGAACTGGGAATTGAACCTACGTCACCACTGACTTCAAAGCCTACAAACTTTATGTTCCACGGCCTCTAATTTGAACATAGAGGTACTTAGAATGAAAAACACAGACTCTTCATGCTGACATGATTTGACCTAAAAGCTAAGCAACAAAACAAGACTCACTGGTTGTGTCAGTCTCTGCAAAAGCTGAACATTCCAAGTTGATCATCTCAAGGAGATAAGCAATATCACAGAAACACTGCCTGTGTTATGCTCAGGAGTTTAGGCTTGACTGTAGTAAACGGAAGATCCACAGGCAACATTAAACTCTCAGATAGGTTTGTCATGGGTTTTTGGTTTTTGGGACAGGGTCTTGTTCTGTTACCTAGGCTAGAATGCAGTGGCCCAGTCATAGCTCAATGCAACCTCAAACTTCTGGGCTCAAGCAATCCTGCCTCAGCCTCTGGAATAGCTAGGACTACAGGTGCGTGCCACCAAGCCTGGATAATTTTTCTATGTTTTGTGGAGATGTGGTCTCACCATTGCCCAGGCTGGTCTTAAACTCCTGGCCTCAAATGATCCTCTTGTCTCAGCCCCCCAAAGTGCTACTAGGATTATAGGTGTGAGCCACAGCACCCAGCTGGTTTGTCATATGTTTTTTAAAAATTCTGATTATGAATCTCTTCAGCAGAAATGTCCTCTCTTATTCTCCTTATTGTGTCACACTTGGCCCACTTCACTCATATATGTTATTTGCCTAATTCCTGTAGATACTTGAGAATGTAACAATGGCAGAAAATATGAAGCCACTGAAGGTTTTAAGCAGGAGAGTGACACAATCAAGCAATTATAAAGGACTTCTCCAGCTACTGTGTGAAGAATGAGTTGGAAAATAAATGCCAGCTTCAGAGAAGATCAGAAGCTCTTGTAAATGCTGAAAATGTGAACTGCGGTGATGGCAGTGGTAATGGAGAGCAGGGAACACATTTGAGATACCTGAAGAAGGCAGAAATTATAGAACTTAATGATTAGTTAGCTGTCATGAGTTGAGAGCGAAAAGGAATGACAGCATGACGGGCTTAGACTACTGTGTAGCTTGCATGGCATGAAGAAAGAGAGCAAATAGATGTAAAAGGTTTGAGAAATAAAATGAGTTTGGGTGGGATCTGCTAAATTCAAGGGGTCTCAGCTTATGCAGATGAAGATGTTCAGGAGACAGTTGGAAATATGGGTCTAAAGCTCAGCAGAGAGAGGTCTAAGCTGGGATTTATGGGCATACAAGTGGCTAGCTGCAAAGAACCTGAAATGAAGTTGCCCATGCAGAACTGAGGAGTGAGGAGAAGGTCAAGAAAAGGGTAGAGTGCAGGTGGAAGCCAATGTTTAAAGTGCAAAGAAAAGGAAAGGAGGCAGTGACAGAGGAAGTGGCATCACAGTATCAGGAGGAATACAGTCCAAATTAATAGAAATAGGAAAACATTTGGTAAGAGCCAAGTCAGTATGCTCCCATACACGTATTAAAGCAGTATCCCCATTCCCTCTCTCCACAATTACAGAGGTGACACAGACCTGCTTACAACTTCAACTTTATCAGGATCTTGTAGTCTTACTGTCCTGTGAGTTCCATGAAGGCATGTGCCCAGATCATTTAAATGACTGAATGCATTATTCTAGCAAATTATGGTTAATATCACCTCCTACAACTAAGGTTAAATACATTGTACCAAACAAAGTATACCCTGTAATGCTTGAGGTTTCTCTGTCTTTTTATCCTGGTATAGTTACTTTCAGAGTACTGGCTTTTTGTGGAGCGACTGAGAGTGCTTGTTAAAGTACATGCGCTGACACCACAGAGGCCATGCACTTGTGCTCGGGCCACTGCTGAGGCAAGCTGGGCTGCAGCCTTGGACATGCTCACTTAGGCCTTACCAGACTCTCACGGCCCATCTTCCTAGAAAGAGCTCTCAGCTTGTTCAATCTTCATCTGCTAATCATGTCAAAGCATACGGGACAAACTAGCCAAAAAAAAGCTTGCTTTAAGTGAAACATGCTACACAGAATATGATGTCAAGCGATTCTCTTGTAAACTTATTTGTCTCCTCTCAAATGTAGGCTTCAGGGCAAATTTAAAAACTAGCTGTTCTGGAAAGCTTTATGGCATCCTGCGTTTATTCTAACTCATAACCTGTTTCCATAGAAAGGTTCTGAAAGATGAATTCTGCTTTTTGGGGTTTTTTTTTGAGACTGAGTCTCGTTCTATTGCCCAGGCTGGAGTGCAGTGTCATGATCTTGGCTCATTGCAGCCTTCGCCTCCTGGGTTTAAGTGATTCTCGTGCCTCAGTCTCCCAAGTAGCTGGGATTACAGGAGCACACCACCACCCCCGGCTAATTTTTGTATTTTTAGTAGAGACGGGGTTTCACCATGTTGGCCAGGCTGGTCTAGAACTCCCGACCTCAAGTGATCCACCTGCCTCGGCCTCCCAAAGTGCTGGGATTACAGGCGTGAGCCACTGCACCAGCCTGAAAGAGGAATTCTTTTGAATGCTAGGCTACTTAGAGTGAAGAGTGAGGCTTTGCCCCCTGCTGAAACAGCATAATTTACTTTCGACACAATTTCCAAAATGGTCTCAACAAGTGTTGGACCTGATTAGAACAATAAGACCCTAGAGTAAAGTTTACTACTGTACACCTTTCACTTAGGTTTCCATAACAATCTTTGCTACTAGGATACAGAGTTACGTTAGGTCTGTTCTGGTTACAAGTCTGTTTCCATAATATTATTCCACCATTGACAATCATGACAGTAATAATAACAACTCTACACTGTTTCCTGAAGCACATTTTTTCTATGTTGTTTTAGTAAAGAGAAAAAAACATCTTTTTCTATGTGTAATGAGTCACATAATCAGATAAACACTAGCTGTCCTGAGACTTTCATTGGTTGATTTCATGGCTTTTTCTCTCACTGTTCTTTAATAGAAAATGCATAAGGAATGGTACAGGTAGGAATGGTTGAACTAAGGTTCTAATTCCGGCTTTTCCAATAACCTAATGAGTCATTTGCTGCCTTAAATTATTTTTTGGTAGCACTGAAGGAATGATGAAAAAATGAATAGGTTAGATTCTAAACAAGTTTCTTATTTTCTATTGGTTTGATTCTCCTATCAAAGAACTCCTATCTGTCCCATTCCTGTTTTAGAATGCTAGAGGATAAATGAGGTAACTGATATGCAATACCAGAGAAATCTGAGTTTTGAAAAAAACTTCAGGATATGTTCCTCTATTCAATGATGAACTTTCCACTGAATGTGTAAGGATGATCACACAGCCTCTGATTATTTCTGAGGGGGAGGTCACCACTTCTGAGGTGTAAACATTGCTGACCATATTAAATGAGCTGTTTTTTTTTTCCCTCATGCACAGTCCAAATCTACTCTGTGTAGCTCCTAAAAACTGTCCTAGTTTAATCTTCTAGAGAAATAAGAAATATATCTGCTTCCTCATTTATATGATGGCCCTCTGAATACATATAAACTTTATCACGTCTCTACAAAGAAAGGCTTCTTAGAACTTACTTCCAAAACTTCAACATCATAATAGCCCTCTTCTGGGGGGTACTTTAAATGGTCAATGCCCCCCATAAATGCACTACCCTAAATACAGTTAATTTTGGACATGACATCTTTTCTAGAAATAGGAGGACAGGGCCGGGCGTGGTGGCTCACACCTGTAATTCTAGCACTTTGGGAGGCTGAGGCTGGCAGATCACCTGAGGTCAGGAGTTTGACAAGCCTGACCAACATGGTGAAACCCTGTCTCTACTAAAAATACAAAAATTAGCTGGGTGTGGTGGTGGGCACCTGCAATTCCAGCTACTTAGGAGGCTGAGGCAGCAGAATCACTTGAACCTGGGAGGCAGAGGTTGCAGTGAGCTGAGATTGCGCCATTGTACTCCAGCCTGGAAAACAAGAGTGAAACTCTGTCACACACACACACACACACACACACACACAAAGCCGGGTGTAGTGGCACATGCCTGTAATCCCAGCACTTTGGGAGGCCGAGGTGGGCAGATCACGAGGTCAGGAGTTCGAGATCAGCCTGGCCAACATAGTGAAACCTCGTCTCTACTAAAAATACAAAAATTAGCCGGGCGTGGTGGCACGTGCCTATAGTCTCAGCTACTTGGGAGGCTGAAGCAGGAGAATTGCTTGAACCTGGGAGGTGGAGGTTGCAGTGAGCCGAGATCGAGCCACTGCACTCCAGCTTGGGCAACAGAGTGAGACTTCATCTCAAAAAAAAAAAAAAGAAAGAGAAAGAGAAAGAGAAAGACTGCTTCTTTGCAAACCAAGGGACTAGCATTATTATGAGGTTTTAGTGTCTTGCTTTCTATATAACATTAGGGTTGGAGAACGGAGAAGAAAACCTTGTAAGATTAGATTTCCCCCAACCCAAAAAAAAATGCCCCTCCCGCTATCCTTCTGAATACTTCAAGGTATGATGGCTAGGCACAGTCTGAAGGAAATCTTTCTGCCTCTCCCACAGAGTGGGCAAATGTTTCCATGGTATGATATGTTGCAGTTGTAGCATAGCATCTCCATAGGATGACTTAGTTTCAGAAAAGAAAAAAAAAAACAAGATTATTTTATATTATTGATATGTTATTAGATTACTAAGAATATTGGCCAGGCGTGGTGGCTCACGCCTGTAATCCCAGCACTTTGGGAGGCCGAGGCGGGTGGATTCCGAGGTCAGGAGTTCAAGACCAGCCTGACCAACATGGCAATACCCTATTTCTACTAAAAATACAAAAATTAGCTGTGCGTGGTGATGTGTGCCTGTAATCCCAGCTACTCAGGAGGTTGAGGCAGGAGAATCGCTTGAACCCATGAGGCGGAGGTTGCAATGAGCCGAGATTGTGCCATTGCATTCCAGCCTGGGCGACAGAGCAAGACTACAACTCAAAACAAAACAAAACAAAAAAACGAATATTATATTATCATCTTAAACACACTTAAGCAACAGCAGACCAATTTTCTTTTTATAAACCTAATTGGCTTGTTGAAGTCTGATTTCATTTCTGGTAGTAACTATTTTACCAGTACTCTGAAAATCTGTTAGCCTTTTCTGCATTTTTAAAGTTTCATGGTAAGTGCCATGTTAACACTTACAGCTAACAGAATGATGAAAGATATGCACAAAGTTGAGAATATTCCTTTTTATAATATAATGTACTTATATTAAGAGGTGGGTCTTTTTTTTTTTTTTTTTTTTTTGAGACGGAGTCTCGCTCTGTCACCCAGGCTGGAGTGCAGTGGCGTGATCTCAGCTCATTGCAAGCTCTGCCTCCTGGGTTCCCGCCATTCTCCTGCCTCAGCCTCCCGAGTAGCTGGGACCAAAGGCAGCCGCCATCACTCCCGGCTAATTTTTTGTTTTTAGTAGAGATGGGGTTTCACCCTGTTAGCCAGGATGGCCTCTATCTCCTGACCTTTTGATCTGCCCGCCTCGGCCTCCCAAAGTATTGGGATTACAGGTGTGAGCCAGTGCGCCTGGCCAAGAGGTGGGTTTTACTATGATGCCCAGGCTGGAGTGCAGTAGCTATTCACAGGTGCACTTGTAGCACACTGCAGCCTTGAATTCCTGGCCTCAAATGATCCTCCTGCCTCACCTTCCCAAGTAGCTGGGTCTACACGTGTCTGCCACCATTGTGCCTGGCTAACGTTAAATGTTTTACATTTAAATTTTACACACAGTTAACTGTGTAGTAAAGGCATATTTGGCCGGTCATGGTGTCTCATGCTTATAATCCTAGCACTTTGGGAGGCCAAGGTGGGAGGATTACTTGAGGCCTGGAATTCAACACCAGCCTGGGCAACACAGGGAGACCCTGTTTCTAATAAAATAAAAAAATACACAAATATATACATATATACATCATACGCACGCACACACACGCACACACACAGAGGTATATTTATGTCAGACGGGGCATAATGGGACTAATACCTGCAGTTAATAAATTTAACTGTTACCCTTTCTGCTGCAACTCACAAGTACCAAAGTCAGGCTTGCCCTCATTTTTGCTTTGCATAATTATCTATTGGCTAAAAAATCCTGAAACCTGAGGTCAATGGAGATGAAGAGAGTAACTATGGCATTTTGCCCTGGAATCAGGCAAATACCTTTTTTTTTTTTGAGACAAGATCTTGCTCTGCCACCCAGGCTGAAGTGCAGTGGCGCAACCATAGCTCAATGTAACCTTGAGCTCCTGGGCTCAAGCAATTCTCCTGCCTAAATCTCTTAAGTAGCTAGGACGACAGGCATATGCCACCAGGTCCAGCCAATTTTTTAACTATTTTTTATAGAGATGGGATCTAGCTATGTTGCTCAGGCTAGTCTCGAACTCCTGGGCTCAAACAATCTTCCCACTTCGACCTCCCAAAGTACTGGGATTACAGCGATGAGCCACTGTGCCTAGCTTAGGCAAATACTTATTCCTGAAATGGCAGTATCTGGAATGACAAAAAAATAAAAAAATTCGTATGGAGCCAGCTGGCTGCCCAGACAGAACCTGGGCTTCAGGGTGTAGTTGTCCAGGCAGCCAGAGACTGTGGTGGTTGTGGGCTGAGGCCAGCAAAAAGGATACCAATCAGTCCACTTCAGACTGAGACTCAATCTGGGTGTGTGCCCCCTGCCCTGGTGGCATGTGACCCAATCCTGGCCAGCCCCAGCACCATCCTCCCTGAGCCTGAGACATAGTTCTTCATCTGAGGCATTATGAAGGCCACAGAGTCTTCCTCATGAGCAGCATCCCTCCTGGAAGCAGCCAGCTGGGGCTCTCTTGGTGGTAGAGATGGGGAGAAGCAGAGCTACTGCTGTCACTCTGCAGTGCCTGTGGGACTTTAAAGGCCGGTTGAAGTCTTTGGTTCCCTGAACAGCACCTTAGATTTCCTTGTATCCAGAACAGAGTTCATGCCCTTTACACTGTGTGTATATATATATAATATAAATATATATATAACATATATTTTATATGTAATTTATATATATATATTTTTTACAGAGTCTTGCTCTGTCGCACGGGTTGAAGTGCAGTGGCATGATTTTGGCTCACTGCAACCTCCGCCTCCTGTGTTCAAGCGATTCTCCTGCCTCCGCCTCCCGAGTAGCTGGGATTATAGGCATGTGCCACCATGCCTGGCTAATTTTTGCATTTTTAGTAGAGATGGGGTTTCACTATGTTGCCCAGGCTGGTCTCAAACTCCTGACCTCAAGCGATCCGCCCACCTTGGCCTCCCACAGTGCTGGGATTACAGGCATGAACCACCATGCCTGGCCCCTTTTCCCTAATTCTAAAGTAAAAGAGAAAGAGGGCAGTTATCTCGGGGAGCTACCGGGTCCTTTTAGCCATGAAGGCAATGAAACTGCCCCACTTCTAGGAGACCCCAGCTGGGGCCAGCAATAGCCTCAATAACCATAATAGCCAGAAGCAGATGGCTGGAGGGGGTCTTGCTTGGCTGGCTCCTGGTCTTCCAGCTTCTGGTCAATGTGTGGCTTCTGTGCCTTCTGTCTGTGTTGCCAGTGGTGCTGGGAGGATGGCTGGCCTCCAGTGCCACTGTCTGGGGGCTGCAGGTCAACCGCACCTAGAATGCTTCATCCCAATGGCTGCTTGCTCTCCAAGCCCTGAGGCAGAAAAGCAGCTGCAACAGGAGATCAACCACATTATCCAGATGATGATTCAGGACTTGGGGTAATTCTGATATTGCTTAGTAAGCCAGCCACTGAGCAAGCATGGAGGAAGCATGGAGGCCATGAAAGGGCTGGTTCAGGAACTTAGGACGAGGATGGGCATGGTGGGACAGTCATGCGCTTGCCCAGAGGATTGTGATTCTGTGGTTGTCACCCGCAGAGCTGTATTCAGGCAAAGAAGGCCACTGCAGGGAAGTGGAGTGATACAGTAGAACCCTGGGAGGCTTACTGCTGGGCTACTGCTGGGCTTCTGCCCCACATCCTGCTGTGCACAGCCCCAGTACTGAGGTCACCTATTGTGGATTTGTTGCTTCAGAAAAACAACAAAAAACAAAAAACCCACAGACTATAATTGGTTACAAAGGACACTGTTATTCAATAAAATTAAAATCAAGGTTCTTTCTTCTGGTTGTGCTAGAATTATAATTTAAAACGCTGTTAACAATGTTTTGATTATACCATAAGTTTTAGTTTCAAACCATTTAGTGATTTAACATGCTCAAACAAGAGTAAATTAGACTATTTCCTAAATACGTTTTCTGTGGTTGTGCAGCTGTATACTCCCATTAAACTGCACTACAGGGGGACCAGAATACATAATGTACAACAGCATTCTGCCATTTGATAAAATGGTAAGAAGTTTCCATGGCTAACTTTCGGAATACAATATCCAGAAATTTCCTTAGTGGGAGAACAAGACAATAAGACAATCTGAAGTAGCTAAAATTAATGATATGTAAATGCATTAATCTAGTTCTTCTTAGCCCTGCTCCTTTAACATAGAAATGAAAAAAATTCTCCTGGTGAAATGATGAATGCCAAGGACAAAAAACAATAATAATAATAATCTTCAGTCATCCAGGAGGAAAATAAATTAGTTATCAGGAAGAAGAAAGTATTAGGTTGTATCATAATTCTCCACAACACTTGAAAACTACAGAGCAAGTTCCAAAGAGTCTTGAGGGACAACAACTGTAATCTAAGAATTCCATAAAAGAGAAGTCAGGCTATGTGCAGTGGCTCATGCCTGCAATCCTAGCACTTTGGGAGGCTGAGGTAAGCAGATTGCTTGAGCTCAGGAGGTCAGAGGATCACCTGAACCTGGGGAGGTTGAGGCTGCAGTGAGCTATGATCATGTCACTGTGCTCCGGCCTGGGCAACAGAGTGAGACCCTGTCTACCTCCCCTCTTCTAGTCCCCTCCTCAAAAGTGAAGTTATCTTTACCTACATTAGCAACAGAAGATATTCTCAGACATGCAAGGACTTTGAAATTGTATGATCCACATAACCTTCCTCATAAAAATTCCACAAGAAACAGTAACGAAAGTCTGGGACAAGGGTTAGGAAACTATGTTGGTAACCTGCTGGCTAGCTATTTGTTTATGTATTGTCTATAGCTGCCTTTGAGTTACAAGGGCAGAATCGAGTAGTTGTGATAGAGACATTATCACCCACAAGCCTAAAGTATTTGCTACCTGGCCCTTTAAGAAAAAGTCTGCCAATCCTACTGAGAAAATTCTTCAGCAAACAAGAAGAAACATTAATCAAAATAAAGAAATAAAGACAGTAAAATGAGGTAAATTAAGATGTGAGCAATAAATTAGGTAACAAAATAAAATCAGTAAAACAGTCTTAAATTTAAATAATCACTTTGTTTTGTTTTATTTTAAACAGGGTCTTGCTATGTTGCCCAGGCTGGTCTCGATTTCCTGGGCTCAAGTGATCCTCCCTCCTCGACCACCCAAAGTGCTGGGATTGCAGGTGTGAGCCATCTTGCCTGGCCAAATAATCATTATTAATACAATAACAATGGTACCTGAAATTTATGACATGCTTATTATAAATCAGGATTATATAATTAACCTGTTATATATAACCAGGATTATATATATAACCCTTAATCCTCCCAACCAATCTGTGACATTGGTACTATTAATATCCGTCTCCAGTTTAAAAAAAAAAAAAAAAGAGAAGACTAAAGTAGAGATTATGTCCAGGGTCACAGAGCTGGAATTCAAATCCAAATAGTCCACTAGAGCAGGCACTCTTAGCTGTTACACCAAAATGGTTATAAAATAATAAAGTATGGAAAATACTTCTTAAAAGTGAACATATATAACAGAAAATTATTTAAAAATAAAGAGGCCAGGCACGGTGGCTCATGCCTGTAATCCCAGCACTTTGGGAGGCCAAAGTGGGCAGATCATGAGGGCAGGAGATTGAGACCATCTTGGCTAACATGGTGAAACACCATCTCTACTAAAAATACAAAAAAAATTAGCCAGGCGTGGTGGTGGGCGCCTGTAGTCCCAGCTACTCAGGACGCTGAGGCAGGAGAGTGGTGTGAACCCGGGAGGCGGAGCTTGCAGTGAGCCGAGATCGCGCCACTGTACTCCAGCCTGGGCAACAGAGCGAGACTCCATCCCCCCCCCTCAAAAAAAAAAAAAAAAATATATATATATACATATATATATAAAAAGAGAACTTGGAACAAAAAATGCCAGATTGTTACACTGTAAAAACTGGGGAGAAGAAAGTGAAAGGAAGTTAAAATTTTCAACTTCCAATAGGAGACATCCAAAGATATGGATGGCTTCACCGAAGGTAAAAAGGTCAGTCACCCATACACACATACACACACACACACACACACACACACACACACACACACACATCCATGTGTGAATTTAATTTAAAGGTCACCATTAATAGAGTGTTGAAATTACCAGGGAGAAAAATTCAGTAAATAAATTATGCAAAGACCTAAAAAAACAAAGTGACAAGAAAGCATAAAAAACACAAAATAAGGTAAAAGAAGACCAAATAAATCTCTCCAAATTTAAGTAAACTAAGTTCCTCAAATTATGTTATTTATAATAGACATATCAAAAATAAAATGCAAGAAGATAATAAGGGAAATACAAGAAAATAGGAACATGCCAATAGGAACATGGCAATAGGACAAATATGTATCTTTAGGACCAGGACAATTGATACATCAATATATGCAACAAAACATTACTTAGATATAAAGGACAAACTGACTAACATTACTATCTCAGTTTTTGACATATTTTGTGGAATTTTTTTTTTTTTTTGAGACGGAGTCTCACACTTTCACCCAGGCTGGAGTCCAGTGGCGCGATCTCAGCTCACTGCAAGCTCCGCCTCCCGGGTTCACGCCATTATCCTGCCTCAGCCTCCCGAGTAACTGGGACTACAGGTGACCACTACCACGCCTGGCTAATTTTTTGCATTTGTAGTAGAGACGGGGGTTCACCATGTTAGCCAGGATGGTCTCGATCTCCTGACCTCGTGATCTGCCCACCTCGGCCTCCCAAAGTGCTAGGATTACACGTGTGAGCCACGGCGCCCGGCCATTTTGTAGAAAATTTAATGAGACCATGGAGAGTTTATAAATACTGACCACAGTTAAATTTGTTTTTTTGTTTTATTTTGTTTTGTTTTGAGACAGAGTCTCATTCTGTCTCCCAGGCTGGAGTGTAGTGGCGCAATCTTGGCTCAGTGAAACCTCTGCCTCCTGGGTTCAAGAGATTCTCCTAAGTCAGTCTCTCAAGTAGCCAAGATTGCGGGCGTGAGTCACCACATCTGGCTAATTTTTGTATTTTTTTTTTTTTTTTTTTTTTTTTTTTTTTTTTTTTTTTGAGACGGAGTCTCGCTCTATCGCCCAGGCTGGAGTGCAGTGGCCGGATCTCAGCTCACTGCAAGCTCCGCCTCCCGGGTTCACGCCATTCTCCTGCCTCAGCCTCCCGAGTAGCTGGGACTACAGGCACCCGCCACCTCGCCCGGCTAGTTTTTTGTATTTTTTTTTAGTAGAGACGGGGTTTCACGGTGTTAGCCAGGATGGTCTCGATCTCCTGACCTCGTGATCCACCCATCTCGGCCTCCCAAAGTGCTGGGATTACAGGCTTGAGCCACCGCGCCCGGCCTAATTTTTGTATTTTTAATAGAGATGGGGTTTTGCCATATTGGCCAGGCTGGTCTCAAACTCTTGATCTCAGTGATCTGCCTGCCTCGGCCTCCCAAAGTGCTGGGATTACAGGCATAAGCCACTGAACACGGCCTAATTTTTAATATACATATACACATGTGCACAAAGGGTCTTCAAAAAGTTTGTGGAAAATGCATATTATGAAAAACCTATGCACGGATTTAAAAAACAAATTTGCACCAAAATAAACTCATATTAACTTATGACATGTCTGAACAGGATCTAATTTGAAGCACTAAGAAGGGTAAGACATCAGAAGGGTAAGACGGATCACATGAGGTCAGGAGTTCGAGACCAGCCTGACCGACATGGAGAAACCCCGTCTGTACTAAAAATACAAAATTAGCCAGGCGTGGTGGCACATGCCTGTAATCCCAGGAAAAAGCCCCTATCAGAGCAACATAAATTCTGCTAAAATTGAAGCAAGAACAAACATCAAATTTATGGTGAAGCTTGGGTGAAATCACTGATGCTTTATGAAAAGTTTATGGGGACAATGCCCCAAGGAAATCAGTAGTTTACAAAGGGAAAACTTGTTTTAAGAAGGGACAAGACGATGTTGAAGATGAAGCCCACAGTGGCAGACCATCCGTATCAATTTGCAAGGAAAAAATTCATCTTGTTTATGCCCTGATTGAAGAGGAATGATGATTAACAGTACAAACAACAGCCAACACCACAGACATCTCAATTGGTTACCATATACAATTCTGACAGAAAAATTAAAGTTGACCAACTTTCCATTTGATGGGTGCCAAACCATTGCAACCAGATCAGCTACAGACAAGAGCAGGGTTTCAATGGAAATGTTAAACAAGCAGGATCAAGTTCCTAAAGCATTTCTTCAAATAACTGTAACTGCAGATGAAACATGGCTTTACCAGTGTGTCCTGATGACAATGCACAAAGCAATGGTTACCAAGAGGTGGAAGTGGTCAAGCCCAAGACCAGTGGGTCAGTCAAGAGCAAAGGTCATGGCAGGAGTTTCTGCGATGCTCAAGGCATTTTGCTTGCTGACTTTCTGAAGGGCCAAAGGAGATGTTACCTCTTCTGAAGGAGAACAATAACATCTCCTTATGAGAATGTTTTGAGAAAGCCAAAGCTTTAGCAGAAAAATACCCTTTAAAAATACCCTTAAAGAAGCTTCACCAGAGTTCTTCTTTACCACAACAATGTCCTGCTTATTCCTCAACAAACAAAGGCAACTTTGTGAGAGTTTCAATGTGAAGTCATTAGACATCCACCGTACAGTCCTGATCTACTCCTTCTGACTTCTTTTTGCTTCTTAATCTTAAAAAAAAATCTGTAAAGGGCATCCATTTTTCTTCAGTTAATAATGTAAAAAAGGCTGGATGTGGTGGCCACACCTGTAATCCCAGCACTTTGGGAGACCAAGGCAGGCGGATCACATGAGGTCAGGAGTTTGAGACCAGCCTGACCAACATGGAGAAACCCCGTCTATACTAAAAATACAAAATTAGCCAGGCATGGTGGCACATGCCTGTAATCCCAGCTACTCAGGAGGCTGAGGCAGGAGAATTGCTTGAAACCAGGAGGCAGAGGTTGCGGTGAGCTGAGATTGTGCCATTGCACTCCAGCCTGGGCAATAAGAGCAAAACTCCATCTCAAAAAAAAAAAAAGAAAAAAGAAAAAAGAAAAAAAATTGAATATATTTAAGTTCCTACTTGTATATCTTTTTATTAAAAACTTTAAGAGCACTTTTTAAAAAAGTACTTCTGTAATACGGCAAAGAATATTTATCTGAAACTAAGATTTACCATATGCTTAACTGAAAAATGCCAGACACATTTATTTTAACACAATGCACAAAGTCAGTATGGTCATTGCTACTGCTATTATATTGAAAGTTCTAGCCAAAGCAACATATAATGAAGTACACATGTTAGAAAAGAAAAAAATATTATATTACCCTTATTTGCAGATACTATAAATGTTTTCCTAAAAAATCCAAGAAAATGAACCAAAGCTTTCAGAACTATTACTAGCAGTAACAGGTTCAGTTATAAAACTCGTATGTAACAGATTTCCCCTGCCCCCCACTGCTCCAGTCAAGGGAGATATAACAGATTTTAAACTGGGAAACTAAAATACTCAACAAGCTGCACCAGCATCTTCCTAATTACTCCTCTTCCCTCTTGGCCTATAGTTTCTACTGATAAAATGAAATGTTTGTTGAGGCAAGATCAAGGTAAGTCTGAAGTTATTGAGAATGTATAGAGGAATTAGGATTTGAAATGGGTTCAAGTCTATACCAAGTCTATACCAGATAAAAAAATCTATTCTCGGGCCGGGCGAGGTGGCTCAAGCCTGTAATCCCAGCACTTTGGGAGGCCAAGACGGGCGGATCACGAGGTCAGGAGATAGAGACCATCCTGGCTAACACGGTGAAACCCCATCTCTACTAAAAAATACAAAAAACTAGCCGGGCGAGGTGGCGGGTGCCTGTAGTCCCAGCTACTCGGGAGGCTGAGGCAGGAGAATGGCGTAAACCCAGGAGGCAGAGCTTGCAGTGAGCCGAGATAGTGCCACTGCACTCCAGTCTGGGTGATAGAGCGAGACTCCGTCTCAAAAAAAAAAATCTGTTCTCCTCATGCAATAATCATTTAGGGTTCGTAGAAATATTACATTAATTTAAAAATAATAACTAACAATTACTTAGGGCTCATCATATGGGTCAGGCACTGTTACTTAGATGTAACTTATAAGGCCGGGCACTGTGGCTTATGCCTGTAATCCCAGCACTTTGGGAGGCTGAGGCGGGTGGATCACTTGAGGTCAGGAGTTGAAGACCAGCCTGGCCAACATAGCAAAACCCCAACCCCATCTCTACTAAAAAATACAAAAATTAGCTGGGCATGGTGGCACATGCCTGTAATCCCAGCTAGTTGGGAGGCTGAGGCATGAGAATCGCTTGAACCTGGGAGGCAGAGGTTGTAGTAAGCTGAGATGGTGCCACTGCACCACTCTAGCCTGGGTGATGGAGCGAGACTCTGTCATAAAAAAAAAAAAGAGAGAGAAAGGAAGTAACTTATATATCTTAATCCATTTAATCCTCATAACAACTCTATAAGGTAGACAGCTGTAGTAATATTACAGATGAGGAAACTGAGGTTTATATATGTGGCCAATAAATGGTAGAGCTGGGATATGAACCCTGGTGGTATGGATCCAGAGCCCTGATGAGTGGCTCTCAGGATGAAACACATACATAGCAGGCTGAATTAACTAGAAAGGGATATTCTTTGCCACAAAAGGGCACAATAAGGCTAGAGAGTTTACAACTTTGCAAACTGAAGTCTCTTGAATATAAAACTCATTTTTATATTTAAGACCCATCAGTCCATCCCTCAATTCTAGTTTTGCTTTCAGATACATTTTTCATTTAGTCTCCACCCTGTATGTTTTTCTAATAATCAGAATTAAATATGAAATCCTCAACAACAGAAAAAAGCCAGGACCTATTAAATTAAATGATTACTGCCATGGCCACAATCTACACAGAAGATATACTTAAATGATTAGTCTGAAGAATAGGAAGATAAATCACTGAGAAATTGAAGCCACATCTGGGAGATCTGGAGTATATAAATACAACTGGGAAGTCATCTTTCCGAAATTTCTTGGAAACAAAAAACACCACATGAAACCAATGATTGGTTCAGACAGTTTTGGAAGTTGAAGAATGTTGGTATTTTTTTAGTATGTAAAGCTGTCTTTAGTCCTTGCCTAAATGCCTTGTGTTTGCAGGGAGGGACCAAATAGTGGGAAAGGAAGAAACTACTTTGAGGAGGACAATACTCATTTACACACAGGACTTAAGATGCACTTTTAAAATATATCATTATTTTTTATGCCTCCTCCCCTCCATTAGACTGCAGCTGCTCTACATATATACATGTATGTGTATGTATGTATATGTATGTATGCATATATTACTTGCTGAACAAGATGTAGGTGAAAGAACCAAGAGAAAAACAAATCAGTTTTATTCCAAAACTTTCCCTTTAGACACATTATTTTGATGTCAAGTAGGGCATAATGCTAGGAAAAATATTAGGAAGGAACAGTGAGAAGAGAGAAATACAGATGTATCTTTGGTACCTCAGCAAAAAAGTTTGCGCTGTAGATGTGAATTAGCTCAATGGAAGAAGAGGCTGATACCACCGGTGGAGCTTTGGAGGGTTCCCCTTTCTAACAAGACCACATTGTCACCCACAAAGTTCCCATTGTTCCATAGACTCCTGGATGTTTCCTGCCTCCTGTCCTTGTAATTAGAGTTATGGGGGTCCTTTCCAGGATGCATTCTAGCTTGTCTGACCCAACTAAGCACACTTTTCTGCTCAATGGCAAGAGGATGGGGGTTGGACAATTTTGCTGCTTTTCTGCCTGTGAGTTCCCCTCTAGACCTTATTTTAGATTGTGTTTACACTGCATAGTACCAATGGTATGTGTGTCCATGTGCCCTTTGCACAACAAAGGGGAAAAAGTAATTTTGTTGGATGAAGAATTGCCTAGGAGGCAGCGAGTTTAATCTCCTTTGACATTTCACCAAGGACCCGTTTTTTCCCCTCAATTTGTCTTGGTCGAGATCTGAGGGCTTCCTCCTATTAGTGGGAAGAGCCCAAAGGAAGCCTGTGTTTTTCACTGACGTTCCACCACTGGAAACCCTAAGGAGCCAAGCACCAAACAGAATTATGAACCAGGACAGTCCCATAAAAGGCCACAGGATTTCCTGGTCCGTTTACCATAGAACAAGAAGACTGATGACCCTGTCTGTGAGACCAGTGTGGTCAAGACAAAACAATGCTCAATGCCTTAAACAGTTCCATCTCTGGGTGCTGAGACAAGTTGGATGATTCACCTCTTGTGCAATAAGCCCCAACAGATAATTTGTTATTCTCCTAAGTCTGTAAACCAATTTCTTTTCATTAGAATCAAACACAGTTAAATATTACTTTACACATAGCCTAGAGTTGAAAAGAAACTATTTAAGAAAACATTGCAGTGACTCCTTCTGTGGAAAAATAATTACCTTTTAATTTACCTGCTTCATATATCTGGATTTGGGGCCATTGTTTTTCTTAAAAGGAGGTACTCAAAATCCTCTCTGGCATGGATTCATACTCACCCAGCTTAAAAGCAACTCTGTGACAGACAAGTGAGCACAGAAAGACTAACATTAATTATGTAATTGTCTAGGGGCCTTAGAGAGTTAATGTAATTTGAGTCAGGTGTGGTCACTCACACCTGTAATTTCAGCACTTTGGGAGGTTGACACAGGTGGATCACTTGAGGCCAGGAGTTCGAGAGTTAATGTAACTAATCTGGTCCTATATAACAGATTAGACATCCAAAGTATTTGGCCCATGGAGGTACTCTAGGTACATACATACATTCAAGTGTAACTCTAAATCGCTATGTTTCTTCATTATAAGAATCCAACATTCTTTCCTTTCTTTTTTTAAATTTCTGCATACTGAGATACTAGTAAAATGAACTTTTGGAATTCTACAGTACCATAAACACAGGCATGACTAAAAGATAGGCTTTGCAAACACTAAAAAATAATTAACTTTATGAGGCGTTAAAAAAAGATAAAGTTTAAAAAACCATTAGAGAAGCTTAATAAACTATGCTTACCCCACCCCCAAACATCCTTAACTAGTATTGTGAATGAGCAGTAATTAGAGTAGTTATTCTTTTCACTGTGCTTAAGTGAAAAAAGAAAAACAGCATAGTAAATTCCAGTGCCCGCCAGTATATGATTTTTCTTAAAAGGAATGGTGGTAAGACTAGCAGACAGGTCCTTGTAGTCCACTGTAAATAAAGACTTCGGCTTTACTCTGAGACAGACTGGAGGTCTTTAGGGGATTTTTGGGCAGTGGAATAATCTTATTTAAATTTAACAAGATCATTCTAGGTGCTGTATTGCAAGTAGACTAGAAAAGCAAGGGGGAAAAAGTGGTAACCAATCAGGAGGGTACTGAAATAATTCAAGAGAGATATGAGAATGTCTTGGACATGGTAGTAGTAGTGAGTGTAGTGAAAAATTGTGGGGATTACTTCATGGAAGAATTGACAATTTTGCTGACAGATTCGAAATACAATTATTAAGATTATTTTTAAAATGTACATGGGCTGGGCACCGTGGCTCACGCCTGTAATCCCAGCACTTTGGGAGGCTAAGGCGGATGGATCACCTGAGGTCAGGAGTTTGAGACCAGCCTGACCACCATGGTGAAACCCTGTCTCTAATAAAAATACAAAAATTAGCTGGGTGTGGTGGCGTATCCTTGTAATCCCACCTAGTCAGGAGGCTGAGGCCGGGAGGCGGAGGCTACAGAGAGCAGATCACACCACTGCACTCCAGCCTGGGTGACAGGGCAAGACTCTGTCTCAAAATAAATAAAATAAAATAAAATAGAACAAAATAAAATGAAATAAAATGTATATGGGCCAGGCGTGGTAGCTCATGCCTGTAATCCCAACACTTTGGGAGGCTGAGGAGGGCATATCACTTGAGGTCAGGAGTTTGAGACCAGTCTGGCCAACATGGTGAAGCCCCATCTCTACTAAAAATACAAAAATTAGCCAAGCATGGGGGTGCATGCCTGTAATCCCAGCTACTTGGGAGGCTGAGGCAGGAGAATCATTTGAACCCAGGAGGCAGAGGTTGCAGTGAGCCAAAATTGTGCCATTGCACTCCAGCCTGCTTACCCCAACCCCAAACATCCTTAACTAGTATTGTGAAATAGCAGTAATTAGCAAAACTCCATTTCAAAAAATAATAAGATGTATATGTATGCATGTACATGTGTATACACACACACACACACACACACACACACACACACACACTTTTCCTCCACTTTCCAAAACAGAATAATAGGTATGTTTTGAGTCATCAATATATTATGAATGTTTTTCTATGCTAATAAATCTCTGCAGTACATACATTAAGAACTATATAAAATGTCATTGTATAGATTTATTATAACTGGTTTAGCCATTGTTTGATATTTGAGTTCTTTCTAGTTTAGTTTTATGTGTGTATTTTTAAAAATTATTTTACTAGAGGCCGGGCGCGGTGGCTCAAGCCTGTAATCCCAGCACTTTGGGAGGCCGAGACGGGCGGATCACGAGGTCAGGAGATCGAGACCATCCTGGCTAACACGGTGAAACCCCGTCTCTACTAAAAATACAAAAACTAGCCGGGCGAGGTGGCGGGCGCCTGTAGTCCCAGCTACTCGGGAGGCTGAGGCAGGAGAATGGCGTAAACCCGGGAGGCGGAGCTTGCAGTGAGCTGAGATCTGGCCACTGCACTCCAGTCCGGGCGACAGAGCGAGACTCCGCCTCAAAAAAAAAAAAAAAAAAAAAAAAAAAAATTATTTTACTTTATGTTATTATAATTTTATTGAGACAAGGTATCACTCTGTCACCAGGCTGGAGTGCAGTGGCACAATCACAGCTTATTAAAGCCTTGACCTCCTGGGCTCAGGTGATTCTCCCACCTCAGCCTCCTGAGTAGCTAGGGCTACAGGTGCCCACCACCACGCCCGACTAATTTGTGTATTTTTTTGTAGAAACAAGGTTTCGCCGTGTTGCCCAGGCTGGTCTTGAACTACTGAGTTCAAGCGTTCTGCGTGCCTTGGTCTCCTGAAGTGCTAGGATTACAGGTGTGAGTCACCATGCCTGGCCTGAGTTCTTTCTAGTTTATTTTTTGACCATCAGCATCATTATACATGTGATTATTTTATTAGCTTAAACATGTAGAAAAGGAATTGCTGGACCAAAATTTGAAAGTGTCTGGTAAACACTGTCAAGACTCTGAAAAGGTTTTGCAAATAATTTATGCTCTCACCAATACTACATAGTCAATTAAATTTAAGGGTCAATTCTAATAGTTAATCCTGGCATACAAATGGTTTTGGGAACACTATGAATTTGGTAGTGACATGAGAGGAGGAAAACTGCCTCTTCAAAGAGGTAATCAACCCTAATCTTTACTTCAGTTTCTTGGAGTTCTTTAGACCTCTGGGAGTGGTCTAAGCTTAGGAAAGACTTTACCTCATACAGTTTTGGGGAATGTGCACAACTCTAGGACAATTTAACCTTAGGGCCAACCTGGGGGTAAAGTTGCCTAAGACATAAGATAGAGCCAGAATGCTGGCACTTCGCATAGCTCTTAGACAAGCCCATGCCCTGGGATCTTCTGGTCCATAGTAAAAGGGTAGCCAGGCTCCACTAAAATAGGAGGGAGGCAGTTAAACTGCCGTTTGTGGCAGACTTCCACAGACAATCTAGTCAGGCGACCCATGTTTCTACTTGAGTAAATTCTGAACATAAAGAAAAAACACTTAGGAATGTATACTCTCCAAACAGACTTAAAATTCATATTGAACTCAGTCTTGGCTGGTGTTTGAAAATCCTAAGACAATGAAATTACACGGGATGGTTACTATGAGTTTATTATCATTACATATTATCTCTGCAATGGCTAAGAAGAGCCCTTTATTCATTATCAGTGTGATCTGTTTATTTAATGGCAATCGGCAGGTTTTCCTAAATAATATGAAATACTACATGCTAAGAACCCAAAAATAAAATAATAAAAAAAAGAACAACAACAACAAAAGGGTTTTAAACTTTCATAAGAAGATTGTGAGACTTCTTGAATTCCTCCAGCAAGGCTCCAGCTGTACAGGCATTTATTCCTTCCAACAACTGTTTTTCTTTCATTTACATTTTTTCCAAAAACTACACTTCAGGCAAGAGAAAGAAATCAAGGGTATCCAGTTAGGAAAAGAAGAAGTCAAATTGTCCCTGTTTGCAGATGACATGATTGTATATTTAGAAAACCCCATCGTCTCAGCCCAAAATCTCCTTAAGCTGATAAGCAACTTCAGCAAAGTCTCAGGATACAAAATTAATGTGCAAAAATCACAAGCATTCTTATACACCAGCAACAGACAAGCAGAGAGCCAAATCAGGAATGAACTTCCATTCACAATTGCTTCAAAGAGAATAAAATACCTAGGAATCCAGCTTACAAGGGATGTAAAGGACCTCTTCAAGGAGAACTACAAACCACTGCTCAGTGAAATCAAAGAGGACACAAACAAATGGAAGAACATACCATGCTCATGGATAGGAAGAATCAATATCGTGAAAATGGCCATACTCCCCAAGGTTATTTATAGATTCAATGCCATCCCCATCAAGCTACCAATGACTTTCTTCACGGAATTGGAAAAAAACGGCTTTAAAGTTCATATGGAACCAAAAAAGAGCCCGCATTGCCAAGACAATCCTAAGTCAAAAGGACAAAGCTGGAGGCGTCACGCTACCTGACTTCAAACTATACTACAAGGCTACAGTAACCAAAACAGCATGGTACTGGTACCAAAACAGAGATATAGACCAATGGAACAGAACAGAGTCCTCAGAAATAATACCGCACATCTACAGCCATCTGATCTTTGACAAACCTGAGAGAAACAAGAAATGGGGAAAGGATTCCCTATTTAATAAATGGTGCTGGGAAAATTGGCTAGCCATAAGTAGAAAGCTGAAACTGGATCCTTTCCTTACCCCTTATACGAAGATTAATTCAAGATGGATTAGAGACTTAAATGTTAGACCTAATACCATAAAAACCCTAGAAGAAAATCTAGGTAGTACCATTCAGGACATAGGCATGGGCAAGGACTTCATGTCTAAAACACCAAAAGCAACGGCAGCAAAAGCCATAATTGACAAATGGGATCTAATTAAACTAAAGAGCTTTTGCACAGCAAAAGAAACTACCATCAGAGTGAACAGGCAACCTACAGAATGGGAGAAAATTTTTGCAACCTACTCATCTGACAAAGGGCTAATATCCAGAATCTACAAAGAACTCAAACAAATATACGAGAAAAAAACAAACAACCCCATCAAAAAGTGGGGAAAGGATATGAACAGACATTTCTCAAAAGAAGATATTCATACAGCCAACAGACACATGAAAAAATGCTCATCATCACTGGCCATCAGAGAAATGCAAATCAAAACCACAATGAGATACCATCTCACACCAGTTAGAATGGCAATCATTAAGAAGTCAGGAAACAACAGGTGTTGGAGAGGATGTGGAGAAATAGGAACACTTTTACACTGTTGGTGGGATTGTAAACTAGTTCAACCATTATGGAAAACAGTATGGCAATTCCTCAAGGATCTAGAACTAGATGTACCATATGACCCAGCCATCCCACTACTGGGTATATACCCAAAGGATTATAAATTAGTCTACTACAAAGACACATGTACACGTATGTTTATTGCGGCACTATTCACAATAGCAAAGACTTGGAATCAACCCAAATGTCCATCTGTGACAGACTGGATTAAGAAAATGTGGCACATATACACCATGGAATACTATGCAGCCATAAAAAAGGATGAGTTTGCGTCCTTTGTAGGGACATGGATGCAGCTGGAAACCATCATTCTTAGCAAACTATCACAAGAACAGAAAACCAAACACCGCATGTTCTCACTCATAGGTGGGAACTGAACAATGAGATCACTTGGACTCGGGAAGGGGAACATCACACACTGGGGCCTATCATGGGGAGGGGGGAGGGGGGAGGAGGGAGGGATTGCATTGGGGAGTTATACATGATATAAATGATGAATTGATGGGTGCTGACGAGTTGATGGGTGCAGCACACCAACATGGCATAAGTATACATATGTAACAAACCTGCACGTTATGCACATGTACCCTAGAACTTAAAGTATAATAAAAAAAAAAAAAAAAAAAAAAAAAAGAAAAAAAAAATAAATAAATAAATATACACTTCAAAAAAAAAAAAATAAAAAATAAAAAAAAAAATAAATAAATAAAAAAACCATGTTTAATTTCACATCTAAAGAAAAGAAATAGCTGATGTTTCTAGTTCACAGTATATAGCCTATCTTTGAGCTTTATCTCAGCCTCAATTATCAGGTGACTTTCAGAGAACTGCCAGAAATAGTCTTTTATTTAAACTGGTTTTCCTTACACTGTTATTTGACAATTGTGTTACAGAAAGATTATTCAATACCAGCAATGTCAAAAAGCTTGGATTTCCCAAGAGTTCCTGGGTGAGAGATTCTAGAAGGCAAGCCAGTGCTTTTCTACTTTAGGAATATATTTTCTTCAAATTCATGTTACTATTTTATGCCCAAATTACATATGTCTGCATAATAGACCCCATCCCTAACTTCAGAGATCTTAAAAAAAAAAAAAATCATCTGCTTGAATTTCATTTCATTTTATGTGGTTTTTTATTCCATACCATGTGCTCAATAACAGCCAAAGTGACGGCTTATGCCAACATGCAATTTATTGCATAGATGCTTAGAACTAGCTACTTTAGGCTGGGTGCAGTGGTTCATGCCTATAATCCCAGGACTTTGAGAGCACAAGGCAGGTGGATCACCTGAAGACAGGAGTTCGAGACTAGCATAGCCAACATGCTGAAACCCGGTCTCTACTAAAAGTACAAAAATTAGCTGAGCGTGGTGGCAGGCACCTGTAATTTCAGCTACTTGGAAGCTGAGGCAGGAGAATCACTTGAACCTGGGAGGCGGAGGTTATTGCACCATTGTACTCCAGCCTGGGCAACAAGAGTGAAACGGTCTCAAAAAAAAAAAAAAAAAGACAACTAGCTACTGTGATAAAGAAATTAGATTTTTGTTACTTAACCTATGCTAATTTGAAGGACACTCTTAACATGTGAGTAAGTTTGGCATTCACCCAAAAAACTGTTTTTCAATTCAGTGTTCAAACAGAAAAATTTAGATAGTCTAATTTTCTAGCTTTTATCACATATACATACATAGAGAATAACTAGTCCCTTAAGACATTTAAAAATACTAAGCAGGATGCTGAGAATGCCTGGAGCAACATAAAATTATGGTAAATTATGGTATTCACACTAAGTCATCATTTGGAATTTTTTTTTTTTTTTTTAGACAAGGTCCTGCTCTGTCACCCAGGTTACAGTGCAGTGGTGTGATCTCAGCTCACTGCAACCTCTGTCTCCTGGGCTCAAGCGATCCTCCCACCTCAGCCTCACAATTAGCTGGAACCACAGGCACATGCTACCACAGCAGGCTTATTTATTTATTTATTATTATTATTTTTTGAGTTGGAGTTTTGCTCTGTCACCTAGGCTGGAGTGCAGTGGCACGATCTCGGTTCACTGCAACTGCTGCCTCCAGGGTTCAAGCAATTCTTCTGCCTCAGCCTCCTGAGCAGCTGGGATTATACAGGCACGTGCCACCACGCCTGGCTAATTCCTTTTTTTTTCTTTTTGTTTTTCAAGACAGAGTCTCGTTCTGACACCAAGGCTGGAGTGCGATGGCACGATCTTGGCTCACTGCAACCTCTGCCTCCCGGGTTCAAGTGATTCTCCTGCCTCAGCCTCCAGAGTAGCTGGGATTACAGGCATGCACCACCACAATCGGCTAATGTTTGTATGTTTAGTAGAGACAGGGTTTCATTATGTTGGCCAGGCTGGTCTTGAACTCCTGACCTCAAGTGATCAGCCTGCCTTGGCCTCCCAAAGTGCTGGGATTACAGACGTGGGCCACCATGCCTGACCATCCAGCTAAATTTTGTATTTTTTGTAGAGACTGGGTTTCACCATGTTAGCCAGGCTGGCCTCAAACTCTTGACCTCAGGTGATCCACCCACCCTGGCCTCCCAAAGTGCTGTGGGATTACAGGTGTGAGCCATTGTGCCTGGCCTAAGTTTTGTATTTTTAAAAGAGACAGAGTTTTACTATGTTGCCAAGCCTGGTCTCGATCTCTTGGGTTCAAGTGATCTACCTGCTTTGGACTCTCAAAGTGCTGGGATTAAAGGAGTGAGCCACTGTGCCTGGCCAGAAAAATTCTCAGATATTTATTTAGCCAACAAATATATATGGAATGCCAGACAATGTGATTTATCAATATCTTCTCCAAAATAGCCAGTAATCAGGCAAACCATTCAATGACAACCACTATTTCCTGCCTTGATTCCCTTTGTGTACCCTTTAAATTTCCCAACAAAACAAATAAGGGTTTGTTTTTTTATTTTTTGAGATGGAGTCTCACTCTGTTGCCCAGGTTGGAGCGCAGCAGTGCCATCTCGGCTCACTGCTACTTCCACCTCCTGGGTTCAAGGAATTCTCCTGCCTCAGCCTCCTGAGTAGCTGGGATTACAGGCATATGCCACTGTGCCCGGCTAATTTTTGTATATTTAGTAGAGACGGTGTTTCACCATGTTGGCCAGGCTGGTCTTGAACTCCTGACCTCGTGATCCACCCACCTCGGCCTCCCAAAGTGCTGGCATTACAGGCGTGAGCTACCATGCCCAGCCCAAATAAGCATCTTTATAAGTTGTTCCAGGAACAGGTAAGCAACACCATGATAAGACGTAAGCATAATCAAACACTGTTAAGCTGAGGGTTAAATGAAAGGTCCAGCTATACAGATGGATGAATACATTTGATTCCAGTCTCGCTTCTAAGAGGCAGACAATGTGAAAAAGGGGGGCTCACAGACCAGAAGCAAACATCATCTTTAAACATCATCAATTATTGAAGGCTAAATTTCTTCAGAGCCATCCCAACCATCAGTAGAAGAGAAACAGGACAGAGCAGAGGCTGAGGAAGATACGATAAGTGAGAAGAGTTCTAAGGAACTGGGATGAGGGCAAGTCTCCACAGTTTGCTCTAGGGTAATGAAGGGGAGACTACAGCAGAAAGGCCCACTGAGGTCCACTTGACACTGTAATCAATGGTATAGTGATAGATGGGTGCATGGGTCTCCTTTCTACCTAGAAGGAACTCAGAGAAGCCACATCTTAAATATGCTTTCATTCAAATATTTTTAGAATTACTACTAGCTAAACACAATATCAGGTACTCTGGAAATACAAAGCCATATGACATAGTTCCCACTTCAAGATACTATTTAGTGATGTCCTATCCACTGCCTAAGTTTTCTTCTTACTTAGAGATTCTTTTGAATTAACAAGGACTTTCATGTAAATATTTCAGGTAGCTGTTATGGGACACCATCATTCATTCATGATTTAATGTGAACACTGCTTTTAAATTATGACAAAAAATAAAATCCTAGTTGAGATATCCTAGGAGAAGGATAATTTTGATTGTACAAATCAGATGAGGAGAAGGAATACGTTTACATGTTAGGTCAGTTTCTAGAAGGCAGAGGATTCAGCCTGTTTTGAAGTTTTACTACCATCTACTTTCTCCCACTGATAAATGAGGCCTGAGAAAGAAGGAAGCCTGGGCCGGGCACGGTGGCTCACACCTGTAATCCCAGCACTTTGGGAGGCCGAGGTGGGCGGATCACCTGAGGTCAGGAGTTCAAGACCAGCCTGGCCAACATGGTGAAACCCCATCTCTACTAAAAGTACAAAAATTAGCTGGGCGTGGTGACGTGTGCCTGTAGTCCCAGCTACTCGGGAGGCTGAGGCAGGAGAATGGCTTGAACCCGGGAGGCGGAGCGTGCAGTGAGCTGAGATAGTGCCATTGCACTCCAGCCTGGGTGACAGAACAAGACTCTATCAAAAAAAAAAGAAAGAAAGAAGGAAGCCTTCGGATTTACTCCCTGCTTTCCGATTAGGCTTTCCTGTCTGAAAGCCTAAGGAGCATAGAAGGAGAACTAAGGGCAAACCTCCTCTCTTCTGTATCTCCCATCTGATCCTCAGATACCACAAGGAATTGATTCCATGGAAAAGCCACAGAAAGCTTTACAGGGCGACATATGCTATTCAAGAGAGGACAAAATTTATGTGACATAATTCTGGTGGCAGTATCAGCCCATATAGCATACTCCTGACTACCTCGTTCCATACTCCTTTCTTTTTAGAGCATAGCCCCATCTTGACTATTTGTATTAAAAGGTAGGGCTCCAGAGATCACGTGGCCCTAACCATATTTCCATAACATTTTAAATGAATATTAGAATTTTATTACATTATGAGAATATTATTTTCAAAACAATGAGGCTGGACTGATTCAAATAAAACACAAGTATGAAAGGTTAATAAGGAGAACCTCAAGGGTAAAAAATTATAAAATCTCCCTCAAGATACAGTCAAAATACATTTAGATCTTATTTTTGTTATAAGCCACAATTTGCTTCTTTGCCCTCTCTGTTCTCTGCTTAGCCTTGAACAAATCACAGGCAATTATTCCCAAGGGATAAATTTCCTTTTTCAGATTAAAAAATATTTAAATATTCTAGTATAGTCACAAGCAGATATGAGAAATTAAACACAATTGCCACTTCTTTCTTGCTTGAATGAATTCAACATCATCTATAAATGATATATTTCAAAGCATTATTTTAATGTTTTGACAGAAGCTGCATTATTATAACACCAATGAATTAACCACAAAAACAGGTTATGCCAGAGAAGGAAGTTATTGGTAAATAACACACTGTGATACTTTTGGCCTTACAACATGCAAATGAGCATTTCAGAAATTCTAAGCACCTCCATAGGCTAAAATAATACTGAAAAATATTAGCCTTTCACCTTCTTATTCTTCATAACATCAATTTAGCAATGGCAGATAATTTCCAGACATAGAAATTATGAAGATAATAGCTAAACCAAATTTTCTATGTAACTTCCCCAACTCTGTTGTCCCAGTAAGAAGGATTTATAACTGCTTTATACCTGTTGATACATCTCAGCTGTTAGGCCTTGCCCATATTTTTCAATATATCACTTGACCTGAAAAACTTATTTTCCATCTAAAACTTTTACAACATTTTCATTAGATAGAATGGCACTGATCAACACCACACTTTCCAAGTCACATACACTTTGTGATCTGCTCTTGACTTCAGTATGGCAAGAGAAATAAGATAATATACAACCTCACTTGAATGCTTTGTAGTATCTCAAAAGGCTTGTATATTTGTTAGAAAGATGCATCATAATGAGGATGTGGCTTAATTTTCAGTAAATCAAATCTGGCTATTGTGAAAACACTTAATTCAATTTCTCCACTGACTCTCTGAAATCTAAAGAGATAATCCAAATGAGAATACAATGAATTATGCCAGATTTTCATTAGGTCTGCCTCCAAACTTTAAAGCCCTGGGTACCAAACATTTTTGCTTTGATTTTTCTGGTAGGTTTTCAAAGATTAATAGTAAAGTAAACAGTAAGGAAGTTGCTTAATGATAAACTACTGTATACATATATGTGTATGTATATATGTGTGTGTATATATATATATATATATTTTTTTTTTTTTTTTTTTGAGACGGACTCTTGCTTTGTTGCCCAGGCTGGGGTGCAGTGTCGTGATCTCAGCTCACTGCCGGATCACTAACCTCAGCCTCCCAGGTTCAAGTGATTCTTGTTCCTCAGCTCCCAAATAGCTGGGATTACAGGCACTCACCACCATACCCAGGTAATGTTTGTATTTTTAGTAGAGACAAGGTTTCACCACGTTGGCCAGGCTGGTCTCCAATTCCTGACCTCAAGTGACCTTCCCACCTCGGCCTCCCAAAGTGCTGGGATTACAAGCATGAGCCACTGTGCCCAATTATAAATGTTTTATTATTGCCTCCCCATCAAGCTATCTAGAATTGTTTTCATGTTATTAGCCCACAGGGTTAATAACTTTAGATCGAATGTATATGAAGACAAAGAACACACAAAGATATTTCATAATTGTCAATGGCCAAGGGCCAAATTCTAAGTTATATTACCATTACCTAGTGAATCTTAGCATTAGTAAGAATGATCCAAGTCAATAAATAATATTTAGCATTCCAAAGAAATTCTGATTACCCTTCTCCATATCTAGTTATACAGAAAAATCTCTGACTTCTGCGTAGAAAATTCAAGACCATCAGCTAATGTTCCAGTTGGTTAGTGCAGAGAAGTTACTAATAATCATGCTTGTTTATTCCCACTCAATTTTTTTTTTTTTTTTTTTTTTTTTTTGAGACGGAGTCTTGCTCTGCCACCCAGGCTGGAGTGCAGTGGCCGGATCTCAGCTCACTGCAAGCTCCGCCTCCCGGGTTTACGCCATTCTCCTGCCTCAGCCTCCCGAGTAGCTGGGACTACAGGCGCCCACCTTGTCGCCCGGCTAGTTTTTTGTATTTTTAAGTAGAGACAGGGTTTCACCGTATTAGCCAGGATGGTCTTGATCTCCTGACCTCGTGATCCGCCCGTATCGGCCTCCCAAAGTGCTGGGATTACAGGCTTGAGCCACCGCGCCCGGCCTCCCACTCAATTCTTATTAACCTACCTTAAGGATCAGCAGTCCTTGGAAATTATTTAATAATAATTGTTAACAGTCTCTTCATCTTGCCTAGAATGAATCTGAATTCATTTTATTAATGAGTAGTTATCTAGTAAATACTTAACATTCTATTTAATATGGATGCTACGGCTCATGCTGAAAATTCAAGTTAATCCATCAAAGCTGATCAGAGAGCTAGGGTTTAAAGCAATAGAATGTATGAGTTAGGAGTAAAGAGGGGATACAAATATATGAATTCTGAATTATCATAAGAAACCAAGCTTGTTTGGGAATAGATTAATTAAAATACACATTTTCCTCATTTCACTGGTACTGGCTACAGACTGAAGACATCAATAGCTATAAGGACTATTCTAAATTTAGGATATCAACAGCAAAGTAGAGTCTTAAGTTTGCTAAAGTTTTTTTTTAAAAAAAAATGAAAAAAACAACATATGTTTGCTCTGTTACCTTGCCACCATGCTTAATATAGACATGTCTGTAGTGAATATCATTACAAATTTATAATCAGTCTTGCAGCTTATATTCTAAATTGGAAAATGGACAATAAACAGTATAAAAAAATAAATTATATGGAATGTTAAATAGTGATATGTGCCAAGGAGAAAAAATAAAGAAAGAGGTTTAAGAGATGTGTGTTGTATGAGTGAAATGGGATAAAAGGTGTTTAAACATGTAGGTTCGCCAAGGAAGGCCCATTACCCGAATCACATACAGAGAAAGTAAGAAATTCATGCCACTGCTTATTGTAAGCACAAGATATTTCCGCCAGATTGATTGTTATTCTATGTGTCCCAGAAACTCTTATTTAGAAAAACCAAACTTCCGAAAAGTTTAAATAAGAAGAATTAACTCTAATGGAAGAAATTATATTGCCTAACATGCTTTCTTTAGAAAATCAGCTTTCTTAATTTTATTTTTAGTCGAGAAAAAAACCCAGATGATTTCCTATATGTAGTTCTTGACTTTTATTTTAGACAACATAGTAGTTTATAAGCTACTTTGAGGATTTAAGTTTTAATCCATTAGGGCACAGTGTTCATATTCCTCAAAATGATGGCGATTTCTTGAACACCTGTGAGTCCATTAACTTTGTTTTGTTGTTGTTGTTGTTGAGTCAGTCTCGCTCTATCCCCCAGGCTGGAATGCAGTGGCACAATCTCAGCTCACTGCAACCTCCGCCTCCCAGGTTTAAGCAATTTTCCTGCCTCAGCCCCCCAAGTAGCTGGGACTACAGGTATGTACCACCATGCTCGGCTAATTTTTGTATTTTTTAGTGGAGATGGGGTTTCACCATGTAGGCCAGGCTGGTCTCCAACTCCTGACCTCAGATGATCCACCCACCTCAGCCTCCCAAAGTGCTGAGATTACACGCATGAGCCACCGCGCCCAGCCTGAGTCCATTAACTTTGAAAGAAAACAGCTCCTCAGAAATATGGTGGTCCCACAGCAACTGGCTGATGCCCTTTGCACTGTTCTAGCTGGTTTTCTGTGGCCCTGCTATCCACCAGAGTAACAGATGAATGCATATGCTAATGTACTTTCCCTATTCCCAAGCCACTGCCTGGCAAAGCTTTTCCTTAGGGCACTGGGTGCCCTCTCACAGATGACTTAGGAACCATTTAGTGTATTTAGATTGTAATGATCCCTTGTTACCCACAAGAAAGGAGATTCACTGAGTGCCTCATTTCCTGTCACCCTAGCGGCAATCTGAACATGGGAAAGAACTGATCTCAGGGTCATTTCCCGTATTTCTCCCCGTCTTGTTATAATATATAAAGTAGACAATACAGTGTGCAAAACTCAGATTGCAAGAATGCTTGAACTGCCCACTATCTACAGGAGAGTTTATGACCAGCCTTTCTGTAGTCCAGCCTTAGAGAAAGAAGCAGCACTAAAGTTATAGCTTAACACTGCTGAATATGTGACCACAGCAGTAATGTCAAGTGACAGGAGCCCAGATGCTGGGGTTGGCCTGGGTTCAAATCCTAAACTGTCTCCTTACTCACTGTGGGTCTAGGGACAGGTTCTTTAACTCTCTGTATGCCTCAATTTCCTCATTTGTAAAATGAAAGTAACAATAGTATAAACATTACAGGGTTGATGTGAGGAAAATATGTCACTGGAGTCTCAGAGGGAGAGGAAGGGAGATCATAGAAAAAGTATTTGAAGAAACGTATAAAGGCACAGGTATAAAAAGCTCAAACAAAGACAAGAAACATGAAGAAAACTGCATCAAGGCACATCATAATTAAAAAGAACATGTGCCAAAAATAAACAAGTGGTTCTCACACAGGGATGATTTTTCCCCACCCCCAGCACATAGGCGACATTTAGCAGTATCTGGAGACAGTTTTGCTTGTCATAGCTGGGGCAGGGTGTAGGCTGTGCTACTGGCATCCAGCAAGTAGAGGTCAGGAATGTTGCTAAATATCCTAAAGTGAACTGGACAGCCCTCACAATAATGAATTATCCTGTCCAAAATATCAACAGTGCTAAGACTGAGAAATCCTAAAGGCATGTTATAATCAAATGTTTAAAACCAGTGGTAAAATCAGGCAAGAGAAAAAAATAAAAGGCATCCAAATAGGAAAATAAGAAGTCACATTATCTCTTTGCTGACAATATGATTCTATACCTAGAAAACCCAAAATACTCTGCCAAAAGGCTCTTAGACCTGAAAAATGACTTTACTAAAGTTTCAGGATACAAAATCAATGTACAAAAATCAGGTTGAAACCCCATCTCTACTAAAAAATACAAAAATTAGCCAAGCACGGTGGTACATACCTGTAGTCCCAGCTACTTGGGGGGCTGAGGCAGGAAAATTGCTTAAACCTGGGAGGCGGAGGTTGCAGTGAGCTGAGATTGTGCCACTGCACTCCAGCCTGGGGGATAGAGCTATGATTCTAGACATCAGCTTTGGGGCAAAATTTATGAGTTATTCCCCAAAAGCAATTTCAACAAAGGCAAAAATTGACAAGTGAGACCTAATTAAACTAAAGAGTCTCTGCATAGCAAAAAAAACCATCGACAAAGTAAACAAACTACAGAATGGGGGAAAATATTCACAAACTATGCATCTGACAATGGTCTAATATCCAGAATCTATAAGGAGCTTAAATAACTCAACAAGCAAAAAAACTAATAACCCTAATAAAAGTGGGCAAAGGACATACATGAATAGATCCTTCTCAAAAGAAGACACATAAGCAGCCAACAAACATGAAAAAATGCTCAATATCACTAATCATCAGAGAAATGCAAATCAAAACTACAATGAGATGTCATCTCACACCAGTCAGAATGGCTATTATTATTATTATTATTGAGATGGAGTCTTGCACTGTCTCCCAGGCTAGAGTACAGTGGAGTGTAATCTCGGCTCACTGCAACCTCCACCTCCCGGGTTCAAGCGATTCTCCTGCCTTAGCCTCCTGAGTAGCTGGGATTACAGGCACCCGCCACCACATCTGGCTAATTTTTGTATTTTTTTTTTCAGTAGAGATGGGGTTTCACCATTTTGGCCAGGCTGGTCTTGAACTCCCGACCTCAAGTGATCTGCCCACATTGGCCTCCCAAAGTGCTGGGATTACAGGCGTGAGCTACCATGCCCGGCCCAGAATGGTTATTATTAAAAACACAAAAGCTAAGAGATGCTGATGAGGTTCCAGAGAAAAGGGAATCCTTATACACTGTTGGTGGGAATGTAAATTAGTTCAGCCACTGTGGAAACCAGTTTGGCAATTTCTCGAAGACATAAAAACAGAACTACCATTCGACTGAGCAATCCCATTACTGGATATATATCCAAAGGAAAATAAATCGTTCTACCAAAAAGACACATGCACTTGTACGTTCATCACAGATTTATTCATAATAGCAAAGACCTGTTATAGGTCTCAACCTATAATAGGAATCAACCTAGGTGCCCATCAGTGGTGGACTGGATAGAGAAAATGTGGTACACAACACTATGGAATACTACATAGTCATGAACCAGAATGAAATAATGTCCTTTGCAGCTACATGGATGTAGCCAGAGGCCATTATCCTAAGTGAATTAACACAGAAACAGAAAACCAAATACTGCACACTCTCATTTATAAGTGAGAGCTAAACACTGGGTACACGTGGACAGAAAGATGAGAACAACTGACACTAGGGACTACTACAGAGGGTAGAGTGGGAGGGGGACAAGGGCTGAAAACCTACCTATTGGGTACTATGCTCACTATCTAGGAGATGAGATCATTCACACCCAAACCTCAGCATCACCCAGTATCATGTAACAAGCTTGCACATGTACTCTCTGAATCTAAAATAAAAGTTGAAATTATAAAAACAAAAAAGCAAAAAAAAAAAAAAAAAAAAACAGTGATAAAGAGAGTCTTAAAATCATACCCTGATTCTATTTTCTTCATTCCTGACAAATACAGAAAGTAACTTACCCAGTAAGTACTTTATTGTAAATCACTCACCACATTCAAACTAGGAGTTGAGCACCATGAAGTAAATGTCCTGGGAATGGCAGAGCTACTTGGAGGAGTTTCTAGAACCCAAGGGTCATTGTGACTTTTTAAAAACATGCTTTTAAGCGGTTAAGGGAGCTACACGATGTACCAGGTACTCTGAAGGTTTTGTTCTGTGTTCCTTCTGACATTTGGAAAGATATGAAGGTAACAGGACTAAGCAGTGGATACAAGTTCAAAGCTTATTTCAGTTCAACAAATATTTGCTAGAACTACTTACAAGTACACATTACATACCAATACAGGTCTCTTCATTTAATGCTGTAGTCTTTCTGCTACATCATGCCTATTTGCTGTATAATAAATTCTGTTCAAAGTCACAAAAATGTTTTAAAGATTCCCACCAATTTATTTTTTTTTAAAATATAAGGTTTATGGATCTTTAAAAATCAGACACAAAGTAACATGTTTTGACAGAATAAAAAAATAAAAACCAAGACAGATTTCCACTAAATACTAGGCACTAAACTATTAATAGCTACTTTATATTCATGATGTCATCATTCTCAAATAATTTGGGTTTGATATTATTATCCTCTTCATTTTACAGACAAAACAGAAAAACAAATCAATTGTCTTCCCCTGAATCACAAGCTAAGAAATGGTGGGGCTAGGATCTGAACTAGAGATGCTTTTGAAAGCACATTATGATCTTAAGTTGTATGTTGCTGGAGTCATTTTGGATTTTCATAACAAATCAGTGTGTGTTTTCATTGCCAGGTTACTGCTCCACCATATGAATTTATTCAGACATTTTGGTGTCCCAAAGTCAGCTGTGGCAAGGCATATATATATATATATATATATTTCCTTGTCAATCCTTGCACAGAGGAGTAAGAATGAAAGTGGTCACAGTCATGGCAGGACATGTATATGCCACTTATTAAAAACTATCTTCTAGTAGCTTTATGTTTACAGATGGCTGGCTTGGAGAACGTGAAAAAGAGATGGTTATTTTTGTTTGGTATGTCCCAGACCAAAAAAAAAAAATTGAAAATCACTTCTTTCAAACATACAAATCTGAACTCTGGTTCACCTTAGGTAGATTTTAATAGACTACACATGGAGAGCTATGAACACATTTTGTTTAGTTTTTCCGAATGGTTAAAAAAGTCACACCAAAAAGAAATAAAATTAAAAATCAGAGTAGCATACTAATCAACAAAGCCATTGATAGTTTTAAAAAACCAGGAACTCCTCAGTCCTCTAAGTGAGTCAAAATTGAGTTTTGTGTCTTCAGAAGTATTCCTCCAAGGTTAAAAAACGAATATTCAACTCAATTAGGTCAACCAAGCCAATTTCTTTTTTAGCAGAGGAAATGATAGATCAAAATATGTTTTATTGGAGAAGCAGTAAGTTAAGGAAGGATATAGTAGTAGGCAATACATGACTCACCTTGACAGAATACAGAGTTACACACAATTAAAGGTAGATGTCACTTCTTAGTTTTTTTGCTGCTGTTGTTTTTGAGACAGGGTCTCACTCTGTCCCCCAGGCTGGAGTGTGGTGGCATGATCTCAGCTCACTGCAACCTCTGCCTCCCAGGCTCAGGTTATCCTCCCACCTCAGCTTCCTGAGTAGCTAGGACTACAGGTATGCTTTTGCAGAGATGGGGTTTCACCATGTTGCCCAGGCTGGTCTTGAACTCCTGAGTTCAAGTGATCTGCCCACTTTGATCTCCCAAAGTTCTGGAATTACAAGTGTGAGCCACTGTGCCTGGTCATTTTGTTTTGTTTTTAACTTTACTTTGATACTTTAGTTTTTTCTTTTTTCTGACTCTCTCAGGTGGTTCTATACACAAGTTATAGTAAATTAAAAACAAATGAAATTTTATGTAACTTATAATTCATTAACTCTACCAATATGTCTTGTTTTATAAACATATAAACAATTATGTTTATAGTCCTGTATCCGCTCTACAAATGGAAAAAGAAAACATTTATACTTACTGGAAAGAACAGTTGTAAGGAAAATGTAGTCTGAAAAGGATATGAGCCCACATTCTCCAAGGGTGTAAAATATACTGCCTTCATCAGCAAATTTTTCTCGTTCCTGGGAAATTTTCTATAAAATGTATGGGTTCCAACAAAAGACAAAAATATATAAGTGAATTAGAATATAAATAGTAAGAGATGAATCACCATTTATCTGACAGTTTTATGCTATTTACCATAAGCATTTCTCTGATGGCCATTCAAAATCAATGGATCCTTTACAGTTTTCAAGATGATGAAAATTTCAAGACAAAAATTATGTTTTCATTTTAACACTGGTTCAATATGAACATTAGAAAATAATTTCAACGTTAGAAGCCTCTGCCATTGCACATATACAGGCCCACTTCAGAACAGGTTTTGTTTCTTAGTTTGAAAAACAATCCACCTTCTTCTACAGAGGTATAAGTGGAATAAACAAATAAACAAACAAACACATGAAAAAACTAAAAGGAAATCAGTTTTGTCCAAGAAAAACTAGACTGATAGTGATAACAAAGAAGTGAGCAACTATTTCCGAGGCCTATACAAATGCTCAGAAAACCAATTTCTGAAGTATGAATTTTACTTTATAACCCCAAGAATCTTAGCTTCAGAATACACAACAGTATGCGGAGTGAACAGCGTCTCTGAAATACAATGCCAAATCAGTTGTGCACACTTTTGGCACGATTTAATCATACCTACTGTTACTTTAATGGAGGCTCCTAAATTTCAGCTATTTGATGAAACTGTCTCCTACAACTTGGTTTTTACTCTAAATATATATTTCTTTTCTTTAATCTATAAATCTCACAAAGAAAGTTAGTTCTCAGCTGTGGTAACTGTCCGCCTGGCAAGTGGTCTCTTCCTGGGTGTTTAAATAAACTTACTCTGTTTTCTGAATTCTTAGCCAAAGCATAAACTTACTTGTGACATTGAATATATTTTCAAAAACTGAAAAGGATCCACCAAAAAGTTAGACTTGAAACTAATTTCCACAAGTTCTAGACCACCAAAAATATTTAAGGAATTATTCTGAGTATAAAAAAATAGATTTAAAAAACCCAAACCAATAAAGCACAATCAAAGTAATAATGTCATGCAAGCATAAAGTAAGAGGCAGCATTGCAGGCATAACTTCAAGAGGAGTATCATGAAAACTAAACCAACAAGCACCATCACACCAGCATCCAGTTACACAGCTATCCAATGGGTTACCTCTGTCTAGTGGAGATCCCATCATAAACCACAAAGGAAAGAAAACTGGTTAACCAACTGAAAATGCAAGTACCACACGAATCATCATGAAGTCAGTTTGCATGATCTTCTCAATAAACTCATTCAAAATAGCCTCTACTAGATTTACTTGTTCATAAGAGACAGTAGCTATGGCCAGGATAAAGTCCATAGGTGAACACCAATAACACAGTACTAGGTTTTGATGGCACTTCTACTTAGGAGAACTTTGCTGACTTCTTTTGCGGCTGACAGAAGGCATAGTCCTGTTTGATAGCATTTAGAGATTACTTATTTCGGTTGACAACAAAAATGAGCATAGTCCAGTATGTTCTTATTAAGGTCAGATCTCATACCACACTTGATGTTCTACCAAGAGACTGAACAGAAATTTCAGACAAAAAAAAGCTACTGGATGAGAACTAGAACAGCAAAGTCTTCCACCAGGAAGTTAGTATTTAAATTTCTCAAAATAAAAGAAAAAAATAGTTGCACTTTTTACGTTACCCAAGGTACTGCAAAGGCAAAATATGTGAACAGGAAAAAATACACAAAATGAGAATAGGTCCCCAAAGGCTGACCATTACCAGCCATAACAATATATGTGTATAGAAGCTAACACTTAATAATAATGATGTAATAAGCTTATGGGGAAATTGCTATAATTAAAATAAATAACATGGTGGAAGCCACAGGTTGAGAAACAGACAAAAGTCTAAGGATAGAGTGAAATGAGGAAGCTAAGCCAAAGAAGCATACCTAACATTACTTTTCTAACAATCATCTGGGCCATGCTGATGCTGAGAAGGTAACACAAGGACAAATCTAATTTTGTTGGTAACAAAATTTAAGTTTGATATAACTTCAAACTCACAGAAAGGTTGAAAGATTAGTATGAAGTACTATTATATATTTTTTACCAATTCACCAACAGTTTACATATTACACAATTTGCCTTGTATTTTTTCAGTGTGCCACTTTGAAAGTAAATTGAAGACATCATGTCCCTTTATACTTAAGTACCTCAGCATAGATTTCCTAGGAACAAAGACATTCTCTAATGTTCACAATCCCAAACGTTGAAATCCCCAAAGATCAAAATTTCTAAAGCCTAAAATCCCCAAAATGTAATTCTGATACATAATTTATAGCACAGTATACATTTAATAAAACCAGGAAATTTAGTATTGATACACATACTATTATCTAATTCAGTCTTTTTTTTTTTTTTTAGATGGAGTCACGCTCTGTCACCCAGGCTGGAGTGCAGTGGCGCGATCTCAGGTCACTGCAACCACTGCCTCCTGGGTTCAAGCCTCAGCCTCCCGAGTAGCTGGGATTACAGACACACACTACCACACCCATCTAATTTTTCCATTTTTAGTAGAGACGGGTTTTGCCATGTTGGCCAGGCCGGTCACGAACTCCTGGCCTCAGGCAATCCACCCACCTTGGCCTCCCAAAGTACTGGGATTACAGATGTAAGCCACTGTGCCCGGCCAAATCCAGTCCATTTTCAAATTTAGCAAACTGTCCCAATAATTTTCTTTATAGCTACTTTCACCCTGATCAAGGATGTAATCCACAATCATAAACTGTGTTTAGTTATCATGTTTTTTCATCTCCATTAATAGGGAACAGCCTTTCTTTGTCCTTCATTTTTTCCTGTAGAGGTTTATTGGTTTTGATTGTGATAAATTCACCATTTTAACCATTTAACCACACAGCACGTGGGCCTTTTAGGTTTGGCTTCTTTCACTGAACATAATGATTTTTAGGTTCACCATGTTGTAGCATGAATCAACATTTAATTCATTTTCATTGCCAAATAATATTCCACTATATGGGGTGCTGATCATAATCGCCCCAAAATACACACTGAACACCATAATCCCAAATGTTGAAATCCCCAAAGATCAAAATCCCTAAAGTCTAAAATCCTCATTTTGGAAAAAATAAAAATTCTTTAAAAATATTTGCTTACATTTTTAAAGGGGATTTGAGAAACATAAAAATGTGACAGAAGACTTTGAGCAGAAGAACCATGTTCATAAAGAAATGGCTCAAAGGGGAAATGTATAAATGCCTATCACTATAGTTAGTAATTGTATGTGCCCCAGCTTTATAACTGCAGTCATCTGAAATAACCTGAGAACAAACCTAAGTCTTTTGATGAGATCAATTAAAAACCACAATGGGTCATCATTGCATACACAGTTGCCCAAAGCGCTGAGATCTTGAGAAATTTTATCTTTCACAAATGCAGAGGTACAAAAAGGGTCATTTCTTCATTTACTGAGGAAGTTTCAACGTTTTTACATAAACGCACAATGCTTACACACAATCAGTGCTGTGATAATACACTTTCCTGAAGTCGAATTTCTGATATCAAAGCAGCAGGAGAAAAGTCTGCCCCAGCTCTCACAGAGACCCATTTGTTGTCTCCAGACCCCTAGCTGATTGGATGGTGCCCACCAACATTGAGGGCAGATTGTCCCCATCTAAATCCAATCAGAGTCACACACTAATCTCCTCACCCTAACAGAAATACCCAAAATAATGCTTTACCAGGTTTCTAGGTATTCCTTAATCTAGTCAAGTTGACATTTAAAATTACTGATACCTAAAATTAAGTCCACAAGTTCACCCCTTGTCAATCTGGCATCCATACACAGCTCTTTTTTTTTTTTTTTTTTTTTTTTTTTTTGAGACATAGTCTTGTTCTGTCACCAGGCTGGAGTGCAGTGGCACAATCTCTGCTCACTGCAATCTCTGCCTCCCGGGTTCAAGCGATTCCCCTGCCTCAGCCTCCCAAGTAGCTGGGATTACAGGTGCCTGCCACCATGTCCAGCTGATTTTTTGTATTTTAGTAGAGATGGGGTTTCACCATATTGGCCAGGATGGTCTCGATCTCCTGAACTCGTGATCTGCCCACCGTGGCCTCCCAAAGTGCTGGGATTACAGGCGTGAACCACCACACCCAGCCCCCATACACAGATCCTTAAGCCATACTTAACTCCCAAATAAAGATAACAAGGTAACAAGGAATTTTGATCTTTTGAGATTGTGTCTTTTGAGATTATGATCCAAATCCCATTGTATGTATACACCACAGTTTGTTTATCTATTCATATGCTCAAAGACATTTAGGTTATTTCCACCTTTTGGTTATTCATGTACAAGTATCTGAGTACCTGTTGTCAATTCTTTTGGTATGTACTAAGGACAGGAATTGCTGGGTCATATGGCCACTCTATATTTTTGGTGTTCGTTTTGTTTTGTTTTGAGACAGTGTCTCACTCTGACACCCAGGCTGGAGTGCAGTGATATGATCCTGGATCACTGCAGCCTCGCCCTTTGGGGCTCAGCTCAGGTGATCCTTCCATCTCAGCCTCCCCAGTAGCTAGGACTACAAGTACATGTCACTATACTCGGTCAATTTTTGTTACTTTTTGTAGAGATGGGGTTTTGTCATGTTGCCCAGGCTCATCTTGAACTCCTGAAGTTAAGCGATATGTGTGCCTCAGTCTCCCAGAGTGCTGGCGTTACAGGCATGAGCCAACATGCTCAGCTGGGTGTTTTTTGTTTAAGACAGGAGGAGGTTGCTCTGTTGCACAGGATGAGATGTAGTGGCACAATCACGGATCAGGGCTGCATCCTTGACCTACTGGGCTCTAAGCAATCCTTCCACCTCAGCCTTCCAAAGTACTGGGCCTACAGCACCATTTACATTCCCATAAGCAATGTAAGAGGATTCCACATTCTCCACATCCTCACCAGTACTTCCTTTCTTCTTTTATTAAAAATTATAGCCATCCTCATGGATATGACATGGTATCTCATTGTGATTTTTATTTACATTCGCCTTATACCTAATGATGTTCAGCATCTTTTCATGTGCTTGTCGACCATTTGTGTATCTTCTTTGGAGAAATGTCTATCCAAATCCTTTGCTCATTTTTGAATTTATTTCTCATTTGGTTGTTGAGTTATAATCTAAGTTCTTTACATATTCTGGATACTAGATCCTTATCATATATATATTTGCAAATATTTTCTCCTATTCTGTGTGTTGCCTCTTCACTCTTGATAATGTCCTATGATGCAGAAAAGTTTTAAATATTGGTGAAGTCCAGTTTATCTATTTTATTATTTGTGCTTTTGATGTTATATTTAATATTTCATTACCAATCCAAGGTCACGAAGATTTACCCCTAGTTTTCTACTGAGGGTTTTACAGCATTTGCTTTTTTTTTTTTTTTTTTAGGTTATTGATCCATTTTGAGTTAAATTTTGTATATAATGTGAAGTAGGGGGTTCACCTTCATTCTTTTGTATGTATCTAGTGGACCTCATACCATTTGTTGAAATGGTATGACCTTTTACCACTGTCTTGACATGCTTGTTGAAAATCAATTAACCACAGATGTGTGGGTTTATTTCTGGACTCTCAATTTTCTTCCATTGTCTGTGTTTATGCCAGTACCAAATCGTTTACATTTTCGTAATTTTTAAAAAATTGCAGTAAAATGCATACAACAAAATTTGCCACTATAAACATTTTAAAGCATAAGTCTCTTCAGCTCTGCGCATTTTTTTCATTCTTTTTCCTCTCTGCCTCAGACTAGATAATATCAATTGACCTATATCTTCAAGTTCACTAATTCTTTCTTCAGCCTGCTCCAGTTAGACGGTTGAATCCCTCTAGTCAATTTTTTGACTCAGCTCCTGTACTTTTCAGTTCCAGAACTTCTATTTGGTACCTTTTAAATAATTTATATGTATCTATTGAAATTTTCTGTTAGTTCATACATCATCCTCCTCTTAGCTACTTAACTATACTTTAGGCAGTTGATCTAAAGTCTTTGAGTAGTACGTATAATGTCTGTGCCTCCTCAAGGATACTTCCTATTTTTTTTTTCTGTGATTGGGCTGTAATTTATTTTTTCTATGTATACATAATTTCTTGTTGAAACTGGACATTTTATATATTATAATGTGATAACTCTTGAAATCGCATTCTTCCCCTTCCTCAGGGTTTGTTGTTGCTACTTACTGGGGGTTATATTTGTTTGTTTAGTGACTTTATTAAACTCTTCTTGTAAAGATTATATTCTTTGTCACATGTTGTCACTCAAGTCTGTTCACCTTACTGAGCAACTAGTGATTTGACAGGTTTCCTTAAATGCCTGGAGCCAAAGGGGGAAAAATACTCTCTGGATCTTTTCAGGTTGGCTCTGCATTGGGCATTTCTTCAATGCTTACTTAGCAAGACCATTTACAACTCTCTCTTAACCTTAAGATTCCTGCTTGCATGGGGCTTAAATGTCAGCCAGACATGAAAACTCAGGATCTTCTAAGGTTTTTTCTGAGCATTCATTCATCCCTAAGCCTTTTAGACTTCCCTGTATATGGTGAAGCATTTCAAATCACTTGTTCTCCCATGTATCTCCTTACAAAGACTCTTCCTTCCCAGGCTAATTGGTTTGTCTGCTGCTTATCCCAGGCTGCTACAGTGAGTATTATTTACCTTTAAATTTTTTTGACAATTGCTGCCCCAACCCCCTAAAAGCTCTGAAGCAGGTGAAACAAGGGCAAGCCTCAAAGCTGATTCTTTAGGGAGCCACCAGACAGGTTGATGCCCATATCCAGAGTCATCCAAGAACATGATCCACATTGCTCGTTCTGACACCAGCAAGTTCTGTCAGGAACATGGGCCGCCATCCTTATGGCTGCCACTGCACTGGGGAGTTGGGGTGGTCACCAGGTAAGCTAAAATACAATGTTTTCTGAACAAATTTTAGCAGCTTCTTTCTTTTAAAGCATTCTCCTGGTTGTTTTAAGTCTTTGATTAGATTCTACAGATCTGAACAAGTTAACCGACAGTTTTTGGCAGCTTAATTTCTGGTTTAATGGAGGGATGTAGTTTTGGAGTTCCCTGCTCTGTCATTTTTTTAATCTCTTTGTACTTCTTAACCTTGACAGTGTTAAAGGGCACAGGTGAGTTATAATGTAGAATATCCCTCATTCTGAATTAGGCTGATGTTTCTTCGTGATTAGATTCATATCTATCTATCACAAACTATGAATTCATGTTGATAACTATAATTCCTTTCTGGGATACAATTTAGTCTTATCCCTCATGCACTTGTTACTACACTCTCCAAAAATGAGAAACCTGGTTCCCATTATCATAAATATATTTACTCAAGCTTAGAATACACAAAAAGTAGTTTCACAACTGCTAATCCCATCTCTGCAGAAAACAAACATATCCATATCATCTAGAGTTCAAGATTTGTTACTTTTTTTAAAGGAAAATCTACATATGTTGAAATGCAAAAATCTAATGTATGATACATGTTTTTATCAAGATATAGAACATTTCCATCACTTCTGAAAGTTCTTTTATGCCCCTCCATAATAAATTTCTACCATATTTTCACCATAGATGAGTTTTGCCTGTTCTAGAACTTGATATAAATGGTATCACTAGTATAAGTTTGGTGTTCTGCTCCTTTGGCTCAGCATAATGTGGGGAAGATTCATCAACGCTGTAATCATCAGTAGTTCATTTTTATTGCTTAGTATTTTATTCTGATCATTACAAAATTAAAATATATAATAAATGTAAAAGCATTCCTGTTTCTCTGCATCCTCTCCAGCATCTGTTGTTTCCTAACGTTTTAATGATCGCCATTCTAACTGGCATGAGATGGTATCTCATGGTGATTTTGATTTGCATTTCTCTAATGACCAGTGATGATGAGGTTTTTTCATGTTTCTTGGCCGCAGAAATGTCTTCTTTTGAGAAGTGCCTGTTCATATCCTTCACCCACTTTTTGATGGGGTTGTTTTTTTTCTTGTAAATTTATTTAAGTTCCTTCTAGATTCTGGATATTAGCCCTTTGTCAGATGGGTAGATTGCAAACATTTTCTCCCATTCTGTAGGTTGCCTGTTCACTCTGATGATAGTTTCTTTTGCTGTGCAGAAGCGCTTTAGTTTAATTGGATCTTATTTGTCAATTTTGGCTTTTGTTGCCATTGCTTCTGGTGTTTTAGTCATGAAGTCTTTGCCAATGCCTATGTCCTAAATGGTATTGCCTAGGTTTCCTTCTAGGGTTTTTATGTTTTTAGGTCTTATATTTAAGTCTTTAATCCATCTCGAGTTAATTTTTGTATAAGGTGTAAGGAAGGGGTCCAATTTCAGTTTTCTCCATATGGCTAGCCAGTTTTCCCAACACTATTTATTAGTTAGGGAATCCTTTCTCCATTGCTTGTTGTTGTCAGGTTTTGCAAAGATCAGATGGTTGTAGATGTGTGGTGTTATTTCTGAGGTCTCTGTTCTGTTCCACTGGTCTATATGTCATTTTGTGATGTGCAGTTGCTAATTCTTCAGTAAAAAATTCTACACTGTTCTTCCATGCTTTTGCAGCTGGGGTGGTAAAGAAGTAGAGAGGGAGAGAAGTTACTTGTATGTTTTCAGAGGCATGCTGTTGTTAAAGAGTGGTTCAGATACATTTAGGATTATGTATCTATTTACTAACTCTTAAGAATTTATAAGTGAATTTATAGAGTATCCAAAACTGAGGAAGATTCTTACAAAATTCATGACAGTAATTACAGACACAAAAATTATCATAAAACCATCAAATCTGATCTCTCAAGTTATTCAAAGCTAGGAAGAACATAAAATAAATATGTCAAAATTTAGGAGGAAATGGGAGTTACTAAAAAACAAACTTTTAGATTATTCTGTGGCTATGGCTGCTTCTTAGCTGGTGTTTAATCAAAGACCTGATTCTACCATTTGATCCAGCAATCCCACTACTGGGTATCTACTCAAAGGAAAATAAGTCATTATACAAAAAAGGTACTTGCATACGCATGTTTATAGCAGCACAATTCACAAATGCAAATATGTGAAACCAGCCCAAATGCCCATTAGTAAACAAGTCGATAAAGAAACTGTGGAATATGTACACAATGAAATACTACTCAGCCATAAAAAGGAACGAATTAATAGCATTCACAACAACCTGGATAGGACTGGAGACTATTATTCTAAATGAAGTAACTCAAGAATGGAAAACTAAACATCACACGCTCTCATTCATAAGTGGGAGCTAAGCTATGAGGATGCAGACCCATAAGAATGATACAATGGACTTTGGGGACTCGGGGGTTGGGGGAAGGGTGAGGGGGGTGAGGGATAAAAGTCTACAAATTGGGTACAGTGTACACTGCTCGGGTGATGGGTGCACCAAAATCTCACAAATCACCACTAAAGAACTTACTCATGTAACCAAATACCACCTGTTCCCCTAAAACCTATGGAAATAATTTTTTTTTTTTTTTAAAGAAAGAAAATGTCAAGTAAAATGATACTTCATTTAATATTTTGGATGGTGTTTAATCCTTTACTAAATTTTAAGTCATTTTTTTCCCCTAAGCAAACACCATTTATACACTTCAGGGGTGATAAGGAGGCATATTCCAAGAAGAACATAATCTTATCAGACTGGTAATAATGTTCATTTCCTCTCACTGCCCCAGAGGTAGTTCTATTCAATTTACTGACCAATGTTACTCCTTTTAGAGAACAAAATTATGCAAAATGTTTTAAAGCAATGTGCTCACTAACTTAAATGAACAAAATATAACTGTTTTACTATTCACTGATATGACCTAGTCTTAGATCTTATTTATTTCAAAATTTACAATGTAGTTGTAGGTACAGTATCACCAACACATTCAAATTACTGATCTCAGGTAAAGGCAAGTGGACATTATTACAGGTTTCTGATATTGATCTCAACTGTACCATATCCTCAATATTTTCATTTTTTAGATAAGCAGAAAGACTTGAAAGTAAACTTATATAGCAAATTATACACTACACATGTGTAAATGGTACGCTTCACAGTGAGTCAAAAACCTAGATTGTTGTACCAGATGACTTTATGCTGAAGCACCCACACTTTGGTTTCTGACCAATCACATAAACTTATAAAATACATGGTTAAAGTTGCTGGTGCCATGAGGGGCACTGGGACTGGGATTTCCAGACTCATGAGTGCTAAGTATGCTCAAACAGTAAATCCTAACTAGTTACAGGCTTGATCAAAATAGGGTTAATAATTTTACCTTCTGGGACTCAAGTATATGAAACCAAAGAGAGAAATCACATCTAGAAACTTATTCTCATTTCTTCTAGTTAAGATCTAATTTTCAAGTTATAAAGTTAAAAAAAAACTTTTTCTAGTTAATAGAAGTTGATGGACTATGTCTGCAAAATCAATGTTTACATATCATCTAGAATTCAAAACATCTTTGGCATATAGAAAATCTGATGAAGAACACAGCTTTACTATTTAAATTAAAGTGTCATCCTTTATGGGACTGAAATCTTTGGATTATTTTAGTATTAATATTTCTCCACATTGCTGAAATACATTTCATAGTCTATCTAAATCCCTTGAGTAATAGTTGAGGTTGTACATCAAAAACAAATTAATGATAATATGCTTCTTCTGGAAAATACAATTTTGGCATATCATTTCCAAATGATAAATAGTATTTCTACCTAAGGTTGGGGTCAAGGTATGTGGTGGGGTGCTAGAAAGAGAAAATTCAGCAATTTTCCCATGCAATTAATGCTCACACTTCATTATCTAGTTGGTGCATGGATTGATGCCAAAGCCTTGGTAAAACATCAATCTTAAACAATCACACTATTTCCAATCAAATTAAAAATGTTGCACAGCTAAAATATGTTACTCTTATTCCCTACCCCATCTCTGAACTTGCAGAAAGGTAGAATTTGGGGATATGTCAGATAACAATGAAATCAAAATGCTTCTAATTTGAAGTAGTTTAAGATCCCTCTTTCTGAGTCAAATTTTTTTCTAAGTTTTTCAAAGGTAATATTGCATTTGAGACAAACACACATAAATTACTGTGCAACAAATTGGAAGGTGAATGCTTAAGATACTGTAAACTTCACTATGGCAGAAAGCAATTCTCTTTTCAGTCCCAATTCTAACCACCTCAGCTGTGAGAACAATTCCAAATACCTGGAATGCAAAGGTTTTCTCATCTCATTAACTAGATGGCTTCGGAGAAGATGATACAAATGAAGATGTTTTTAAAAAACAGTGGCAGATGGTTTGATTAAAAAGCAATAATAAAACATTTTAAAAGTCTACTGGAATGGCATTAACTTTAAAGAAATGATACAACTTTACTGAAAAGGATTGTTTTAATACTCAGCATCTGAATGAGGTATTATCAAAACTCTGGAAGGAGAAAATCTTCAACTCTACTATTTTCTACCATGTCATTTCTGCATACTAGCTTCAAAACAGCTTTGAGCAGGGGAATGTATGTTCTATGACTTGATTATCTGCTACCTAAATCTAAGAATTTAATTTTGAACTTTGGCCACTCAAATGGATCAGTGCTAAAAAGAACAGTCCTGAGATGAGCAGCAGTGTTGGTTTTAGTCACTTGGGTTATAAAAGGTTTCTCTACCACTTAATGTAAAAACAATCTCAAGTAAAAATCTTGAAAACTAAGTCAATATAATGATTTCACTTGGAAAAAATTTGTATAAGAAAAAAACGTATCATAAGAACAAAACTTAAAGTTTCACTCTGAGGATCACCATTCACAACCTTGATCTAAACTGTTTTAGTAACTATTACCTCCCAGGAAACCATTTTGATGAAGGATTTTAAAATCAAATTTGAAAACAAACATTTATAAGTATCCCTTAAGGACCACTGACCATTAAAGACACCATTAAAGACCATGAAGAACTTCAGCATTATACTTCGCATATTCCGGAAGTATATGAACTGGAAGTGGCTGACCTCAGTTACAGGTGTTAGCATCTCATTTGATTTACTCTCTTTAGTAAATGCCAGGCACTGTGCTAGGTACTTTATATTTGCATTATCTCTTTAAGTCCTCACTGCATACTATTATCTGCACTTTACAGATAAGAACACTCAGGTTTAGAGAAGTTACATAAGTAGCCAAAGGTGACAATACTATTAAGTGGCAGGAGACTCCAGAGCCCATGTTATGAATCATTTTATGTTACATTGTATCAACTGCACAGGAACACACTGATATCTATATTGTTCCCAATTTCTGGAAAACATTAATCAGGACTGAATATTTTTGAAGTACTTCACTACCATAAAATATTGACCTTGGGGCTTAGTTTGTATCTGCTAACTTAACTTGAAGTTGAAGAGGAAAGAAAGTCCAAGCGCACATTTTTTTTTAAGGCTTTCACTTACTCAAATGCATATTTCAATCATTTTGAAATGTGCATCACTTCAAGAGTGTAATGTTCTTTATAATTTTTAATTAATAAATGTTAGATTAATCTGTAATTGGTGAAGTTTTTCATTCAAGTTTAGAATTTTAAAAAATACATCATGCCAAAAACAAATATGCAAATAAAGGACTATCCTCACACATTCTCTACAACCAAAGATCATAAATAGATGTTCAGGCTAAGTTGAGAACTCGTTTTACCAGAATAGAAGGAGAAATAATTTGTTTAGTATACCTCTTATAGAACTTTAATTGTGTGACCTTAAAACATGCTAGAATGTGCTAAAATATAAGAAAAAAGAAGTTAGCCTGGAACTAAAGAAAACTGTCTGATAGCAAAGTGAATTTTGAATCTTGTTTTATGATGAAAAAGCTAAAGATGAAGGTGTAAGAAATGCAATGGTGAGTCATGTTTATGTTTTCAAACCAACAATGATAAATCAAATGGATTCATTGATCCCAAATTCAAACACAACATAATCTAAAATAAAAATGGATTTAAAGATATTTTAATAGGAGTCTGAATATTTGAGACAACTAAGTAAACTACACCCTCCTTTGGCACACTTAATGATTATATTATTATTTATTTTCTCAACTTAAATAATCAAACACATGGGTTAGATTAACAAACTTTAGTAGTGGTGGAACTCAGAGACTGGAAAGAGACATTATGGATACTCCTCACAGCAGTCTAAGTATTTGACAGCATTAATAAACTGCATCTGAAGAACAGCACTCTATGGTACCAGGAAAACAAAATGATCCCAGACTTTCCACAGGCAATAGAAACTTAGCATGCAAAGAACAAGTCACTGCAAGGAAGCAAGCAAGAAATGCCTCTTCTACAAAGTAACTGTTCATTGACCTTTGGAAGCTTAAAGGATTCATACTAGTGCCACCAAAATGAGTGATATTCATAGAACCCAATATAGCTAAACAATTCTCCCACTACCTAAGAAAAAGGTTTATTATTCTTTAATATAAAAAGTTTATTCATAAGATAGCCTTAAGAATACAGAAAAGCTTGATTTTGAATCCCTGATCAACCAAGGACATTACCTTAAATAGTGAGAGTTTAAAGAAGATTGGTGCTCTTTTGTCACCTAATGTTGACTACTTAATGCTGCAGATTCCAGAGACTTTTAAGCACTTCCCAACTGCAGCCTCTCGAATCTATTCCTAATTAGTAAGGACACCTATCCAAGTCCAGCCATTTTAAATCTTCCAGCCGTAAGCCATACAATTATTAAAGGAGAGGAAGAGTTCTTAGCTACCCTCTACAAACTGTCCTACCATAATTAGAGAACCGGAAGTGGCTGGCCTCAATCACAGGTGTTAGCGTCTCACCTGATCTACTCGGTACTCTAAAATAGAATTCCCAGGATTAGAAACATTGATAATGGGATCATCCATACATTACTGACATAATTTTTAATGTATTTGTCGGTTTGGTTCAGAATGCAGTTAAAGGCAAAGGTATTTAGGAAGATAATCTATTGTACCAATAACAGGATACTTAATTTGAGGGTTTGGTAAGGGGACTACCAAAAATACACTCCAGGCCGGGTGCGGTGGCTCATGCCTGTAATCCCATTACTTTGGGAGGCCGAGGCGGGCGGATCATGAGGTCAGGAGATCGAGACCATCCTGGCTAACATGGTGAAACCCTGTCTCTACTAAAAAAGACAAAAAAATTAGCCGGGTGTGGTGGCAGGCGCCTGTAGTCCCAGCTACTCGGGAGAATGGCATGAAACCGGGAGGCGGAGCTTGCAGTGAGCCGAGATTGCGCCACTGCACTCCAGCCTAGGCAACAGAGCGAGACTGTTTCAAAAAAAAAAAAAAAAAAAAAAAAACTCCAGTTTTGAAACAAAGAAGTACAGAAAAAGTGTACTATACAAATAAAGGGCACCCTGTGGTCTTCGTTAGCTATATCATTAGCTATTTTAAACCAAACGATGTTTATAATTCAGCTTAATTTATATTTTTAAGACTGCCAACCACCAGAAATGTGAGAGTAATCTTTTAATGAATACATTTTAATAATTTATAAATTACCATTAAAGAGCCCAAGCCTTCAAAGATCAATTTAAAAAGTACTTTTAGCAGTGTCCTTGAAGATCTCCTTTGCCAGCCTATAAGTACATATTCTTTTCATGGTTTTCTCCAAATATTTAGTTGCTTTTCCAAGTTAAAGTCATTGATTAGCTCAGAAAAGCAAAATAACAGTCTTTCTAGGTGTCCCATTTATCTCCCCTTAAGTTATTTTATTGCGCAAAGTGCAACCAAGCAACTGCTTATTTGTATTTATTATGTAAGAAATTCCAAAAGAAAAAAAAGAATAATTTTTAACTTGAAGTTACTGTTGTCTCATCAGTTACAGTTCAAGTAGGAACATAATATCCCAAATAAGACTTTTGTTTTTGTTTGAGAGACAGGGTCTCATTCTGTCACCCAGGCTGGAGTAGTGTCACAATCATAGCTCACTATAACCTCCAACTCCTGGGTCAAGCGATCTTCCCACATCAGCCTCCTGAGTAGCTAGGACTACTACTATTTTTAAATGTTTTCATAGAGATGAGGTCTTGCTATGTTGCTCAGGCTGGTCATGAACTCCCGGGCTCAAGCGATCCTCCTGCCCCTGCCTCTCAAAGTGCTGGGATTACAGGCATGAGCCACCAGACCTGGCCTCCAAGTAAGACCATTTAAGTGACTCAATTAATAAGTACCTCTTATACTTAATAAGAGTGATTAAAACAACGTTTCTTAACCTTTTGTGTAACATATAATGTTAAAACTTCCTTTTCAATCATGCTGGGTATTAAATTCTCAAGGACTTGTGCAGTGCTTGGATTGTCATATTAAAGATAAAGTATGTTAATTTAAAGTGACAGGAACGAAATCATTCTGAAGGGAGCAGGGCAGGGACATACGCATCATGCACTGAACTTTTGTTCCTGAAGCACTACTATGGATTTTGGAGCATTAAGTAATTTAAAGCACATGCTGCTGAATCAGTACCTGCCAGAAATCCTAATCAGAAGATGAGAAAAAGAAAAAAATTGACATTGTTTGATTATATGAACAAACCAATCAAATATACATATCACAAAACAAAATACACAAAGAAACAGTTAAAACCTGTAATAATATCACTGAACACCTGGAAGTAGCAAATGAGGAATACATAGAAATGTTTTAGATATTATCTACTAGGCACAATAAAACAAAACAACGATGTCTCATTACCGTTTCATTTATATAATTTTTTTAACTTTATGGCAAAATAGTCGCTTTGTCACTCATATTAATATAGGCAATCAAATATGGATGAGTTCAGATAATTAGTTACTATTCTAAGAAAGAGTACAGAATGGTTCCTTAGAAAAAGGTCTCCTCCAAAATTATGTTGCATTAAATAAAGTGATATCCACATTAGTATTAAAAAAATAAATAAACACTCATCCTGACCATGAAATAAAATTTGACCTATATTTACCATCCTATTCTAACCACACTGAGTAGCACTGTAAAATTTATTAACTGAAAAATATATGCTATTAATAATTTACAAGCCTACAGCTGGAACTTAAGTGACAGAGCCCAAGGGATTTTACAGCACAGGAATAAGATGAATCACTGTGAACACAGGACAACTCAGATATGTGAAATCGAACTAGAGGCCTCTCTTTAGTTAATGGACTCGGTATTTAACCTGGGCTAGTTGCTCATCACAGAGATAGCACAGGAGACTTTTATAGCTAATTGAACTGGGAAGGAAAGGGCTGTGGAGAGAACAATTGCACAGAGGGTATACTAGTCTGCAGCTTTTCACGCAAACGAAGAAGGAAGATCATATATATGACAGCAGAGAACTTTCATAAACTGAGTAAAGGGCTCAAAGTCATGCAAAACAGCTATAATTTATAGAGCTAGATACTTTACCTATTGTCCCAATATTACTGAGAATGTAACTGACAGAGAGGTTAAATGGTCTCTTGCTCAAGGTTACTCATCAACTATGTGGGAAAGTCTACATTTAAATACATGACTATCTATATCCAAAGTCCACTGTCTTCATATCACTCTATTACACATAAAGAAGTTCAGCAATCCACAAGACTATGTTTTTCATACCAATTCAACACACTTTATAACATCTACTAACCATTTACACACAGCTGCCAGAGTACTGAGATACTCAAAATGGAAATGCCTTGGAAAATATTTCAGATACCAAAGCCAGATTTTTTTTTTTTTTAGGGTTGTGGTATGTAAAAAAGAACTAAAGTTGCTAATTTGTAAGAGGAGAGACAACTGAGGAAATGTTTTTAAAATAATTTAAAGAACTTTGGATGGGAAAAAAGGAAGATGGCAAAATCTGTAACTAAAAATAAAAATAAATTCCAGCAGGTGTGAAAGGATATGAAATGTTGAATTTGTTCCTCAGTCCACTTTTGTAAATTAATTACATTCTTTTTTTTTGAGACAGAGTCTCACTCTGTTGACCAGGCTAGAATAGAGTGCAGTGGCGCAATCTTGGCTTCAAAAATAAAAAATAAAAAAGACAGCACTTCTCAAGATGCCAAGTGGTGCTCATGGTATATGAAAAAATAATGGAGCCAATAACAGTAAAATTGATATTCTGATTTTTAAATTCAGATATTAAAATGTATATATCCCATATTTTCTTTCTTTAAAATGAAGCGTTATGTGGTTTCTGAGGTTAGTATGAATTTCTAGCTGTACTTTATCAAAGTAGAAAAGATTAACTTCAACTCTTACCAAAAAGAAAGTGAAACATCAAGGTTTTTTGAGCAAACAGTATTAAGGCAGTAAACTTTTAAAAAAAGGTCATATAGACAACTGGATTAGACATTCAGAAGGTGGTATCACACAGTGTTCAAGAGAATTTGGAATCCTAGCTATATGATTTTAGGCTGGTTTCTTATCATTTCTGCACTTTCTTTTCTTTTCTTTATTTTTTTTGTTTTTGTTTTTTTTGAGACAGGGTCTCACTCTGTCGCCCAGGCTGAAGTGCAGTAGCACAATCTGCAGCCTCTACCTGCTGGGCTCAAGAGTCCCTCCACCTTATCCTCCTGAGTAACTGAAACTAGAGGCATGCGTCACCATACCTGGCTACTTTTTGTATTTTTTGTTGAGAAGGGTGGTCTGGAACCCCTGAGCTCAAGCGGTCTCCTAAAGCACTGGGATTACAGGTGTGAGCCACTATGCCTAGCCCCTATTTTCTCAATCCATAAAATGATGATAAAAATAGACAGCTAAGATAGTGGTTGTGTGCACTAAATGAGTAATTATGTGTAAGCCTGGAACATAATAAGCACTCAAAAAGCTTCTTATTATTGGCGATAATTCCCACAAGACAAATATAGTCAAGCATTTTTCATTTAGAAATTTCACTTTTCTTTTTTTTTCTTGAGACAGAGTCTTTCTCTGTTGCCCGGCTGGAGTGCAGTGGTGCCAACTCAGCTTACTGCAACCTCTGCCTCCCAGGTTCAAGCAATTCTGTCTCAGCCTCCCAAGTAGCTGGGATTACAGGTGTGCACTACCATGCCCAGCTCTTTTAGATTTTTAGTGAAGATAGGATTTTACCATGTTGGCCAGGCTGGTCTCAAATTCCGGACCTCAAGTGATCTGCCTGCCTCGGCCTCCCCAAGTGCTAGGATTACAGGCCTGAAATTTCACTTTAAACCAAAAAAATAAACCACTGACAACCAATGAGTGAAAATGAGGTTTTAAAAATGAGCCCAGTCATCATGCCCAAAGTAACATGTGACTTTGAAATATCTGTGAGGAACTTCTGGCTTCAAGGAAATACTTTTATTCTCTTGGCATCTGTTACAGTGTTTTTAAAGCAAGAATTTCCCTATATAAAGAAAAAGAATACAGAAATAAATGATATACCCTACTTTAAAAACGGGATTGATAGGGCAAATGAAAACACAGATAATAAGAAAGACTAATAAAATTATATTTACATATTCACATTTAGTCAAAAACCTGAATAAATATATTAATTAACCAAGAATTTCCACTTGACTGGTTTCAGGTCTCTGGAAGCCGAGAGAGAGGGAAAGAAAGATGTGGCTAATTAACAATGCAGAATTACATGTCACATTATAACCTGTTATCTAAATTTAACTAGAGTAGTTCAAATAAATGTGGATATTCATCAAACCCTGTCCCATGAGACTTTTAGTACCCTATGCTCTAATTTACATTTCCTCAATCTTCAATACATTTAACTCTTAAAAGACAGAAAATTCCTTAACAACTTACTATATATGTCAAGGAGTAAAACTACACTTGACCTTATTCTAGGGTCTCATTTTATCTGAGAAATAAAGTAAATAATTACAACTTGAATAAAGCACCAAGAAGTATTTCATTATAGGAAAAAATGTGTTCATATTCTCTTTAGAAGAACCAACAATTTCCCCCAAAAGGAATGGTATTTTAAAGTTAATTTGTTAATATTTTCAAAAAGACCTTTCACCTAGTAAAAGAGAATGTAGTAATATCAAAGCTTTGATTTTCAACTATGACTTCCATCTGTTCCTCTACTAATCATATTATCTGTTATAAACACTATAATCAATACTTCCCCTTCTTGGTTTTGACTATACTTTCATCTCTTTAGAGATAAATGTGGATAATATTTCATTTTTTATTTGATGTAAAATGTTTTGTTCCATGTAAACAAATATTCTTGTAGATAACATAAAGGAGGTGGAAATATAATACGTATCATTCTTTTCTTCCAAGTTTGAGAGATTGTCAAGGTTCTGAGGGGACTGTAGTTTCAAGTAACGGAAAAAACTCAATTCAGAGGCAGTATTTCTGAAATGTTCAGGGAGAGGTTGGGGGAAAGGGGAATCAATAGGTAGGAAATAACAACAAACCTATTCTCTAAAAAAGAAATACATGGTGGTATGATGATAATGAACAATTAGTTTCAATAGACAATTTTATTGCTCGAAAATAGGGTATAAGCTGTATAGTTTTTAGAAGAGATAAGGGGATTGCATCAACATTGTGGAAATTGGTATTCCTTGCTTAAGAAACAATTTTATCTATACCATGTAATTTTATTCTGTGACTTTATAAGAAAACATGGTGACGTTTGATGTGAAGAAAGTTGTCTATTACATGCAATAGAAACAGGAAATACAAAATATAATTTCTATATTTGGTTTGCTGAGGGGAAAAAAGGGGTAAGAGAAAATGGGAAAATAAAGAAGGCTACAAACCACTTGAAATAAATCATGCAAATAAAAGAGAGAGCAACTAAATGATTACATGAAAGAAATATTTAACATTAATGTAAAATAAAGGCTCTACTTAGAAATAATTGTTTTATAGGCCAACTAGATGGTAAAATCAGAAAAGACAATAAACAAAACAAAGAAAAAAATATAGTTTTCATTAAATAAATAATCCAAAATTCATGAAATCACTGTATTGACAAATTGTTAGCAGAATACAGGGATACTAGAGGAAGGGGCTTTTTTTTTTTTTTCCCCCACAAGAATGATTCAACACAGGAAGGTGCATTTAGAATCTACGACATATTACATTAAAACAAAAGCCGGCCGGGCGCGGTGGCTCAAGCCTGTAATCCCAGCACTTTGGGAGGCCGAGACGGGCGGATCACGAGATCAGGAGATCGAGACCATCCTGGCTAACACGGTGAAACCCCATCTCTACTAAAAAAAAATACAAAAAACTAGCCGGGCGAGGTGACGGGCGCCTGTAGTCCCAGCTACTCGGGAGGCTGAGGCAGGAGAATGGCGTAAACCCGGGAGGCGGAGCTTGCAGTGAGCTGAGATCCGGCCACTGCACTCCAGCCTGGGCGACAGAGCTAGACTCCGTCTCAAAACAAAACAAAACAAAACAAAACAAAAGCCGGCCAGGCATGGTGGCTCACACCTGTAATCCCAACACTTCGGGAGGGCGAGGTGGATGGATTACCTGAGGTCAGGAGTTCAAGACCAGCCTGGCCAACATGGTAAAACCCCGTCTCTACTAGAAATACAAAAAAAATTAGCCGGGCGTGGGGGTGGACGCCTGCAATCCCAGCTACTCGGAAGGCTGAGGCAGGAGAATCACTTGAGAACTCGGGAGGCAGAGGTTGCAGTGGGCCGAGATCATGCCATTGCACTCCAGCCTGGGCGACAAGAGTGAAACTCAGTCTCAAAATAATAATAATGTCAGAATATATTTTGTATTACCATCTCTATAGTAATGCTAATAAGCTATAATAATTTTCAAATGTCTTCTAAGATAAAATCCAAACTCTTTCAAGATTTGAAGTTTTAAACTTTTAAACCTAGTCTCATATTTTAAAAATAATTACCACTTATCCACAAAACATTAAAACCAATGGTAACCATAGCTGTTACCATTCTTTATACAAGGCCTATGATAGTAGATGCAAGTGACAATAATAATGTATTTCATAACTTTTCTACAAGGGAAATTGTTAGTATTCTAAAAGTATTAGTATCCATTAACATAAAGTAATAATGGGCTCTGGAAAAAGATTCACCTACAAATTCAAAAGCGGCTTAATTAAATTCAGTTCTCACTGACTATCAGTTGAAATAGTAATGTCTCATTTACTTCTTACAGGGAACCTTCTAGTTAATTAAATGGATCAGGAGAAAAAGATTTTAGCAAAACAAGAATTAACTACTCAATTATTTGTCAATATCAGTTGGGCCACTCTTTCCTATTTTGCATCTGGAAGTTCCATTATTCAGGTACAAATTTAAAACATCCCAGGAAAATATTTTTACATTTGTTCTTACTTTCAATGACAAAAAGCCTGAAGTTTAATTCAATTAGAAGGCAATAAAATAAGCTAGTGTTTGTTACTGGTCAAATTTTGGACTTTGTTAAATGGTGTGCTAAAAGATAAGATAATGGGAGCTGAGACAATAGGAGTAAATAATTCTTTCTCTAAGCATTTAATAGCTAGTTTATCTTACAAATTAAAAAAAAAAAAAACCAGAGGAAGAGGGAAAAAATTATCCATTTAAAAATCAAAGCAAGTCTAAAAAGAAATTCCTCTTAGGTGTTTAGCTTTCTAACTACATTTCTGGCCATAATGCACAAAATTACTACAATATCATTATCACACAAATTGCTTTTCTAAACAGAAAATTGTCTTAGAATTCATATATTCTAGAAGTAGCTACTTAAGAATTAAGATTTTCTGAATGAGAGAACAAAAGAGTCATGAAGGTCTGAAGAAAAATGATGGTGGCTCACACCTGTAATCCCAGCATTCTGGGAGGCTGAGGCGGGCAGATGATGAGGTCAGGAAATCGAGACCATCCTGGCCAACATGGTGAAACCCCATCTCTACTAAAAACACAAAAATTAGCTGGGCGTGGTGGTGCGTGACTGTAATCCCAGCTACTTAGGAGGCTGAGGCAGAAGAATCACTTGAACCAGGGAGTCAGAGGTTGCAGTGAGCTGAGATGGCGCCACTGCACTCCAGCCTGGCGACATAGCGAGACTCCATCTCAAAAAAAATAATAATAATAAAAAAATAAAGAAAAATGAAAAGACTGACAATTGAGAAAGTACTGACAGTTACAATTATCAGGCGAAAGACTTCATACATAACAAAAAAACATGGAAAACTTTTAAACTGATCAAACACTAAATGAATCTGGCACTCTTCATTACATAAGGTTTTTTTTTATTATTTTAGTCTTTTTTTTTTTTTTTTTTTTGAGACAGAGTCTCGCTCTGTTGCCCAGGCTGGAGCAGAATGGCACGATCTTGGCTCACTGCAACCTCTGCCTCCTGGGTTCAAGTGATTCTCCAAATAACCAAAATAAGTTATTTATTGCCGGGCACAGTGGCTCACGCCTGTAATCCCAGTACTTTGGGAGGCAGAGGCGGGTGGATCACGAGGTCAGGAGATTGAAACCATCCTGGCTAACACAGTGAAACCCCGTCTTTACTAAAAATACAAAAAAAATTGCCAGGCATGGTGGCGGGCACCTGTAGTCCCAGCTACTCGGGAGGCTGAGGTAGGTGAATGGCATGAACCCGGGAGGTGGAGCTTGCAGTGAGCCAAGATCACTCCACTGCACTCCAGCCTGGGCGACAGAGCGAGACTCCATCTCAAAAAAAAAAAAAAAATTATTTATTAAAATTAATTTGCTGTAAGTTATTACTGACTTTATGAGTCAGACCTCCACCTCCACCAAGGAATATGTGATTGACTACTGTAGTTGATTTTTTGCAAGTCATTAAACATTTATTGTTTGCCTCCTGTGGGCCAGGCCCACGCTGGACTCTGAGTGACACAAGAACAGGTAAGATAGGGACCTGACCCTCCAAAGACTCTGAAATCAGAAGTGTTGCAGTAAGTCCTCACATTGGATATGGTACTTTACTACAGATAAAGCAGAGATACCAAAGATCAGAGAAAAGATGAAACTGTCCCAAAGCAGAGTTAGGATCTTGAGCCTAGGTCTCCTAACATCTAGTTCAGTGCCCTTTCTTTCTGATCATTCTTTTAGAATATGTGACTTTAAAATGATGATATTCACAGACAGAGGCATTTTAGGCACGTGCCACCCTAATAGGAAAGGTAATTTTTAGGCAGGTAGCCTTAGCTGAGATCTCTCAAATCTTAAGGCAGCTACTCAGTATTTTCACTTGTATAAAAGAGCTCAACACTTATCTCTCCACCTTACCAGGATATGGAGTTTTATGTAATAATGCAGGAATTGGCATATTTCTGCAAACGTCATCAGTTTCTACTAACCCTGACCTCTTCCCATCTAGACCCTTTTTTGTGATCCTGCCTTTTCCAGCCACTCCATGATTTTCCTTCTGACTTCCTGTTCATTGTGCTCTGCAGAGCCATGCCTGGCTCTTTCTTCTTTCTGAAGGGCTTTCTTCCTCCTCTGTAAAATTGACCCTTTACTTTTCTTTCTGACCCTGTGTAATATTTTCTTTTTGGAGAATCTGGCCTGAAAGGAAAAAACATGTTTGACTGCTTTATGAGATAATAAAACTGAAAGTCTCATTTTCTATACCTAAAAATAATTTGTTATATTATTTATTCAGGTATAAATAACTAAAAATAAGTATAGTGCAAACTTATAGGCAAATCTGGAATAGTCTTCATAATTATTACAAAAGCACTACAAGGACCTTTGTAATTTTCTAGTTAAGATTATTGCTAGACACTATCACAAAGTCTGAGAAAGGTCAAATCAGGGAAGCGTTTTATCAGAAATGCCAATACAATATTGGGGGGCTTATTAATCTTTATGATGACTATTGAGTTAACATTCAAAAGTCAACAAACACTGAATTAGCCCTTAATATAAATAGCAGGCAATACACAAGAGTTACCTTACATGGAAAAATATAGAACCTTCTGCCTCTTTCCGTAGAGGCACATGGAGGCACGTAACCTAAGCATGCTCTTTTGATAAGATAAACAGGTATTCAGTCATTTCTCACACATAACTATAGAGGAACTTAAAAATCTTCTCAGTAAATAATAGGATATATGTATAGAAGAGTCATAGTTTGCTCACCTTTCCATCAAAGCGTTTTATTATATATTGATCCAGACCCAAGTCTGTAAAAGAAAAGGAAAAAACATTTAGCTACTGATTATAACTCAAGTGAAACATATAAAATGACAGCTCTTGGTTTTGTTTCCAGTCATTCAATTAAAAGTACAAAACATTTATTCAAAGGCCACAGGAATGAATATTTTGCTCCACTTTCAGATTCAAAGTGTGAGTGCTAACAGATACCAACCCTTTTATTTTACATATCAGAAAAGTAAGGCTCTAAGAAGGTAAAAATGTGCAAACCTATTCAACAGTAGAGTCCAATTAGAACTCTGGACTCCTCCCAAAGTGGTCCTCTTTTCACTATATCAAGGTGCTATATTACTTTTAATTAAGGTAAGGAATATTAGTTTAATCTGAATGCATAATAATTTTTTGTATCAAGTCCAAATAAAATAATTAAATACCAAAAAAAAAAAAAAACTATTGCAATACAACTAAATAGTCACAAACAGACCATCTTAATATTAAATTTTTAAATTGGCTTAAATGTTAACTATTTACTTGGGAATGTCTAGCTTTGGATTCCGTGCACTGTGAAAAATTAAGTGAATATATTCGGTGGCACTGAGGGCAGGGATAGTTTTGTCTTTGCACACAGCTTTATCCCCAGCATTTTGAACAGTGCTTGATCAATAAATATCTGCAAAAGAATGAATGAATAAGATACAGTCCTTGCCTTGAAAAGTCACAATTTAGTTAGAAAGACATATGGATATAATAATTAACATTACAAGGGAGCATACAGTCACTTCAGTAAAAGGGTGCTGTGGGAGTTTTGAGAATGGAGAAATCAGTACTCGGTTACACTTATTTTCTTGCATAATTATTCAGCTCTTTTCTTTCCGTTGCCACTAGTTCAGGCCTTTACCTCACTATGCCCACATTATTACAATCATCAGATTATCATTGCTCCCAGAAAAACCTTTTTGCATTTCTAATTTAAACATTTGGTTACACATTCTTCTTATCTGCAATGTGCCTCATCTTCCAGAAGCCAGCCCTAAACAAACTGACCCATTGACTGTAAAAGAAACAGATAATTCATGACACAGAAAGAAATGTTAGAAACAATTTTAATTTGCAATCTGACAGATATTTAGGAGAGTGTAAGTCATAAAGGCTGATGTTTATCAGAACATGCTTCTGATAAAAGAACAGAGAAAAAGAAAGAGTTCTAGACAATTAAAACTTTGATTGCCTATTTCCCCCTTTTTTATTTTATTTTCTTTATTTTTTTGAAACAGAGTCTTGCTCTGTCACCCAAGCTGGAGTGCAATGGCATGATCTTGGCTCACTGCAACCTCCACCTCCTAGGTTCAAGTGATTCTCCTACCTCAGCCTCCCAAGTAGCTGGGATTACAGGTGTGTGCCACGATACCTGTCGGATTTTTGTATTTTTAGTAAAGATGGGGTTTCGCCAGACTGGCCAGGCTTCTAGGTCAGGTCTAGAACTCCTAACCTCAGATGATCCACCTGCCTCGGCCTCCCAAAGTGCTGGGATTACAGGCATGAGTCACCGCATCCAGCCCTATTTTTAAATATACTCTCAAAAGATGAGGATAAGGTAACCTCCCAAACGGCTGCCAAAGGACAGCAGGATAGAAAATAGAAAATATAAGACAGAATTACAGAAAACAGAGACTCAATCCAAGAGTTTTAGTATCCAATTAGATATAGGACCTTTCTCCTTCAGAAATAGGGAGAAAATAATCCAAAAAAATACTAGCAGAAACTTTCTCAGAACTATAGGGAGACAAACTAAAAGACTTTACCTTACCAAGTGTTCTAAGCATATTGAACAAAACAGTACCCACACTTCAGTGTATGCTTGTGAAATTTGAGAATACCAAGGATAAAAAAATCCTAAAGATTTTCAGGCAAAAATCTTCCTGGTTCCTTACAAAGGCATGAGAATCAGAATAGAATCAGATATCTCACAGGTAAAACATGGTACATCAACTAGGGAGATATATGCTTACTAACTGCATCAGCACTGTCCAATAGAAATATAGTGCGAATAACAAATGCAAATCACATGTGTAATTTAAAATTTTCTAATAACCATCTTTAAAAAGGTAGAAAGGAAGAAATGCTGTCATTTGAGGCAACATGGATAGAACTGGTTGACATTATGTTAAATGAAATAAGCCAGAAACAGAAAGTTAAACACCGCATGATCTCATTCCTATTTGGAAGCCAGAAAAAGTTGATCTCATAGAAGTAGAAAGTAGAACAGGGTATACCAGAGGCTGAGAAGGATAGGGGAAATGGGAGGGACTAGAAAAGATTTGTTAAAGGATACAAAATTACACCTAGATAGGAAGAATAAGTTCTAGTGTTCTATAGCATTGTAGAGTTAATGACAATATATTACACAGTTTCAAATATCTAGAAGGAAGGTACTGACACAAAGAAATGATGTTTGATGGTGATATGCTAATTACCTTTATCTAATCACTATATACATTATATGTATCAAAACAGTGCTATGTACCCCATAAATATGTACAATTATTATGTCAATTTAAAAATAAGGTTAATTGATTTTTTTTTTTTTTTTTTGAGAAGGAGTCTCGCTCTGTCACCCAGGTTAGAGCACTGTGGCATGATCGCGGATCACTGCAACCTCCACCTCCTGGGTTCAAGCGATTCTCCTGCCTTAGCCTCCCGAGTAGCTGGGACTACAGGCACGTGCCACCATGCCCGGCTAATTTTTGTGTGTGTGTGTATTTTTAGTAGAGACAGGGTTTCACCGTGTTAGCCAGGATGGTCTTGATGTCCTGACCTCATGATCTGCCCGCCTCAGCCTCCCAAAGTGCTGGGATAACAGGCATGAGCCACTGTGCCCGGCCAAAAATAATGTTAAATTTTTAAAAAGATAAAAAGAAACAAGTGAAATTAATAATTAATTTCAATACTTTATTTAACTGAATATATCCAAATGGTATCATTTTAAGTAGTAATCAAAATATTAACGAGATGTTTTACGTTTTTTAATACTACATTTTCAAAATCAGGGGTGTATCTTGTAATTATAATACATCTCAACTCAGACTTGCCCCATTTCAAGTGCTCGGTAGCCAAATATGGCTACTGGCTACTGTATTAGATAGCACAGATTTTAGGTTATCAGGGCAATACCCAGAATAACTCAAAATGAAACTTAACATTTTAAAGGTGGTTACTTCTGTGACATGAACTGTGGAGATGGGGAAGATGGAACAGATTTATGTTTTGTATTTTATGCTCTTCATTACATTAAAAAAAAAGGTGAGGGGGAAGGGGCATGGGAGGACAGCCTGGCACTCACTGAGAATTATTGTCATTTTATAAGCAAATACTGACATGAAGTAGGCCAAAAGTTTCATGATTTCAAGTTGAAAGAAATGATTATTTCACCTTGTTATGTTTTGATTTATTTACCTGCTAAATGAAGGAGATGGTTGGATTAGATCAGTTCTTAAAATGGTTGGAAGTGGAGTGTGGAGAATGTGGATGGATGAAGTAATTCAAGCTGTTGTCTCTAACTACTCCTCTACAAAATCTAATAGGCCCAATTATTGGGGGCGGGGAGAGCATGGAGAATGAAAGGTGAAAAAATAGCATGTGTAGTTTAAAAATAATACTTAGGTGACTTCCATATGACAGGATTTCCCTTTCAGTTTGCTACCCAAACCTTTTGGTCCCAGCTTAGAAACACCAGACTATAGCTATGTTGTTTTCACTGAGGCGTTTCCTATGGTTTTTAAACTTTAACTTTCAGTCATTTAATTTAATGCTCACAGTGTGATATAAACACTACCTTTGCCTTTTTATTGATATATAGCCAAGGCTCCGAAGATTAAAGGGCTGTTTTTTTATTTTAACTCTAATAATCTTCTAATTATGGCAGTTGCCTCTTTTCTTGAGTCCACACCCAAATAATATAAATGTGTGTAAAAGTAAAGTATGTGTAAATGTATACACATACTGTTAAGAAGTCTCAGTTTAAGCCTCAGAGTGAGCATTTAAAAGACTTGTTTTAAAGACAATGGCAACTGACTTTGTCAAACTCATTTTGTCAAAAGACACAAGGGCAACTGAATCAAATATGTCATTTCAAGATCTATAAATTAGAATTTAGGTAAATGGAAACTGAATAATTTTAGTTAAGAAGTCCCAGCAATCTCTCAAAATTTAGAGATTCTTTTTTTGTTAACACTAATTTTTTTTCAATATCTTTTGTAGTACAAGTGGTTTTCGGTTACACTGATGAATTCTATGGTGGTGAATTCTGAGATTTTAGCACACCCATTATCCGAGCAGTGTACACTGTACCCAATATGTACTCTTTAATCCCTCATCGCGCTCCAACCCTAACTCCAAGTCCCCAAAGTCCATTATCTCACTCTGTGTGTCTTTACAATCTCATAGCTTGGCTCCCACTTATAAGTGACAACATATGATATTCGGTTTTCAACAACTGAGTTAACTTCACTTAGAATTATGGCTTTTAGGGGCCGGGTGCGGTGGCTCACGCCTGTAATCCCAGCACTTTGGGAGGCCAAGGCAGGTGGATCACGAGGTCAGGAGATTGAGACCACGGTGAAACTCCGTCTCTACTAAAAAAATACAAAAAAATTAGCCGGGCGCGGTGGCAGGAGCCTGTAGTCCCGGCTACTCAGGAGGCTGAGGCAGGAGAATGGCGTGAACCCGGGAGGCGGAGCTTGCAGTGAGCTGAGATCACGCCACTGCACTCCAGACTGGGTGGCAGAATGAGACTCCATCTCAAAAAAAAAAAAAAAAAAAAAAAAAAGAATTATGGCCTCGAGCTCCATCCAAGTTGCTGCACAAAATATTATTTTGTTCCTTTTGATGGCTGACTAGTATTCCATGGTGTATATATACCACATTTTCTTTATTCACTCATTGGTCAATGGGCACTTATGTTGGTTCTATATCTTTGTGGTTTGTTTGTTTGTTTGTTTGTTTGAGACAGAGTCTTGCTCTGTTGCCCAGGATGGAGTGTAGTGGTGCGACTTTGGCTCAATGCAACCTCTGCCTCCTGGCCTCAAGCGATACTCCTGCCTCTGCCTCCTGAGTATCTGGGATTACAGGTGTGTGCCATCATGCCTGGCTTTTTGTATTTTTAGGAAAGACGGGGTTCCACCATGTTGGCCAGGCTGGTCTGTAATTAATGACCTCAAGTGATCTACCTGCCTCGGCCTCCCAAAGTGTGGAATTACAGGCATGAGTCACCACGCCCGGCCAATATATTTGCAATTGTGAATTGTGCTGCTATAAACATGCATGTGCGTGAGTCTTTTTCATATAATGACTTCTTTTTATTTGGGCAGATACCCAGTAGTGAGACTGCTGGATCAAATGGTAGATCTGCTACTTTTAGTTTTTTGGGTTTTTTTTGAGACAGAGTCTCACTCTGTTGCCCAGGCTAGAGTGCAGTGGCACAATCTTGGCTCACTGCAACCACCATCTCCTGGGTTCAAGTGATTCTCCTGCTTCAGCCCTGAGTAGCTGAACTACAGGCATGTGCCACCATGACCAGCTAATTTTTGTATTTTTAGTAAAGAAGGAGTTTCACTATGCTGGCCAGGCTGGTCTCGAACTCCTGACTTCATGACCTGCCCACCTCAGCCTCCCAAAATGCTAGGATTACAGGTGTGAACCACCGTACCCAGCCTACTTTTAGTTCTTTAAGGAATATCCATACTGATTTCCGTAGAGGTTGTACCAATTTACATTCCCACCAGCAGTATAAAAGCGTTCCCTTTTCACCACATCCACGCCAGTATCTATTGCTTTTTGACTTTTAATTACTGACAGGAGTAATGTGGTATCTTTTTGTGATTTTAATTTGCATTTCTCTGATGATTAGTGATGCTGAGCATTTTTTCATAATTTTTTGGCCATTTATATATCTTCTTTTGGGAAATGTCTATTCATATCCTTTTCTACCTTTTGATGGGATTATTTGCTTTTTTCTTGCTGGTTTATTTGAGTTCCTTACAGATTCTCAATACTAGTACTTTGTCAGATGCATAGTTTGCAAATATTTTCTCCCATTCTATGGGCTGTCTGTTTACTCCGATTATTTCTTTTACTGTGCAGAAGCTCTTTAGTTTAATTAGGTCCCATTTCTTTATTTTTGTTGCATTTGCTTTTGGAGTCTCAGTCATGAATTCTTTGCCTAGGCCAATGTCCAGAAGAGTTTTTCCAAGGTTATCCTATAGAATTTTGATGATCTCACATCTTATATTTAAAAGTCTTTGATTCATCTTGAGTTGATTTTTGTATGAGAGATGGAAGATCTAGTTTCATTATTCTACATGTGTTTAGCACTAAAATTTATCCTAAAAATGTATTAAAATGTTTACATTTTTCAGCAATGAAAGGTAATATAAGCTAGCAAAAGAAAGTATAGTTTCAGCGTATCAGATATGAGAGACATTAAAGCTACTTGGTTTTATCATCTGTGTTAATAATCATTGTAATGAGTTATTTATTGAGCATTTTTGTAGGCCTTGTAATAGGTGCTTTATGCATCTTCATTATAGTTAAAAAAAAGAAACAAAAAAAGTCAGGGCAAGGGGCATGGCATGAGAGGACAGCCTGGAACTTACTGAGAATTCTTGTCACTTTATAAGCAAATACTGACATGAAGTAGGCCATGAAGAAGTAGGTACATAATATATATGTTAATTTTCATAACCATACAAGTTAGTTGCTATTATCTGTTTTACAAATGAGAAAAATAGATTTAGAGACGTTAAAAAATTTGCCTAAGATCATATATCTGTATTTCCAATTTCTCATAATCATCTTCATATAATCTTGTCCGCTTCTTCTTAAACTCCTTTGATGATTATTCTGCCTATCCCTTAAATATTTACTACTTCTTAGAATTTCATTCTTGGATCCCATCTCTCCTCACTTATGCTGTTTGCCTCAGCAATTTCATTTAAAAAACAATTTTTTTTTTTTTTTCTTTTTTGAGGCGGAGTCTCGCTCTGTCGCCCGGACTGGAGTGCAGTGGCCGGATCTCAGCTCACTGCAAGCTCCGCCTCCCGGGTTTACGCCATTCTCCTGCCTCAGCCTCCCGAGTAGCTGGGACTACAGGCGCCCGCCACCTCGCCGGGCTAGTTTTTGTATTTTTAGTAGAGACGGGGTTTCACCGTGTTAGCCAGGATGGTCTCGATATCCTGATCTCGTGATCCGCCCGTCTCGGCCTCCCAAAGTGCTGGGATTACAGGCTTGAGCCACCGCACCCGGCCCCTTTTAATATTTTTTTAAAAGATAATTAAAAATCTTTGAAGTAGCCAGTTTAAACTGCTGAAAGAAAAGAATTTCAGCCCAGAATTATTTATCTAAGTGAAAATAGCTTTCATGAATGAAGACAAAATAAAAAATTCTAACATGAAGGAAAACAAGAGAATTTGTCACCAAGAGACCTGCTTCAAAAGACATTTTATTCTTCAGGGGGGAAAGAAAATGATACCAAAGGAACTTAAAAAAATTTTAAAAGAGCAACAGACATAGTTACTATCTGGACATATATAATATTTTCTCCTTGCAAGTTCTTTATGTATGATAGTTACTAAAAAAAAACAAGACAATGTCTAATAGAATTTTTTATGTATATAGATATAACACATAGGACACGACAACATAAAGTTAGGAGAGACCTACATGGTGAAAAGATATCTATCTATATTTCACTGAAAGTGGTAAAATATAAATTCTTAATAGACTGTAAAAAGTTAAGTATGTATATTACAATACCTATAGACACAAGTAGAATAAAGATATACAAAGAAATATTAACCCAAAAAATTAATTCAAACTATACTAAAAAATTTTCAATAATCCAAAAACAAGGCAGGCAAGGGGATAAAAAGAACATTAAAAGATGGAGAAATAAGAAAAAAACAAATAAAATGGTGGGCCTAAATCCAAACATATCAATAATGTAGTAATTAAAAGATAGAGGCTAGGCCGGGCGCGGTGGCTCAAGCCTGTAATCCCAGCACTTTGGGAGGCCGAGACGGGTGGATCACGAGGTCAGGAGATAGAGACCATCCTGGCTAATACGGTGAAACCCCGTCTCTACTAAAAAATACAAAAAACTAGCCGGGCGACGAGGCGGGCGCCTGTAGTCCCAGCTACTCGGGAGGCTGAGACAGGAGAATGGCGTGAACCCGGGAGGCGGAGCTTGCAGTGAGCTGAGAGCCGGCCACTGCACTCCAGCCTGGGCGGCAGAGCAAGACTCCGTCTCAAAAAAAAAAAAAAAAAAAAAAAAAAGATAGAGGCTATCATACTGTATAAAAAACAAGATCTAGCTACATGCTGTCCACAAGAACCCTATTTTATTTTTTATTATTTGAATTTATCCTCAAGTTCTAAGGAACTCCATTTAAAATATAATGATGTAAGAAGGTTAAAAGTAACAGGATAGAAAAAGAGTCATAAAAAAGTAATCAGAAGAAAACTGGAGTGGCTATATAAATATTAGGCTATGTAGACTTCAGAGCAAAAAAAAAAAAAAAATCACATGGATAAAGAGAATCAATTATGTAACGATAAAAGGGTCAATTCACCAAACAATATTAATAATCCTAAAAATGTGTGTACCTAATAAGAGAGTTTCAAAATATGTGAAGCAAAAACTAGAGCCAAGCACAGGGTCATGTGCTTGTAGTCCCAGCTACTTGGGAGGCTGAGACTAGGAGGATCACTTGAGGCCAGGAGCCAGGAGTTTGAGTGGGCAGTATACTATGATCATGTCTATTTACAGCCACTGCACTCCAGCCAAGCAACATAGTGAGGCCCCCCCATCTCTAAAATGAACAAACAAACAAAAAACCAAACTGATAGAACTGAAAGTATGAACAGACAAATCCAAAACTAAAATCAGAAATCAACACCCTTCTCTCAATAATTGATAGAGAAAGTAGACTGAAAATCAGGATATGGAAAACAGACAGCAGATTAGTGGTTGCCTGGGACTTTGAGGGCAGGAAAAAGAGGTAAAGAAATACTACAAATGGGAATGAAGAAACTCATGAGGTGATAAATGTGTCATTATATTAATTGTGTTGATGCTTTCAGTAGAATATACATATGACTAGTATGTCAAAACTCATCAAACACATAAATATGTACTATTTATTTTGTTAACTATATCTTAATAAAGCAGTTAAAAATAACAGTACAAACTATCAAAGAGATGACTGAAACATTTGAAAATATCAATATTGACAACTTCTGTGCTTTAAAAATCACCACAAACAGGCCGGGCACAGTGGCTCATGCCTGTAATCCCAGCACTTTGGGAGGCCGAGACGGGCAGATCACAAGGTCAGGAGATCGAGACCATCCTGGCTAACACGGTGAAACCCCATCTCTACTAAAAATACAAAAAAATTAGCTGGGCGTAGTGGCGGGAGCCTGTAGTCCCAGCTATTTGGGAGGCTGAGGCAGGAGAATGGCGTGAACCCGGGAGGCGGAGCTTGCAGTGAGCCGAGATCGTGCCACCACACTCCAGCCTGGGCGACTGAGCAAGACTCCATCTCAAAAAAAAAAAAAAAAAAGAAAAAAAAAATCACTACGAACAAAATAAAAAGGCCCCAGACTAGGAGAAGAGATCTGCAATGTATGTAACAGATTTCAATGAGAATATATAAACTATTTTTACTAAAAAAGGAAATCAAATGGAAAAATGAGCAGAGACTCTAAACAGGCAATTCATAGAAAAGGCAATGTAAGTAATCAATAACATGCAAAGATGATAAGCCTCACTTGTCATTAGTGAAATGCAAAATAAAACCAGAAAATTATTTAAAACACTTTGAAGTGTAGAGTTTTTGTGTGCCTGTGATCAAAGTTAAGCTGTTATCAGCTTGAAATAATCTGTCATATTATGTTTTTTGTAAGCCTCACGGTAGCCACAAAGAAAAATCCTGTAATAGACACACTAAAAATAAAAGGCAAGGAATTAAAATACACTACCAGAGAAAATAACCACAAAGGAAGACAAAGAAAACAGCAACAAAGGAAAAAAAGGAAGAGAGCGGTTACAAAACAACCAGAAGATGAGTAACAAAATGGCTGTAATAAAGTCCTTACATATCAAAAATAACAGAGACTATAAATGGTCTAAATTCTCCAACTAAAAAACAGAATGGCTGAATAAATTTTTTAAAAGACCCAACTATATGATGCCTATAAGAGACTCATTTCTTTTTCACAAGATGGCGCCGAAAGCGAAGAAGGAAGCTCCTGCCCCTCCTAAAGCCGAAGCCAAAGCAAAGGCTTTAAAGGCCAAGAAAGCAGTGTTGAAGGGTGTCCACAGACACAAAAAAAAGAAGATCCGCACGTCACCCACCTTCTGGCGGCCCAAGACACTGCGACTCCGGAGGCAGCCCAAATATCCTCGGAAGAGCGCCCCCAGGAGAAACAAGCTTGACCACTATGCTATCATCAAGTTTCCGCTGACCACTGAGTCTGCCATGAAGAAGATAGAAGACAACAACACACTTGTGTTCATTGTGGATGTTAAAGCCAACAAGCACCAGATTAAACAGGCTGTGAAGAAGCTCTATGACATTGATGTGGCCAAGGTCAACACCCTGATTCGGCCTGATGGAGAGAAAAAGGCATATGTTCGACTAGCTCCTGATTACGACGCTTTGGATGTTGCCAACAAAATTGGGATCATCTAAACTGAGTCCAGCTGCCTAATTCTATATAAATATATATATCTTTTCAACATAAAAAAAAAAAAAAAAGAGACTCATTTCACCAGTAAGGACACAAACAGACTGAAAGTAAGTAAAGGGAAAAAGATATTTGGAAATAGAAACCAAAAGAGAGCAGGAGTACCTATACCTAGATAAAATATAGTATAAGTCAAAAACTGTAAAAAGAGACAAGGAAGGTATTATTTAGTAATAAAGGAGTCAATTCATTAAGAAGATATGACAATTGTAAATATAGATGAACCCAATTTCAGTGTACCTAAATATAAAGCAAATGTTAATAGATCTAGAAAGAGAGAGAGATCACAATACAATAATAGCAGGGGGCTTCCACATCCCGCTTTCAGTAATGGGCAGATCATCCAGAAAGAAAATCAATAAAGAAACATCAGATTTAAACTGTACTCTGGACAAAATGGACTTAAGAGAGATACACAGAACATTTCATCCAACTGCTACAGAATACACACTCTTCTCACCTGTACATGAACACTTCTTCAGGACAGATCATATGTTAGGCCACAAAACAAGTCTTAACAAATTTAAGAAGACTGAAACTGTATCAAGTATCTTTTCTGACCACAAAGATATAAAACCAGAAATAAGTAACAGGAGGAACCTTGGAAACTTTACAAAGATGTGGAAATCAAACAATATGCTCCTGAATAATGGGTCAATGAAGAAATTAAAAAGAAAATTTAAAAAATTTCTTGAGACAAACAAAAATGGAAACACAACATATTTTTGCTATGGAATATACCAAAAACAATTCTAAGAGGGAAGTTGATAACAATAAACACTACACTGAAAAAGAAGAAAGCCCTGAAATAAACAACCTAATATTGCACCTTAGGGAGCTAGAAAAACAAGAACAAACTCAACCAAATATTAGTAGGCAGAAGGAAATAATAAAGATCAAAGTAGAAATAAAGAAAATAGAGAGTAGAAAAAGCACAAAGAGACAATAATTTACTGTCATAAGTTTGTTAAAATTTAAATCTGATAATACCAAGTGTTGGCACGAATGCAGAGGAAGAAACTCATATATTCTTGGAGAGAAGGTAAATTATTGTTATCTACTCTGGAAATCAACTTGGCAATGTCTAGTAAATGTGAAGAGGAATGAGGAATGTATTCTATGGGCCAGCAAGTCCAGTTCCAGGTATATGCTGAAAATAACTTCTTGGCCAGGTGTGGTGGCTCACGCCTGTAATCCCAGCACTTTAAGATTCACCTAATCCCATTCACTTTAGGTGAATCACCTGAGGTCAGGATTTCAAGACCAACCTGACCAACAGGGTGAAACCTAGGCAACAGAGCAAGACCCTTTTTCTACTAAAAATACAAAATTAGTCAGGCATGGTAGTGCATGCCTATAATCCCAGCTACTTGGGAAGCTGAGACAGCAGAATCACTTGAACCCAGGAGATGGAGGTTGCAGTGAGCCAAGATTGTGCCATTGCACTCTAGCCTGGGTAACCAGAATGAAACTCCATCTCAAAATAAAATAAAATAAAATAAAATATAATATAATAAAATATAATAAAAAAGAAAGAAAATAACTTATTGCAAATATGCACCAGGGCACGTATAGGAGAACATTCACTGCAGTATGGTTTGAAATGATTTAAAAAATTGGCATGGAGCCACATGTGGTATCTCACACTTATTATTTTTTTTTTTTTTGAGACGGACTCTGTCTCTGTTGCCCAGGCTGGAGTGCAGTGACACCATCTCAGCTCACTGCAAGCTCCGCCTCCAGGGTTCAAGCCAATCTCCTGCCTCAGCCTCCGAGTAGCTGGGACTACAGGCACGCACCACCACGCCCGGCTAATTTTTTGTATTTTTAGTAGAGACGGGGTTTCACCATGTTAGCCAGGATGGTCTCGATCTCCTGACCTCGTGATCCGCCTGCCTCAGCCTCCCAAAGTGGTATCTCACACTTATAATCCCAGCACTTTGGAAGTCTGAGCTGGGAAGATCACTTGAGGCCAAGAGTTTGAGAGCAGCCTGGGCAACACAGTGAGACACTTGTCTCTGCAAAAAATTCTTTAATTAGCTGGGTGTGATGGTACACAACTGTAGTCCTAGCTACTCAGGAAGCGAAAGTAGGGGATAACTTGAGCCCAGAAGTTCAAGGTTACATAACCTATGAATGTGTCACTGCATTCCAGCCTGGGCAACAGAGCAAGACCCTGTTTCTAAAACAAAACAACACAAAAAACTGGCATGGTAGATTAGACTACTGATCTCAAATATTTACTTCCTTCCCCCTTGACCTCTATGGAAAAGTCCTTGACTTTGGGCTTTGTTATGTAACTTGTTTTAGCCAATGGGATATTAGCAGATGGGACATAAGCATCCTTAAAATGGACTTCTGAGGTTGGCTTTCTTTCTTAGATCTTGGCCATCTATAAGAAAAATATATCCTGGATGGGCCAGTGATCTAAAAAGTGATAAACACACAAAGCAGGCTGACAAATCTGCTGACAAACTTTCAGAGCTACCCTAGCTTAATTAGACAACCTCTAGCCTATCTACAGAGCTCAACAGAGAGCAGCAGAGTGCACCTCATGGGATCTGCAGATGAAAGTGCCTTTGCCAAGATTATGACGGCAAGAGAAGTCTAGCATGGCTGACTCCACCTTGCTTCTAGCCTTATAGGCTAGCTGTCCTTACTCACTCCTGGGCAAAAGCCTGGGAATCGGAGGAATTTAGACTATAGTTCAACTTGAAAACAAGAATGGTAATAGTCCCTCCCTAAAACTCCTTGCTCAGGGACCAAAGCAACATTTGTAAAACTAGTAAAAGGCCACAAGATTAGGATTATGATAGAGGTCTGAATTCCATTAAAATGTAGGCATAGTTTGTCTAACCCCTTACAACTCAGGTGTCATGTGCCCAGAGGTCACAAGACTTGTGACTTCCCCAACTGCTTCTATAAATAGCATCACTATTGTAGAATCTAAGATTCATCTTTTGATATATTTTTCAGACTTTTGCATTCTGGCAACTGAATAACCCCACCCAGACCCATGACTCATGACTGAACCCATCCTGTGGCCCAAACATTGAGGCAGCCTCAGTGCCTGAGGACTGTTTTCCACACCCCCGTGATTTCATCCTTAACCAATCTGCTGCACCTATTCCCCAGCCTCCTGCCCACCAAACTATCCATAAAAACCCTGGCCTCTGAGTCCTTAGGGAGGCTGACTTCATGAATAATACACTCCTGTCCTTCTACTTGGCTGGCCTTGCATTAATTAAACTCTCTTTACTGCAATACTGCCGTCTCAGTGAATCAGCTCTATCTGTGCAGTGGGCAACAAGAACTTGTCAGGCAATTACACAGAGGCATGAGCCAAATAAACACTAGGTATGGCACTGACATTTTCTGGTTGTTACATAGCAATAACTAACTAATAAATCATATACTGGCATATTTGTATAAATTTATACAAATAATATCCACAACTTATAGCAGTGAAAATAAAAGAACAGCTACGTGTTCTTTACATAAAAGTAAGGGAAACTTATAAAACTTATATAAAAGTAAAGGAGATGTAGTAATCATGCGGCAGTAATAAATATAATCATCCCCTAGGGAAGGACAATGAATATACACGATGTTATAGTCTTCAACAAAAACGATAAACACCAAATTAATAACAGTGGTTCTCTCTAATAAGAATGGGAGTGAAATGAGATTGCAAATAACTCTTTTCATGGACACAGACATTTTAATTTCATGTCACTTTCAAGTTTCACAAAGCTGCTTCTTGTGATTTTTTTTTTACCCATTTAAAAAATGTAAAAACCATTCTCTGCTCATGGGCCATACAGAAATAGGCAGTTAGCTGTAGATGGCCAATCCTTGCTCTGTACTAAGCAGCACTGCAGAGGATTAAAAACAAAAGGAGTGAAGCAGGGTATTTCCTTTCACAGGACTCACAGGGGTGCCTCGTTTGCTTAGCCTGCCCCATCTACCCATTGCAGGAGGGAGTGTGCAAGCCAACAAGTGCAGGAACCAGAACAAGCAAGTGCAGGAACCAGCCAACTGCTTTTGGGTGCCGGCAGGAGCAAACACCATACGGGCCATGCAGCAGCATATGGATGGGGGTGCCTGCAATTCCTGAAGCCCCAGAGGGTAGTTACAGTGCTCCTTTAGCTCTGCCATCTACAGATGGCTTAAGTGTTAACAGCTCAGTGGGCCCTCTGTCTCATCATGTGGGACAGCTGCCCTCTGCCAGCAAGGGGAAAGGGCCAGTGTGACAGCCTTTTTTTGGTATCTGCACTTGTTGGCTCCCAAGCTCCTGTCTGGCATCCAGGAAAATTGAGGTTGCACAAATAAATTGAAGGATGGTGAATGCAGAGGATGTTACTGAACGATGAAAGTGGCTCTCAGCAGGAAGGGGAGCTGGAAAGGGGATGGGATGGGCAGGTAATCTTCCTCTCAAGTCCAGCTGTATAGGCTGGACTCTTCACCAAAAAGTCAAGCCATCAAGCTGTCCCTTGAAGTCAAGTCACTTCTCTTCAATGTTCAGCCGCTTCTCTGACTGAGTCTGGGGTCTTTATAGGCACAGGATGGGGGTGGGCCATGGGTAGTTTAGGAAAGGCAACATTTGAGCAGGCCACAGGAATAGAAGTTCTCACTTTAGGCCACAGGTTTCAGGCTTATTGGCTTGAAGGTGGGGTTTTGTCAGGGACCTGCCCCTGTCTGCCTAGAACTTCTCTGCCTCCTGTTGCTATCGGTAGAACATGAGGACCTTTTACTGAAAGAACTTATCTTGTTTGGAAAAAAAAACATTAGTGCAAACACGTTTTTAAAATATATTGCATGTATATAACCATGTGAAAAATTATTAACCAAATTAGAAGTGTTCTAAGGGGCCAGGCATGGCTCACACCTATAACAGGCTATAGGGCCTATAGGCTCACACCTATAATCCCGGCACTTTGGGAGGCCCAGAAAGGAGGATCATGTGAGCCCAGGAGTTCCAGATCAGCCTGGACAACATAGCAAGACCCCGTCTCAATCAACCAATCAATCAATCAATCCACCCATCCATCAATCAATAAAGTACTGTACGTAAGATTATTATTAAGGATACTTAGTGCCAGGAGCGGTGGCTCATGCCTGTAATCCCAGCACTCTGGGAGGCCGAGGTGGGCAGACTACGAGGTCAAGAGATTGAGACCATCCTGGCTAACACAGTGAAACCCCATCTCTACTAAAAATACAAAAAATTGGCTGGGCGTGGTGGCGGCGCCTGTAGTCCTAGCTATTCGGGAGGCTGAGGCAGGAAAACAGCATGAACCCGGGATGAGGAGCTTGCAGTGAGCCGAGATCGCACCACAGCACTCCAGCCTGGGAGACAGAGTAAGACTCCGTCTCAATAAAAAAAAAGAATACTTAGGGTAAGGGAGGAGACCACTCCTCATATTGTCTTATGCGGACGTGGACCACCCCTCATATTGTCTTATACCTAATTTCTGCCTCCAAAGAAAGAAGAAGGAAAAACTAAAAGGCAGAAATGACATCCACAGGCAGACAGCCCGGTGCCACACCCTGGGCCTGGTAGTTAAAGACTGACCCTTGACCTAACCAGTTATGTTATCTATAGATTCCAGACATTGTATGGAAAAGCACTGTGAAAATCCCTGTCCTGTTCTGTTCCGTTCTGATTACCAGTGCATGCAGCCCCCAGTCATGTACCCTCTGCTTGCTCAATCGATCACGAACCTCTCATACAGACCCCCTTAGAGTTGTAAGCCCTTAAAAGGGACAGGAATTGCTCACTCGGGGAGCTCGGTTTTTGAAGACCTGAGTCTTGCCAAAGCTCCCAGCCCAATACAGCCCTTCCTTCTTTAACTTGGTGTCTGAGGGGTTTTGTCTGCAGCTTGTCCTGCTACAAGGGGTCATCGTAGAGATAATATGGAGTCCAGGAGAAGTAAATCACAATATGATCTGTGACTCCCTCTTTTACACCCTTTTCATCTCCAACGAAGATGAAATCACATCAAGATAATAAGGTCAACCAGTTGGATATGGTGGAAAGAAAATAGGGATCCTCTTTGCAACAGGCTATGCTTTGCTCTAAAGAAAGCTCCAGTTTTCCTACATAGAATTTTTAAAATTCTCCCCATGCCACTGTTTCCTCAAATAGTTGGCCAGCTATGCAGAGCTGGTTACTACAATAGGAAGCACCACTCAAAGCTCAGAGCCTGAAGCAACTATCTATCTCATTATATCTAGGGATGGCAATGACATTCAGACTTCACAGAGAGGGAGATGGGACATATTCAAATCACACAGAATATTTTTTTCCTTTTAATGTCTGTCCTACTCAACTATGATTACTCCAAACTTTCTTGACATTCGGTACAGAAGAATTCTTATTTATCTTGCACTCTAAAATTCATCTGCTCCCTATTCATTTTAAAACTGCTTAATGTAGTCTCTGCTTCATGATTATTTTTGAACTGTTCTAAAAGTAAAACTTACAAATTTAGATCTGTTGGGTATCCTGGGATACAGTATGTGTGAAAAATACAACAAAATAAAGTTGAAATATGAGCTACTGGCTAGAGTCCAGCCATTTCTGATAGAAATTCAAACCACAAAAAATCTACAGCCTCACTTTTTTCCTTTTCTCAACCCATATAGGAATAATATATCTTTTACTTCTGCCGCATCAACATTTCTGGAAATTCCTGTTCATGAGCAAATGAAAACGGAAGCCAAGTTTCCCAATGAATCTCATTTCAATATATCAGAATTTCCTCATGATTACTGTTGATGAAAAAAAAAACATATTCTATTAAATATTTGAAGAGATCATTCTGAGCCAAATGTGAGGACCATAACCAGTGACATGGCCTCAGCAGGTCCAGAGAATACGTACCAAATGTGGTTTGGTTACAACTTGGTTTTTACATATTTTAGGAAGACATAAGACATCAGTTAACACAGTAAGGTATACACTGGTTTGGTCCAGAAAGGCAGGACAATCTGAAGCAGGGGAAGGGCTTACAGGCAGATTCAAAGATTTTCTGACTAGCAATTGGTTAAAAGAGTTAAATTATTATGTAAGATCTGGAGTCAACAGAAAGGAGTGGGCTAAGATAGGGGTTGTGGAGACCAAGGTTCTTATTATGTAAATAAAGTCTCATAAGTGGCCGCCCTTAGGGACAAAAGATGGCAAATATTTCCTACTCAAGCCTTTAAAAGGTGCTAGGCTCTCAGCTAATCTCTTCAGGATCAAAGACCAGAAAAAGGGAAGGTGATTCTCTGCAGAATGTAAATTTCCCCCAGAAGAGACAGCTTTGCAGGGCCATTTCAAAATGTGTCAAAGAAACATAGTTTGCAGTAAAATACTTTGATTTCTTTCAGGGCCTGCTATCTGTCATGTGATGCTATACTAGTCAGGCTGGAATGTGGTATCTTATTGCTACAAAGAGTCTGTTCTGTCAGTCTTAAATACCTGTTTTAATGTTAGTGCTAGTCAGTTAAGCCTGAGTTCCAACAACCCCTTCCCATCATGGCCTGAACCAGTTTCTTATTTATCTTTGGAATCCCTTTGGCTAAGCGGAGGGGTCCATTCAGTCAGCCACCTAGGCCTCCCGAAGTGCTGGTGCACTCTTCTTGTCTTAACTGAACTTTACTTATACCATTTTTTCCTTTGTCTAAGCAAATAATGATACTATATTTAGGACTAAAGTCTTAGCTCTGTGCTTCTGAAATATAAATTTTCTTATTTCATTTAAGAGTTATCCCTTTAGACATGCTAATTTAGAGCTGCCTAGCTAACAATTGCTTAGGGCAATGAAACAGGTAATTGGAAGAGTGATAGTCTGAATGGGGAAAAGGAAAACTATTTAAAAGCCAGCAAATGAGAAAACTTTATGAACATTGTAAGATCAGTCTGTCTCTAGGTCTATATGTGTTGTGTGTATACAATAATGTTTGGTAAATAAAGCTGGTTTTTAAATTATTGGTAAAATAGAAATGGGTTCAAAATTGTCAGTTAAATACAATTCAACACTTGCTTGGTTTGACTGTGAGCTTATGTTTCTGGTTTTGAGCCTACGGATTTGGAGGGTCCTGATAAGTGGCTATGGTGAGATCTGGAGATATGTCCTCAGTGCCTAGGCCAGCAGCTACAAATTAGAGGCAAGCCCCAATGTGTTCCCTCCTTTCTTGCCCCAGCTTTGTCTCCTGGCTATTCTGGGAGGGGCTGGATCCTCCTGGCATCATCTTCACAGCTCAGTCTTCTGACCTGAGCTCTACAGCTGGTATGCGAATTCAGGACTCAAAACAGGTCCTGTCCCCTTCACAGCCATCATGGATACCGGGTGGCTACTTGAGACCCAAGATGACTGGGGAAGACATTAGGGAGGGTACCTCAGTCACAGTTTCACAATTCTTTCAGTAATTAAAAGTCTTAAAGTTATGCTATGTTAAATTAAATAATAGCCAAAAAATCTGAGTCATTTGTAAGTTAAAATACCAAAACATTCATTATTAAACAGAGTTTAAATGTATATACCTCGGTATGTTATATGTATTAACTAATGATAACTTGAGAAAACAGTTTTCCAAAAAGTGATAAAATGGTTTTCCTGTACAAATACTAATATAAAACAGTTCAAAATTACTTCCTAGGGATTTCACTAGAAATCAGAGTTGCTAAGAGTTAATGCAGTTACTATATGTAATTAAAACTACTAAATTTAAGAAAATTCTGGCCGGGCGCGGTGGCTCAAGCCTGTAATCCCAGCACTTTGGGAGGCCGAGACGGGCGGATCACGAGGTCAGGAGATCGAGACCATCCTGGCTAACACGGTGAAACCCCATCTCTACTAAAAAACACAAAAAACTAGCCGGGCGAGGTGACGGGCGCCTGTAGTCCCAGCAACTCCAGAGGCTGAGGCAGGAGAATGGTGTAAACCCGGGAGGCGGAGCTTGCAGTGAGCTGAGATCCGGCCACTGCACTCCAGCCTGGGCCACAGAGCGAGACTCCATCTCAAAAAAAAAAAAATTGTTTCAAACTGAAGGAATTAAGAAGATGTAAATAAAACTAAAATACAGAAAGCTGAAAAAAAAAATAAGAATACATAAGAAATTTTAAAAGGTTTGTAGAAACATGGTGGTCAAAACTGACTAAAATTAGATTAGTTCATAAGGCTTTATTAAAGTTAGCTTAAATATTGATATTACACTAATACAAAAGTATTATTTGGTTTTTCTCTTTTGAACAAAAAATCCTAGTACTAATAAGTGTTACTAAAATATTTCTGTTCCTTTTTGAGTAAATTGCAAAAAAACAAAAAAGAGTGAGGGAGAGACAGATTCTGTCTTCTGCTGTCTTTCTCAGGTATTTTGATTGTTCAGAAACCAGAGTCTCCTCTCTACCAAAGAGTAAAGGTTTTTGCAATTTTATTTTACTTTACTTTATTTTATTTTTCCTCTAACCTTTACTTTACTTTATTTTATTTTATCTTATTTTATTTTTCCTCTAACCTCATCTTGGAAGTGAGGTTTTTGCTTTTAAAAACATTTTTGTTGGCCAGGCACAGTGGCTCACGCCTGTAATCCAGCACTTTAGGAAGCCAAGGTGGGCAGATCTTCTGAGGTCAGGAGTTCAAGACCAACCTGATCAACATGGAGAAACCCTGTCTCTACTAAAAATACAAAAATATTAGCCAGGTGTGGTGGCGCATGCCTGTAATCCCAGTTACTCGGGAGGCTGAGGTAGGAGAATCACTTGAACCTGGGAGGTGGAGGTTGGGGTGAGCCAAGATCATGCCATTACACTCCAGCCTGCGCAACAAGAGCACAACTCCATCTCAAAAAAAAAAAAAAAAATTATCATTTTGGCAAAGTGAATGATTATTATTTTAGAGTGACCTGTGATCCTGTTTTGGTAAAGTGTTTTAAACCTTTGACATATTTGACAGGCTTCCTAAAATCAAATTTCAACTTCAAAATTAAGTCTTTTTTGTTGACCTCTCACTTTGCGATGCAACAAAGGGCCCCCGAAGCATCCAAAAGAAAGATAAACAGGGTTATTTGATATGTTAAAGTACATGAGAAGTGCTGTCAAATAAGAAATGAGGTTTAACCCTCTTCTATTTCTGTTTTTATAAATGTTATTAATGTATGTTCCAAAACTGTATAGGGTTCCTAAAATTCTCATATGTCTGGATATATACCATCAGTTATAATTATGAGTGTTATGTTAAATTATTGTAGGCCACAGAAATAACCAAATTTCCTTGTCAACTATGTTTTACACTAGGACCATTTTAAGTTGTTTCTTCATGCTGATGTAGTTTCTGAAAAACTCATAAGCAAGCAAAATCCTGGAGCATTGTTATCTTCAAGGAGGTTCACCAAAAGGATGGCATGACATGCACCCTTAAATACAGGTTTTCTGATAACTTTAGGATAATATTATTTGAACTAGGTAAGAACTCCCAGAACTCTAATAAAGAGATTAACTGGTTTATAAAACTGCTAACAAAAGCAGGACAAAAATAATTGAATATCAAGAAAATACTTTGCCAGATTTTCATGCTAATCAGCTGTTACTGAAACTGTTTAGATAGGCAATGTGAATGAACCCCATGCCCCAAGTAAAATTACCTATGATAACTCATCTTAAAACAAAACTTAAATACCAGTTTTGTTTCTCTAATTTAGGTGCATAGGTATTTAAGAGAACCTAAGTCCAACGTTAAGTGTGGACTCATGGAGAACCTGAATGGCTGCCTGGTCCTTCCTGAGTCCTTAAAGCTTTCATTATTAAAAGCTCTGCATTTTCATAACTCATCATGGAAGAGATAAAATGATCCAAATTAAAAATATATGTTGGTGTGGTGACTGTTCTACATTGCTAAATGGTTTAAGCTAATGTTTGGTTTGTCACACCCATAATCCTGGGAAGACAATCAAAACTTCATATTCATTTATGCTACCTGATGGGCCATTTAAACATTTATAAAGGAATTTCATTCAATTGTCATTTTCAATGCATGTTTTCTTTCTTTTTTCTGGAACACATTAAGATGAGATCCATGCATGTTTTCTGATTGCCTAAAAGCTTTTCCATGTAAGAGGGCTGATGTTGTAACAACAGCTAAAAGGTGATTAGGAAATGTGTTATCCTCATGGGATATTCCTAAAAAAGTGTCTAATGATAGAGGCATTTATTTCACTGGACAAGTTGTAAAACTGTTGCATAAGGTTATCACAGATAAAATAGCATTGATATGGTTTGGCTCTGTGTCTCTATCCAAATCTCCCGTTGAATTGTAATCCTCATAATCTCCATGTGTCAAGGGTGGGACCAGGTGGAGGTAACTGAATCATGAGGGTGATTCATGCTGTTCTCGTGATAATGAGTGAGTCTCATGAGATCTGATGGTCTTTTTTTTTTTTTTTTTTTGAGATAGAGTCTCGCTGTGTCACCAGGATGGAGTACAATGGCGTGATCTTGGCTCATTGCAAACCTCCGCCTCCTTGGTTCAAGCGATTGTCCTGTCTCAGCCTCCTGAGTAGCTGGGATTACAGGCGCACACCACCACACCCGGCTAATTTTTTGTATCTTAGTAGAGACGGGGTTTCACCATGTTGCCCAGGCTGGTCTCAAACTCCTGAGCTCAGGCAATCCAACTGCCTCGGCCTCCCAAAGTGCTGGGAATACAGGTGTGAGCCACCACACCCGGCTGAGATCTGATGCTTTTATAAGTTTCTGGGATTTCCCCTGTTTGCACTCATTCTGTCTCCTGCCACCCTGTGAAGAGGTGCCTTCAGCCATGATTATAAGTTTTCTGAGGCCTCCCCAGCCATGCAGAACTGTGAGCCAATGAAACCTCTTTTCTTTTTTTCTTTTCTGAAATAGAGTCTCACTCTGTCACCCAGGCTGGAGTGCAGTGGTGTGATCTTGGCTCACTGCAACACCCATCTCCCAGGTTCAAGTGCTTCTCCTTCCTCAGCCTCCCAAGTACCTAGGGTTACAGGCGTCTGCCACCTCGTCCGGCTAATAAACCTCTTTTCTTTATAAATTACCCATTATCGGGTATTTTTTCATAGCAGTGTGAGAACAGACTAATACAAGCATTAAAAGGTAAATGGCCAATGTGGGCAAAAAACATCTGTTGCTTCATAATTGGTCAGAAACAGAACACTGGTCAATTTATCTTAATCTATATCTTAGGTTAAAGAGAACATTACCAGCATAGGCGAAAGAGAATATTGCCAGGAGGCCTTCATTCTTCTGGATGGGTTTGATTTCTCAGGTCTCTTTTTCCATGGTTTGGAGGAAAAGAGGCAATTATTAGAAATTTATCCCTCAAAATACACTCTATAGCAGATTCTACTGCAAAGGCTGAAGTTACGCAACAGACTTGAAATTCTCTTGCTAAAGTTGTGCTAAAAAATAAAATTGCTATAGATTACTTACCAGCTAAACAGAGAAATATCTGTGCAGTTGCTGACACTTCTGGTTGCATATGGAAGAATGTATCAGGTATTATATTCAGTTGTAGGGGATTAATAAACAGGCTGCTTGGCTGAAACAAGTAGATTCTTTATCTAGCTCATTCTTTGATCTATTTGATTTTAGTTGATTTGATAATGGGGACCAAACTCTTGGTATTATCCTCCTGAGAGTCATAATAGTAGTCTCCCTGGCTGTATTAGTCCATTCTCACATTGCTATAAAGAACTACCCGAGACTGGGTAATTTATGAAGAGGTTTAATTGACACACAGTTCTACAGGCTTAACAGAAAGCATGACTGGGAGGCCTCAGTAAACTTACAATCACGGCAGAAGGTGAAGGGGAAGCAAGGACCTTTTTCACATGGTGACAGAAGAGAAAGACAGCAAAGGGGGAAGGTGCCACACACTTTAAAATCATCAGCTTTCATAAGAACTCACTCACTATCATGAGAACAGCAAGTGGGAAGTCTGCCCCCATGATTCAATCACCTCCCACCATGCCCCTCCCGCAACATGTTGGGATTACAATTCAGGATGAGATTTGGGTCGGGACACAGAGCCAAACCATATCACTGGTACACTGTACTCTCTCAAACACTTAAAGGTATGCATCCAGCCATCTCTAGAATGTCAAATGGTCTCTCTTTGACTGGAATGACAAACACTCAAAGAAATGTGTGACCATGAGGATGTCGTAAAACTATGAATTACATGCTGAGACTAGAAACCCAAAATGATGGTAACAGAGTGGCTCTAAGGCTCTAAGTTTTGGACACACTCTCACTTAAGTGAGAACTTGACTAAAAAGGGGGAATTTTAAAACAAAATTATGGGAGGCCATGGTCGTGGACTGAGCTTGTGCTCTAGGCTCTAGCAGACCGGATCAAACCAAAACGGAGTCTCTTACACTAAATACGACAAACTTTAAGGAAGCAGATGGGTCCTAAAACAGACCAGTTTTTGTCTTACTCCTGAAAACAGGAGATTCCAGCATAAGAAGGTCCCCTCTACTCTAACACTTACAAAAAATAACCTGAAGTCCCTGTTCCCAACTTACAGATTCCATGTCATGCTATCTCCCAGTGAGATTTGAGACCAAATAAGTACATTTACAATGATGACAGAGTGACATCAATGACTAAAGTTTCGGTCAATCTCTCCACTGAGATGACCAAAAGAGGAGGATTATTAAATTAAGTTTAGACTAAAGCTGCCTCTTTATATATTTTAAGTTCAGCCTAAAGCTTCCTCTGTACATAGTGAACTGTAACCTCACCGCATATGTGTAACATACTCTTGTGCCAATCATCAAGTTGCAGCCAATCATTCAAACCACGTTCAAATAAGGGACACTCCAAGCTGTAACTAATCTGGCCACTTCTGTATCTTACTTCCATTTTCTGTCCGTCACTTTCCTTTTTCTGTCCATAAATCTTCCACCATGCGGCTACACTGGAGGCTCTCTGAACCTATTCTGGTTTGGGGGCTGCCTGATTTGCCAATTGTTCTTTGCTCAATTAAACTCAGTTAAATTTTATCTAAAGTTTTTCTCAACACAAATAAGATTTTATCTACACGCAAGCTTTCTTTTTTGTATTTTTAGCGGAGACGGGGATTCACCATGTTAGCCAGGACAGTCTTGATCTCCTGACCTTGTGATCTGCCCGTCTCGGCCTCCCAAAGAGCTGGGATTACAGGCATGAGCCACCGCGCCTGGCCCATGCAAGCTTTCTTTACTTTCTTCCTTCGGTATCACAAAACAAGGTGCTGAAACTAATTTAAAGGAATCTAAATTTATTATTATTATTATTATTGAGACAGGGTCTCACACTGTCCCCCAGGCTGGAGTACAGTGGCATGATCATAGCCCACTGTAACTTCAAACTCCTGGGTTCAAGTGATCCCTCCACCTCAGCCTCCCAAGTAGCTAAGACTATAGGCACAAGCCACCACGCTCGGCTAATTTTTTTACTTTTATTTGTATAGAGACAGGGTCTTGCTGTGTTGCTCAAGCTGGTCTTGAACTCCTGGTCTCAAGTGGTCCTCCTGCCATAGCCTCCCAAAGTGCTAGGATTGCAGGCTTGAGCCACAGTGCCCAGCCAATGCTCTAAATTAAAAGCTCAATGCAATTAATGAGAAGTTTTATATACCTTTAATTTCTTTCTAATTATAAAAGATTATTTATGAGGGCAGGACTTTTTGTCCATTTTATTAATTACTGTATTTCTTGCACCTAGAATGTTCTCTAACTCATCACTATCAATCAATACATGTTGAATGAATATATACACACACGTATATATATAGTCTATTAGAAAATAAAGAAACGTACAAAGAAGAATAAAATAATTTCTGATAATTTCAACATTCACAGAGTTAACACTTTGGTATATTCATTCTTCAGTTACTTTCTATGTATTTTATATATGGGTGAAACACAAAGGATAGAGAAATATGTTAAACAACACCGTATGGATGCAATCAGTAAAATCCAGAATGTGGGAAATTCTATAATACAAATGACCTACATTCTTCCACAAATAAATGGTGTCTAGTTTGGTTTCCTTAAAAGCAAGGTATCAGTGTGGAAGGACTAAGAAAAGTGAAACAGGTCAGCAGAAAAAGCCAATTCAAAGGTATGTTATTAAGTTGACTACCACTGTAGACAACCAGAGCTCAACACCCCTTGCCCCATCTGAGAAACCATGTAGTGTGTATATCAGAATTGATCATCCAAGACAATGGAGAAGAGGGTATCCACCAATTCTCAGCAGTAAGTGTTAATGCTTTTGTATCTCCAAATGTGTGCATGTGCCAACATGGTTGAGTGTGCTCCTACAGGTGTCCCATGCTATAGCAGCAGAGATGCCCTATAGGAGAAAGTAACAGATACACAACATAGCTGAGGTTTCATCCTGTCAGCCTGCAACACTGTACAACTAACTGCTGCAGCAGCAACCTGAGCAAAAAGGTGGGCTGAGAAATGTGAGATGAGGCATAAAATATGTCTCACATAAATGGCAATAAAAAAACATGGAAGCGAAAAAAAAAACGGTAGATAAAAGACTGAAGAGACATATCAATCAAATGCAGTGTAGAGGTTAAACAAACCAACTCTAACAGTTATTTTTTAGATAGGAAAATGTGAACAGTGCCTGGACATTTGCTATTAAGGAATAACTGCTGCCGGTTTTTTTTTTTTTTGCTTTTTTTTTTGAGACGGAGTCTCGCTCCGTCGCCAGGCTGGAGTGCAGTGGCTGGATCTTGGCTCACTGCAAGCTCCGCCTCCCAGGTTTACGCCATTCTCCTGCCTCAGCCTCCCGAGTACCTGGGACTACAGGGCCCGCCACCTTGCCCGGCTAGTTTTTTTTGTATTTTTTTAGTAGAGACGGGGTTTCACTGGGTTAGCCAAGATGGTCTCGATCTCCTGACCTCATGATCCGCCCGTCTCGGCCTCCTAAAGTGCTGGGATTACAGGCTTGAGCCACCGCACCCGGCCTCTGCTGCCTGTTTTTAAAGGCAATATTTAAAAAGTATTATTGTTTTTAAAGTTCTTGTACTTTAGAGACACATGTAAAAGTATTTACAGGTTGTCTACATGTCTTGAATTGGCTTTAAATCAATCTGGGGTGAGGAAAGGAAGTAAGAGAGGTTATAGATGAAACACGATTGGCCATGTGTTATAATTGTTGAAGCTAAGTGATGTGTACTGTACACATGGGTTGATTACATTTTCTACTTTTCAGGTTTGAGAATTTCCACAACCAAAAATTTTATTTTTATTTCTCTCTCTTTCTATCTCCCTCTTTCTCTCTCTCTCTCTGTCTCTTCTGCTGAGACAGAGTCTCACTCTGTCACCCAGGCTAGAGTGCAGTGGCATAGTCTTGGCTCACTACAACCTCCACCTCCTGGGTTCAAGCAATTCTCCTGCCTCAGCCTCCCAAGTAGATGGGATTACAGGTGTGCACCACCATACCCAGCTAATTTTTATATTTTTATTAGAGACAGCGTTGTGCCATGTTGGCCAGGCTGGTCTCTGATGCCTAATCTCAAGAGATCTGCCTGCCTCAGCCTCCCAAAGTGCTGAGATTACAGACATGAGCTACAGCACCCCACCAACAACCAAAAATTTTAAAAAGCAAATTTCATACATTTTGGAGGGGTGATGGTTCTACATAGTTTTTATTTGACCTAGAGATATGTGAATATTAATAATGTGGGCAAAATATTATGAATTTTCTGGTTAGAAAATGACATAAATGGTTTTGGTTCCCTAAGCTCACTTCGTTATTTCATGTGTCTGTTTTTTTTTTTTTTTTTTTTTTTTGGAGACAGGGTCTGGCTCTATTGCCCAGGCTTGGGTGCAGTGGTGTCATCTCGGCATACTGCAACATCCACCTCCCAGGCTCAAGCCATCGTCCCACCTCTGTCTCCCAAGTAGCTGGGACTACAGGCACGCACCACCGTGCCTGGCTAATTTTTTTATTTTTCATAGAGATGGAGTTTCGCCATGTTGCCCAGGCTGGTCCTCAACTCCTGAGCTCAAATAATCCATCTGCGTTAGCCTCCCAAAGTGTTGGGATTACAGGCATGAGCCACAGCACCTAGCCCATCTGTCTGTATTTTTGACCACACAATTTACTCACTCTGAATGATGTCTTTTCTTTCTCCTATATATAATGAGCTATTATTCATTTTTCAAAACCCAACTCAAATAGTACTCCATTTAGGATGTCTTCCTATATACTCTCTAAAGAATTAGATTCTTAGCCGGGTGCAGTGGGTCACGCCTGTCATCGCATCACTTTGGGAGGCTGAGGCAGGTGGATCACCTGAGGTCAGGGGTTTGAGATCAGCCTGGCCAACACGGCCAGACCCCATCTCTACTAAAAAATACAAAATTAGCTGGGCATGGTGGCACATGCCTGTAATCCCAGCTACTCAGGAGTCAAGGCTGGAGAATCACTTGAACTCAGGAGGCGGAGATTGCAGTGAGCTGAGATTGCGCCATTGTATTCCAGCCTGGGTGACAAGAGTGAAACTCCATTTCAAAAAAAAAAAGAATTAGTTTCTTTATATCCTACTCCTATACCATATACAGTCATGTGCTGCTTAATGATGTTTTGGTCAACAAAGGACTAATATACAGTGGTGGTCCCATAAAATTATAATTGAGCTAAAAATTCCTATTGCCTAGTGACTTTGTACCAATAATAACATCATAGTACAACTATTTTATTTTAAAAATAAATTTAGTGTAGTCTAAGTGTACAACGTTTATAAAGTCTACAGGTGCACTATTTTCCATCTTTTATACCATATTTTTACTATATCTTTTCTATGTTTAGATATGTTTGGATATACAAATACTTACCATTGTGTTACAATTGCCTACTGTATTCAGTACTGTAACATGCCATACAGGTTTACAGCCTAGGAACAAGAGGCTATACCATATAGTCTAGATGTGTAGTAGGTTATACCATCTAGATTTATATTAAGTACTTCATGATGTTTGCACAATAACGAAATACCTAAGGACACATTACTCAGAACATATCCTCATCATTAAGTGGCCCATGACTGTACAATCAATTCTTGCTATTTGTAGTTATGTTCTGTACGGTCACTGTGGACAATGAATTAGTGAATATCAACCTATTGCTCTTGGGGAAATTCAGGGTTAAGCTCCTTTGAGCCTATGATCACAACATTTTCACAACCAATCAATATATAACCTTGTTTTATGTATGTGAAAGTTAGAATATTGATTAGATCATTCTTCTTTTTAAATGTAGGTGTTTATAACTATAAATTTCCCTCTGAGCACTGTTTTTGTGGTACTGCATAAGTTTTTGGAGGTTCTGTATTCCTTTTCATTCAACTGAAAGCATTTTCTAACTTCCTTTGTGATTATGTATTTGATCCACTGGTTGTTTAAAAGTGTGTTAATTTCATACTCCATGTTTTCTAGTTTTCCTCACTAAAGAGTGACTTGATAGCAGTTATACGTGTAATGCATTGCCTTCAGGAACAATCTAATTACAGGCAGTGAATCTCAACCAGAGGGGCACAATCTCCTCCACCTCTTACCCTGGTTGCAGATTGCCACATTAGACTGCAGGCTTCTCTTTTGTACTCCTAAAGCCTAGCACAATGCCTGATATTGAATAACCACACTGTTCATAACATTATAACAAGGACCTGTAAGATTTCAGTACTATGTAGAAAGAGACAAAGTAGCTTATAAAAAATAAATATCACAATCTTATATTTCACTTTAGCAACTTACGTTCTGGTTGTTTTTCATTGGGTGTTATGGATCGCACAAAATCTTCTGGTGTCATAAACACTTCTGCTTCACCAGGCTCATTGATGACTTTCAAGGTGGCAAAATATCGGAAGATTTTGTCTGGTGTGGAGTAGGCTCGAATCCTATTCTCATATTCCATCACCTAAAGTTAGAAATTTAGAAAGTGTTACTATATTAAGCAATGCCCATAGGCTCATACATTCTTACCATCACTGCTCATCAATTCTCATATATTTTCCATCTTATTTTGGGAAGAAATGCTATCTTTTTTTCTAGACTTAGTTTTTTAAATTACAAATGAACATCAAAAATATTTAATATTCTTGGAATTTTTTATTTCTTGCAATATACCATTCATATTCCAGTTGAGGCAATGCTCGTGTAACTTTTGTTTAAAACTTTTTTTGAAGAATTCTCTAATGTCTTAAATCATCACCGAAGGCTAGCAAAATTTTTAAATGTCATAAGAAATTTCAGATTTCAGTAATAGGGTACAATGCCATATATATGCCAACCTATAGGTTCTTAAATACCAAGTCTTTTTTTCTTTTTACAATCCTTTTCCCAGAAGAATTTTTTTAACACTCTCTTTTTAAAAAATTATCTTTATTTTTATAGAGAGAAGGTCTCGCCACATTGTCCAGGCCGGCCTCAAACTTCTGGGCTCAAGTGATCCTTCCGTCATGGCCTCCCACAAGCACTGGGATTACAGGCAGTAGCCATTGTGCCTGGCCTAAATACCAAGTTTTTACAAAGGGATTGATTTTACAGTTTCTACTTCTATGCAATTTCCTAATTCCTGAAACAAAACAGACTTTAGATTTCATAGGTTTCAAAAGCTAGTAGGTCTTCAAAGACATAATACATTAAATGAAGGCATAGAAAAATAAAATTACATATGATGGAAACTGAATTATTAACAGGTCTGAAGCAACAGACTTTGGATTATAAAATTAAGCAAATTGCCAGAGATCCTTTACATATGCCATATTTAGAAAGCAGCAAAGTTGGGAATTACACAAGCAAATGTTGGCATAGCAACAAAATCAAGTATGGCATATATTTAACTAAAAGGCTGTCAAATTAATATGAAAGTTAATTCCCTTATCTGGTATACAAGCCCCCATTCTGTACATGGAACATACAAAATACTATACCAGCCACATAATATTTAAGTGAAAAAAATGTATCTCATACCTGAATTTCACATGTTGAAATAGCCAACATAAATAATATCTTATAAATAACTGGCTAGAAAATGTGTCAAGGCAATAAAACCTATAATCTCATCAGTTCCATGTCATGAAGTAATTTACCAATGTTAAGAAAAACTTTATTGATGTTTTATTTTATTTTATTTTATTATTATTATTATTTTTTTTTTGAGACGGAGTCTCGCTCTGTCGCCCAGGCTGGAGTGCAGTGGCCGGATCTCGGCTCACTGCAAGCTCCGCCTCCCGGGTTCCCGCCATTCTCCTGCCTCAGCCTCCCGAGTAGTTGGGACTACAGGCACCGCCACCTCGCCCGGCTAGTTTTTTTCTTTTTTGTATTTTTCTTAGTAGAGACGGGGTTTCACCGTGTTAGCCAGGATGGTCTCCATCTCCTGACCTCGTGATCCACCCATCTCGGCCTCCCAAAGTGCTGGGATTACAGGTTTGAGCCACTGCGCCCGGCCTATTTTATTATTATTTTTTTGAGATAGAGTTTTGTTCTTGTTGCCCAGGCTGGAGTGCAATGGTTTGATCTCGGCTCACTGCAACCTTCACCTCTGGGTTCAATCAATTCTGCTGCCTCAGCCTCCCAAGTAGCTTGGATTACAGGCGCCGGCCACCACATCTGGCTAATTTTTTGTATTTTTACTAGAGATGGCTTCACCATGTTAGCCAGGCTGGTCTTGAACTCCTGACTTCAAATGATCCACCTGCCTCAGCCTCCCAAAGTGCTGGGGATTACAGGAGTGAGCCACCGCACCAGGCCTTTATTGATGTTTTAAATTTGCACATTAACATAGCAATTACTATAACTGTCAGTCCTGGCTAGATGTCACTTTGAGGTCACTGCAGCAGCTGTTTAACAAGGCTCTTAATTCCACTACCACATGTGCTTTTAGCAACTGAGAAAAGACTGCAGATTTGTAACCACATATGACAGGAATTTTTTCAATGCTAACTTGTAATACAATCTGAATAGATTTCACAGGAGACTTTATCAAAAGATTGAGCATATGGCGAACACACTAAAGAGTTTTGCAACCTCTCAGCAGCCTTGAGACATCGCTACAAGTTTTAAAGGCATTTTATATTACACAACATCTGTCCGCTGGGAAATAATGGCTACAGAAATACCTTTGTTTTTTTTTGTTTTTTTTTTTTTTTTTTTGAGACGGAGTCTCACTCTGTCGCCCAGGCTGGAGTGCAGTGGCCGGATCTCAACTCACTGCAAGCTCCGCCTCCCAGGTTCACGCCATTCTCCTGCCTCAGCCTCCCGAGTAGCTGGGACTACAGGCACCCGCCACCTCGCCCGGCTACCTTTTTCCATTTTTTAGTAGAGACGGGGTTTCACCATGTTAGCCAGGATGGTCTCGATCTCCTGACCTCGTGATCCACCCATCTCGGCCTCCCAAAGTGCTGGGATTACAGGCTTGAGCCACCGCGCCCGGCCTGACAAATCAGATCTTTACTGAGCAAGAGTCTAAAAAGCAGCAATACTTTCTGTAAACAGATCTCACAATTCAAAGAACAGTTTTATATATGAAAAGTACAGAAACGACAGTGGGATTTCAATACACTTAGAATTTTCTGGTTTTTGAGCCTGTGCTCTAAAAATATAAAAATCATTGGTAAATTTAAAGATGAGAAAAATTTAAAAGGCATAACCTTTTACGTCTTGTCAAAACAAGACACCATCTCTGTGGATCAGAGACTACATAGAAACATACTATGGTAGGAAGAAATGAAGTTGTAGGCTTCTGGGCTTCAGGCTGAAAACAGGCAAAGCAATTAGCAGCTCATAGTATATGGGATGAAGGGCAGTAAGTGTGCAGAAAAGGAGGCATGAACCCAGAGCTAAACTCATTGAATAAAACCAGAAGAAGCTATGGCAGGGCTTCTCTTGACCATGAAAGGAGGGTGAAGTTTTAGTAAGCTGCTACCTAGAGAAAATGCTCATTTAGAGCATTTTCCACAGCTTTGCCCCAGAACCTTTGCCAAACGGTTGTTGGGCTCAGTGTCTGGATCTTCAATACAATGAAGCACAGGCTATGAATATAAGGTCTACTTCTGAACAAAAAAACCTAGCAGGTCAGAGAAAGCAGCCACTGAAGCACTAAATAGGAAAAAGTAAGCAAAACAAACAAATGAAAACAAAAAGGGGCAGCAGCGGGATGATCTCTTAAAGCTAGGAGTTTGAGACTAGCCTGGGCGAGTCCCCATTCTATAAAAAAATTTTTTTAAAAATTAGCTGCTTATGGAGATGCATGCCTGTAGTTCTGGCTAATAGGGCTGAGGCAGGATAATAACCTGAGCCCAGAAGTTCAAGGCTGCAGTGAGCTTTTATCGTGCCATTGCATTCCAGCCTGGGTGACAGAGCAAGACTCTGACTCTACAAATTTTATTTTTTCAAATGAGCTGGGCATGGTGGCACACACCTCTAGTCCTCTCTATTGCAGCGGCTGAGGCAGCAGTATTACTTAAACCCATGAGTGCGAGGCTGCAGTGAGCTATGATTGTACCACTGCACTCCAGCCTATGTGACAGAGCAAGACCCTCTCTCCAAAAATAAAATTAAAAACTCACAAAAAACAAAAAAGCTAACTTAGGATACCAATTTACCTCTGAAGAAGATGGAAGATGATGGGGGAGGAAAGGGACTGAAGGGGAGTATAAAAGCAATGTATTTTTAAATATTCATTTATTTTTTAAAAAACAATCTGAGGGCTGGGCGCGGTGGCTCACGCCTGTAGTCCCAGCACTTTGGGAGGCTGAGATGGGTGGATCACCTGAGGTCGGGAGTTCGACACCAGCCTGACCAACATGGTGAAACCCCGTCTCTACTAAAAATATAAAAATTAGTCAGGCGTAGTGGCCAGTGCCTGTAATCCCAGCTACTCAGGAGGCTGAGGCAGGAGAATCGCTTGAACCTGGGAGGTAGAAGTTGCAGTGAGCTGGGAGATCACACCATTGCACTCCAGGCTGGGTGACGGCATGTGAAAAACAAAAACAAAACAAAACAAAAAAAATCTGAAGTAAATACAATATTAAAACTTGACAAAAGTGAGTGTTGGTTGTTTATACAATTATAAAACTTATATAATTTTATAGACTATAATTTTATAAAATATAAAAAACATTATTCTCTTTTTTCTCTGAATATTTGAAATATTACATAAAAATTAAGAGAACATAAAAGAACAAAAGTATAAATGAAAAATGAGAGGGCTGGGCACAGTGGCTCATGCCTGTAGTCCTAGCACTTTGGGAGGCCAAGGTGGGAGGATCACTTGAGCTCAGAAATTTGAAACCAGCATGGGCAACATGGTGAGACCTCATCTCCACAATGAATAAATTTTTTTTAAAATAAATGTTTTAAAAAGAAAAAAGTTAAAAGAAAAAGAAAAGTGAGAATGTGAAGGACAACATATAGAGCAGGGGTTCCCAGCCCCGGGCCGAGGACTGGTACTGGTCTGAGGCTTGTTAGGAACCAGGCTGCATAGCAGGAGGTGAGCAGCAGTGGAACATGACTGACTGAGCTCTGTCTCCTGTCAGATCAGCGGCAACATTAGATTCTCATAGGAGCATGAACCCAACTGTGAACTGCACATGCAAGGGATCTAGGTTGTGTGCGTTATGAGAATCTAATGCCTGATGATCTGCAGTGGAACAGTTTCTCCTCAAACCACCCCCTCCCACTCTGGTCTGCAGGAAAACTGTCTTCCACAAAACCAGTCCCTGGTGCCAAAAAGGTTGGGGACCGCTGATGTAGACATCACAGGACCAGACCAGAGGGAAAAAAATGAATGGGAAAGTAGGAAGAGAAAAATACATGATCAAAATGGAGAAGAAAAAGGGGATTAAAAAATGCAGTTTAAGGAGGACTTGCTGTGGTGCTGCCATCTCTCTTGCCTTCAGTCTATGCACCTCTCACTGAACTTCCAATAGCACCACGCTGGAACAGGGCATCCAGAGGTTCACAACCTCTGTGGTCCACAGCAGGCACGAGGCACTATCAAGAGGGCTCAGGGAAGAACATGCTATTTTCAGTAGAAAATAAGTGGTGGTTACTAATTATAATGACTTTGTACTCTGGATCTGGATTTTATGCACATTTATTTATAGCAAGACACCAACTGCTTAAGAAACAAGGATGTTTTAATTCATCCATGAAACAAATATGAAGAGCATTTCAAGAGGTGCAATCTCTGAAAAATAAAACAAATCCTTGAATTTACATAGGATAATAGATATGTTTTTAATAAACTTAGGACATAAGCCAGGCACCGTGGCTCATGCCTATAATCCCAGCACTTTGGGAGGCCAAGGTGGGCAGATCACCTGAGCTCAGGAGTTCGAGACCAGCCTGGCTAACGTGGTGAAACCCCGTTTCTACTGAAAATGCAAAAGTTAGCCAGACATGGTGGCGGGCATCTGTAACCCCAGCTACTCAGGAGGCTGAGGCATCAGAATCATTTGAATCTGGGAGGCAGAGGTTGCAATGAGCCTAGATCACACCACTACACTCCAGCCTGGGCAACAGACCGAGACTCCGTCTCAAAACAAACAAACAAACAAAAAACAAAACTTATGGCATAAAAATGTGGTTTATTATTTCTTAAATTGTAAATAGAGAAATTCTTAACATGTCTATATAGATCATGTAAAGGAATGAATATTCAAAGAATGACTGAAAAAACAGAATGAAGACAGAATAAGTGATGAAATAGATTATTAGAGATACAGAAAGACATTAAAACAATTATCCTTGAACAGGGAAAAGACAGCTCTTCCTCTGAAACGTTAGTGAAAGAAATAAAAATTACTTCAAATACAGATAAGATAGGTTTTGTAACTATAAGGGTTGGAATTTGAGTAAATCACACTGATAGCTTTAATTTTTTCTATGAAGTATGAGACATGCTCATCTGCTGAGCAGAGAGTAGGAGTAGAAAATGGAAGTAGGTTCAAAATAAATGTTTATTTGGGACATTTTAGCTGTATTTTGCAAAATGGAAAGTGTGACTGGTCTGTAGATGAAACTATTGGCACAGAGTAAAGTTGTGCTTTCTTTGAATTCACTCAGGGCAAAAGAGTAAATAAATGTATTCTGCCAGAAAAACAAGGATCATTGATAAAACTTGATAATTGACTTGTGATGCATAACTTTTGTTCAAATTCACCTCAATCAGACATGAATTTGGGTATAGAGAAAACACATTTAATACTTTCATCTAGGCTGGGCATGGTGGCTCATGCCTATAAACCCAGCACTTTGGGAGGCCAAGGCAGGTGGATCACCTGAAGTCAGGAGTTCAAGGCCAGCCTAGCCAACATGGTGAAACTCCATCTCTACTAAAAATACAAAAATTAGCTGGGCATGGTGGTACATGCCTGTAATCCCAGCTATCGGGAGGCTGAGGCGGGAGAATTGCTTGAACCCAGGAGGCAGAGGTTACAGCGAGCCAATATCGTGCCACTGCACTCTAGTCTTGGCAACAGAGGGAGACTCTGTCTCCAAAAATTAAAAAATAACTTCCTCTAACAGATGAAACCAGACAGAAGATCCAGATTTTACAAAGAAGAACTCTTCTTGCAAATACACAAATCACATACACACAAAATACAGAAATAACTCAAATTATCTTGTTGCATTATTAGCTATAGTATAGCAATGGAAGGCAATGCCTTGAATTTTAACCTTGACATGCAAAGTGTCTAAGAAATCTATCCTTTTCATTGTTCATCTCTCATGTTAGATGAAATCAAATACCTGATATCATAGGAACTGCTGTAGTGGAATTGAAACTTCACTGAGGCAAAGCTATATAACAGCAGGTTGTGTTCATTACATAAAATCTTTTTTTTTTTTTTTTTTTTTTTTGGTGACTGAGTCTTGCTTTGCCACCCAGGCTGAAGTGCAGTGGCACAATCTCAGCTCACTGCAACCTCCACCTCCCAGGTTCAAGCAATTCTCCTGCCTCAGCCTCCTGAGTAGCTAGGACTACAGGTGCCACCATGCCAGGCTACTTTTTGTATTTTCAGTAGAGACAGGATTTCATCACATTGGCCAGGTTGGTCTTGAACTTCTGACCTCAGGTGATCTGCCTGCCTCTGCCTCCCAGAGTGCTGGGATTATAGGCATGAGCCACCACGCAGGGTCTAATTACATAAAATCTTGATAGTCATTTGAAGTTTGTGCTGTCCTCAAAGTTACTTGGTCTTCTAGAAGTTATGTTTCCAAAGAGATTTTATTTTCTCTCTACAACTTGGTATCAGAAATACCACAAAGACTCAACTTAACGTATATAACACTTAGCATCAGGAAGATCCAGAAACAAAGAATCACCTTAGGCAGCTGAACTGAAAGAACTAAGAAAAAATATGCTAATTGCGGTTATTGGTCCTAGATCCTTTTAACTACCTCCTTTAACTTCACATTCCAAGAGTACTTTTGGCTTAGAACATGATGGAAAATAGCAAAGAAGTGTTAACTTGAAAGTGAAAATTAACCATCTGAAACATATGATTAAAAAGATTGAACTGCATTATTCTACTTTAGGATATACTTCTGATCAACTTGTAAGACTATGCTTCATACTTTTCTGTCTCTGAATCCAGAACGTTTCTTCTTTTTCTCTTCTGGATGAGGCGCAAGATCTGCAGTCTTTTTATCATGGTTACAAACATCCCCTTCATCTTTATTCTTCCCTTTATCACCAATGTCACTTTTTAGGTTGTCTACACATGGTGGAGATTCTGCATGGGCCCTGGATATGCAAAAAAGAAATCTGGATTAATCCTGAACGTCCATCATATTAGCCAAATAAGCAAACAGATACAGCTTAGCAGAGCAACAGCAACGAGACTTGTCAAATATTCTACACGAAGAAGTTCCTCAAAAAATATTAAATAGAACTTCCACATGATCTCTGGGTATATATCCCAAAGAAATGAAAGGGTCTCAAAGAAATATTTGCACATCCATGTTCACAGCAGCACTATGCACAATAGTTGAGAGGTGGAAACAACTCGTAAGTCCGTTGGCAGATGAATAAACAAAATGTGGTATATACATATAATGGAATATTTTTCAGCCTTCAAAGGGAAGGAAATCCTGTCACAAGCTACAACATGGATGAATCTTGAGGGCATTATGCTAAGTGAAATAAACCAGTCACAAAACCACAAATATTGTATGACTTCACTTACATGAGTTACCTGGAATATTTAAATTTACAGAAACAGAAAGTAGAATGGGGGTTACCATGGGCTGAGGGAAGGGGAAGCAAGGAAGTTGCTCTTGAATGAGTAGAGCTTCAGTTTTGCAAGATGAAAACGTTCTGGAGATCTGTTTCACAATGATGTGAATACACTTTACTGAACTGCGTATTTTAAAATGGTGAAGACATGTGACAGAAGCCCTCATCCATACATCTTCTCACTGAAACCAGAGACAATGAGCCCTTCCAGCACAACAACTAAATGGACTAGACTTCCAGCTATAGAGCCCCTCCTCGTTCTTCATCTCACTCCAACTCTTCCCATTCTCATCCTCCCCTTGTCCCAACTGTAACTGAAAGGGTGGAATATCAAGGTCTTTAGAAAAAAAAAGGTTAAAAAAATGTATCTTTCACTACAATAAAAAGGAACATAAAGAAGAAATAGGGGCTCAAAATAATATAATACAAGTATTTCTTTTTTAAAAAAATACAAGTATTTCTGGTAGCTGAAGCCACTGCTGTAATGATATAATACTAAAATTAATTAAATATTACAGAACTGATGAAATACAATGATGTACAAAAAGAAGACTTCTGCTTACAGCCATAATGGAGCAAACTGTAATAGATTTGACTTTCCACCAGGGCAAAAATACAGAAAATTGAACAAAATATATCAAATGATTGCTTTCAGACACTGCACAGTATGCAACTCTCTAAGAAAATGGAGGCCTGGCCGGGAGCAGTGGCTCACACCTGTAATCCCAGCACTTTGGGAGGCCGAGGTGCGTGGATCACTTGAGGTCAGGAGTTCGAGAGCTGCCTGGCCAACATGGTAAAACCCCATCTCTACTAAAAATACAAAAGTTAACCGGGTGTGGTGGTGCTTGCCTGGTCTCAGCTAGTCGAGAAGCTGGGGCAAGAGAATCTCTTGAACCTGGGAGGCAGAGGTTGCAGTGAGCCAAGATTGCACCAATGCACTCCAGCCTGGGTGACAGAGTGAAACTCCATCTCAAAAAAAAAAAAGGAAAGAAAAAGAAAAAGAAAAAGAAAAATGGAGGCCTATAATTGCCCAGAATTTCTGTCTGGAAACATTTTCTAGACCACAAAGAAGATCCCAAGCCAAATATAGTGATCTTGCTAAATTAAGGTGACAGAGATCAAAGTTTAGAAAACCTGAGGTGCCTGGAATTGGTGAGGCAGAGGACTCAAGAGGAAAAAGTCACACAGAGAAAGAGCTCCAAAAATGTATATGGAACACTCTTGAGTACTGAGTCAACACTAAGCAGTGCATTCTTCAGGATGAAACTACACAAAATTGCCAAGGAGCCACAGGCCAGTCAATTTCCAGAGTTCACAAGAGAAAACAATCAAGCTCTACCAAGTCAGACTACAAGAACCTCACAGAACACCTAAGGCATTTAATAACATCCCAGAAAGATCATCCTATATTAATAGGGCTAAATTAGCCCTAGAGGCTGGGCATGGTGGCTCATGCCTATAATCCCAACACTTTAGGAGGCTGAGGTGGTCATGTCACTTGACCCCAGGAGTTCGAGATCAGCCTGACCAACATGGTCAAACCCCATCTCTACTAAAAATACAAAACTACAAAAATACAAAAAAAAAAAAAAAAATTAGCCAGGCATGGTGGTACACACCTGTAATCCCAGCTACTTGGGAGGCTGAGAATTGCTTGAACCCAGAGGCAGAGGTTGCAGTAAGCTGAGATTGTGCCACTACACTCCAGCCTGGGCAACAGAGCAAGACTCCATCTCAAAAAACAAACAAACAAAAATAAAAAACAGAGTGACAGAGTCAGAAAAACAGTACGTATGTATTTTAAGAAAGAGAAGACTGTGGCTCGCTACATTTTCTCTTCTCTCCAAGGAAGTTTCCATAATTAGTGAAAAAAATTATCAGGGACACTAAAGTACCAAGGTTCCTTAGTTAATTTCACAGGGTCACCAAGTTGTGAAGTCTCAGAAAGCATTCATTTTCTTTTTTTTTTTTTTTCTTTTTTTCCAAGACAGTTTTGCTCTGTCTCCCAAGTTGGAGTGCAGTGGCGCAATCTTGGCTTACTGCAACCTCCACCTGACTCCCAGGTTCAAACAATTCTCCTGCCTCAGTCTCCCAAGTAGCTGGGACTATAGGCTCACGTCACTGTGTCTAGCTATTTTTTGTATTTTTGTAGAGATGGGTTTTTGCCATGTTGGCCAAGCTGGTCTCGAACTCCTGACCTCAAGTGATCCGACCACCTTGGGCTCCCAAAGTGCTGGGATTACAGGCATGAGTCAATGTGCCTGGCCGGAAACCATTCATTTTCTAAAGCTGCTATTGCTATCCCTACCCCGTTATTTAAAATGGTCAGCAGAGGAGACAGGCAGACCTTGAAGCACAGTGTTTCCTATGTATTGCCTTGGCATGTTGAATTCTTTGAAACATCTTATTTCATAGATGAATATTCATAATACCAAATGATCTGGGCAAGAAATTTTGATACAGAGTTAAGCCAGAAATCAACTCCTTTCTGACAACAGAGATGACTGGAAGAATAAAAGTATATGCAAGAACAAGATGGTTGGATAACACTCACCTCTTCCACAAAAGACCAGTACTTGCAGTTACTGCAGATGCTCCCAGGAAAGCCACCATCATTAGTCTTCGCCGGATCTGGATGGGCTGTGATCCTCCATGGTACCATCGAGAACCCACAGCCAGTTCTGCCAAAGCAGAAAGTGAGTTCAGACGAAACATCCTGGGGACAATAAGTAGAAATGATGATGATGATCCTACCAATATTTCTAATAAACATTAAAGTAATTGTTCTATGATAGGCACTATTCTAAATAAATTGCTTATATTATCCCATTTAATCCTCAGAATAATCTTATGAGAAAGTACTACTTATAAACCTGATATATTAGTCAAAGTACAATTAGAAGACAGAAACCACATGATAAATTGAAAAAGAAACTTTTAATATAAAACATTATTAAAGTCAGGTATGTGGCTCATGCCTGTAATCTTAGCACTTTGGGAGGCCAAGGAGAGAGGACTGTTTGAGCCCAGAAGTTGAAGAACGGCCTAGACAACATAGTAGGACCCCATCTCTACCAAAAAAAATCAGCCAAGCGTGGTGACATGCGCCTGTAGTCCCAGCTATTCAGGGGGCTGAGGTGAGAGGACTACTTAATCCCAGGATATTGAGGCGACAGTGAGCTATGATCAACAGAGCAAGACACTGTCTCAAAAAATAAATAAATAAAATAAATAAATAAATAAATAAAAAATTATTAGTTACAACAGGAAATTTACCACTCAGAAGTTAAAGAAATAGCAGATATAGGGAGCAGTTACTATTCGAGATCTGACACAGAGCACCAAGAAATGACCAGTCTATAAAAGGTCTACTCTCACTGACAGGGCAGAGATCAGACTGTGTGGAGAAGGCACAGCTATGTATGTCAGAGAAACGTACTAAGGTGCCACGCCAGCAAAATGCACTAGAAAGTCACTCTCTGTGATGCCAGAACAAGTCATCTACTGGACAACTCATGCCAGTGGAATTTGTTGGGAAGCTGAACTTTGCGATGCCAGGGGAAGTCACCCATGGAAAGGCAGTTTCACTAGGAAATTGCACATGAGAGTTGCTGCTAAAACTCCTTAAGAGTTGGGTGCCATTGAATATCCCACTAGTTCCAGCATGCTATAGAAGCAAGCCACAAAGGGCGCACTAGAATCAGCAAGAAACACCCCTCCTCCAGGGTCCTTCTAGTCTCTCTCCTGACAAAGTTTAACAGTAACTGGCAAAGGAAAAACTTCCAGTATCACAAACGGGACAATGAAAGATGCGTTTAGAGCTGAAATGAAAAAAAGATAACTGGTACCCACATTTTACAGATCTAAAATATAATTTGCTCAAGAGTACACAGGTAGGAAGTGATGGATCTAGAATTTGAACCTAGGGAGGACTAACTCCATACTTCAATGTCCAGGAGTTAGGTGGGGAGACTTCAACCTAGGAGGGAAGACTTTGCTGCCCCCTGCCTTATAATGCTGATACTGCTTTGAAGTTTTTATTAAATCTTTCTCACGACCAGGTCCTTGGAGGCCCTCCTCTCTACCAGATTCTCTACACTTAAAACTTCACTTAAAAAAAAATTTTAATATTTTGTTTTAAATCAGAAACATCTGTATTAGTGCATATTACTGTTCAATAAATACTTGCTCTCCCATCCCCTATCCCTTAGGCAAAATTACTTTCCTACTTTTTTCTTCCCCTTCTGCATAGTAATGCCAGGTCATAAATTTCCTACTCTTTAGGTTTTTGGTGTATGTCTTGCCATATGTCTTGCTCTAACCAATGAATGTGGACCAGTTCCATGAAGTGCTTTTAAGAGGTGCTGCTGTTAGTCTTCTTGTGTTCCTGCACTCCATCGAGAGAAGACCATGTCCCAAAGAGACACTGATCCTTCAAACTGGCATCCATAATGAACAAACTTCAGCCTGGAATAAACCACTGGCAAGCCCAGCTGAGCCAGCTGAGCACAGCTGACCTGCAGAATGCTGGTGAGAAATAAATGTGTGTTACTGTAAGCTACAAAGATTTGGGTGTCGTTTGTTGCCCCATCAAAAGCCAACTAATTCAGCATTCAAGAGAATTACTGGGAAGTTCTTATTCTTTTTCCTTTTTTTGAGACTGAGTCTTGCTCTATCACCCAGGCTGGAGTGCAGTGATGCAATCGAAGCTCACTGCAACCTCCACCTCCCAGGTTCAAGCAATTCTCCTGTCTCAGCCTCCCGGGTAGCTGGGATTACAGGCACGCGACACCTCACTTGGCTAATTTTTGTTTTTTTAGTAGAGACAGGGTTTCACCATGTTGGCCAGGCTGGTCTCGAACTCTTGACCTCAAGCAATCCGCCCGCCTTGGCCTCCCAAAGTGCCGGGATTACAGGTATGAGCCACTGCACCCGGCTAGGAAGTTCTTATTCAATAAAAATTTATTAAATTCTTATTGTATGTACAGCCCTATGTGAGACCCAGAAAGCCAAAAACTATCTACATTCTAATTAAACAAGATAAATATAAAACACTTTTAAAACAATACATTTCTAAAATCATATATATATTTTTTTTTTTGAGATGGAGTCTCGCTCTATTGCCAAGCTGCAGTGTGGTGGCATGATCTCAGCTCACTGCAACCTCTGCCTCCCACATTCAAGCAATTCTGTCTCAGCCTCTTGAGTAGCTGGGACTACAGGCGCACTCTATGATGCCTGGCTAATTTTTGTATTTTTAATAGAGATGGGGTTTCACCATGTTGGTCAGGCTGGTTCCAGACTCCTGACCTCAGGTGATCCACCTGCCTCGGTCTCCCAAAGTGCTGAGATTCCAAGCGTGAGCCAACATACCCGGCCTAAAATTATATCTTGAAGCATAAAAATATTATGATAGATATGACAGAAAACTACAAATAAAAAAGATTAAGTTGAGACTGGGTTAGTCAGCAAAAGCTTTTGTTTAGTCTTAAGCCTCAGAATGGTGTAAAATTTTGATTAAGTCAGAGAAATGTTAAGGGATACCCCCAAAACCATAGGATCATTTCAGGCACCTCCATCCAGAGAATTAATGTAAATGATTTTTTCCCTCTAGATTACGACCTTCAGGGCTCAGTACAGTACCTCACTGTTTTAATACACCAGATGGGCTGATGGAGGAAGAGGCATTTCTTTATGGTTCCACTTTTTTGTAGGGGTAATTCATTCAAATTATACAAAGTATCCATGCCCCCTTTGATTTTTCTCAAAGCACAGTTCACTAATTCCTAACTTTTTGTGTGTGTGTTTTGAGATGGAGTCTTGCTCTGTCACCAAGGTTGGAGTGCAGTGGCATGATCTCGGCTCACTGCAACCTCCACCTCCCGGGTTCAACCAATTCTCCTGCCTCAACCTCCCAAGTTGCTGGGATTACAGACATGTGCTACCATGCCCAGCTAATTTTGTATTTTTAGTAAAGATGGGGTTTTACCATACTGACCAGGCTGGTCTCAAACTCCTGACCTCAAGTGATCTGCCCGCCTTGGCTTCCCAAAGTGCTGGGATTACAGGTGTGAGCCACCATGTCCAGCCCACTGATTCCTAATTTAAACTACCTTGCACTTTGTACATATCTTCCTATAGCATAAATTTTTCTCCCTTTGCCCTAAGGCCCAAATTATTATTTTTTTTCACGTTGTAAACACATAGTCTAGCACAGGACTTGTTACATTATTAGTGCTTAAATACCTAACCATTTTACTTTCACATGTCTGTGTACAAACTATACAGGTACTTGCTCCTAACATTTAAGTATACTCTAAGTTCCTAATTTACTTAGAAAATTGTCTTCTATTATTTGGATTCAAGACAGGTTAGACTACCCAGGCATCTCCTAAAATCAATGCGCTGGTTACTATTAACTCTTCCCTGGGGCCTATACCTATAGTCTCTGAAGTCAACTTTGCTCCTAGCTCCTTTTATCCAATCTAGGTCTAATTTCAAAATTGGACCTAAATCCTGCCCTCATATAGACAAAATGGAAAAACTGTTCATCTTTTCTCCTACTTTCCATGACCTAAGCTTTAGTAACACAATTCTTATGTCCTTCCCCAATCCCAGAAATCATCTCATTTTATTGCACATACTCTAGCAAAATCCAGCACCCAGGAAGCTGTCCATTATATTTTCTTCCTGTCTGGCAACTTCTGATTTTTTTGTTGTTGTTGTTCATTTCAAAATTAACATTTCTCAAATCCACATGTACATTCACATAAATAGCACTGCTCTTCGCTACAGCAAAAATGAGCACTAAACTAAAACATGCATATCTGGAGGAAACATTATTCATCACTGACAACAGAAAGAACAGACACTTGGAAGTTTTCAATGTTTAAAATAAATAACATAGCCAATTCAAAAGTTGGAACAGGATGGGTGCGGTGGCTCACACCTGTAATCCCAGCACTTTGGGAGGCCAAGGTGGGCAAATCACTTGAGGTCAGGAGTTCGAGACCAGCCTGGCCAACATGGTGAAACCCTGTCTCTACTAAAAATACAAAAATTAGCTGGGCATGGTGGCAGGCGCCTGTAATTCCAGCTACTCAGGAGGCTGAGGCAAGAGAATCACTTGAACCCAGGAGATGGAGGTTGCAGTGAGCCGAGATTGCGACTGCACTCCAGCTTAGGTGACGGAGTAAGACCCTACCTCAAAAAAACCAAAAGTTCTAACAGCCAAGGGGTATATAAGCCTGGAAGATAAATTTACAACATCTGATCAGATGTAGAGGACAGCTAGACATATGATCAACTAAGTAAGCCACAATCACTTGAGAAGAACCTTTGAAATTTAGAGCATATGTAAAATAGGAAGCCACTTAAGTTTTTTAATAGGAAGAGGTCATGGTAAAAACATGGGTTAAAGCATATCAATCTATTTATCAGCAATGCATTGAATAAACTGCAAAGAAGCAAAGGCAGACAGAGCTGACAGGAAAGTGATCAGTACAGCCAGAAGGCATTAATAACCTAGGTATTGGGTGCTGAGTGCCTAGATTATGGTAAGTGTAGAAATAAAAAACAGAATCAAACAAAAACTTTCCAAAGAAAAACAAAATGTAGTTGGGCATGGTGGCACACGCCTGTAGCTGGGCATGGTGGCACATGTCAGCTACTTAAGAGGCTGAGGTGGGAGGACAGCTTGAGCCCAGGAGTTTAAGTTCAGCATGGGCAACATGGTAAAACCCCGCCTCTTAAAAAAAAAAAAAAAAAAGATAAAGACATTGGTATCAAATATGTATTAATATCTAACTGCACAGGAGATATGGAAGATAAAAAGGAGAAAGAAATTAAAACAATAACACCACCACTAAGTAGTATGGTAAAAAAAAACAAAACAGAAAAACACTAAGTAGTATGGTAGAAATCCAATGATCCAAGATTGGTCTCAACTGTACTACTCAACAGCTAGCTGTGTATAATAAAGAAGCTCATCCCTCCTCCTTGGGAAAAAAGTTCACCCACTGGTAAAATGAAAGAATTGCCTAGGTGAGCTTAGGGTTCCTTTTATCTCTTTAGCACTCTCACATCTTTGGTAGAAAACACTGTAACAAAATTTAATTAATTTCATTTAGGGGAAAAGACTAAGATCATATTAAGTATTCAAGATTTATTAATTTGGGCAATCTATTTCTACATACTGCGGCTCTAGGGGATTTCAAACTTTGAAAGTTCCAAGTTTTACCAACTCAGACCCAGACAAATTATGTGGTTTCCTCATAGCTAATTAGTACAAAAACTTGTAACAGATCCTTGCATTTTTGACTCCCAAATAAATAATCTTAATGAGAAAAACCTGTTTAATAACTGTTCTCAGCAGAAAAAATATAACAGCCACACTCAAAAAGTAGATCAAATGCCCAACTACAGAAAAAAAAAATGCTATAATAACATAATGGAATGGAATGTAAATATTAAAAATGATAATCATAAAATATTATTGAAATATTACTTCACAAACCAACAGAAAGTTGAGTAAAGATATACAAAGACAGTTGGAAAAGAAATAAAAATGGCTCTGAAAACTGTGAAAAGATAATCTCACTCATAATAAGATAACGCAAATTAAACTTAGATACTTCTTTTCACCCATCAAACGGACAAAAATCAAAAAGTTTGAAAACACATTTGTTGACAATGTTGCAGAATGGCACTACTGATGAGCATGCAAATCTGTACAATTTATGGAGGGCAATTTGGTAATTTGCATTAAAATCTGCATATACTGGCCTAGAAATTCCACTTCTTAATTTTTTTTTTTTTTTTTTTTGAGATGGAGTCTCGCTATGTCGCCCAGGCCGGAGTGCAGTGGCGCCATCTCGGCTCACTACAAGCTCCGCCTCCCGGGTTCATGTCATTCTCCTGCCTCAGCCTCCCCAGTAGCTGGGACTACAGGCGCCCGCCACCACGCCCGGCTAATTTTTTTTTTTGTATTTTTTTTTTCAGTAGAGACGGGGTTTCACTGTGTTAGCCAGGATGGTCTCGATCTCCTGACCTCCTGATCCGCCCGCCTCAGCCTCCCAAAGTGCTGGGATTACAGGCGTGAGCCACCGCGCCCGGCCGAAATTCCACTTCTAATAATATAACCTACTGATATACTTGCAGACTTGTGAAATTACGCACATGTATATGGTGCAGAATTATTACATCATAGTTTATAATAGCAAAACACTAAGAGCTACCCCAATGTTCACCAAGAGAAATTGGTTAAAGTATGATAAATCTATATAAAGCAATACCACGTAGCAATAAAGAGAACAGTAAAAACATGAAAAGAGTTCATAGTGTTATCTCTTTAAAAGCAATAGGCCAGCCACAGTAGCTCATGCCTATAATCCCAGCAGTTTGGAAGGCCAATATGGGAGGGTCATTTGAGCCCAGCGGTTTGAGACCAGCCTGGGAAACACAGTGAGAACCCCATTACTACAAAAAAAAAAAAAAAAAAATCTAAGGCAACATGCGGAATACCATATACAGTATACCACCTTTCATGTAAAAAGAGGAGAAAATAAGAATGCATACGTACTTATTAAGTAACAACACGCTCACAAAAAGTAATAGTAGTGGTGCTGGTGGGAGTGGGAAATAAGTAAGATAACGTACCAGAGATTTTTATGATATGCTATTTCATTTGAAACATTTATGTATTTATCCATGCAAACAAATGTATAGTATTTTGTATAAGCATTTTTATTTAAGTTTAAAGGAAGACTATAAGGTAATATGCACATGCCAACTTTGTAAAATACATAATCACATGGTTAATTTTTAAGTAAAATTTAAATTAGGCAAATAAAATTTAATGCTCCCCTAGGGATTCTACTGAAACTTTTTCATTTAAGTAAAAATAAAAGCAGGCCCAGAAGGCAGTTGTTGCATTCCCCTCAGCCAAGAACTGTCACTTACAGCCCCACCACTGAGCTCAGGCCCAATAACATCTCAACAATCAAGGCACACTATGGCAAGCTTCCCTAGTGAGATAAACCTTATGCAAATCAAGCTCATATCCTTTTGAGTATTGGCACATTCTTACACAAATTAGCAAACGATTACAATTCCAGACCATATCCTTATCCTGACTTAAAATTTCTGCTTGCCTTTTTTATATTTGATTTACCCCCTTGTATTTCTAACCCCTGACAACTGCACATTTAGAGAAGGACTGCTTGGCTCTTCCAATCCTTGTACTGGCCTAAATAAACCTCTCCTGTACTATTAACTATTACCCGACACTGTCGTTGAAAGCAGCACCTGCTAACTCTGTGGCCAAGAAACGTATCTGAGATCTACCCAAATCTGGCCACCAATGAAAGTGAGAACTCAGCTAAATAAAGTGCCAGCCGGGTGTGGTGGCTCACGCCTGTAAGCTCAGTACTTTGGGAGGTTGAGGTGGGTGGATCACCTGAGGTCAAGAGTTCAAGACCAGCATGACCAACACGGTGAAACTCTATCTCTACTAAAAATACAAACATGGTAGCACGTGCCTGTAATCCCAGCTACTCGGGAGGCTGAGGCAGGAGAATCGCTTGAACCCAGGAGGTGGAGGCTGCAGTAAGCTGAGATTGCACCATTGCACTCCAGCCTGGGCAAAGAGAGCAAAGCTCCGTCTCAAAATAATAAAATAAAAAATAAAGATGGGAAATAATGAGATAATAATGATAATAATGATTTGTTGGACATTATATAGGTTTTTGTGTGGCACAAGCAAGAGTATGTGAGTCTAAAAAAAAGACACTAACGAAAATTATCCCCAAATATGTTGAGTTTATTCGGGAATAAGAAATGAGAATTATAATCTGGAATGCATGGGATGGCAAGTCACCAGTGTATCCAGTGAGGAAAGGATAAAGGGAAGCTTTATTAGGAAAAAGGCAGAGATTCACTTAAGCGGCTTAGAAACAGAGTTCACTCATCCCAGCACTTTGGGAGGCCGAGACGGGTGGATCACGAGGTCAGGAGATCGAGACCATCCTGGCTAACATGGTGAAACCCCGTCTCTACTAAAAATACAAAAAACTAGCCGGGCGAGGTGGCGGGCGCCTGTAGTCCCAGCTACTTCGGAGGCTGAGGCAGGAGAATGGCGTAAACCCAGGAGGCGGAGCTTGCAGTGAGCTGAGGTCCGGCCACTGCACTCCAGCCTGGGTGACAGAGCGAGACTCCGTCTCAAAAAAAAAAAAAAAAAAAAAAAAAAAAGAAACAGAGTTCACTCATTCCAGAGGCCCAAAGCCATTGTTGTCAGTTCACTGGTGGAAATGCCATTACTGGGCAAGTGTTCTTTTGAGAGCACTAGGCAAGTACGCTCAAAAAAAGGACTAGGTTTATTACTAGTTGTAAAGAATGTCTAGTAATAAACCTTGTCAAAATAGGAGATGCCCAGATGACATCAAAGAGTTTCTTGTGGGGTTTTAGAAAGTTCCTGAAAATGGTTCTTTCTTTTCTCTCTCAATTTTTATGGAGATGAGGTCTTCAAGTGACCATCCTGCCTCAGCATTCCAAGTCCATGGGATTACAGGTGTGAGTCACCATGCCCGACTTTTTGGAAACACTCATCTCACACACGTAAGCAGGAGCCTCCTCTGTCTGTGACCTTCCTGGCCCTATTTTGTTTGGATCTGACAAAAGTGATTCATCCTAATATCTGTAACTTTCACAAGTATTTGTATGTTTTTACATTTTTAATAGCTTTAATTGTACAAATAATATAAAAATAAATTTTCATTGTCGAAAATGTTATACAGAAGCACATAAAAAGAGTAAATCTTTTTCAAATAAAGGCATACCTCATTCTACTGTGCTTCCCTTTATTACACACTTCATGGATATTGCATTTTTCACAAATTGAAGGTATGTGGCAACCCTGTTTCAAACAAGTTCATTGGCCCATTTTCCCAACAGCATACACATACTTTGTGCGTCTGTGTCACATCTTGGTAATTCCTGCAGTATTTCCAACTTTTTCATTATTACTGTATTTGTTATCGTGATCTAGGATCAGTGACTTTTGGTGTTACTATTTTAATTGTTTTGAGGCACCACAAACCATGCCCAAAGACGGCAAACGTAATTGGTAAACTGTGTGTGTGTTCTGCTTTACCTACCTGTCCTTTCCCCGTCTCTCTCCCCTTCCTCAAGCCTTCCTATTCCCTGAGACACAGTAATATTAAAATTAGGCCAGTAAACAACCAATCTTACAAGGGCATCTAAATGAACATTCAAGTGAAAGGACAAATTGCACATATCTCACTTTCAATCAAAAGCTAGAAGTGGGCTGGGCGTAGTGACTCACGCCTGAAATCCCAGCACTTTGGGAGGCCAAGGCGGGCGGATCACCTAAGGTCAGGAGTTCGAGATCAGCCTGACCAACATGGCAAAACCCCATCTCTATTAAAAATACAAAAATTAGCTGGGCGTGGTGGTGGGAGCCTGTAATCCCAGCTATTCGGGAGGCTGAAACAGGAGAATCTCTTGAACCCATGAGGCGGAGGATGCCGTGAGCTGAGATCGTACCATTGCACTCCAGCCTGGGCAACAAGAGTGAAACTCTGTCTCAAGAAAACATAAAAAAAAAAAAAAAAAATGCTAGGAATGATTAAGCTTATAAGGCAGGCATGTCAAAAGCCAAAAGCCAACACAGGCCAAAAGTTAGGCCTCTTACAGCAGTTAGCCAAACTGCAAATGCAGAGGAAAAGTTCTTGAAAAAAATTAAAAGTGCTACTCCAATGAACACAAGAATAAAAGAGTGAATCAGGCTTGCTGCTGATGTGAGGCAGGTTTTGGTGGTCTGGACAGAAGATCAAACCAGTCACAACATTCCCTTAAACCAAGGCGTAATCCAGAAAAAGATAAACTCTCTTCAATTACATGAAAACTAAGCAGTGAGGAAGCTGCAGAAGGAAAGTGTGAAGCTAGCACAGGTTTATGAGGTTTAAGGAAAGAGTTGTCCTCATAACACAAAAGGTGCAAGGTGAAGCAGCAAGTTATCCAGATCTAGCTAAGATCATTTGATGAAGGTGCCTACACTAAAGAGATTTTCGCTGTAGACAAAACAGCTTTACGTAGGAAGAAGATGCCATCTAGGACTTTCACAGCTAGAGAGAAGTCAATGCCTGACTTCCAAGCTTCAAAGGACAGGCTGACTCTCTTGTGAAGGGCTAATGTACGCAGTGACTTTAAGTTGAAGGAAATGCTCATTCATCATTCTGAAAATCCTTAGGGCCCATAAGAATTATACTATATCTCACAATTTGCAATTGCAAAAAATATGGAACCAACCTAAATGCCCATCAACCAACAAGTGGATAAAGAAAATGTGGTGTATATACACCACGGAATATTAGCCATAAAACAGAATGAAATAATGGCTTTTGCAGCAACTTGGATGGAGCTGGAGGCCATTCTTCTAAGTGAAGTATCTCTGGAATGGAAAACCAAATATTGTATGTTCTCATTTATAAGTGGGAGCTAAGGTATGAGGGCACAAAGGCATAATAATGATATAATGGACTTTGGGGACTCTGGAGGGACAGGTGGGAGGGGAGTGAGGGATAAAAGACTACATATTGAAGCCTAGGCATGGTGGCTCATGCTTGTAATCTCAGCACTTTGGGAGGCAGAGGCAGACAGATCACCTGAGGTCGGAAGATTGAGACCAGCCTGACCAACATGAGGAAACTCCGTCTCTACTAAATATACAAAATTAGCTGGGCATGGTGGCGCATGCCTGTAATCCCAGCTATGCAGGAGGCTGAGGCAGGAGAATTGCTTCAACCCGGGAGGCAGAGGTTGCAGTGAGCCGAGATTGTGTCACTGCACTCCGGCCTGAGCAACAAGAGTGAAACTCCAGCTCAAAAAAAAAGACTATATATTGGGTTCAGTGTACAGTGCTCAGGTGACAGGTGCACCAAAATTTCAGAAATCACTACTAAAGAATTTATCCGGCCAGGCATGGTGGCTCACGCCTGTAATCCCAGCACTTTGGGAGGCTGTGGCGGGCGGATCACAAGGTCAGGAGTTCGAGACCAGCCTGGCCAATATGGTGAAGGCTTGTCTCTACTAAAAATACAAAAATTAGCTGGGCGTGGTGGTGCATGCCTGTAGCCCCAGCTACCTGGGAGGCTGAGACAGGAAAATCACTTGAACGCAGGAGGCAGAGGTTGCAGTGAGCCAAAATAGTGTCGCTGCACTCCAGCCTGGGCGACAGGGCGAGACTCCATCTCAAAAACAAACAAACAAAAAATAATTCATCCATGTAACTGAAAACCACCTATACCCCAAAATCTATTGAAATAAAATAAATAAAAGAGATTAAACTCATAATAAAATTTTAAAAAGCAATTATGCTATATCTACTCTGCCTATGCTCTATAAATGAAACAACAAAGCCTGGATGACAACACATCTGTTTACAGTATGGCATACTGAGTATTTTAAGCCCACTGTTGAGACCTACTGCTCAGAGAAAAAAAAGAAAAAGATTCCTTTCAAAATATCACTGTTCAATGACAACGCACTTGGTAACCCAAGAGCTCTGAGAGAGATGTACAAGGAGATTAACACTGTTCATGCCTGCCAATATAACATCCATTCTGCAGCCCATGGACTAAGGATTAATTTCAAGTCTTATTATTAAGGATATAAATTTCATAAGCCTTTAACTGCTATACATAGTGATTCCTCTGACGGATCTTGATAAACTAAGCTGAAAACCTTCTGCAAAGGATTCATCATTCTAGATGCCATTAAGAACATTTGTGATTCATGGGAGGAGGTCAAAATATCAACATTAACAAGAGTTTGGAAAAAGTTGACTCCAACCCTCATGGACAACTCTGAGGGTTTCAATATTTCAGTGAAAGGCCAGGTGCCATGGCTCACACTTGTAATCCCAGCACTTCGTGAGGCCAAGGTGGGTGGATCACCTGTGGTCGGGAGTTTGAGAGCCTGACCAACATGGAAAAACCCCATCTCTACTAAAATTACCAAATGAGCCAGGTGTGGTGGCGCATGCCTGTAATCCCAGCTACTCAGGAGGCTGAGGCAGGAGAATCGCTTGAGCCCGGGAGGCAGAGGTTGCGGTGAGCTGAGAGTGCGCCATTGCACTCCAGCCTGGGCAACAGAGTGAAATTCCGTCTCGGGGAAAAAAAAAGTCTACGGCCATACCACCCTGAACGCACCCAATCTCGTCTGATCAGTGGAAGAAGTTATTGCGTATGTGGAGGAAACAGGAAGAGAACTAGAATTAGAAGTGGAGCCTGAATAGCACGCTGGAATTCTAATTCAAAAGTTGCAAGTTTGAGTCCTGCTAGAGTCAAAAAAAGAAAAATTATTTTTGTAAATTTCAATTTTTTTTAAAGTAGAGCCTGAAGATGTGAATGGATTTCTGTGATCTCACGGCAAAACTTGAATGGATGAAGAGTTCATCCATGTTCATCCAGCAGCCATCAACATGGATGAACTCTGCTCTGGAGGAACAAACTTAAGTGGTTTCTTGAGATGAAACCTACTCCTAGTGAAGATGCTGTGAACATTGCTGAAATGACAATAAGGGATTTACAATCCATTAACTTTGTTCATAAGGCAGCAGCAGGAGTTGGGAGAAGTGACTCAAGTTTTGAAAAAATTTTCAAAGAAATTACTTGTGTAAAACACTATCAATCAGCATCCTACGCTACAGAGAAATCTTTTGTGAAAGAAAAAGTCTATTGATGCTGCAAACGTCAACGTTGTCTTATTTTAAGAAATTGCCACAGCCACCCCAGTCTTCAGCAACCACTACCCCTGATTAGTCAGCAGCCATCAACATGGAAGGAAGACCCTCTATCAGCAAAAGGATTGTCACTTGCTAAAGGCTCAGATGATTGTTACCATTTTTTAGCAATAAAGATTTTTATTTTTGACATGGAGTCTCACTCCAGCACTCAAGTTGGAGTGCAGTGGTGTGATCTTGGCTCACTGCAACCTTGGCCTCTGGGGTTCAAACAATTCTCCTGCCTCAGTCTCCCAAGTAGCAGGGATTACAGGCATGCACCACCATGCCTGGCCTTTTTTTTTTTTTTTGTAGTTTTAGTAGAGACAGGGTTTCACCATGTTGGCCAAGCTGGTCTCAAACTCCTGACCTCAGGTGATCTGCCTGCCTCGGCTTCCCAAAGTGCTGAGATTACAGGTGTGAGCCACCGTTTCTGGCCCAATAAAGCATTTTTAATTAAGGCATGTACATATTTTTTTGCTGTTGTTGTTGTTGTTTTGAGATGGAGTCTCGCTTTGTCACCCAGGCTGGAGTACAGTGGTACAATCTTGGCTCACTACAACCTCCACCTCCCGGGTTCAAGCGATTCTCCTGCCTCAGTCTCCTGAGTAGCTGGGACTACAGGCACCCACCGCTACACATGGCTAATTTTTGTATTTTTAGTGGAGACGGGGTTTCACCATATTGGCCAGGCTGGTCTCGAACTTCTGACCTTGTGATCCGCCCGCCTTGGCCTCCCAAAGTGCTGGGATTACAGGTGTGAGCCACCGTGCCCAGCCTGTGTTTTAGATACAATGTTACTTACTGCACACTTCACAGACTACACTATAGTATAAACATAACATTTATATGCACTGGGAAACCAAAAAATTAATATGACTTGCTGTTTTGCAACATTAGCTTTATGGCAGTGGTCTGGAACCAAACCTGTGACGAGGCACGCCTATACCTAAAATACCATCACTCTCCCTAGAAGTAACCTCAGAAAGCAGTTTAATATGCATCTTTCCTGAAATTTTTCTATGTATTTACATATAAATAATATTGTACATTGTCTTAGTCTGTTGTGGCTGCTGTAACAATATACCTTATACTGGGTAATTCATAAACAACAAAAAATTATTGCTTATAGTTCTGGAGGCCGGGGAGTCCAAGATGAAGGCACCAGCAGATTCTGTGTCTAGTAAGGGCCTGTTCCCCATAGACACGGGCTTCTCATGGCTTCCTCACTTGGTGGGAGAGGCAAAGTAGCGCCCTTCAACCTCTTTTATATGAGCACTAATCCCTTTCAATACATACATTCCAATTTACAATTTCCAGCAATGTATGAGTGAACTCCTGTTCCTGTATTAGATACAAGTTAAGCAACCCTAATCCACAAATCTGAAATGCCCTAAAATCCAAAACTTTTTGAGTGTGGCCACGATGTTACAAGTAGAAAATTTCATACCTGACACATTTTTCTCATTGTATTAATGGTATGTCTTTTTTTCACCATTCAGTACGTATGTGTGAATAAGCATAAGATGATTGCTAATTGGTAGCATATAAATTCAGAGTCGCCGGGCGCGGTGGCTCAAGCCTGTAATCCCAGCACTTTGGGAGGCCGAGGCGGGCGGATCACGAGGTCAGAAGATCGAGACCATCCTGGCTAACACCGTGAAACCCCGTCTCTACTAAACAATACAAAAAACTAGCCGGGCGAGGTGGCGGGTGCCTGTAGTCCCAACTACTCGGGAGGCTGAGGCAGGAGAATGGCGTAAACCCGGCAGGCGGAGCTTGCAGTGAGCTGAGATCTGGCCACTGCACTCCAGCCTGGGCGACAGAGCGAGACTCCGTCTCAAAATAAATAAAATAAAATAAAATAAATTCAGAGTCAGCAACAATGGTTATGCCAAATAAACACAGAACGTCCACATGGGTGGATGCAATCTCATGATAACAAGGTGACACCTATGCTTCTGATGGCTCAGTGTATATAAACTTTGTCTCATACAAAAGAATTATTTAAAATATGGTATAAAATTACCTGCAGGCTATATATATAAGGTGCATATGAAACATAAATGAATTTTGTGTTTAGACTTGGGTCCCATCCCCAAGACATCTCATTATGTATATTCAAATATTCAAAAATCAAAAAAAAAAAAAAATCTAAAAGCTTCTGGTCCCAAGCATTTCAAGTAAAAGATAATCAACCTGTGTCATCAATCTTTTCCATTTATATGATAGATTTTTAAAATGACATCTAAATTAATTTGTATATTCTTTTTAGTAAGAGAACTTTATAATCTTTATTTTTCAAGAGTTTATCACTGTTGCTGTGAGAGCTGGAATATTAAGTTATATTTATTTTACTTAGTTCCAGTCTATTCCCAGCCCTGAGGCATCATCTTCTCTTCATTGTAAAAAGTGGGACATTGTTTTCAATGTAAAGTAATATGTCTATTCCATCCAGTGTTATTTTTTAGTGGAATGTTATTTTAATTAAACAACCCCACCCCACGCTACTCACCCAAAAAAGGTTAAAACATTCTCAACTTAAACCATTTCAATACTTTTCCAATTCAATCTGAGTTCTACTACCACTGACTGGAAAGATTTTCATCCAACCTTTCGCTTTTTTTTTTTTTTTTTTTTTTTGAGAAGGTGTCTCACTCTGTCACCCACGCTGGAGTGCAATGGCACAATCTCAACTCACCGCAACCACCACCTCCTGGGTTCAAGTGATTCTCCCATCTCAGCCTCCCAAGTGGTGGGACTACAGGCATGCACACCACACCCGGCTAACTTTTGTATTTTTTGTAGAGATGGGGTTTCATCATGTTGGCCAGGCTGGTCTTGAACTTCTGACCTCAGGTGATCCACTCACTTCGGCCTCCCAAAGTGCTGAGATTACAGGCATGAGCCACTGTGCCCGGCCAAGCTTTTGCTTTCTAATGGCTGATTATACTTTCAAAATACTTGAATAAATTATCCATTCATTTCATTCATTATGCAAAACAATGATTTAATCTAAACAGCAACAAGGTTCTCAAAAATATTCCAGAAGTTTCATCTTCACAAATTACTGGAAAACATAATTATTATTCTGCCACATTTACCTCTGAAAACAGAAAAAAAAAAAAAAAAGACGACTGAAAATCTGAATGAATAGTAATGGCGAACAAGATGCCAAACTCCATACTAAAAATTACAGTATGCCCAATTCAATTGAGGAATAGTGATATCATTACCTTAGTGCTCCACAACAAAGATGGATGCACTTTTTCTTAATCTATCTATTTTATTAAAACTGCAACCTAGAACAACTTACTAAATATACACTAAGCAACAGTGTAAACATAAACAAATTCATTTATTTCACTGATATGTGCAATGCTGCTTCTTTGCAAAGGGTGTATGTTATCGCAAAATATTTGCCATCTATGAGAACAGCTTCCATGAACCTAGGAGAAAAGTGAAAAAAGTTAGCATCTGTTATGCCTGTATTTAAGATTTAATGACGCCAGGTGCAGTTGCTCACACCTGTAATCCCAGCACTTTGGGAGGCCAAGGAGGGCGGATCACTTGAGGTCAGGAGTTTGAGACCAGCCTGGCCAACATGGTGAAACCCCATCTCTACTAAAATACAAAAATTAGCTGGGCATGGTGGTGCATGCTGGTAATCCCAGCTACTCGGGAGGCTGAGGCAGAAGAATCGCTTGAACTTGGAAGGCAGAGGTTGCAGTGAGCCGAGATCACACCACTGCACTCCAGCCTGGGCAACAGAGCAAGACTCCATCTCAAAAAGAAAAAAAAAAAAGACTTAATTGGATTTATAAGAGCAGATTTAAGGAGTTTCAAATTAACCAGCCAAGATTCCATGTGCAACCTATAAGAATCCTTGTAATTGCCGGGCGCAGTGGCTCAAGCCTGTAATCCCAGGACTTTGGGAGGCCGAGGAGGGTGGATCACCTGAGGTCAAGAGTTCAAGACCAGCCTGGCCAACATGTGAACCCCATCTCCATAAAAATACAAAAATTAGCCGGGCATGATGGCAGGTGCCTGTAATCCCAGCTACTTGGGCGGCTGAGGCAGGAGAATCGCTGGAACCCAGGAGGCGGAGGTTGCAGTGAACCGAGATTGCACCATTGCACTCCAGCCTGGGTGACAGAGCGAGACTCCATCTCATAAATAAATAAATAAATAAATAAAAATGAAGGCCGGGCGTGGTGGCTCAAGCCTGTAATCCCAGCTCTTTGGGAGGCCGAGATGGGAGGATCACAAGGTCAGGAGATCGAGACCATCCTGGCTAACCCGGTGAAACCCCGTCTCTACTAAAAAATACAAAAAACTAGCCGGGCGAGGTGGCAGGCGCCTATAGTCCCAGCTACTCGGGAGGCTGAGGCAGGAGAATGGCGTGAACCCTAAAGGCGGAGCTTGCGGTGAGCTGAGATCCGGCCACTGCACTCCAGTTTGGGCGACAGAGCGAGGTTCCGTCTCAAAAAAAAAAAAAAACAAAATAAATAAAAATGAATCATTGTAATTGACATATTTTCATAATTGATTTCATACCCAAGAGTTTATATATCTATAGAACTCACTGAATTAGGCTTAAGTATCTGATGAGAGCCGAAGCATGAGTACTATAAAAGGTAAAAAGCCTAATAGAATACTTTAGGCATTAAAGGTATTCAAATGTTTTCTGACTTAAATAGAAATACAGGCTGGGTGCATTGGTTCACGCTTGTAATCCCACCATTTTGAGAGGCTGAGGTGGGAAGACTGTTTGAGGCCAGGAATTCAAGACAGTTCAGGCAACAGAGTAAGACTCCATCTCTACACACACAAAAAAATTTTCTTAAATAAAAATAAAAAATAAGTAGAAATATACTAAGTTTAATAGTGTTAACTAATTTTAAATATAAGTATATTATAAATAGATTATAGGACTGGGACTGAGGATTGAAAATCATGTTTCTGGCTTCGTTTTATCACTGCTTCCAGGTGCATGCCTTAGACACGTAACGACAAACACTATTCTTTTTCTATACTATTCCTAGAACCAGTTCTTCTTAAGATTTAATTGATATCTCACCTCATCCTCAAAAAACATAAAGTCATTACCACTGTTGATTTCTTCCCCTGAATTTCTGTAGAACATTTTGTACCACTATTATGGTACCTTGCTTATTAAGCCATTTTTATAAATACCTGCCAACTTGCCAAAGGAGACTGCACACCTCCAGATATAAAGTTCACTTTAGGTTTCTTAGCATTCCCAGTGCCAATTAATGCATTTGAATTTACTACCAACTGAAATAACAAGTGTCACTGTTCAATTACACTAGAGTAGATATAAAAAAAACTTAGGTTCTATTCTAGTCCTGCTGCCAGCCAGCCCTGTGACCAGTAAAAGCCTTCACTGAGACTATATTCGGGAAGATGCAGGGCACTGGTGCATCTTTTTTGCTTTGTCTTAGAAAAAGACTTTCTAAGTCCTTTTCCGGTTTTAAGAGTTCATTTCAGAAAAATAAAATATAAAGGTACTTTGTACATTCTGGAGAAACAAGGCCATCCTGAGTGTTTTTGTTTTTGTTTTTTGTTTTTCAGACGGAGTTTCACTCTTGTTGCCCAGGCTGGAGAGCAATGGTGCGATCTCAGCTCACTGCAACCTCTGCCTCCCAGGTTCTCCTGCCTCAGGCTTCCTAGTAACTGGGATTACAGGCACGTGCCACCACGCCTGGTTAATTTCGTATTTTTAGTAGAGATGGGATTTCACCATGTTGGTCAGGCTGGTCTCGAACTACTGACCTCAGGTGACCCGCCCGCCTCAGCCTCCCAAAGTGCTGGGATTACAGGTGTGAGCCACCACGCCCAGCCCTGAGTGGTTTTTAATGAGACAGCATCCTATATTAGTCTCATCCATTTAAGCAAATCATAATCTAAAATGTCCATTTATCATTATTTCATTCAGATCATTATTTATTGAGCAAAGTTTTGCAAGGACACAGCCAGAGGCACAAAGATGAACAAGACATAGTCTTTGCCCACCAACACCTTATAATTTAGTAGTGAAGATAAAACTATTCAAATAACCATAAAGCAGCTGGGAGCAATGGCTCATGCCTGTAATCCCAGCAATTTGGGAGGCAAAGGTGGGTGGATTGCTTGAGCTCAAGAGTTCAAAACCAACCTGGACAACATGGCAAAACCTTGTCTCTACAAAAAAATTAGTTTTTTAAAATTAAATTTTAAAAAAATTACTTGGGCATGGTGGCACAAGCCTGTAGTCCCCACCAGTCAGGAGTCTGAGGTGGGAAGATCACTTGTGCCCAGGAGGTCAAGGCTACAGTGAGGCATGATCATGCCACTGTGCTCCAGCCTGGGTGACACAGCAAGACTTTGTCTCAAAAAAAAAGAACCACTAGGCACTGTGGCATGTGCGTGTAGTCCCAGCTACTCAGGAAGCTGAGGCAGGAAGATCATTTGAGCCCAGGAGTTCTGGGCTATAGTGTGCTACATGCCCATCAGGTGTCCGCAGTAAGTTCAGCATCAATATGGTAACATCAACAGGTTGCTTAAGGAGGGGTGAATCAGGCCAGGTCAGAAACAGAGCAGGCCAAAACTCCCATGCTGATCAGTAGTGGGATTAGGCCTGTGAACAGCACTGCAGTCCAGGCTGGGCAATGCAGTGAGACCCTGTCTGTTAACAAAAAAGAAAAAACAAAAACAGCCATAATACAAGGCAGAAAAAAAAAAAGCAAGGGTTACAAGAACACATTAACAGGGATTCAATTACATTAGGTTGGGAAGTGGAAAGGGCTCAACATAGGCTTCAAGGAAGATTATTTGGGGTAGGAAACAGCTAACTATTCTTCACAAAATAGTTTGGCTGAATGGATTATCTTTTTTTTTTTTTTGAGACAGAGTCTTCCTCTATTGCCCAGGTTGGAATGCAGTAGTGCCATCTTACCTCACTGCAACTTCCACCTCCCAGGTTCAAGTGATTCTCCTGCCTCAGTATCCCAAGTAGCTGGGACTACAAGTGTGTGCCACCATACCTGGCTAATTTTTGTATTTTTAGTAGAGATGGGGTTTCACCATGTTGGCCAGGCTGGTCTTGAACTCCTGACCTCAAGTGATCCGTCTGCCTTGGCCTCCCAAGGCATGATGACAGGCATAAGCCACCTCACCTGGCCTGAATGCATTATCTTACAGTCCTCTAACATTTTGTTGCTAGATGATAATATATAGATGAAACTATTCGAGGAATGGGATAAGCTACTAGAAATACACTGTGTACTGTACAACTATAATACTGCTCAAAACATGACACTATATTAGATTTTAATTATGCCAAATCATTTTTAAAACATCTCTATAGATTTTTTTAGATGAAATGAATATTGCCAGTTCTTCAATGAAGACACCGGAATGACCGTCAAAATACAGTAGAGATTAACATTCATGTCCAGAAAAGATACATTTCATAGCTTAAAGTGACAGTGACAGAATAAATGAGAAAAGCTCACACTTCAGCTAAGGTTGTTCTGAGAAGTATCTTCCAATAGCAGAGAAAGCTATTTTAAATGATCTGGATGAGAATGTAAAGTTAATTTAAGTTACACAATCTCTACAGTATAAAATGATAATTACAGAAACAAGAATCATCTCATAGAAATGTTAGGTTTGAGACAGAAGCTTTGCACAAGTTCTTGTTAAAGAAAGATGCTATCAAAAAGCAGGTCAACATTCCACAGTACTTCACCTTCTGATACTCTCTGAAACAGTCCTTTGTGCACCAAGAACCTCCATGGTTCACCTTCTTAAAACACCATAGAGCCTTTTTACTGCAACAATAAAACCTGAAACTTACGTCTGGTGAAGTAGTAAAGGGTGAAAATCTGCTCTTCCAAATAACTGCACAGAAAAACAAAATGTGGAAAAGAAAAAGAAAAAATAAATCAACCAAAGAAACACTTATTTAAAGCAAAAACCAACCATTCAGGTAATTACAGAAACAATGACGTCTAAAACCTCTATAATGTGTTAATGTGTTCAGATCATACATAAGGTTTCAATATGTAAAATTTCCATAAAATATCATCTCCAACTTAATTTTCAATCCAAGTCTTGGAAATTAAGTAGCTATAGAGCTTTAATAGTTAATACATCCTTTTTTTTTTTTTGGAGATAGGGTCTCACTCTGTTGCCCAGACTGGAGTGCAGTGGTGCAATGATGGCTCACTGCAGCCTCCACCACCTGGGCTCAAGCAACGCTCCCACTTCAGCCTCTGAGTAGCTGGGACTACAGGCACATGCCACACAGCTGGCCATTTTTTGTAGCGATGGGGTCTCACTATGTTGCCCAGGCTGGTCTTGAGCTGCTGAACTCAAGTGATCTGCCTACATCAGCCTCCCAAAGTGCTGGGATTATAGGTGTGAGTCACCACACTGGGCCTAATAAATATTTTTTAATGTACCTAAGAGCCATTAAAAAACTACAGGATGAAAAAAAAATGAGCCATCAATAAGGAAAGCTTAAACCCTGCTCCAAAGGAAATTAGAACCGAGAAAATACTGATTTGCACAAGGAAAAGATCAGGGTGCATGGAAGCAAAAGGACAGAGGAATAGCCTGGAAGAAAGCATTTGTGGAAAACCATGTTTTACTCTCCACCTCTCTCAAACACCTTTGGTTTTAGGTTCTTTTTTTTTTTTTTTTTTTTTTTGAGACAGAGTTTCCTTGTGTTCCCCAGGCTAGAGTGCAGTGGTGCAATCTTCACTCACTGCAGCCTCCACCTCCCAGTTCAAGTGATTCTCACACCTCAGCCTCCTGAGCAGCTGGGACTATAGGTGCCCGCCACCATGCGCAGCTAATTTTTGTATTTTTAGTAAGTTCATTTTTTATCAAAAGCTAAGACACACTTCAACTTTAAACCCTGTTTTAGAGTTCAAACATTTTATCCTCACTTTATATACCTTGTAGCAACACCAGCAATGACAGAATTTTAGCATGTAACCTAAAATTTCATTTTAGGCCAGGTCTGATGGCTCACGCCTATAATCCCAGCACTCTGGGAGGCCAAGGCAGGTGGATCACCTGAGGCCAGGAGTTCGAGACCAGCCTAGCCAACATGGTGAAACGCTGTCTCTACTAAAAACACAAAAATTAGCCAGGCACGGTGGCATGTGCCTGTAATCCCTTCTACTCGGGAGGCTGAGGCAGGAGAATCACTTGAACCACTGCACTCCAGCCTAGGCGACAGAGCGAGACTCTGTCTCAAAAAAAAAAAAAAAAATTATTTTAAATGTTTCTGTTTAAACAATGCTTACTATCGGGTTAATCCAATAAGTTGCTGTTAACCAGTTAATCAGTACAGTCATCCCTCAGTATCTGCAAGGGATAGGTTCCAGGACACTCATAGACACCAAAATCCCAGATGCTCAAAAGTATCTTATGTAAAATGGTATAATATTTACATTCAAACTATGCACATCCTGTCATATATTCTAAACGATCCCTAGATAACTTATAATATGTAATACAGTGTAAATGCTATGTAAATAGTTGTTATACATTGTATTTTTAATTTGTATTACTTTTCACTGCTGTATTGTTTTTTAATTATTTTTTTTCAATTTTTTTTTTTTTTTTTTTTTTGAGACAGGGTATCGCTCTGTTGCCTGGGCTGGAGTGCAGTGGCATAGTCATAGCTCACTGCAGCCTCTCTCTTCCAGGGTCAAGCAGTCCTCTTGCCTCTGCCTCTGAGTAGCTTGGACTACAGATACACACCACCACACCCAGCTAATTTTTATTTTTATTTTTAGTAGAGATGAGGTCTTGCTATGTTGCCCAAGCTGGTCTCGAACTCCTGAGCTCAAGTCACACTCCCACTTCAGCCTCCAAAGTTCTGGAATTACAGTTGTGAGCCACCATGCCCAGCATCAAATATTTTTAATCCATGGTTGGTTGAATCCATGAAGAAGGAACCCATGGATAAAGGCCAGGTACTGTGGCTCACACCTGTAATCCCAGCACTTTGGGAGGCCAAGGCAGGTGGATCACCTGAGGTCAGGAGTTCAAGACTACCCTGACCAACATGGTGAAACCCCATCTCTACTAAAAATACAAAAATTTAGCTGGGCATGGTGGTGGCTGCCTGTAATCCCAGCTAGCTACTCAGGAGGCTGAGGCAGGAGAATCGCTTGAACTCAGGAGATGGAGGTTGCAGGGAGCCAAGATTGTGCCACTGCACTCCAGCCTGGGCAACAGAGCGAGACTCTATCTCAAAAAAAAAAGAATCCATAGATATGAATAGCTGACTGTATTTGATTATTCACTTGGGATTTTCTAAACCTAAAGGCTCCTGGAATATTAATTTAAATCTTAATCATCAAAGCAAAATATGAAATCATTTTGTTCGGTTGAGGTTTTTCTATGAAATGTGTGTGTTTTAAAGACAACAGGTGTAGTTGAAGACTATGGCACATGCCTGTCTCTCTCTTCCATTATTTTCTCCAAAAACAATGCAAAAACAATAAGGGGAAAATAACACTGCGTGAAAACCACAACCCCAGCATGTTTTGAAGACAGGATGCCTAAACTTCAAAATAATACTAAGCAGTAAGAGAAAAAGCACCAAATCTCAGGGCACGACCTCTCATGCTCCTCCCCTACATCTTTCACCTCAAGACTCTTCGAGCAAAGGCAGACTGAGAAAAATGCCATGAATAATAAAGAAGAGAACTAGCAATAGAGCCTAAGGTTAACAGAAAAGTATCACAAGTAAAAGTAGGTCTACGTTAACTCGGAAAACACTTTTTGTCAAAAGTGTCTGTAATCCCAGTGCCTTGGGAGGCTGAGGTAAGAGGAATGCTTGAGTCCAGGAGTATAAGACTAGCCAATACAGCAAGACCCCAGTCTACAAAAAATAAAAAATTAGCCAGACATGGTGGTGTGTGCCTGTAGTCCTAGCTACTCAGGAGGCTAAGGTGAGAGGATATCTTGAGCCCAGGAGTTCCAGGTTACAGTGAGGAATCATGCCGCTACACTCCAGCCTAGACAACAGAGTGGCAGCCTGTCTAAAAAAACAAAAACAAAAAACAAAAAAAAGGCCAGGCGCAGTGGCTCACACCTGTAATCACAGCACTTTGGAAGGCCACGGCACACAGATCACTTGAAGCCAGGGATTCGAGATTAGCCTGGGCAACATGGTGAAATGCCGTCTCTACTTAAAAAAAAAAAAAAAAATTAGCTGGGAATGGTGGTGCACGTCTGTAATCCCAGTTACTTGGGTGGCTGAGGCACGAGAATGGCTTGAGCCTGGGAGGTGGAGGTTGCAGTGAGCTGAGATCGCACCACTGCACTCCAGCCTGGGCTACAGAGTGAGACTCTATCATTCATAAATAAATAAATACATTTTAAATTTTAATTTTAATTTTAAAAAATACTATTTAAGCAAGGTCCCTAAGCCACTTCTTTGAGAGAAAAACACTTTTAAACTGAGGTTTCTCCTGTGTGATAGGTACAGCATGGGTCAATAAACTTGTCTTTTTCTTGTTAATCTGATTTTTGTTTTTGAAAGTGACATAGTTTGGATTTATGTCCCCACCCAAATCTCACGTTGAATTGTAATTGCCAGTGTTGGAGGAGGTGCCTCATGGGAGGTGACTGGATCATGGGGGGCAGATTTTTTCCTTGCTGTTCTGTGACAGTGAGTGAGTTCTCATGAGATCTGGCTGTTTAAAAGTGTGTAGTACTTCCCCCGCTTCTCTCTCTCCTGCTCTGGCCATGTGAAGATGAGCCTGCTTCCCCTTTAACTTCTGCCATAATTGAATGTTTCCCGAGAACTCCCCAGCCATGCTACCTGTACAGCCTGCAGAACTGTGGGTCAATTCTTTCTTCATAAATTACCCAGTCTGAGGTGTTTTTTTTTTTTTTTTTATAGCAGTGCAAGAATGGACTAATAGAGAGAGAGTCTCAACTAAGAATCTATGAGGGAAACGAAAAAAAAAACTTACATTTTCTCCCCAATTACACACACTTTAGCTCTAAAGCCAGTATCTTCTTTAATGAAGAAATACCAAAGGCATTTCCACTAAGAATAGGAACAATGCAAGTATGGCCACTATTTCCACCACTGTTCAATATAGTATAATACGAATTGGTTAGTGTAGTTAGACAAGAAAACTCAATTAGACATAAGAATTGGCAAAGAGGAACTAAAACCATTTCTATTCGAAAATGATATGATAGTAAACCTGGAAAACACAGTTTCCCAAAGCATGGCACTATTGTCTTTTTGAAGAGATAATTCTTGGCTGTGGGGGGCTGTCCTATGCATTGTAGGATGTTTAGCACCACCTCTGGCTTTCAAATGCTAGATGCCAGCAGCACCATCTCCACCCAGTTATAACAACCAAAAATGACTTTAGACATTAACAAGTTGCCCTTGGGGGAAAAATCAGACCAGGTTGAGCCAATGCCTTAAAGAATTCATTGTAAAGCTAACTCAAACAACAAAAAATTCCACTAAGGTGGCAAGTCATGAAATTAACGTACAGAAATCAATAGCCTTCATGTATAAAAACAATAATCTGTTACAGGACATAATGGACTGGGCGCAGCGACTCACGCCTGTAATCTCAGCACTTTGGGAGGTCGAGGAGCGCAGATCACCCGAGGTCAGGAGTTCAAGACCATCCTAGCCAACATGGTAAAACCCTGTGTCTACTAAAAATATAAAAATTAGCTGGGCGTAGTGGCAGGCGCCTGTAATCCCAGCTACTCGGGAGGCCGAGGCAGAAAAATTGCTTGAACCCGGGAGGTGGAGGTTGCAATGGGCCGAGATTGTGTCGCTGCACTCTAGTCTGAGCGACTAAGTGAAACTCCGTCTTAGGAAAAAAAAAAAAAAAAATGGGCATAATGGTAGTGGAAATCTCAGTTACAACAGCAACAGAAAAGAAGACCAAATAGGAATAAACAACTCTAAATGAGGAAATGCTTCTTCTGAAGACTCAAATGGAGTCTACATTTTACTTAAAGAAGGTAACTCAATATCATAAACCCTTTTTGCTAAGCAAATGTATAGATTTAATGTACTCTCAATAAAAGTACCAATATGCTTTATTTGTTATGGAGTTAAACAAGTTTATATGGAAAAACAAACATGGAAAAATAGTCAGAAAAATACTGAAGGAAAAAAAAAAAACCCAGGCACAGTGGCTCACACTTATAATCCCCAACACTTTGGAAGGCCGAGGTGGGTGGACCAACTTGAGGTCAGGAGTTTGAGACCAGCCTGGCCAACATGGTGAAACCCTGTCTCTACTAAAAATACAAAAATTAGCCAGGCATGGTGGCAGGTGCCTGTAATCCCAGCTACTCGGGAGGCTGAGGCAGGAGAATTGCTTGAACCCAGGAGGCAGAGGTTGCAATGACCCAAGATGGCACCACTGCACTCCAGCCTGGGTGACAGAGCAAGACTCTGTCTCAAAAAGAAAAAAAAAAGACAAAAACCAACACAAAGAACAAACAACACAAAGAGTAAACCCTGATGTAAACTATGGACTTTAGTTAATAATAATATTTCAATATTGGCTCATCAATTTTAATAAATGTATCACACTAATGCAAGATAAAAATAGGGAAAATTGCGGGGCACGATGAAGGGGTACGTACTTTTAGCTCAGTTTTTTCTGTAAACCTAGAACTGCTCCCCCAAAAGTCTATTAATTTAAAAACATTTTATTTCACACTGTATGGCATTTTCCATTTATAAACATCATTTACCCAGATTCTATCACAATGAATATACATATTTCATATTTCTTGAGGAATACTCAATTACATCTAAATTGCTATTCTCCGAAACAGTACAAAATAGGTAAAAATTCCCATAATCCTTCCTACTTGATATCTTTCATCCGTTTCAGTCTGTGTCATCCCTATGTAGCTATGGTGGAGAGTCAACCGCAAAGCATGGCTACCGACATCTTGTAGCCTTTCTCAACAGGGGTTCCATGAGAGACTTAAGGCATTCTTGGGCTTATGCATCTAGAATAGTAATACAGGCTGAGTATCCCTCATCTGAAATGCTTGAGACCGTAAGTGTCTTGGACTTTTAGATTTTTTTGCATTTTGGAATATTTGCAAATACATCCAATGAGATATCTTAGGGATAGAACATGAAATATATATCATTAAATTTATTGTGTTAATCATTTTTAAGTGTGTGGTTCAGAAGTATACAGTCAGATAAAATTTCACGTCTAAACATGAAATTCATTTATCCTTCATATATACCTTATACATATAGCCTGAAGGTTATTTTATACAACATTTTTTGTAATTTTTGCATGAAACAAAGTTTGCATACATTGTGCACAAAAGATATATTGCAGCCGAAGGAGGCTGGATGGTCTCCTTTCCCTTGGGGCCACTGAATAAACTGTGTGTTGTGCGCCTGCGCCGTGACTGCAGCTCGTCACAAGAGGTTAGGTGTGGCATTTTCTACTTGTAGCATCATGTCAGCGGTCAAAAAGTTTCAGATTTGGGAGCATTTCAGATTTCAAATTTTTGGATTAAGGATGCTCAATCTGCAGTTATGTACCAATGCAAGGAGAACTGTGAAAATAACCACCGAAATCATTGTCTGCATTCTGTGGTTCAGACATGAAACCCCAGTTGAGAATTACTGTTAGAGATATGAAAAACTAACCAGAACGAAAAGCATTACAATTACCTAACACTATTAGTCAGCACATCCATCCCTATTTTGTGTACAGAATAGAGGAATTAACAAAACAAAAATAAAATATCTATCACTGGGATAAGAGAGGTAGAGGAGCGGCCGGGCACCATGGCTCACGCCTGTAATCCCAGCACTTTGGGAGGCCGAGGCGGGCGAATCACGAGGTCAGGAGATCGAGACCATCCTGGCGAACACAGTGAAACCGCGTCTCTACTAAAAATACAAAAAAATTAGCCGAGCATGGTGGCGGGCGCCTGTAGTCCCACCTACTCCAGAGGCTGACGCAGGAGAATGGCGTGAACCCAGGAGGCGGAGCTTGCAGTGAGCGGAGATCGCGTCACCGCACTCCAGCCTGGGCAACAGAGTGAGACTCCAGCTCAAAAAAAAAAAAGAAAAAAAAAAAGAAAAAGAGGTAGAGGAGCTACTTAAACTTCATCTTTCAATATATATATATGTTGTATATATATATATACACAGCAAATATATATATATATATATTTTAGATGGGACCCTTGCTCTGTGGCCCAGGTTGGAATGCAGTGGCATGATCTTGGCTCACTGCAACCTCTGCCTCCCAGATTCAAGCAATTCCCTTGCCTCAGCCTCCCAAGTAGCTGGGACTACAGGCGCCTGCCACCACGCCCCACTAATTTTTGTATTTTTAGTAGAAACAGGGTTTCACCATGTTGGCCAGGCTGGTCTTGAACTCCTGACCTCAAGTGATCCATCCACCTCAGCCTCCCAAAGTGCTAGGTTTACAGGTGTCAGCCACCATGCTGGACCTCAAAATACATTCTTAATCTGTCTCCACTAACCCCTACAGATTAGCTTAATCAAATATATCCATAAAAAGAATAACCATTAATGTTTTTCTGAGATGCATATAATCACTTACAAGAGGAAATCCTGATAATGGTTACGGGAAAAGGTCAGGATTATTTTTACTAGATCCTAAACCAGGAATAGCCCCCAAAATGAAATATTAAAATAGTTATTACCTTAAAATTTATTACTAAATATTAGGGTCTGGAAAAAACTATTTCAGAGCATTCTACCAGCCCCGTGAAATATAACCCTAATCCCTCCTTTTCTTTTCTCCTTACTCCTTTTCTTCCCTTTTTCTTTTTTTCCTATTCATATCTTAAACCTGCAAAGTCATTCCAAGGCACTTTCAGCCTCACTGATATTTCTCAAGACTAAAGAGAGCTATTAATACACCCTTAAATGTGAGCTTCCTGTTCCATCGTCCATGGTCAGATTTCTAAGTCAGGACACAAAGGAAACACCAAATGCCTTATATTTATCCTCATCTTTATCCCCAGGCAGAGCTTCTGTTTGGCAAGCCAATGTAGGTGGTAATCTAAATGCCTCGGTTCATCTTTCCCTTTCTTGCAGCTCTCACCCTGGCCTTCATGTTAACACAAAGCATTCCTAAACACCAAAAGAGAGAAGAGAGCAATAATGTGTGTAACAATGAAGCACATTGGACTTACAAGTCTTAAATTCAAATTATTAAATGTAAAATTTAAAAAGTATTAAATGCAAATACTTAAATTTTAATATTTAAAATATTAAATGTGAATTCCTAGAAATAAACAATTTTTAAGTTTTAAATCAGGCACTATTCTAAGTAGCAAGACGAAACCCTGCACCATGCAGCTCCATCCCACCTGGAATATGAATCATCCCTTTATCCAGCATATCCACGCTCTACACACCACACGCCCCTTAGAGTCACTTAGGAGCCCTCTGGGTTATCAGATCAACTGTCCAGCATCACAGTTGTTATATTATTTTACTTAACAAAGGTCCTAAAGTCCAAGAGTAGTGATGCTAGCAATTCAGATTTCTCAAAGAGAAACAGTAAAGCTAGCATTACCCAAAACCTACCTCCATCCTTCCCTCCCTTCTTCCTTCCTTCCGTCCTTCCTTCCTTCCTCTCTCTTTCTTATTTACATTGGCAACTTCTATTATGTACCACAATACTAATGTATGAAATTCATTCTCCAAGTTTATCGCCCGCCTATGCACACAAACACACACTCTCAAACAAAGTGATAATGGCCTGGTAGGCTTCACTAGACTTCATTAAAGTGCTTCTTTTAAGTGGAAAGATAAAAGTTTTTGACTTCATAAGAAAAGAATCATATGCTGAGGCTGCTAAGATCTACAATAAAATGAATATTCTCTCTGTGGAATTGTGAGGAAAGAAAAAGAAATTCATGGCCAGGCACGGTGGCTCAGGCCTGTAATCCCAGCACTTTGGGAGGTTGAGGCCAGCAGATCACCTGAGGTCAGGAGTTCGACACCAGTCTGGTCAACATGGTGAAACCCTGTCTCTACCAAAAAATACAAAAATTTGTGGGGCATGGTGGCGGGCGCCTATAGTCCCAGCTACTCTGGAGGCTGAGGCAGGAGAATTGCTTGAATCTGGGATGGGAAGTTGCAGTGGGCCAACATTGTGCCATTGCACTCCAGCCTGGGTGACAAGAGTGAAACTCTGTCTTAAAAAAAAAAAAAAAAAAAAAAAAAAAAAGATCTACAATAAAAATGAATCTTCTTTCTGTGGAATTGTGAGGAAAGAAAAAGAAATTTATGGCCGGGCACAGTGCCTCATACCTGTAACCCCAGCACTTTGGGAGGCCGAGGTGGGTGGATCACTTGAGGCTGGGAGTTCGAGACCAGTCTGGCCAACATGGTGAAACCCCATCTCTACTAAAAACACAAAAATTAGCTGGGCGTGGTGATGCACATCTGTAATCCCAGCTACTTGGGAGGCTGAGGCAGGAGAATTGCTTGAACCCAGGAGGCAGAAGTTGCAAGTGAGCCAAAATCATGCCATTGCATTCCAGCCTGGGGGACAGAGGGAGACTCTGAAACAAAACAAAACAAAACAAAACAAAACAAAAAAAAAAAGAAATTCATGCTAGTTTTCTTATAACACCTTAAACTGCAAATGTTATGGCCACAATGCATGGTAAGTGCTTAGTTGAAATATGAAAAGCATTAAATTTGTGAGTAGAAGACATAAACAGAAACATGTTTCCATTGACAGCAATCACATTCAGTACTACCTGATGTTTAAGGCATCCACTGAGGGTCTTGGAACATATCCCTCTGTGGATAAGGGGGAACTACTATAAACAGTATAATTTCATCTATTCAAGTTCAAAAACACACAAAACTAAATTATGTTTGGGGCCTTGATAACAGATAATGATTATTACCAAAAGTCAGGATGGTAACTTATCTGCTCAGGGAAAGAAGAAGGCTGTGATCAGGAAAGAGAACACAGGTGACTTCCAGTGCGGTGTGAAGGAAATGCTCTTTTTGGACCTGGATGATGGGTATCTATAAAGTTCACTTTTATGATTATTCCTTAAATGTACATACAGGCTGAGTGCAGTGGCTCAGGCCTGTAATCCCAACATTTTGAGAGGCCAGGGTGGTTACATTGCTTGAGCCCAGGGTTCAAGACCAGCCTGGGCAAAATAAGGAGACCCTGTATCTACAAAAACTAAAAATAAATTAGCCAAGTGCAGTGGTGCGCACTTGTGGTCTCAGCTACTCAAGAGGCTGAGGTGGGAGGATCACTTGAGTCCAGGAGGTCAAGGCTTCAGGGAACCATGTTCGTCCCACTACTCTCCAGCCTGGGAGTCAGAGCAAATGAGACCCTGTCAGAAAAGGAAAGGAAAGGAAAAGGAAAGAAAAGAAAGAAAAGAAAAGAAAGAATGAATGAAAAAAGAAGGAAAAAAGTGTACATATATGTTTCATGTATGTACACTTCCCTATGTATGTGTAGGAAAAGAAATTTATCTTTTCCCCATCTATCCCAGGTTCACAGCTGAGGCCCCTGCAACAAAAGACAGATTAACAACAAAAGAGCATAAAAATTTATTTAATGTCATTTTTCTGTGACACAGGAGTCCTCATAAGGAAATGAGGAACTGAAGAAACAAGAAAGCTTGTGTATTAATATGCTCAGATTTGATGAAGAGTAGACAGTTGTGGAGGAATATAATTGTATGCAATATATAAAATATTTTAAATTTCTTTTTCTTTTTTTTTTTTTGAAACAGAGTTTCGCTCTGTCGCCTAGGATGGAGTGCAGTGGCATGATTTCACCTCACTGCAACCTCCGCCTCCCAGGCTCAAGTGATTCTTCTGCCTCAGCCTCCAGTGTAGATGGGACTACAGGAGACTGCCACCACACCCGGCTAATTTTTGTATTTTCGGTAGAGATGGGGTTTCACCATATTGGCCAGGCTGGTCTCGAACTCCTGACCTCGTGATCTGCCCACCGTGGCCTCCCAAAGGGCTGGGATTACAGGCGTGAGCCACCACACCTGGCATAATACTTTAAATTTCTTTAATGACACGCCACCATGCAAAAGCTGTTATTAGGATGAGTTAATCATACAACAAGCCAGGCACCGTTGCTCTTTCCCAAATTCCAGCAATTTGGGAAGCTGAGGTGGGTGGATCACTTCAGGTCAGAAGTTTAAGACCAGCCTGGCCAATATAGTGAAACCTCATCTCTACTAAAAATACAAAAATTAGCCAAGTGTGGTAGCGCACGCTTATAATCCCAGCTACTCCGGAAGCTGAGGCAGAAGAATTGCTTGAACCCAGGATGGGGAGGTTGCAGTGAGCCAACATCACACCACTGTACTCCAGCCTGGGCAATAAAGTGAGATTCTGTCTCAAAAAAAAAAAAAAAAAAAAAAAAACTTATACAACCGCATAAACCTAAATGGCCTATGTAAATATCTTCATTTGTGATTTGCTAATTATGTCTGTTTGGGATACAATATGCTTTGTCTGTAAAGCTTTAACCTAGGAATGTACAGCAAGAACAGTTACGACTAAGCCAAGCTCTTCAAAGACTGAGATTGACTCTAAGAAGAGTAAATCTTTAAAAAATAAGGTAAATATAAAATAGTGATCAACAATAATACATTATAAATACCACTGAATGTGCAGAATACCTTATGGACTTCATCTTTAAAATAAGAGCTCTAAATCCTACTGTAATTTAGAAATAAAAATATGAAGACAGAATGAAAGGATCAATACTTAAGAATGCCACTTTGCAGCCAGGCATGGTGGCTGACACCTGTAATCTCAGCACTTTGAGAGGCCGAGGCGGGTGGATCACGAGGTCAGGAGATGGAGACCATCCTGGCTAACACAGTGAAACCCCGTCTCTACTAAAAATACAAAAACAAAATTAGCCGGCGTGGTGGCGGGTGCCTGTAGTCACGCCACTACAGGCGTGTAGCTGAGATCACGCCACTGACTCCAGCCTGGGCGACAGAGCGAGACTCCGCCTCAAAAAAAGAAAAAAGAAAAAAGAATGCCACTTTGCATTTGAAGAGAACTCTATATGTTATAGATGCTGCTATGAATACCTTCTCTTTGTACTTGTGAACCCAAAAGTATCTAAGCAGATCTCAATCAATTTAGAAAGTTTGCTCTGCAAGCCAGGAACAGTGGCTCACGCCTGTAATCCCAGCACTTTGGGAGGCTGAGGCGGGTGATCACCTGAGGTCAGGAGTTCGAGACCAGCCTGGTCAACGTGGCGAAACCCTGGCTCTACTAAAAACACTAAAATTAGCCAGGCATGGTGTTGCACACCTGTAATCCCAGCTACTTGGGAGGCTGAGACATGAGAATTGCCTGAACCTGGGAGATGGAGGTTGCAGTGAGCCGAGATCACGCCACTGCAATCCAGCCTGGGCAACAGAGCAAGACTCTGTCTCAAATAAATAAATAAATCAACAAACAAACAAACAAATAAGTAAGTAAGTAAGTTTATTTTGCCAAAGTTAAGGATGCAGCCTGGACGATATGTGCCCAAGGTAATCAGGGTACAGCTCGCTTTTATACTTTTTAGGGAGACATAATACATCAATCAATACTTGTAAGTTGGCCAGGCATGGTAGCTCACACCTATAATCCCAGTACTTTGGGAGGCCAAGGTGGATGGATCACCTGAGGTTGGGAGTTTGAGATCAGCCTGACCAACATGGAGAAACCCCATCTCTACTAAAAACACAAAATTAGCTGGGTGTGGTGGTGCATGCCTGTAATCCCAGCTACTCAGGTGGCTGAGGCAGCAGAACCACTTGAACCTGGGAGGTGGAGGTTGTAGGGAGCTGAGATCGTGCCACTGCACTCCAGTCTGGGCAATAAGAGTGAAACTCTGTCTCAAAAACAAAACAAAACCAACCAAACAAACAAAACACCTGTAAGGTGTACACTGGTTTGATCTGGAAAGGCAGGACAACTCAAAGCAGGGGCTTCCAGGTTACAGGTAGATTTAAATTTTTTCTGATTGGCAGTTGGTTGAAAGAGTTAAGTTATTATCTAAAGACATGGAAATTGGCCGACTGCAGTAGCTCAGCCCAGCACTTTGAGGGGCTGAGGTGGGCAGATCACTTGAGGTCAGGAGTTTGAGACCAGCCTAGCCAACATCATGAAATCCCGTCCCTACTAAAAATACAAAAAACAATCAGCCAGGTGTGTTGGCACACACCTGCAGTCCCGTCCCAGCTACTTGGGAGGCTGAGGCAGGAGAATCACTTGAACCCAGGAGGCAGAGGTTGCAGTGAACCAAGATCACACCACTGCACTCCAGCCTGGGCGACAGAGCGAGACTCCCTCTCAAAAAAAAAAAAAAAAAATAGACCTGGAAATCAGTAGAAAGGAATGTCTGGGTTAGGAAGAAGACCAAAGTTTTATCATGCAGATGAAGCCTCAGGTAGCAAGCTTCAGAGAGAATAGATTGTAAATGTTTCTTAACAGACCTAAGTAAGGTGAGTCTTGATGTTAAGGCTGGTTGGCTTTTCCTGAATTCTAAAAGGGAGGAGGGTATAACAAGGCATGTCCAACCCCTGCATCCCAAGATGGCTTGAACTGCTTTTTCAGGTTAACTTCGGAATGCCCTTGGCCAAGAGGAGAGGACCAGTCAGATGGTTGGGGGGTGCTTAGAATTTTATTTTTGGTTTACACACTATACTCAATTTCCAATCAAGGAAAATGGGGGACCTGTATTAAAGTGTAATAACAATTCTGTGGCAGAAATTCAACACTCTGAGTTGATGACATGTTCTAGTCTCATTTAACAGCAAATAACTAATTAGTAGTATGGGTCAATCTGTAAGGATTTTATACACACACACATATACACACATACATCTGCTAAAGAAAATCTCTTCCTATATACATAAAAATTCCACAGAACTTTTTTAGCATTCAAAGCAACAAACATCTTTATAGATAATATTTTATAACAATCTCTCTATATTTATATTCTCTCTAGAAATAAACCTAGGTTCATGGCTTGACAACAATATTTCACAGGATATTTTCCTGCCTTTTTTTGTTTTGTTTTGTTTTCTGAGATGGAGTTTTGCTCTTATTGTCCAGGCTGGAGTGTAATGGTGCGATCTCAGCTCACTGCAACCTCCACCTCCTGGGTTCAAGCAATTCTCCTGCCTCAGCCTCCCGAGTAGCTGGGATTACAGGTACGCACCATCATGCCTGGCTAATTTTGTATTTTTAGTAGAGATAAGGTTTTTCCATGTTGGCCAGGCTGGTCTCGAACTCCTGACCTCAGGTGATCCGCCCTCCTCGGCCTCCTAAAGTGCTGGGATTACAGGCGTGAGCCACCGCACCCGGTCTTCTGCCCTTTTTTTTTTTTTTTTTTTAAACCTTTACTTCAATTTCAATTGCTCAAGTACTTTTTAAGAAGAATCTCCCTTGCTTACTTGAAGATGTTGTCTTAAACTTTGGGACTTAAAGCAAAATTAGAAGATCACAAATGAAAGTGTTACTGAACATATAGGTAAATATGTGCTGCTGTTGTTAGATTTTGTTTTGTTCTGTTTCAATAAGCTGAGGCTCAGAAAGTTAAGTATCTTACTCTAGGTAATACAGCTAATCATTTCTAGATACCAGATCATAACCAACTTGACCTCTTATTGGCCATCAATTTTGCAGTCAATCAGAAATATGTTTTATTCCTGACGTGGCAACTCTGTGCTTCCATAAAGTAGATGATTACACTATCGCAAATGACCATAATGAGAATTAAATGCAATAATACTTGTAAAATGCTGAGTACAATGCCTAACATGCAGCAAATTATGAATAAATATTTGTTTTGAGAAGTTTGGCAGGACTGGTTTTACAAGATACAGATCACAAAGACCCCGCTAATAAAACAGGATGCAGTAAAGAACCAGCCAAACCCCACCAAAACCAAGATGACGATGAAAACAAGCTACCATCATCCTCACTGCTCATTACATGCCAATTATAACACATTAGCATGCTAAAAGGAACTCCCACCAGCACCACGACAGTTTAAGACTGCCACAGCAATGTCTGGAAGTTACCCTATATGGTCAGAAAGGGGGAAGAACTCTCAATTCCAGGAATTTCCCACCCAGTTCCCTAGAAAACTCAAAAATAATCCACCCCATATTTAGCATATAATCAAGTAACAATCATGAATAAAACCAGCCAGCAGCCCATGAGGGCTGCTCTGCCTATGAAGTAGTCACTCATGTATCCCTTTACTTTCTTAATAAACTTGCTCACTTTACTCTACGCTTGCTCTTGAATTCTTTCTTGGGCAAAGCCAAGAATCCACATGGCCTCCTGGGCTGAATCCCAACTGTGGGGTTTGCTCTGTGACAGTTTGAAAGGTAATATAAGAGAATGCTGCTGATGGTGATAATAATTTAAATTATTAACCTAACAGTTACACTGTAATAGATATGAGTAGTTTAGAGATGATTTAAAGTATACAGGAGGACGTGCACAGGTTATATGCAAATACTACACAATTTTATCTAAATGACTTGAGCATCTGTGGATTTTGGTATCCAAGGGGGTCCTGGAACCAATCCTCACAGATATCATGGAACTACTGTATTATTTTAAGTAATATAATTTTCACTGGTCGGGCATGGTGACTCACGCCTGTAATCCCAGAACTTTAGGAGGTCAAGGTGGGTGGATCACCTGAGGTTAAGAGTTCAAGACCAGCCTGGTCAACATGGTGAAACCCTGTCTCTACTAAAAATTAAAAAATTAGCTAGGCGTGGTGGCACATGCCTGTAGTCCCAACTACTCAAGAGGCTGAGGCAGGAGAATTGCTTGAACCTGGGAGGTGGAGGTTGCAGTGAGCCAAGATTGTGCCACCTCACTCCAGCCTAGACAACAGAGTGAGACTCCATTTCAAAAAAAAGAAAGAAAGAAATTTCACTAAAATGTTACATAACTATGTAAACCTAAATATCTTCCCTTTAATGCAAATATTTAATTAAAACTAAAAAGTAAGGCCGGGCACAGTGGCTCATACCTGTAATCCCAGCACTCTGGGAGGCCAAGGTGGGTGGATCACCTGAGGTCAGGAGTTCAAGACTAGCCTGGCCAACACAGTGAAACCCCATCTCTATTGAAAATACAAAAAAATTAGCTGGGCGTGGTGGTGGACGTCTGCAATTCCAGCTACTTGGGAAGCTGAGGCAGGAGAATCTCTTGAACCTGGGAGGCAGAGGTTGCAGTGAGCTGAGATCGCGCTACTGCACTCCAGTCTGGGCAACAAGAGTGAAACGACATCTCAAAAACAAATTTTTTAAAGTAAGACTTAATCATGAACTTATCTATCCTTGCTATTTGTAATACTGTGATTTATAATAAGAAATATATATATATATATATATATATATGTTGGTCTTCATTCCATTTCCTGGCAGCACCTAAAACCTTTGAAACCTCTGAAGTGATGTGTCTTTTTCTATCCTAATGAGATGATTGATGGTGGGGATGGGGGCTTCAAAATAGTCCCAGGATGAGGGCTGATTTCCTGTGCAACCAACCATGTGAATAGAAAGTTGGTACTTTCAGTCTGGGTGGGATTTCAGTCCTGGCCTCCAGGGAAAGGAGAGAGACTGAAGACTGAGCACATTATCCTGGCCAACGACTTAATCAATCATGCCTACATGATGAAGTCTCCATAAAAACCTAAAAGGACCATTCCAACAGCTTCCAGGCTGGGGAACTCATGAAGGTATAAGGAGCCTGGCGTATATAACCTTCCCCTATACCTTGCCCTATGCAACTCTTACATCTGGCTGTTTCTTAGTTTTATCCTTTTAAGATATGCAAGTTATAGGCCAGTCACGGTGGCTCACGCCTATAATCCCAATAATTTGGGAGGTCAACGTGGGCGGATCACAGGAGGTCAGGAGTTCGAGACCAGCCTGGCCAACGTGGTGAAACCCTATCTCTTCTAAAAATACAAAAATTAGCTGGGCATCGTGGCACAAGCCTATAATCCCAGCTACTCGTGAGGCTGAAGCATGAAAATAGCTTGAACCCGGTAGGCGAACGTTGGAGTGAGCCAAAATCACGCCATTACACTCCAGCCTGGGCAATAAGAGTGCAACTCTGTTTCAAAAAGAAAAAAAAAGAAAAGGAGCTGGGCGCAGTGGCTCACACCTGTAATCCCACCACTTCAGGGGGCTGAGGCAGGTGGATCACTGAGGTCGGGAGATCGAGACCATCCTGGCCAACATGGTGAAACCCCGTCTCTACTAAAATACAAAAAATTATCTGGGCATGGTGGTGCACCTGTAGTCTCAGCTACTCGGGAGGCTGAGGCAGGGGAATCGCTTGACCCTGGGAGGCAGAGGTTGCGGTGAGCCAAGATCGCACCACTGCACTCCAGCCTGGGCAACAAGAGCGAAGCTCCATCTCAAAAAAAATAAGCAAGTTATAGTAAGTAAAGTGCTTTCTTCAGTCCTGTGAGCTGCTGTAGCAAATGACCAAACCCAAGAAGGAGGCTGTGGGAACTTCCAGTTCATAGTGAGGTTGGACAGAAGTGGGTAACTTGGCAGCCTACTGCATGTGATTAGCATCTAAGGGGGAACAGTTTAGTGAGACCCAACCCTTAACCTGTGGGGGGTCTACACTAACTCTAGTTAGTACCAGAACTGAACTGAACTATAGGACATTCAACTAGTATCAGATATTGGTTAGTGCGGGAAATAATCCACACATCTCATGTAGGCAGTGAAGTGCTGAGTGACTGCGTGTTGTGAGTGAGAGTAAAGAGAGGAGAAAATTTTGTTTTTCTTATACAGATTGTTTTTTCCTTTATACTGCTTTAATCAAAGAAAAGGCTTTTTTTTTTTTTCTTTTTTTGAAACAGGGTGTCTCACCCTGTCACCCAAGCTGGAGTGCAGTGGTGCAATCTCAGCTCACTGCAACCTCCACCTCCTGGATTCAAGCGATTCTCCTGCTTCAGCCTCCCGAGTAGCTGGGATTACAGGCATGTGACACCACATCCAGCTAATTTTTGTATTTTTTTTAGTGGAGACAAAGTTTTGCCATGTTGGCCAGCTGGTCTCAAACTCTTAGCCTCAAGTGATCCACCCATCTCGGCAGCCCGAAGTGCTGGGATTATAGGCGTTAGCCACCTCTCCTGGCCAAAATGCTTCTTTTTGTCTAACCTAAATACCATTTGAATCCTTTTCAAAAAATGAGGAAAGGACTTGAATAGACATTTCTCCAAAGATGTACAAATGGTCAGTAAACACATGAAAAGATGCTCAACATCATCAATCATTAGGCAAAAGCAAATTAAAACCATAATGAGGTATTATTCACACCCAGAACAGAGTATCTATTATCAAAAAACTAGAATATTTTCCAGAGAAAATGTGGAGAAATTGGGACCTTTGTGCATTGTAGGTGGGAATGTAAAATAATGCAGCTATTGTTAGTCGAATTAAGTTTGGCCTAAAGCTACCTTCATACATATTTTAAGGTTGGCCTAAATGTTTCTCCATACTTAGCTGTAACCTAACGATGTATAAATAGACCTACTCTTGTAGCAAGTACCCAAGTCTCAGCCAATCACAGGCACCCAACTGTTCAAACCAAGTTCAAATAAGGCAAACTCTAGCTGTAACCAATCCAGCCATTTCTGGACCTCACTTCTGTTTTCTGTCTATGAATGTTATCTGACCATGAAGCAGCCCTAGAGTTGGTCTGAATCCATTCTGGTTCTGAGGGCTGGCCAATTCACAAATCATTCTTTGCTCAAATAAGCTGTTAAATTTAATTTGTGTAAAGTGTTTTAATAGTATGTATACACAATGGAATATCATTCAGCCATTAAAAAGGAAGGAAATTCTAGCATATGGTACAATATGGATAGATTCAAAAGAACAAATACCTTATGATTCCACTTATATGAGGTACCTAAAATAGTAAAAATTCAGAGACAGAAGGTAGATTAATGGTTACCAAGAGCTTGGAAGAGGGAAAATGGGAAGTTATTGTTTAATGGGTTCAGAGTTTCTGTTTAGAGATGATGACAAAGTTCTGAAAATGGAAAGTGGCAGTGGTTGCATGACATGTTGAATGTATTTAATGACAATGAAGTATACATTAAAAAGTGGTCACACCAGGCATGATGGCTCACATCTATAATCCCCATGCTTTGGGAGGCCAACGTGGGGAGGATCACTTGAGGCCAGGAGTTTAAGACCAGCTTAGGCAACACAGTGAGACCCCATCCCTACAAAAATTTTTAAAACTGGTTTGGCATGGTGGTACACACCTATAATAGTCCAGCTACTCAGGAAGCTGAGGCAGAGGGATCACTTGAGTCTAGGAGATTGAGACTACAGTGAGTTATGATCACACCACTGTACTCCAGCATAAGTAACAGAGTGACATACTCTCTCAAAAAAAAAAAAAAACCAGTAGTTAAAAAAGTAAATTTTATGTTATATATATTTTATGACACTTTTTTAAAGAAGAATGTATCTAGTCCAAATTATGTGGAATATGGCAACTGATTCATCATTTATCTGAGATTTAAAATTTTAAGAGAACAAAAACTGCCAAGGATGGTGTAATTAGAATTTACTAAAAAGACTTTGCAAAGACACAAGCAGAGTTAACAAAAACCAACAAGAGATAGTAAAGCACTCTGAACATAAAGAGTGGGAAGACAGTGGGCCTTACTGGGCCAGGGAAGGTAATACTGGAATTACCAGAACTCAGTCAACTGTAGTTACGGCTTTGGGAAACAGCTGACAGAAGCTGTGTGGCCTTCAGCAGAGGAATACAACTATTACCACTGACAAGGAGGGAGCCAGGGAAATACACACCCAGACATCACTGTCCTCCCAACTTCTGTCTTCGCCAAACCCTACTGGATTACAAAAGAAAAAGAGTTTATAGGCCGGGCGCGGTGGCTCAAGCCTGTAATCCCAGCACTTTGGGAGGCCGAGACGGGCGGATCACGAGGTCAGGAGATCGAGACCATCCTGGCGAACACGGTGAAACCCCGTCTCTACTAAAAAATACAAAAAACTAGCCGGGCCAGGTGGCGGGCGCCTGCAGTCCCAGCTACTCGGGAGGCTGAGGCAGGAGAATGGCGTAAACCCGGGAGGCGGAGCTTGCAGTGAGCCGAGATCGCGCCACTGCACTCCAGCCTGGGCGACAAAGTGAGACTCTGTCTCAGAAAAAAAAAAAAAAAAAGAGTTTATGGATGTAGCTTATAAAAGGCAACCTCTTGGAGCATAAAGCTTAGTGGAGAAGGTTAGAGGGTGAATACAGAGGGGCAAATGGAGACTATGTAGTACAACATGATACATTACTTTACCTCATATTTCTATTTTACTAGCCAAAGGAAAAACTGTAATAAATATGCTTATCAGTACAAAGAAAAACTTCCTGCTGCCACAAAAAAGTAGGCAAGTAACTGGATTAAAATCTAAGATTTTTGTTGTTTAAAAAAAAACAGGCCAGGTGTGGTTGCTCACACCTGTAATCCCAGCACTTTGGGAGGTCGAGGTGGGCAGATCACCTGCGATCATGAGTTCGAGACCACCCTGGCAAACATGGCGAAACCCCGTCTCCACCAAAAATCCAAAAATCAGCTGGGTGTGATGGTGCGTGCCTGTAATCCCAGCTACTCGGGAGGCTGAGGCAGGAGAATTGCTTGAATGAACCTGGGCAGCAGAGATTGCAGTGACTTCATCTCAAAAAAAAAAAAAAACTAAAAAGAGAGCCCTGCGTTAAGAAATAAGATAAAAGTGAAAAGAAAGAAAGAAAAAAACCCAGTTTTGATGAGATATATGGTCTACCCCAATACTCTCAAACACTGAAAATAACAGACTAAAGGAGTGATATACTAGAATACTAGAGCTGAAAGAGTCCTTAACATTTTTCAAAATTTCAGTATGAGAGGGAATAGTCCAGGGAGGTGATAAGCAACTCCATCACTGTCATAAAGCTCTCTGGGCACTGCAGTGTGTTCCTATAGTCTCGGCTGCTTGGGAAAATTAGGCAGATGGATCACTTGAGGCCAGGAGTTTGAAGCTACAGTGCTACATAGTGACTGTGAATAGCCACTGCACTCCTGCCTGAGCAACACAATGAAACCTTATCTCTTAAAAACCAACCAACCAAAAAACAAACAAACAAAAAATCACAAAGCTAGATAACAGCGAAATTGGAAACTGAAACCAGATTTGGTAACTCCTTTCCTTATCGTCTTCCTATCAAACTATACTACAGAAAGAAATCTGTGTATGTGTTTAATATTGGGAAAATCAACTAGTAAACAGGCTTAAAGAAATAAATAAAATCCCAGACTCATAAGGCTAAAATGTTTATTTTCTTATAGAACTCCAGATTTCCCACAATAACACTAGAGTCTGCCATCTATTTTCTTAACCAAAAAAAAAAAAATGACACTTCGTGAATCTTAACACAGTACACAAAGTATTTCAGGAGCTGACCAGACTTTAATCTGAGCCTAAAGAAAACATGCAGTTGAAAAGGAAATTATTAATGAGTTAGGAGCCATTTTCCTATAGAGTATGAAATTAAAACCTCTAGGCTAAAAGAGTAATGGGAGTTATGCCAAGGCTTTGACAGTCGAATTACTCTTTCAAAAGGGTGGAATATAGCTAGGTTTAGTGGCTTATGCCTATAATCCCAGAGCTTTGGTGGCTGAGGCAGAAGAATCACTTGAGGCCAGAAGTTCCTAACCACCCTGGGCAAGATAGCAAGACCCTGTCTCACAAAAAACAATTTAAAAAAATTAGCCAGGCAAGGTGGCACATGCATGTAGCCATAACTACTCAGGAGGCTGAGGCAGGAGGACTCTTTGAGCCTAGGAGTTTGAAGCTGCAGTGAATTATGATTGCACCATTGTACTTTAGCCTGGGTGACAGAGTGAGACTCTGTCTCAAAAAAAAAGTTGGGATATATATGAAGAACGCATACTCCACTGGTGAAGACGACGCAAAATTCACTTCCTAAAATGCATACGAATTACATACAAAGAATAAAAAAGAGAGAAAAGATGCAGTATCTATAAGACAAGATCTATAATATAAAGAAAAACTAGAAATATTAAAGATTAAGGCCGGGCGCGGTGGCTCAAGCCTGTAATCCCAGCACTTTGGGAGGCCAAGACGGGCGGATCACGAGGTCAGGAGATCGAGACCATCCTGGCTAATATGGTGAAACCCTGTCTCTACTTAAAAATACAAAAAACTAGCCGGGCGACGAGGCGGGCGCCTGTAGTCCCAGCTACTCGGGAGGCTGAGGCAGGAGAATGGCGTAAACCCAGGAGGTGGAGCTTGCAGTGAGCTGAGATCCGGCCACTGCACTCCAGCCTGGGTGGCAGAGCAAGACTCCGTCTCAAAAAAAAAAAAAAAAAAAAAGATTAAAAGTAATTATTTATAAAAATAAAAGCAAGTTGTTTAAATGACCTCTTTTTCAGAAAAAAATATTAACATCAAACTTTTATAGCTTATTTTAAAACTTTCAAACATGCAGGAAATTTCAAAGACTACTATTATAAACACCATATGTGCATTACTTAAATTCAGCAATTAACATTTTGATATACTTGCTTCATCCATTTATCTATATAGCTATTCAACAAACTATTTTCTATGTTGAGTCATTTCAAAGTAAATTACAGACATCATTAGGAGAAACATTTTACCTCTAATTTTTTTTTTTTTTTTTTAAGAGACAGGGTTTTGCTCTGTCACCCAGGCTGTAGTGCAGTGGCATGCTCATAGCACACTGCAGCCTCAAAAGCCTAGGTTTAAGTAGTCCTTCTGCCTTAGCCTCCCAAGTGGCTAGGAACTACAGGGATGTGACAACACGCCTGGCTAATTTTTTTTTTATTTTTTGTAGAGCCGAGGTCCCACTATGTCATCCAGGCTGGTCTCCAACTCCCGGCCTCAAGTGATCCTCCCACTTCAGCTTCCTAAAGCTCTGGGATTATGAGCGTGAGCCACCACACCTGGCTGTACCCTATATTCTCCTGCACAACTACAATATTTTCTCCTACATAACTACATTATCAAATTTATTCAAATTAATAATTACCTAGTATCTTCCAATACTAGAACACATAGAAACTTCCCCAAAATTTACAGCTGATTTTTCAAACAAGGATCCATACAAACATGACACATTATCTTGGTTTTCTCTAGACACTCTCTCTTAATCTGGAAGAGTTCCTCACAAACAACCTTTTTCTCCCCTTGCAACTTTAGTTTTTGTTGTGTTAAAATACACCTAATAGGCTGGGCGCAGTGGTTCACGCCTGTAATCCCAGCACTTTGGGAGGCTGAGGCGGGGGGGGGGTGGGTTCACCTGAGGTCAGGTGTTCAAGACCAGCCTGGCCAACATGGCAAAACCCCGTCTCAACTAAAAATACAAAAAAAGTAGCTAGGCGTGGTGGCGGGTGCCTGTCCCGGCTATTTGGGAGGCTGAGGCAGGAGAATCGCTTGAACCAGGAGGTAGAGGTTGCAGTGACCCGAGATTGCGCCATTGCACTCCAGGCTGGGCAACAAGAGCAACACTCTGTCCCAAAAAAAAAAAAACAACAACAACAACAACAAAAAACACATAATATAAAATGTACCCATACTCATTCAAATGGCTATTAATTAAATTAAAAAAAAAAAACAGAAAACAAATGTTGACAAGGATGTGTAGAAACTGAAACCCTTGTACACTGCTGATAGGAATATAAAATAGTGCAGGCACGGCCTGGCGCGGTGGCTCAAGCCTGTAATCCCAGCAGTTTGGGAGGCCGAGACGGGCAGATCACGAGGTCAGGAGATTGAGACCATCCTGGCTAACATGGTGAAACCCCGTCTCTACTAAAAAAATACAAAAAAACCAACCGAGCGTGGTGGCGGGTGCCTGTAGTCCCAGCTACTCAGGAGGCTGAGGCAGGAGAATGGCGTGAACCCGGGAGGCGGAGCTTGCAGTGAGCTGAGATCCGGCCACTGCACTCCAGCCTGGGTGACAGAGCGAGACCCCGTCTCAAAAAAAAAAAAAAAAAAAATAGTGCAGGCACTACAGAAAAAGTATGGCAGCTCCTCAAAAAATTAAACATAGAATTACCATATGATCCAGCAATTCCACTTCTTGGTATATTTCCAAAGGAATTGAAAGGAGGGACCTGAATAGATATTTGTACAGCCATGCTCAAAGCAGCACTGTGCACAACAGCCAAAGGGCGGAAGCAACCCAAGTGTCCACTGATGGATGAATGGATAAGTAAAATGTGACACATCCATACAAGGAATATTATTCAGCCTTTTTTTTTCTTAATTATGGCAAGATTTCATCATGTCATTTCACCTTCAAAAGGAAGGAAATTCTAGCATATGCTACAACATAGATGAACCTGAAGGATACTACGCTAAGAGAAACAAACCAATCAAAAAAAAGACAAACACTTTGTGATTTCACTTATATGAAGCACCTAGCATAGTCAAATCATAGAGACAGAAACTACAATGATGGATGCCAGAGGTTTCAGGGAGAGGGAAATGAGGAATGAGCCTTTAATGAGTATGGAGTTTCAGTTTGGGAAGTCATTTTGGAAATGAATGCTAGTGATGGTTGCATAACAATGTGAATGTACTTAATGCCACTGTACACTTAAAAATTATTAAAATGGCAAATCTTTAAGCTGTGCTAAAATATACATAACAGAAAATTGACCACTTTTAAGCATACAATTCAGTGGCATATACACTCACCATGTTGTACAATCATAGCACTAACCCTAATTTCTGAAGAGAAAAGGGCAAATACATTGCAGCATTTTTCACATTGTGGATTTGCCTGATGGCTTCCTTGTGGTGTGGTTTTGTTTCTTTGTGTTTTTTTGAGACGGAGTCTCACTCTGTTGTCCAGGCTAGAGTGCAGTGGCATGATCTTGGCTCATTGCAACCTCTGCCTCCTGGGCTCAAGTGATACTTGTGTCTCAGCTTCCCCAGTAATTGGGATTACAGGCATGTGCCACCAAGCCCAGCTAATTTTTGTGTTTTTAGTAGAGACAGGGTTTCACCACTTTGGCCAGGCTGCTCTTGAACTCCTAAACTCAAGCAATCTTCACTCCTTGGCCTCCCAAAGTGCTGGGATTACAGGTGTGAACAACAGCACCACAGCACACTTGTGGTGTGGTATTAAATCTTTCTCTATTCCTTTTTTTCCTGTAAATGGAAAGTTACATCTAAAAGTTAGATCACAAATTAAATATTTTTGGCAAGAATTCTACATAGATTATTTTGTATATTTCATGAGTCTTGACTTAGGCTTTTTTCTCTGATGTCTAATCTGCCATTAATCCCATTAAATGTATTTTGCATCTCAGACATTATAGTTTCCATCTCCGAAAGTTCCGTTTGAGTCTTTTTATACCTTTCATGTCTCTAACACGTTCAATCTTGGCCGGGCGTGGTGGCTCACATCTGTAATCCCAGCACTTTGGGAGGATGAGGCGGGCGGATCACAAAGTCAGGCGATCAAGACCACCCTGGCTAACACAGTGAAACCCCGTCTCTACTAAAACTACAAAAAATTAGCTGGGTGTGGCAGCATGCACCTGTAGTCCCAGCTACTTGGGAAGATGAGGCAGGAGAATGGCATGAACCCAGAAGGCATAGCTTGCAGTGAGCCGAGACTGCGCTACTGCACTCCAGCCTGGGCGAGAGAGCAAGACTCCGTCAAAAAAAAAAAAAAAGTTCAATCTTTATTCTAGTTTCCTGAGCATATGGAATATGCTAACTGTTTTAAATCCCTCTTTACTAATTCTATCATCTGTGTCACTTCTGTTTTGGTTTCTAATTTTTTTTCTCATCAGTATGAGTCACATTTTCCTACTTCTTTGCATGCCTAGTAATTTCTGACTAGATGCCAGACATTGTGAATTTTACCTTGTGTGCTTTCTCGTATCCCTATAACTATTTTTGAGCTTTATTCTGGGCCATGATTAAATTAGTAGGGAACAGTTTGGGCCCTTTCAGGTCTTGCTTTTAAGCTTTGTCAGGCTGGGCTGGAGAAGTATTTAGTTCAAGGTTAATTTACCCACTATTAGGGCAAAACCCTTAATAGACTCTACATAGAAACCCCATCTCTACTAAAAATACAAAATTAGCTGAGTGTGGTGGTGCGCGCCTGTAATCCCAGCTACATGGGAGGCTGACACAGGAGAATCGCTTGAACCTGGGAGGCAGAGGTTGTGGTGAGCCAAGATCGCGCTATTGCACTCCAGCCTAGGCAACAAGAGCAAAACTCCATCTCAAAAAAAAAAAAAAAAAGAGAGAGTCTACACAATGACCTGTAAGATGGTTTCCACTCTGGTTGGTGGAAAAAAAAAAAAAAAAAAAAAACACTATTCCTAATTCGGCAAGTATTGTTTTACCTGATCTTTTCAAGTGATTACCTTCCTGGCCTCAGAAAGTTTTCTCACATATATATCCACTGATCAGTTCTCAGCAGAATACTTGAGAGGGATCCTCTGCAGTTCTCTGAAGTTCTCCCTCTCTGCAGCTATCTCCAGTTTTCTGCCCTGCAAACTCCAGATGCTTTGGCCTCCCCAGACTCCCTCAATTAAGGGAAACTATTGTGCTCTGCCTGGGTTCCCTGTCCCTGTTGTGCGGCTGGAAAACTGTCTGGCAGCAAGCCAGAGCAATCATAGACCTCATCTCATTTCTTTCCTATCTTTCAGGGATTACTCTCCTTGGCTGCACAATGCTCAAAATCTAGACAACCACTGTTTTACACATGTTTGTCTGCTTTTTTAGCTGTTTCAGGCAGGAAGGTAAGCCTAGTCCCTGTTACTACTACTTCACCAGAAACAGAAGACCAATTTTTTTTGTCCCTTTTATTCATCTCTCTCTGAATTATTTTAAGGTAACTCAACTATTGTATCATTCCACTGCTATACATTTTGTTATGTCTCTCCAAAAATATGGATTTTTGACATAATGATGTCAGTTATACTCAACCAATTTAACCATTCCTAAGTATGATCTAACACCAGTCCATACTCTAATTTCCTCAATTAAAAAAAAATTGAACAACTGATAGTTTAAACTCTTTTTAATGCTAGCATTTAATAGACACTACTCTGTGAGGGGTACTATGCTAAGTACCTGATATCCATTACCTTATTTAGTCCTCAGTAACCCTTTGGGGTAAATATTATTATTACTCCCATTTCACTGATAAGAACACCAAAGCTTGCTGGGCATGGGGGCTGACACCTGTAATCCCAGAACCTTGGGAGGCTGAGGCGGCAGGGTCACTTAAGGCCAGGAGTTTGAAACCAGCCTGTGCAACATATTAAGACCGAGTCTCTACAAAAAAGTTAAAAATTAGTCAAGTGTGGTGGCACACACCTATAGTCCTAGCTACTCAGGAGGCTGAGGTATAAGGACTGCTTGAGCCCAGGAGTTTGAAGATGCAGTAAACTGTGGTCACACCACTACACTCCAGCCTGGGTGACAGTGCGAGACCCCAACTCAAAACAACAAAAAACCAGCAAAGCTCGAAGCTGTTAAAAAGTTTGCCTAGGCTGGCCGCAGTGGCTCACACCCGTAATCCTAGCACTTTGAGAGGCCGGGGCAGGCAGAGTACTTGAGGTCAGGAGTTAGAGACCGGCCTGGCCAACATGGTAAAACCCCATCTCTACTAAAAATACAAAAATTAGCCAGGAGTGGTGGCGCATGTCTGTAATCCCAGCTACTAGGGAGGCTGACGCAGGAGAATCGCTTAAGTCCAGGAGACAGAGGCTGCAGTGAGCTGAGATCACGCCACTGCACTCCAGCCTGGTCAACTGAGCCAGACTCCATCTCCAAAATAAAAAACACAACTACCAGTTTGCCTTAGGTTATAGCATGGCAGAGGCAGGTTTCTCTGATCACAAACACTCTATTTTCTAAAAATAATTGTGTATCTTTATTATTTTTTTGAAAAGAAGTCTCATTATGTGGCCCAGGCTGGTCTTGAATTCCTGGGGTCAAGCAATCCTCCCACCTCAGCCTCCAAAATAGCTGACATTACAGGTGTGTGCCACTGCCCTGGCTCCCAAGGGAATTGCACTTAACCATTATGCTTCAGTACCATCTGAGGACTTATTAGCATAGAATGTCAGACAATATCAATGCTTACATTGAAAATCAAATTCTAAGATTGCTTAATTTAAATGCTATTGCAGGTCAAAGACCTGAAAAAAATAATAATGCTACTTTATTTGAAACATATTACAATAAAATCTGCTTAAAATTTAAAAAAATACAACTTTCAAATCTGACAGTGAATTTTAATTGAAAAAGCACAACTTGGTTGAAATGAAATTAACTATCATCTCTAACTAGAGAATGCAGATTCGTTTAATTATAATGTGCTACCACAGCTCTTGTCAAGTAGAACAGGTTGCGATGCCAGAAATATTTTGTATCTGTGCTGTTCAATACAATAGCCACTAGCCATATGTGAGTACTGGGCATCTGAAATATGTCTAGTAAAACTAAGAGAAACTGAATTTTTTATTTTCTTTATTTTTAATGAGCTTAAATTTAAATTGTAATTATCTGTTCATCTGTCCGTTTTCCCCACTAGGCTGTAAGGTCCTTGAAGAACAGAACATATTTTCATCTTTCCTTTCAATGTCTTGATACATATTAGAAACCTGTTTGTTGATATGTTGTAGAATATGTGGATGGAAATTTCTAGATGTGTCCAGGTAAATTCTCTAAATATATCAGACTGATAAAGGTTACAAAGTACAGACTTACTTTGTTGGATTATATCCTTTGTCTATTCTGACTTTTAAAAAAGATGAAATATCAGCCAGGCCCGGTGGCTCACGCCTGTAATCCCAGCTCTTTGGGAGGCTGAGGCAGGCAGATCACAAGGTCAGGAGATCGAGACCATCCTGGCTAACACGGTGAAACCCCGTTTCTACTAAAAATACAAAAAAATTAGCTGGGCGTGGTCGCAGGCACCTGTAGTCCCAGCTACTCAGGAGGCTGAGGCAGGAGAATGGTGTGAACCCGGGAGGCAGAGTTTGCAGTGAGCTGAGATTGCGCCACTGCACTCCAGCCTGGGCAACACAGCAAGACTCCGTCTCGAAACAATAAATAAATAAAACAGATGATATATCTTATTTACTCATTTATTCACCAAACATGCTCTGAGCTTATACATTTGACAAAAACTCTGTTGTGTACTCGGTATACGATGATGAATAAGACCCAGTTTCTGGCATCAAGAATCACTCAATGTAATAGACAATACATACAATTGCTCCACAAAGTAAGAAGACTACTTTAAACAGATAAAGTAAATTATGAGAACCAACAAGGAAAATAACCACCCAAGGGTAGAGGGAGGTTCTACATACTGAACAACAATTCATTAATCTAGTTTAACGATGAACAGCAGCTCATCAATTGGGAGATGGCAGAATGGTGGAGAGGCATTCCAAGTACAACAAATAGCCTATGTAAAGGCATAAAGACACAAAAAGACATGGCAAACAGGGGGAGCAAAAAGTGTCTCATTCTGACTAGAACATGGGAAAACGAGTAAAAAGGGGAGGAGGATAAATTAGATCTAGATTCTAATACTCTTTTGTGCCATTATTACAGTGCTGACCCAATCTTATTAGGATGGTAGGCAAAGTATTCATGTTTACTTTTTTTAAAAAAAGGAAAAAAACAGCTTGCTAATTCCCATACTCAAAGAACAAACTTTAAAAAGCAAAATATAAATTATAATTTTTGCTTATAACAGACACCAAATCCAAATTAACTGTCCAAGCAAGGTTATTAGAATAGGCACTTTAAGATTTTGTTGTTTTTGAGATGGAGTCTCACTCTGTCGCCCAGGCTGGTATACAGTGGTGCCATCTTGGCTCACCGCAACCTCTGCCTCCTGGGTTCAGGCAATTCTCATGCCTCAGCCTCTCAAGTAGCTGGGATTACAGGAGTGTGCCACCACATCTGGCTAATTTTTGTATTTTTAGTAGAGACAAGGTTTCACCATGTTGCTCAGGCTGGATTCGAACTCCTGACCTCAAGTTATTCTCCTGCCTCAGCCTCCCAACGTACTGGGATTACAGGCATGACCCACGGCACCTGGCCAAGCACTTCAAGTTTTAAATAAGCAACATTAAATCACTTTGAAGAGAAATGCAAGCACTATTTGTATACTTAACTGATGAGATATCTTTCTCAAATACTACACTAAAGTTTCAATTTTCTCATAGTAAAACCCATCTTGAACTTAGTATTAGTCTAGGAAACATTCATGATCTGCAAAAAATTGATCACCCTGTTAGTTTGGGGAAAAAAAGATGAGTCTACTTCTAGCCATTTCTTGCCTCATAAACAGAACTAAAACACCTCTCCCACGATGTGGCAATATTTAACTTTTCAATGCCAGGTTATTAATTATATTTAATGTCAATCACTTCTCATGGTTGTACAATTCCACAGCTACCTTTTTTTTTTATTTTTTCAACTAACATTCTGTTATCTGTTTTACCCACAGGTATCTTATTTACAGGTATCCACTCTATCATGCTCTTAAAGCAAGACTGGCCAGGCATGGTGGCTCACGTCTGTAAGCCCCATATTTTGGGAGGCCAAGGCAGGCGGAATGCTTGAGCCCAGGAGATTGAGACCAGCCTAGGCAACATAGTGAGACCCCGTTTCTACAGGAAAAAATTGTTTTAACGATGAACCATCAGAATAAGGCATAAAGATACAAAACTAGTGTTAACTGTAGTTTTAAAGTTAACACCCAGTAACAGCAATTAGTTATAATTATGGTAATTTATTTTACATGCCATGTTCAAAATAAAGTGGTTTTGGATGGGTGCAGTGGCTCACACCTGTATTCCCAGCACTTTGGCTGGCAGATCACCTGAGGTCAGGAATTTCAGACCAGCGTGGCCAATATGGTGAAACCCCATCTCTACTTAAAATACAAAAAAAAAAAAAAATAGCCGGCTGTGGTGGCAGGCACCTGTAATCCCAGCTACTCGGGAGGCTGAGGCAGGAGAATTGCTCGAACCCAAGAGGCAAAGGTCACAGTGAGCCACGAGCGCGACATTGCACTCCAGCCTGGGTGACAAGTGTAAAACTCCATCTCAAAAAATAATAATAATTTTTAAAAATTAAGTGGTTTCTATACTAACAGTTTAAACATAAAATAATGAAAAGAACCAAGCATTTAATCATATCCACAACATGTATTTAAATATTTAAAACATTTTTATTTACTATGTATTAACTGCAGTTACTAATCAAGTTCACCCACGGTAATAAAAATATCAAGAATTTATTTTAACAAGCTGGCCAATACATAATATATTTAAAGTTATAAAACCTGAATATTCCAGACCAAAGGTACTAAACATGTAATAACAGTACAGATACACACACTGGAAGAGTTTAAATTTTTTCAAATTCTTTAAGTTATTATAATAACAAGCATTAAAAACAGAAAAAAATCAACATGTAAACTGTAAATACAATTTTTTATATTGCAAAAGGAAGCCAACTTCTCTTTTTTATTTATTTATTTATTTTTTGAGCCAGAGTCTTGCTCTGTCACCCAGGCTGGAGTGCAGTGGCATGATCTCTGCTCACTGCAAGCTCCGCCTCCTGGGTTCAGGGCATTCTCCTGCCTCAGCCTCCCCGGAGTAGCTGGGACTACAGGCGCTCGCCATGATGTCCAGCTAATTTTTTGCATTTTTTTTTTTTTCTTTTTAGTAGAGATGGGGTTTCACCATGTTAGTCAGGATGGTCTCGATCTCCTGACCTCGTGATCTGCCCACCTCGGCCTCCCAAAGTGCTGGGATTACAGGCATGAGCCACCGCGCCCGGCCCCAAGCTCTCTTAATTAAAAAAAAAAACTCCACGAAAATTATTTTAGTGAATATCTGTTGTTTTTGCCTGTCCAGCAACCAATCTCTCTTCTCCAGAAAGTATCACCTCAATTTTTCTTTAGGAACTGTCACCCACCCTTAATTCAAACGGTTTCAAACTATATCCCTCTCCTTCCCACTCCAGGATGGGGACAAATTCCAAGCCTAGCCACATAAAACATTCCATCACTCTGGCCACAGGGACTGCCTCTCTAAGATGGGCAAAGACCCAAGTCAGGTCAATGAAACTACCATACAGTGGTGTGCTGGAACTGCGGAGAAAGGGAAGTTCTCTTTCTTCTTGGGTTTCTGAGGTTGAAGGAAGTAAGCCTAGTGCTGGTATTACAATCTTTCCCAGGGAATCAGACTCCAGAGCCTTAATTACTTTTCCACACTGAATCCCAAATATGCAAAGGGAACTAGGGGTTACCTGGTAGTAAGAGAAAAGATAAATTAGGACTTTGACTTTCAATATTGTATTTTTCATAATGTTTCCATTTTTCAAAAATAAGCATATTACTTTTATAATAGGAAAATAAAAACATTTAAAAATATTGCCCATGTTTTCTTCTCAAATATGCTCACATATTCATATTTCAATATCTTAAAAGTATTAACAATTTTCTCATAATTTACCAAAGCACATAGAATATCCATCTAAAAACAATCACCTTCTTCTTCTGGCACAAAATAAAGCTATTACAATATTTTCATTTTTAAATTATGAGTGGGAGGCCAGGTACAATGGCTCACACCTCTAACCCCAGCACTTGGGGAGGCTGAGGCAGGCGGATCACTTGAGTTCATGGGTTCGAGACCAGCCTAGCTAACATAGTAAAATCCCATCTCTATTAAAAATACAAAACTGAACCAGGCATCGTGGCGCACTCCTGTAATCCCAGGTACTCGGGAGGCTGAGGCAGGAGAATCGCTTGAACCCAGGAGGCAGAGGTTGCAATGAGCCGAAATCACACCATTGCATTGTAGCCTGGGGACCAAGAGTGAAACTTTGTTAAAAAGACAAGAAAGACAGAGCGAGACTCCATTTCCAAAAAAAAAAAAAAGACAAGAAAAGAAAAGGAAAGGGGAGAGGAGGGAGAAAGGGAGAAAAGAGAAAAGAAAGAAAAGAAAAGAAAAGGAAAATATGAGTGGAAAAAACAGTTTGAGTAAACCTTTTTTAAAAAAACTGGTTCTTGTGGCTAGGCATGGTGGCTTGTACGTATAATCCCAGCACTTTGCGAGGCCAAGGCGGGAGGATCACTTGAGTCTGGGAGTTCAAGACTAGCCTGGGCAGGCCGGGTGTGGTGGCTCAGGCCTGTAATCCCAGCACTTTGGGAGGCCAAGGCAGGTGGATCACCTGAGGTCAGGAGTTCGAGACTAGCCTGACCATCATGTAAAATCCCATCTCTACTAAAAATAAAAAAAAATAGCCAGATGTGGTGCCTCGCCTGCAGTCCCAGCTACTTGGGAGGCTGAGGCAGAAGAATTGCTTGAACCCGGGAGGCGAAGGTTGCAGTGAGCCGAGATCACACCACTGCACTCCAGCCTGGGCAACAGTGTGAGACTCCTTTCCCACTCCCCAACAAAAGGACCAGCCTTGACAAAATGGCTGAACCCATCTCTATTTAATTAATTAGTGAATTAATTAAAAACTGGTTCTCATTTTAAAAGGGATAAACAATTGTACATGGAAAAAATGGTTAATGTTCAGCACGTGCTGCAGCCATGGTAAAAATGGCTCAAGAGATAAACCTAACTTTAAAGACTGAAAGTGGCAAAATTGGGTTTAAAAAAGCTTTATCAATTATATTAGTCCTATAACTCTGAATAGCATAAGATCTAAAGGAGTTGGTCAGTTAAATATTTCAATTATAATTATTTTGCATAATACTGCATTATGGAAAAATTTCATATCGTTTTATTCTTTTGTTGTTGCTGTTTTAAGAGACAGGGTATCACTCTGTTGCCCAAGCTGGAGTACAATGGTACGATCACTGCTCACTGCAGCCTCAACCTCGAGGGCTCAAGCCATCCTCCTGCCTCAGCCTCCCAAGTAGCCAGGACTACAGGCATGCACCTAGCTAATTTTTGTGTTTTGTAGAGATAGTCTTGCCATGTTGCCCAGGCTGGTCTCAAACTCCTGGATTCAAGGGATCCACCTGGCCTCCCAAAGCACTGGGATTATGGGCCTGAGACACCACAACCAGCCTGTTTTATTCTTAAATACAGGAAAGTTAGTCTCGAGATTCACTTCTTAGGAATGTAAACAATCTACTGAATATAGTAAATATAAAGGAAGACAGCAATAAACACTTTTGTTGTCTTCCATTTACTAGCTTTTATTAGTTTCTATCATTCTTTCCCTTTCTCCCCAGGCACACAAGCCACTCCAGAATATTCACTTTTTGTTAATATTATGTTTTACGACTCTCAGTAAGGGCACTTAGAAGATGTCAGGGACACTTGCTTGATACATTAGGTAGCCAGAGTGATGCTCTTAAGTGGAAGAGACAATCAGAGACATACCAACGGTGGGGACAAAGAGTAGCTGGAGGCAAAAGCTACCTTCTTACAGAAAAGTGGCAATGGGTTCTAAAGTTTTTAGGATAAGGCAACATTCAAAAAGCTCGTTACCTTGTCCACACCAGAAACACAGTAGGTGGGTCATTCTGGCCAACACCTTTGTCTCAAGATGCTGACGTTTATTATTGTCATATGGTCCAGTGAAACCTAAACTCTCCTACAGCTATCAACACCGAACTTGTTTCACCTAATGAAATGCAAACTCCTTTCTTAATACTGCTAGATCACTTCTCCACGTGCCCAAAAGGGATGTTTTAATATAAACAAAGGCACATCAAAAAAGCCACCCAAACAAGTGCGATAGAAACATTTACTGGTAAATAGGAAGAAAACTGGCGTTTCTAAGGTACCACAGGGAGACTAAAATATTTTACTCTAGTCCCCTAGCTATAAGATATGTATTATACTTATATTTACTAATGGCCACTGTATTTTTTAAGGCATGGTAAAGGGAAGGTAAAGAAACCATCAACCATACGATTACAGAGAAGGCAACTTAAAGAACAGTTTGTTTTCAACTCTTCCCCCAACATTCACATAGAGTCAATAAAATCTAGCTCTTTCTCAAAACAGTCTATGGTCGGCCAGAATGGGACGGTGAAAAGAAAACAGGGAGAACGTAATGAAAATGGGAAGGCGCTGGAAAAGATTAAAAACTGAACAGTCCGAGTAACCTGCACTTTGCATTGCTCCTTTGAGTCCTCACAGATTTTCCACTTACTTCGATTCAGTGGTTAATATTTCTCCGTATTAGAAATCCATCTGTGAACTCCCGCACCCACTTCCAACCACATCCACAAATTCCAAGAGAGCTGGTCAAGGCTACTAGAGTGTCCCACTCGCCCGTGAGGAGGGGGGCGTCGGCGCCAAGTTGGGAAGCCGGCATGGGAGAAGTTCTCCCGGGACGGGAGAAGGGACGGGTTGGGGTGAAAAAAAGTGGAGGACGGGAGGCAAGCAGGACTACGGACTCCTCTCAGCACCAAAAGCTGAGCGCATCAGGGAGACACAGGTATCCCGCCAGACCCGAGAAGTAGCCGGATGCCCGGGACGGACAAACGGCCAGCCTCGGAGCCCAGTTCCCTAAGGCTGTCTCGCCAACCCCCTTCCTCTTCGCCTTCCCTAAATTGCTGTCTCCTCATACCCTCCAGAGTCCGACACTCACGCGTCCAAGCACGAGCTCCAGCAGCTCCTCGGTCAAAGCCGCCCACCTCTGACAGCCATAGAGATGAAACAGCGGAGACAAACCTCCACCTCCTCCGCACACCCTCACGTGACTCTCCTAGCCGCTGGGCCTGTCGGGATCTTGGCGACAGGCGTGTGGGAGGGGCACAGAGGAAAAGGAATGGGAGGGGCGGGGAAATCAACGCGCCACGCCCCAGCCTCGGACCCCGCCCTAGCCCGGTCACTCCCCCTTACCCGGCTCGCGTTTAGGCGGGAAAGCTGGAGAGCTCCCAGAAGCTGTCAGGCATTTCTTCTGGTTTTTTTCCCCTCCACAAGGGTCATAGGAATCTGTTGAGAAATTTATTGTGGCTCATGACACCTCCTCGGTACCCGTTTTCGTGTTGGCTAAGCAAAAAGGAGTTCGTGAAAAGAAAACTGGACCACAGTGAGTTGGAAATTGTTTCTTTCCAACTCTGTTTCGTTTTATCAGAGATAAAATTTTGTCAGAGTTAAATGTTCCTGTTTCATAACCTTGAGCCCTTTTTTGGATTTAGAAACCCTCACCACTTCCTCTACTGGATGGGTTTTTCAGGTGTTTTATTTGCAGACTAATATTATTGCAGAGTTTATGGTCTCTAAGCCACTAAAAAAATGTTTTCCCTTGAAGAAGATTTTTGTTTTTGTTTTTGTTTTTGAGATAGAGTTTCACTTTTGATGCCCAGGCTGGAGGGCAATGGAGCGATCTCGGTTCACTGCAACCTCCGCCTCCCGGGTTCAAGTGATTCTCCTGCCTCAGCCTCCTGAGTAGCTGGGATTACAGGCATGCGCCACCACACCCAGCTAATTTGTATTTTTAGTAGAGACTGGGTTTCTCCATGTTGGTCAGGGTGGTCTCGAACGCCCGACCTCAGGTGATCCGCCCACCTCGGCCTCCCAAAGTGCGAGGATTACAGGCGTGAGCCACTGCGCCCGGCTGAAGAAGGTGTTTTTATCAGAAAAATGGGATGGGAAAGGATCCTCACCCCTGCTGTGGAAATAGAATGGAAATAGGACTATGATACTAGAGAGTGTGTTTGGTTTTTTTTTTTGGGTGGGAGTAGGGGGTGGGTTGGTTGGTTGTTCGTTTGTTTTGAGACGGAGTCTCGCACTGTGGCCCAGGCTGGAGTGCAGTGATGCGATCTCAGCTCACTGCAACCTCCTCCCAGGTTCAAGTGATTCTTCTGCCTCAGCCTCCCGAGTAGCTGGGATTACAGGCGCACCCCGCCACGCCCGGCTAATTTTTGTATTTTTAGTAGAGACGGGGTTTCACCATGTTGGCCAGGCTGGTCTTGAACTCCTGACCTCAGGCGATCCTTGCGTCTCGGCTTCCCAAAATGCTTGGATTACAAGTGCGAGCCACCGCGCCAGTCCCAGAGAACTTTCAAACAATATTTGTTTTTCAAGAATTAACGTAGCAGAGCTGTGGAAAAGGGAACAACTATAGAAACAAAGCCAACAAAACCATCTCTGAGGTAAATTGTGAAGTAAGCAGTATCAACTCTGTATTCTCCATTTCTTCTCAGACCCAACTAACCAAAGTACAATAAATGATTGTGTTCATGGCGCTGTGCTGGAGCTTTACATACAACCCAGTGTTTGTCTACACCACTCTAGGATGGATACTGTTTTATTCATTTGCAGGTAGGGAAGCCAGCTGACACTCCTAGGTAATGCAGTACGTGCAGTAGCAGGACATAGACCTGACCTGAGGGCCTCTGAGGCTTCCACTCTTAAATGATGTAATTCAGGCCCGGCGCGGGGGCTCTCGCCTGTAATCCCAGCACTTTGGAAGGCGGAGGCGGATGGATCACGAGGTCACGAGATCGAGACCATCCTGGCTGACACAGTGAAACCCTGTCTCTACTAAAAATACAAAAAATAAGCCGGGTGTGGTGGTGGGCGCCTGGAGTCCTAGCTACTCAGGAGACTGAGGCAGGAGACTCGCTTGAACCCGGGAGACGGAGGTTGCAGTGAGCCAAGATCGTGCCACTGCACTCCAGCCTGGGTGACAGAGCAAGATTCTGTCTCAAAAAAAAAAATGTACTTTAGTCCGTTGTCCTCTGACCTGCCTTGCCACAGGAGTTAGGAATCATTGCTAATTTGCTTGCCAAGCCATCAAAATGTACCTTTTCTGTCGTGTCTCTTCCCATTTAGACACTGTTCTCTGTTAAGTGAGAAACCTGATAAAGAAATTATTCCCCCCGCCCCTGGTTTTTTTGTTTTATGTTTTTTGTTTTATTGAGACGAGGTCTCTGTCACCCGGGCTGGAGTGCGGGTGGAGTGATGTCAGCTCACTGCAGCCTCTGCCTCCTGGGTTCAAGCGATTCTCCCACCTCAGCCTCCTGGCACTACAGGTGGGCACTACCATGCCTGGCTAATTTTTAAATTTTTTTTTTTTTTTTTTTTTTTTGAGACGGAGTCTCGCTCTGTCACCCAGGCTGGAGTGCAGTGACCGGATCTCAGCTCACTGCAAGCTCCGCCTCCCGGGTTTACGCCATTCTCCTGCCTCAGCCTCCCTAGTAGCTGGGACTACAGGCGTCCGCCACCACGCCCGGCTAGTTTTTTTTTTGTTTTTTTTTTTTAGTAGAGACGGGGTTTCACCGTGTTTGCCAGGATGGTCTCGATCTCCTGACCTCGTGATCCGCCCGTCTCGGCCTCCCAAAGTGCTGGGATTACAGGCTTGAGCCACCGCGCCCGGCCAAATTTTTAAATTTTTGTAGAGATGGGTTCTTGCTATATTGCCCAGGTTGTTCGCAATTTTCCCGCCTTAGGCTCCCAAAGTGCTGAGATTACAGGTGTGAGCCACTGTGCCCAGTCTTCCTTAAATATTAATAGGAACTTAACTTGATATCCTTCTCAAGCAGCATATCCATTATCTCTGATGATGAGAATTTCAAGTTGTGTCATAAATTACTATGGAATACTTTGGAGGTTCATAGAGCTTCAATAGTAGCTAAGTCAACTGTTTCTCAGAACAAGGAAAAAGGAAAATTAAATCATCCATACACATTAAACAAAAATCAATTTTTAAGAATTGCTGGTGGGGCACAGTGGCTCATGCCTGTAATCCCAGCACTTTGGGAGGCTGAGGCAGGCAGATCACCTGAGGTCGGGAGTTCAAGACCAGCCTGACCCACATGGGGAAACCCCATCTCTACTAAAAATACAAAATTAACCAGGCATGGTGGCACATGCCTGTAATTCCAGCTACTCGGGAGGCTGAGACAGGAGAATCGCTTGAACCCGGGAGGCAGAGGTTGCGGTGAGCTGAAATCATGCCATTGCACTCCAGCCTGGGCAACAAGAGCGAAACTCCATATCAAAAAAAAAAAAAAAAAAAAATTGCTGAAATTCAGGCCAGGTGCTGTGGCTCACACCTATAATCGCAGCACTTTGGGAGGCCAAGGCAGGTGAATCACGTGAGATCAGGAGTTCAAGACCAGCCTGGCCAACATGGTGAAACCCCATATCTACTAAAAATACAAAAATTAGCCAGGCATGGTGGCACGTCCCTGTAATCCCAGCTACTAGGTGGACTGAGGCAGCAGGATCGCTTTGCTTGAAACTAGGAGGCAGAGGTTGCAGTGAGCCAAGATTGTGCCACTGCATTCCAGCTTGGGCAAACAGAGCGAGACTCCATCTCAAAAGAAAAAAAGGGCTGGGCGTGGTGGCTCATGCCTGTAATCCCAGCACTTTGGGAGGCCGAGGCAGGCAGATCACGAGGTCAGGAGATCGAGACCGTCCTGGCTAATGTGGTGAAACCCTGTCTCTACTAAACAAAATACAAAAAATCAGCCAGGCGTGGTGGTGGGCGCCTGTAGTCCCAGCTACTCGGGAGACTGAGGCAGGAGAATGGTGTGAACCCGGGAGGCAGAGCTTGCAGTGAGCTGAGATCCAGCCACTGCACTCCAGCCTGGGCGACAGAGCGAGACCCCATCTCAAAAAAAAAAAAAAAGATTTGCTGAAATTCAATTCTAATTTTAGGCAACATTTGTCTATATAAAACTAATCAGTCAAACTATTAAATAACATTTAAAAACATAAATCAATATTTCTCAAACTTTTTGGTCTTAGAACCCCTATACACTTAAAAATTATTGAGGACTCAAAAGAACTTTTATTTATGTGTGTTATACCTATCGATATTTACCATATTCAGCCAGGCAGAGGCTAATACCTATAATCTCAGCTCTTTGAGAGGCTGAGGTGGGAGGATCACATGAGGCCAGGACTTTGAGGCTACAGTGAGCTATGATCATGCCACTGCACTCCAGCCTGCACAACAGAGCAAGAACCTGTCTCTATAAACTTTTTAAAATTTAGCATATGAGGAATTAAAATTGAGGCTGGGCACAGTGGCTCACGCCTGTAATCCCAGCACTTTGGGAGGGTGAGGCGGGTGGATCACCTGAGGTCATCAGTTCAAGACCATCTTGGCGAATATGGTGAAACCCTGTCTCTACTAAAAATACAAAAATTAGCTGGGCATGGTGGCCCAAGCCTGTAATCCCAGCCACTCAGGAGGCTGAGGCAGAAGAATCGCCTGAATCCGGGAGACAGAGGTTACAGTGAACCAGGATCGCACCACTGCAGTCCAGCCTGGGCCTAAGTGACAGAGCAAGACTCGGTCTCAAAAAAAAAAAGAAAGAAAAGAAAAGAAAGAAAATTAAAATTGAAATTATTTTAATTAATATGTACTTAGTCATTTAAAAATAATAGATCCATTATATGTTGACATAAATATATTCTTAAGAAAAACAACTTCTGGCCGGGCGCGGTGGCTCAAGCCTGTAATCCCAGCACTTTGGGAGGCCGAGACGGGTGGATCACGAGGTCAGGAGATCGAGACTATCCTGGCTAACACGGTGAAACCCCGTCTCTACTAAAAAATACAAAAAAAAAAAAAAAAAAAAAAAAAACTAGCTGGGCGTGGTGGCGGGCGCCTGTAGTCCCAGCTACTCGGGAGGCTGAGGCAGGAGAATGGCGTGAACCCAGGAGGCGGAGCTTGCAGTGAGTTGAAGTGAGCTGAGATCCGGCCACTGCACTCCAGCCCGGGTGGCAGAGCGAGACTCCATCTCAAAAAAAAAAAAAAGAAAAAAAAGAAAAACAACTTCAAAAAAACAGAGTAACATGGTTTTACATTATTGCAAATTTCCCTTTTTTTTTTTGAGACAGAGTCTCACTTTGTCACCCAGGCTGGAGTGCAGTGGCACGATCTCAGCTCACTGCAACCTCTGCTTCCCGGGTTCAAGCAATTCTCCTGCCTCAGCCTCCTGAGTAGCTGGGATTACAGGCGCGTGCCACCACGCTCGGCTAATTTTTTTGTATTTTTAGTAGAAATGGGGTTTCACCATATTGATCAGGCTGGTCTCGAACCCCTGACCTCGTGATCTCTCCACCTCTGCCTCCCAAAGTGCTGGGATTACAGGCATGAGCCACTGTGCCTGGCTGCAAATTGCTTTAATGTCTGGCTTAACAGAAGACAGATCCTCATATCTTTTCTGCATTAAATGTTTGCACTCTTACACATCATGTCGCCTCTGGCAAACACTACTATATGCTCAACAAAGAATTAGAGTGATAAGGCAAATAACAGTGTGTTAGTGAGAAAACAGTCTTGACCTTACAGATTACTAGAAAGGGTTTCAGGAAACCCCCAGTAGTCTTCGACCACACTTTGAGAACCACTGTTTTAAACCATACAAATGTTTCCTGATTTCGGGGCTGTGTGGTGGGTTCCAGGCCAAGCCCCAGGTATCACTCCAGCCAGCCCCCTCTAGAAGGGTGGAGGCCATTCCCTTCCTCACCATCTGGTCCAACAAAGCTATAGAAAGTGAGAGAGGGACAAGCTGGAGGCCAAAGGGGTGACACATGGGCAAGGAAGACAGAAAGTGGGGACCTCACGGCCAGCCCTCCCAGCCCAGCTGATATGGGGGGGATCCTGGCAGGCCTGCCTGTTCCCCAAGGACAAACCTTTTATAGCACAAGCCTCAACTCACTTGTCCTGGCTGGGATTCATACCCTTATGCACGAGTCTCTGCCCTTAGTTCGAATCTTTCTGTAAGGATTGAGGTAGTTAATCCATTTATACTCGTAGCATCCATCACCTGCGGTTAATCAAAACATGCTCCTGAGGAGCTTCCTGCTGTTTCATTCAAGAAAAAAATTTTTTTCTTTTGTCCATCCGAAGTCAACCATACTAAGGCGCTAGCAAAGGCGTCATCAGACTATGCCCCAAAGCGGTGTACGGGACCAAGGGTCAGGGTTGGCGCTCTCACCCCTAAATCCCCCTTCAGACATGAGGCCTCCTCCCTGTCCCGGACCCGGATAGAGAAGCCTTATGTATCCAGAGGAAAGAAACTAAAGTTTTCAGCTGGTGTTACTCTGAGTGTGAATACAGAGAAATGTTCTGCATCTAAATTATCGAGTATTTGGAAGGGAAATGGCTTTTATGTCCCCTGGCATTGATGAGGATTTTTCTTCAATTTTCCTGCAATTACTGTGACAGGCTGTGCTGTTTCCCTTCTACTGGTTTTCAAGAAACAGGCAAACAGTTGAGTGGTTTGAATGGCAAAGCCACTAGGATCTCCCCATAAACACTTCAGGGGAAAGAAAGGAGAACCCCCACCCCTGATGAGAGGTGGGAGGAAGGGGTTGGCAGAGGCATCAACTTCTCCTGTGGAGCAAGAAGGCTCAAACATGCCCTCTGGGGCTCTGTGAGGTAGTTACTAGCACTGCTGGTTCCCAGTTTGGCAGATGGTATGTCTGGGGTGGGAGGAGGGGAAGGCACCCTTGAGAGCTAACTGAGGCCCCTCCTCACTGCCCGTCTGCCAGGCCTGAAGGGAACTCGGCGGTGCTATCTCTGCAGTAGGGGTGGGGGACCGAGAGCAGTCCCACAACAGGGAGCTACCTGGAGCCCCAAACTTCCACTCGTTCCCCAAAGTGCAACCAGGAGCTAGTCGACCAATTTCTCAGTCCCCTACCCCTTGGCTTGGCAGACACCACACCCTAGTCCCCCAGGAGCCTCTGAAGGGAAGGGCCTTGCCCTTAGCTCCCAGTGTCCAAGAGGCCTTCCTCCTCAGACAGCCAGGTATGTGTCAAAGCTGGCTATTGCTTTGGTTCAGGAACAGCCTCTCTCAGCCTGTCTGTCTTTGGCACAGAGGAAAATGGACACAGAACCAACTAGAGCATCCCCCTCCAGTGTTCTCTGGGTTTTAAATGGGGTCTTTTCTGCCAATAGTGAGGCATAAACAAGAATAGCTCCCAACTGCCTTCAGAAGGAGGGGGTCAGGAAAAGGAGTCTTGCTCTGTCACCCAGGCTAGCGTACAGTGGCACAATCTCAGCTGACTGCAACCTCCACCTCCCAGGTTCAAGTGATTCTCCTGCTTCAGCCTCCTGAGTAGCTGGGATGACAGGTGCCCGCCACCACTCCCGGCTAAGTTTTGTATTTTTTTTTAAAGACAAGGTTTCACCATTTTGGCCAGGCTGGTCTCGAGCTCCTGACCTCGTGATCCACCCACCTTGGCCTCCCATAGTGTTTAGATTACAGGCGTGACACCGCATCTAGATCTTAGTTCATTTCCAAGAGTATAGAGTAAGTTAGCAGAATTCAAGGTCATCACAAACACAGCTGTATTCTACATTAGGAATCTGTCCATCAATTCAATATGGTTTTTCAGGATGCTATGCAACGTGTTCCTAGTCACATAAATGTATGATATCACTAATGAAGGTTTATATCTCCTGTACAAACTAATAATAAGACTCCTCTGGTGACCAATCAAATTTGAAGTCAAAATTCTTTCACAGACATATATTGAATGTCCACTATTAATATATGTAATGCTCATAACTAGTGCTGGGCTTGTAAAAATTTATAAGCTCAATTCCTGCCCTTGGGCAACTGGTATCTATAATGAGACTTGCACCACTGTAAAAATGTATCTTTTAAGAAGTTCGGTAGTTCCCAAACCAGTCTGGTGATCAAATGCCTGGGAATTATCTGAGGAGATTTTTAAAATACAGATTCTTGGATCATGAGACACACTGTTTCAGTGAACCCTGGTGATGCTCTGGAATCTGGATTTTTTAAAAGTCCCAGGTGATTCCCCTGCAATGTAGGATTGGGAATGAATACTAAGCCCTGTATACTTGACAAATAAATAGATTTGGTCTTTGCCCCCAGTACTATCACACTATCACATGTATAATGTAATGTTTGTTTATTTCATCTTCAGTATTTCTAAAGTGTGCTGTGTTGAAAGATCTGTGTCACCAAGGGACAGTATTTAATTTCATTCGCTAAAAATAGAAATTGGCGTTCTTATGACAAACATTTTATAGTTCATCTACTTTTATCACATTAAAATAATATGTGTTACCACAGCAGTCTGCAACATATCACACCACTGTAAAAAAACAAAACATCTTTTGCAACAAATATCAGACTACAAAAAGTTTGTTTTCTAAAGTTTTGATTCAGTTTCTTTAAAATTAATTCAATGAGATGGTCTTTGTTTTATTACACTTATCTTCAGGGTTCCATAGATTATGGTATCTGAAAACCTATGCAGTCTTCCATCACAAACTCCTTTTGAGGTGTGTATCAGAGACAGAGACAGAGAAACAAAGAGACAGAGAGTTTTGGAGACTTACTCTGTCACCCAGGCTGGAATGCAGTGCACCACCTCAGCTCACTGCAGCCTCAACCTCCCAGGCTCAAGTGATCTTCCCACCTCAGCCTCCTGAGTAGCTGAGACTACAGGCGCAAACCACCATGCCTGGCTAATTTTTTTTACTTTTTGTAGAGACAGCATATCACTATGTTGCCCAGGCTGGTCTCCAACTCCTTGGCTCAAGCGATCCACCCATCTCGGCCTCCCAGAGTGCTGAGATTACAGGTGTGAGCCACCACGCCCAGCCTTTTTGAAGTTATATTGTACTTGAGTAGCTATCTAGAAACTTATGACCCACAGTTGTTCTTGCAGTGAGTATTCTTCTCTAATAATTACAGCCAGAATTAATTATGTTCTAGTAAATATGAAAATTTTTTTTAAAAGGCTTAAATGTTTCCTGGCTTTTTACCACAAAGAACTGGGAGGATGGCATAAATATGATGATTTATAAAAATGGAAACATATTCTCCTTGATTTTATGATTGAAACTAACTTCAAAATTAAAGAATCTCTGCCCAGATCTTGATTTCTGAAATACCTTTCTCCACAAAAAGGAACCAAGTCTTGAAAACAGGGCTGGTTTCTGGGCTACAGCAGGAAGGTACAAGATGACCTGGAACATCTTGTTGTGTCCGAAAGTAAGGAAGCACTCAGAAAATAAAATGAGGACATGTCAAAGGGAGCCAGCTTGAAGGCCCCTCACTGGCCAAATCTGGGATAATTGGAGTACCAACATAAGAACAGTAACAAGTGACTGGGCAGGATGGCTCACACCTCTAATCCCAGCACTTGGGGAGGCCGAGGTGGGCAGATCACAAGGTTAAGAGATCGAGACCGTCCTGGCCAACATGGTGAAACCCCGCCTCTACTAAAAAAAATACAAAAATTAGCTGAGCGTGGTGGTGCAGCAGCTGTCGTCCCAGCTACTCGGGAGGCTGAGGCAGGAGAACTGCTTGAACCCAGGAGGCAGAGGTTGCAGTGAGCCGAGATAGCACCACTACACTCCAGCCTGGCAACAGAGCAAGACTGTCTCAAAAGAAAAGAAAGAACAGTAATAAGTTATAGCCACTGAATAAAGTAAGAATCCAATAATCTATATTAATGAGAGAAAGAGAAATGGGGAAATGGGACAGTGGCTTTCCTTAAAGTAGACTTCTTGCTGATAAATCCAAAGAAGGTGGTGGAGTTGGGAAAACCACCATTTTGCAACTATCATAGTAAAGATTGGTTTGGGCAAATATTATCAATTAAATCACGCAGGGGTTGGGCAGGGAGTTTTATGAGAAGCAAGGTATTTTTACATTTCAAAGCATTTCCCCACAGATTGTATATTTTTTACAAAAGGAAATGGTAACTATATAATAAAGAAACTATGCAACACTTTGATCCCTATGATATAATACTCTGAGAAGGACACAATATTGCTTGAATCTAATCATGAGGAAATATCAACCAAACCCATATTGAGAAGCGTTCTATGAAATAACCATCATGAAAGGAAAAAAAAGGCAGAGGAACTATTCCATGTTAAAAGAGACTAAGGAGACTTGACTAAAAAAAGTCAATACATGAACCAAAATTGGAACTTATACCAGAGGGGGCAAATGCCATAAAAAATCTGTTGGAACAATTGACAAAATTGGAATGTGGACCACAGATTAGATAAAAGTAGTTCCTGCATTTGACAACTGTGGTGATTATTAAAAAGAATATATTTTTTCTTAGTAAGTATACACTAAAGTACGAAGAGGAAAGGGGCATGATGTAAGCAAGCTATTCTCAAATGGGTCAGAAAAAATCAAAATATCTGGAAGGAGAAAATGATTAAGCAAATGGAAGAAAATGTTTAAAATTGGTAAATGTAAAGAAATGATATTCAGGAGTTCTCTACTATTGCACTTTTTTCTATAAATTTAAATAGTTTTTGTAAAGAAAAAAAGGCCAGGCACGGTGGCTCACACCTGTAATCCCAGCACTTCGGCAGGCCTAGGTAGATCACCTGAGGTTGGGAGTCTGAGACCAGCCTGACCAACGTGGAGAAAACCTATCTCTAATAAAAATGCAAAATTAGCCCGGCATGGTGGTGCATGCCTGTAATCACAGCTATTTGGGAGGCTGAGGCAGGAGAATCACTTGAACCTGGGAGATGGAGGTTGCAGTGAGCTGAGATTGCGCCATTGCACTCCAGCCTGGGCAACAAGAGCAAAACTCCATCTCAGAAAAAAAAAAAAAAGTTAACGTCTCCCCAGCTTCTTGTAAGCATCATGTAAACTTTCCTCTAAAATAATTGCTCTCTTAGACATCATTCCAGAGTAGGACAGAACATTCATCATCAACTCTTTAATTGACTTTAGTTATTTTATTTCCACTTTTATTAGTAGAGTCATGTGGTAGTTATCTTTTATGATTTTAGTTGAAGAAGAAAACCTGCCAAGAAGAAGAAAACCTGGGCCTGGTGCGGTGGCTCACGCCTGTAATCCCAGCACTTTGGGAGGCCGTGATGGGCAGATCACGAGGTCAGGAGATTGAGACCATCCTGGCTAACACAGTGAAACCCCGTCTCTACTAAAAATACAAAAACAAAAAAATTATTGTATAGAATTTTTGTATAGGCATGTATACCATGCCTAACCCTCATTCTATACAAAATACAGGGCTCACACCTGTAATCCTGGCACTTTGGGAGGCTGAGGTGGGCAGAACACTTCAGGTCAGGAGTTCGAGACCAGCCTGGCTAACATGGTGAAACCCCATCTCTACTAAAAAAAAAATACAAAAAATTAGCTGGGCATGGTGGGGAGCGCCTGTAATCCTAGCTACTCTGGAGGCTGAGATGGGAGAATCGCTGGAACCCTGGAGGCAGAGGTTGCAGTGAGCTGAGATCGTGCCACTGCACTCCAGCCTGGGAAACAGAGTGAGACTCCCGTCTCAAAACAAAAAAAGATGAGCCCAGCTTGGTGGCGGGCGTCTGTAGTCCCAGCTACTCCGGAAGCTGAGGCAGGAGAATGGCGTGAACCCGAGAGGCGGAGCTTGCAGTGAGCCGAGATCGTGCCACTGCACTCCAGCCTGGGTGACAGAGCAAGACTCCGTCTCAAAAAAAAAAAAAAGAAAACCTGCTGAATTTACAAAAGACGAAAACATTTCCCAATCCCTCTTACGGGAACTTTTCTTATTTGCAACTAAAATTTAATTCTAGATGTTTTAAGAAATTTGATTAGTTGAGCCAATTACCCAGAATAATTAAGGTTAAACAAGGGAGAAAAAGCAAAGTTAGTATACTTGTTCGAGTTTTCTTATTTTAGGCAATTAGTTTTCAGCTTCCTGTAAACATCGTCTAAAATTTCCTCTAAAATAATTGCTAAGTTGATTTTTTCCCTATTTTTAAATTTTGTCTCTTATAAATTTAAACTTTTTTTATTACAAAGGTATGCAGACGCTTAAATTCAAACAAATTAACGAGCATTATAAATAAAAACTAAGCCCTCCTCTCCACTCTAATGTTACCCACAGAGATAACTACTATTTAGTTTTTGTATCCTTCTAAACTCTTTGTGCTTATATCAATGTATGTATTTGTTTATTTACACAGTTTTTTTTTTAATGGGAATACTTCTGTACAATAGGTTCTTTTTCATTATTTTTATTTTTATTTTAGAGATAGAGTCTCACTCTGCTGCCCAGGCTAGAGAGTGCAGTGGTGAGATTATAGCTCACTTCAGCCTTGAACTCCTGGGCTCAAACGATTCTCCTGCCAAGTAGCACATGCCACACCTGGCTAGCTAATTTTTTTTTATATACAGATATGGTCTCACTACGTTGCTAGTCTCAAATTCCCGGCCTCAAGCAATCCTCCCACCTCTGCCTCCCAAAGTGTGAGATTATAGGCGGGAGCTACCATGCCTGACCCTCATTCTATACAATATGTTCTTTTTTTTTTTTTTTTTTTTTTGAGATGGAGTCTCGCTGTTGTTGCCCAGGCTGGAGTGCGATGGCTCGATATTGCCTCACTGCAACCTCCACCTTCCAGGTTCAAGCGATTCTCCTGCCTCAGCCTCCTGAGTAGCTGGGATTAGAGGCACCTACCACCATGCCTGGCTAATTTTTGTATTTTTAGTAGAGATAGAGTTTCACCATGTTGACCAGGCTGGTCTTGAACTCCTGATCTCAGGTGATCTGCCAGCCTCTGCCTCCCAAAGTACTAGGATTACAGGTGTGAGCCACCATACCTGGTCTACAATATGTTCTTTTGTTTAATTTTTAACAGATAAGTCTTTGGTTACTTTATTTATATTTTATCAAAGCTGTGCATATATAGTTTTTATATGTAGTCTTAAAAGTCAGATAATTCAAGCAAAAATTTTTTCTAATGATTATGTAACACATTCAGAAAAAAACTGCAAATATGTATACTATGAAAAGTCTCAGCCGGGCACGGGGGCTCATGCCTGTAATCCTAGCACTTTGGGTGGCCGAGGCGGACGGATCACCTGAGGCCAGGAGTTCGAGACCAGCCTGGCCAACATGGCGAAAACCCGTCTCTACTAAAAATACAAAAATTAGTTGGGCATGGTGGCAGGCGCCTGTAATCCCAGCTGCTTAGGAGGCTGAGGCAGGGAGAATCGCTTGAACCTGGGAGGCAGAGGTTGCAGTGAGCGGAGATCACACCACTGCACTCCAGCCTGGGCAACAGAGCAAGACTTCAAGAAAAAAGGAAAGAGAAGGAAGGAGGGCGAGTGGGCGGGCAGGCGGGCAGGCAGGCAGGCAGGCTTCCTTCCACCTTTGTTCCTGAGACACCCAAATCTACTCATAGGCAACCAATTATGGTTTTAATGCATCCTTCATTCATACACACACACACACAAAATTTTTTTCTTTTAAGAGATGGGGTCGGCCGAGCGCGGTGGCTCACCCTTGTAATCCCAGCACTTTGGGAGGCCGAGGCGGGCGGATCACGAGGTCAGGAGATCGAGACCATCCTGGTTAACACGGTGAAACCCCGTCTCTACTAAAACTACAAAAAATCAGCAGGGCGTGGTGGCTCAAGCCTGTAATCCCAGCTACTCGGGAGGCTGAGGCTGGGGAATGGCGTGAACCCGGGAGGCGGAGCTTGCAGTGAGCCGAGATTGCACCACTGCACTCCAGCCTGGGAGACAGAGCAAGACTCCACCTCAAAAAAAAAAGAAAAAAGAAGGCCGCGCGGTGGCTCAAGCCTGTAATCCCAGCACTTTGGGAGGCCGAGACGAGCGGATCACGAGGTCAGCAGATCGAGACCATCCTGGCTAACAAGGTGAAACCCCTTCTCTGCTAAAAAAATACAAAAAAAAAATTAGCTGGGCATGGTGGCGGGTGCCTGTAGTCGTGGCTACTCGGGAGGCTGAGGCAGGAGAATGGCATGAACCCGGGAGGCAGAGGTTGCAGTGAGCCGAGATCACACCACTGCACTCCAGACTGGGCGACAGAGTGAGACTATGTCTTAAAAAAAAAAAAAATGCAGACACTTCACTTGGCATCTCCAGTGCCTTCAGCTTTCTGTGCCTGGTCTGTTTGGGCATCTCCATTTTCTTCAGGGTTATTCCTCTCCTTGCCAGCATCAGCCTTTCCCTTTTTTCCTTTGGGTACCTTCTCTCCCTTCTTTACAGGGCATTTTTAGGCTTGGGCTCTGGCTTTGGAGTAGCAGGTTTAGCAGACAACCTTCCAGATCTTCTCTGAGGTTTGTCCTTCACCTTGGCTTTATCTCCTTTAACATCTCCTTCAACCCTTCTCTTGGGCTTGGTGACCATGGTGGCATGACATCGGCACTGGTTGCAGGGATGCAGAGCGCATGGGCTTTGGTCAACTGGGGGTCATTCTCGCCTCTTCTTCACACTGCTCCACTTTGAAGATCTTTTCCTATCATCATATAAACAGCTATCTGCTTTTTATATTGTGACATGATATTTCATTGTATACATATGCCTTTATTGAATCAGTCACCTTATTTATGTAATCAAACATTTATTTCCAGTGAGCTGAGATCAGGCCACTGCACTCCAGCCTGGGAGACAGAGCAAGACTCCGTCTCAAAAAAAAAAAAAAAAAAAAAAAAAAAAAAACACATTTATTTCCAATTTTTGCTGTTACAAATAATCTGCGATAAGTCATGTGCATGGCTCACACCTGTAATCTCAGCACTTTGGGAGGCTGAGGCAGGAGGATTGCTTGAGGCCAGGAGTTCAAGACCAGCCTGGGCAATAGAGAGAGACCCCATTTCTACAAAAAATAAAAATAAATTAGTCAAGCATAGTGGCACACACCTTTGGTCCCAGCTACTTGGGATGCTGAGGTGGGAGGATCACTGGAGTCAAGAATTGGAGGCTGCAGTGAGTTATGATCATGCTACCGTACTCTGCCTGGGCTACAAAATAAGATCCTATGTCAAACAAATTTTTTTGCAGCCAATAACCTTAAATACACACCATTTTTGTCTATGTGTGACTCTATGTAAACTCCTGGAAATGAAGTTGTGGAGCCATGAGTTTCACAGACTGATTTCTCTTAGAAGCAGACTTTGGGACAGAAATTTAGAGTTCCAGACATTTATTAGGAGGTATCCCTGGGTTCAACAGCTATGAAAGGGAAAAGGAGGAAGGAACTTGGCAGAAGCAGAAGCTGACCTGTGATGCACTCATGCAGCCTAAGATAACCCCATAGGAAAGCTGTGGAGCTGAAATGACTCAGCAGAGTTATCCTGCACTGGGGGGAAGTGGCAAGGCCTTTATATCAGTCATTGGATGTGGGCTGCCACAGAAAAGCATATCTTTGGGTGAGACAGCTCTTTGCTGCTGAGGCAAAAATTGAAGGGGCTGACAAATGAAGACTGCTGACAGAATTCCTAGCAGCTGGGGCAACAAGATCTTTCTGGAAAGGGGTATCTACATTTTGTAATTTTTATGATTTTACCAAATCGACATGACAAGTTATTATTTATTTATTTTTGTTTATTTATTTATTTATTTATTTTGAGACGGAGTCTTGCTCTGTCACCCAGGCTGGAGTACAGTGGCGCCATCTCAGCTCACTGCAACCTCTGCCTCCCGGGTTCAAACAATTCTCCTGCCTCAGCCTCCAGAGTAGCTAGCACTATAGGTGCCCACCACCACGCTCAGCTAATTTTAATTTTTTTTTTAGTAGAGATGAGGTTCACCGTATTGGCCAGTCTGGTCTCAAACTCCTAACCTTGTGATCCTCCTGCCTCGGCCTCCCAAAGTGCTGGGATTACAGGCGTGAGCCACTGAGCCCAGTCAAGGACATGACAAGTTATACTCCACAAGCAATGTATGAGAATGTCTGTTTACCCATTATCCTCCCCAACATAATGTATTATAAAAATTCTGTATATTTGCCAATCTGGTTAGGTAAAAATGTGACATCTCCATGAGGTATTAATTTTCCTTTTTTTATTTTTTTGAGATGGAGTTTCACTCTTGTTGCCCAGGTTGGAGTGCAATGATGCGGTCTCAGCTCACTGCAACCTCTGCCTCCCGGGTTCAAGGGATTCTCCTGCCTCAGCCTCCCGAGTCACTGGGACTACAAGTGGGTGCCACCACGCTTGGATAATTTTTATATTTTTAGTAGAGACGGGGTTTCACCATGTTGGTCAGGATGGCCTTGAACCCCTGACCTCAGGTGATCCACCCACCTCGGTCTCCCAAAGTGCTGGAATTACAGGCATGAGCCACCACTCCCCGCCTTGTCAAGGGTTGTCTCACAACATGGTGGAGACGGTTAAAGGGGAAGTAGATGCATGTGAAGAGGGGGAAACCTGAGGGCATCCTGGCTTTATAACAACCCATTCTCTCAGGAATTAATCCATTCTTGAGAGAATTAATACAGTTTCTCAAGAGCAAAACTTCACTGCCTGACTGAATAGCACCAAGTCATTCATGAAGGATCTGCTCCCACAATGTAAATGCCTCCCACTAGGGTCTACCACCCAGCACTGTCAAGTTGGGGATTAAATTTCCACATGAGTTTTCTAGGGACAAACAAAGCATATCCAAACCATAGCACTAGGTAAATGTTATTCACAACTGATTCATGTGGACTGCTCTGATTACCTTTCTTTATGCCACTTCCTGGTTTCTCTACAGTTAATAATTGATTCCTTTCTTTACTTTGCTTAGTTTTCTCTGTGTCTATCGCTAATTCTTCCTTCAACTCTTTAACAGATGTATCACTGCAGTCTGTGCTACCAACATCTTTTGCCTGAATTATTGGGATAATTGCTTCCTTATTAGGCAATCCAGTTGCTTCTTTTTTATCTCTGTTTCCATCCTTGTCTGCCAATAGTCCATTCTCAAATGGAAGCAAGAGTGAACCTTGTAAAAATGTATGCTAATTGTTTCACTTCTATTACAGCTCTCCATTTGCCTCAGAAGCAAAGCAAGTTATTACAGTCATCTATAAGGCCCACAGGATCTGATATATCCCCCCTACCCTGTACCTCTCTGACCTCATTTCTCTTGCTCCTGCATCTCTACCTCTTACACTTCTTCACCCTTACTGGCAGTCCCCTATTCCTAGAAAGTTCTGCCACATATCCACATGACTAAATGCCTAACTTCCCTCAGGTCTTGGCTTAAATGTTACTTCACAATGAGGTCTACCTTGACCATCCTATTTAATTTTTGTACTTTTTTAGTAGAGACAGGGTTTCACCATATTGGCCAGCCTGGTCTCAAACTCCTGACCTTGTGATCCACCCACCTCGGCCTCCCAAAGCACTGGGATTACAGGCATGAGCCATGGCGCCCGGCTGACTTTTTAAATACTAGTCAAGTAATTAACTTGGGATCATTTGTACATAAAGTAACCTCCCACTAAAAAAAAATTTTATGAGCTTTGAAATCTAGTTATACACATGAGCTCTGGATTTCATCCTTTTGTTAGAGTACTCTTTCTTCAACTGGGAGTCTCTGAACTAGAAAAATCACTTATCAATATTGCTAACTCTCAAAAAGAGTTTTAATGATGTCTTAATTTACTTTCAAGTGATAGAATCTGTGAGTAGTTTAGCTTCAGCTGCACTCTAGAATAGGAGTCTGTGATACCCTAACTGCTCAAGGAGGAGCTTGTGCTCTTATCGGAGAAAAAAAACAATGTTGTTTCTCCATGAATAAGTCAGGAATTATAGCCCAAAATCTTGAAGATCTTGATTTTTTAGATCAGACCCAAATATTACACCATTTTGGAGAGGCACAATCAGTTGATGTATTTAATTGGTTAAATCTTGGCTCTTGGGAGTTTGGCTTTGGGATATTTTTCAAAACTCAAGTAGGAGGTGTTATCCTCCTATTAGTCATATTCATAATATTCCTTGAACTTATATTCTCCCAAGAGTCTTAAATGCTTGAGCCACTGACTCAACAGATGATCTTCATGAAGACTGAACCTCAAAAACTACATGAACAAGAATCATCAGAGGAATCATTCTAGTTTGCAACCTACACATGTCTATAGAAGGAAAAACAACATGGGGTGACCAAGAGTAATCCTAAATAGCTGGCCTCACTCTGAATCCAACTGAAAGAATGACCAAAAGGGGAGAATTACTAAAGAAAATTCAAATGGAGGCTACAGTTTGGATATACCCCTAAGCCCATAGCCACATGACAGAAATTCAATTTCCCTTGAAATGCCAGCTCTAAACATGAAGGAAATTTAAGCCATTCTTTCTTGTCAGCATGATTTAATAAAATAGAACCAATCAGCTACAGGAAAACAAGTTTATACGGCTTTTCTTGCCATAAAAAGAATGGAAGTTTATAATAATGTCTGAAAAATTACCTGAACACATGCTGAAGATGGTAAGACAGACTTTATTCAAGGAGAGCCATGGTAATAGGTATAGGGACAACTGCAATGGAGTCTCACAGTCGGGGAAGAGAGATTGGACTCAACTCCAACTCCAACAATGACAAGTGGAGATTTAAAACCATGGAGCTGGCTGGGCACAGTGGTCCATGCCTGTAATACCAGCACTCTGGGAGGCTGAGATGGGAGGAGGATCACTTGAGCACAGCCTGAGCAACATAAAGAGAACCTGTCTCTACTAAATCAATATGTAAATAAATAAATAAATAAAATAAAGGAGCAGGGTGGGAACCAGTGGATGGAAAATTATTCAGAGGAAACATCAAGGATAAGGGATTTCTGGCTAACCTGACTTGCTAGGATTGTTGCTGAAGGCAGGCCAGGGTGATAAGATATCAAGGGTAGTCAGATACCAAGCATGGAGAATTTTCCCTAAACTGACTTAGCAGGATTTTTGCTCAAACTGGATTCTACAAGGACAGAGAGGTAAACTCAAGATCTGGCCGAATTAAGCACAGGACTCACAGAAACCTGACTAAAGTTTTGGTCAAAGGAGAGAGTCTTTCTCAATAATCATTCACAATAAAGATCAACACACTCCCTCATTTATGCTTTATAAGCTGTACTGTAATTGCTGTGAGCCAAGCTTCTTACCACTTTTGGTTTGAAGTTCATAAACTGTCTTTTTACGCACAGTAAACCTAAATTTTTAATTTGATCTGATTTTATTTTTGATAAAATATGCCCAAAAATATGATATTGTTCTTTTTCCCAAATCCCACTTTCTTTGTTCAAAACACAGTGAAAATGACTCTTTTTTCCCTTTAGAAAATCAAAACAGGACGGGCATGGTGGCTAACGACTATAATCCCAGCACTTTGGGAGGCTGAGGTGGGTGGATCACGAGGTCAGAAGTTCAAGACCAGCCTGGCCAAGATGGTGAAACCCCGTCTCTACTAAAAATACAAAAATTAGCTGGGTGTGGTGGCACGTGCCTGTAATCCCAGCTACTCGGGAGGCTGAGGCAGAGAATTACTTAAACCCAGGAGGTGGGGGTTGCAGTGAGCCAAGATCACACCACTGCACTCCAGCCTGGGCGACAGAGCGAGAACCCGCCTCAGAAAAAAAAAAGAAGAAAAGAAAATCAAAACAAAACCACTCAAGGAATCCAGAGCCTTCTCATCTTGGTATAGAATGATATTTGAATTAGGTCTAGTTATCAGTTGGCTTCGGCAAGACCCAAGGTTTGATGTTTCCATTTATCTTTGCTTTGCACCAGAAAGAAAGCACACTAACGTTGTAGTATTACTGCTCATAAGAAGAAAAATACTAATAAACCAGAAACTATTGTCAATAAGCTATGCTCCCAGTAGCGGGTTATCCTAAAAGGGGATGTGAGTGGAAGACACCTCGATGGCTTCCACAGTCCACCTCTTCTTTCTGCACTTATCAATGTCCCCACATATGTTCTGGAAGCAGATTTTTTCATGGCTTCTGTGGGCTCCTTTTCCTAAGGGGAAACTTGGAGAAGAGTGGGATGAACTATAGCTTTCCAATATTGTAGTTTGTCTCAGGCAATAACCGGTACTCACCATTTCCCTCCTTCACTATGCATTCCAAGTTTCCCTCACCCTCAGCTATTACCTCTGCCAGTCATTATCATGAATCAGTAAATCTAGCATGTTCAACTGAGTATATGCCCCCATATTAGGGACATGCTTTCTAATAATATGTCCATGAGGAAGACAATGTGAAATATTCCTTCCAGGACTAGGACTAGCCAAGGACCTTATCTTACATGTCTATTTAAAAATTTTGGATCATGCTCTCTTAATTTCTAAACAATTGTGGTTTTAATATTTTTGAGCAAAATGACTATAGTGAATCTGGGAATATTTTGTTGACTAGATCTTAAGAGTCCACTGTATTGGAAAGAATTTTTGACTGATTACTAGATATTTACTTTTTTCTATGGTTCTAATAAATTTTTTCACTATTAGAAAACTAAGCTGCTCGCTGGGCGCGGTCACTCATGCCTGCAATCCCAGTACTTTGGGAGGCCGAGTTGGGCAGATACCCCGAGGTCAGGAGTTCCAGACTGGCCAACATGGTGAAACCCCGACTCTACTAAAAGTACAAAAATTAGCTGGGCGTGGTGATGCGCACCTGTAATCCCAGCTACTAGGGAGGATGAGGCAGGAGAATCACTTGAACCTGGGAGGCGGAGGTTGCAGTGAGCCGAGAGCAAGCTGTTGCACTCCAGCCTGGGCAACAGGGCGAGATGCTGTCTCAAAAAATAAAAAATAAAATAAAATTTAAAAAAGAGGGCTAGGCGCAGTGGCTCACGCCTGTAATCTCAGCACTTTGGGAGGCCAAGGCGGGCGGATCACAAGGTCAGATCGAGACCATCCTGGCGAACACGGTGAAACCCCGTCTCTACTAAAAATACAAAAAAAAATTAGCCGGGCGTGGTGGCGGGTGCCTGTAGTCCCAGCTTCTCGGGAGGCTGAGGCAGGAGAATGGCGTGAACCCGGGAGGCGACGGAGCTTGCAGTGAGTGGAGATCGTGCCACTGCACTCCAGCCTGGGCGACAGAGTGAGACTCCGTCTGAAAAAAAAAAAAAAAAAAGTTTAAAAAAGAGGAAATTAAGCTGCTTTACACAAGTAGATTGTATTCAGAAGGGAAACAACTGACTTGCCATACTTTTGTAAAAGGGATTCTTATATTCTTATTACTAATTTTGTTTAATAGGCCTGTGTATTTAAATTACTGAGTTCCCTCAGGCCACTTACTTCAACTTCTCGATCTCAGTTCCTTAATTACACAATTACAAACTATTATGTCATAAATTAAACAGAAATATTATTTATTGTGACTAAGTTTTTAAAATCTATGAGGACAAATTGTTTTTTTGTTTATTTGTTTGTTTGTTTAATTTATAGAGACAAGGTCTCTAGCCATGTTGTCCAGGCTGGTTTCAAACTCCTGGACCGAAGTGATCTGCCCACCTGGTTCTCTCAAAGTGCTGGGATTTATAGGCATGAGCCATCGTGCCCAGAAGGGACTAACTGTTAATGTCAGTTGAGTGCTTGGAATTTTTTGATTCACACAAACATGGTGTAATATCTTCCTTTTTTGTTTTTCTGTTTTCTATAGGCACATGCCACTGCATCTGGACAGGCTTTTTTTGGTAAAGAATGTAACAGTTAAGGCTGAGTGCAGTGTAATCCCTGTAATCCCAGCGCTTTGGGAGGCTGAGGCAGGAGGATCACTTGAGGTCAGGAGTTCGAGATCAGCCTGGACAACATGGAGAAACCCCCCTCCCACCGCTCCGTTTCCACTAAAAATACAAAATTTAGCCAGGCGTGGTGGCAGGTGCCTGTAATCCCAGCTCGGGAAGCTGAGGCAGGACAATCACTTGAACCCAGGCAGTAGAGGTGGCAGTGAGCTGAGATCGCTCCACTGCACTCCAACCTGGGTGACAGAGGGAGACTGTCTCCAAAAAAAAAAAAAAAGAATGTAACAGTTAGCTTTGGCCAGGTGTCATGGCTCACACCTTTAATCCCAGCACTTTGGGATGGTGCAGTAGGAGAATCCCTTGAGCCCAGAAGTTCGAGACCAGCCTGGGTAACATGGCAAGACTTTGTCTCTACAGAGAATTTAAAAATTAGCCAGGCATGGTGGCATGCACCTGTAGACTCAGCTACTCAGGAGGCTGAGGCCAGAGGATTCCTTGAACCCAGAAGGTTGAGGCTACAGTGAATTGTGTTTGCACCACTGCACTTTAGCCTGGGTGACAAAGCGATACCCTGTCTCAAAAAAAAAAGAAGAAAAAATAGCCTTTCAACATATCTTTGGGCAGTCTGCATAAATGGCTGAAATCACTTAGAGGGAAATAAATGAAAGCCACAACTTTTTTTTTTTTTTTGGAGGGGGGCGGTGGGGACAAAGTCTTGCTCTGTCTCCTGGGCTGGAGTGCAGTGGCGCAACTTTGGCTCACCACAACCTCTGCCTCCCAAGTTCAAGCAATTCTCATGTCTCAGGTCCTGAGTAGCTGGGACTGCAGGCACACGCCACCATGCCTGAAAGCCACAACTTTTGACTAGCAACATAAAACATTGTTTTAATCAGACCAGACTGGGTAATATTTTTTTAAAATTTTCTTTCTTCATCTTCTTTTTTTTTTTTTTCTTTTTTTGAGACGAAGTCGTGCTTTGTCACCCAGGCTTGAGTGCAATGGCAGAATCTCAGCTCACTGCAACCTCTGCCTCCCAGGTTCAAGTGATTTTCCTGTCTCAGCCTCCCAAGTAGCTGGGACTACAGGCATGCGCCACCATTCCCAGCTAAGTTTTGTATTTTTTGTAGAGAGTAGAGAGTTGAGGTCAAACCCCCGATCTCAAGTGATCCACCTGCTTTGGCCTCCCAAAGTGTTGGAATTATAGGCATGAGCCACCGCACCTGGCCTTAATTTTCTTTATGCTATTGTGAAAATAATTTCAAAACCTAAGAGTAATTAGAATTTCACACAGACACTACATAAGTATAATCATTAACAATTAGAATCATTAAAACATATGCAAGATAAATTGTACAATATATAAAAGTAACCAAATAGCCGAAAATGGGAAGTTCTTCTTTGTAGAATAATTCTAGCTAATAATTGCTGAATAAATAATGGAATTTTTAAAATCATGATTTTGCAACTCCTAATGAAATAATAGACCTCGACAGTGATTATCAATAAATGCTAAAAACATTAAGAGAAAGTTTGACTGGATTTTTATTTTTATTTATTTATTTATTTTTTAGAGACAGGGGTCTCATTATGTTGTCCAGGCTGGCCTTGGACTCCTAGACTCAAGCAATCCTTCTAGCTCAGCCTCCCAGGTAGCTGTGATTATAGGCACATCTGCTGTGCCCCTGAATGGGGAACTTTATAATGGACCCATCCACCTGAACCCACTACTGAAAACTAACATCATTAGAAATAAGATAGCCTTGGTATCCCAGTTAAGACCCTGGAACAGTAAAAGGATATTGGGTAAAATTGAAGGAAATCTGAATAAACTATGGACTTTAATTAATTATAATGTATCACTGTTGGTTCATTAATTATAACAATTGTGCCATACTAATGCAAAATGTCAATAATCGAGTAGGGGTGGAGGGTAATACAGGAATTCTGTATTATCCACTCAGTTTTCCTGTAAATCTAAAATTATTCTAAAAATTAAATATTAATTTTAAAAATGTTAGAAAACTAGACATTATGTTCCTACTGAAATAGGAAGCACATAGAGTCACATAGAAAGTATTCCTGTCAAAAAGATTGACCCTTCATCTAATCTAACATCTAGATCAAATGACTAGTTTAAAAGAAATGTGGGCAGGGCGCAGTGGCTCACGCCTGTAATCCCAGCACTTTGGGAGGCCGAGGAGGGTGGATCACTTGAGGTCAGGACTTCGAGACCAGCCTGACCAACATGGAGAAATCCTGTCTCTACTAAAAGTACAATAATTTGGGTATGGTGGCAGGCACCTGTCATCCCAGCTGCTCGAGAGGCCAAGTCAGGAGAATCCCTTGAACCCAGGAGGCGGAGGTTGCAGTGAGCCAAGATCAAGTCATTGCACTCCAGCCTGGGCGACAAGAGTGAAACTCAGCCTCAAAATAAATAAAATAAATAAATAAATAAAGGAAATGTGGATAGATGACTATGTTCAACAATACCTCAAGAATGCAATTAAGCAAATCTGGAATGCAGGATTTTTACAAATGACCCGCTCTCCTAAATAAATAAATGGCATGAAAAAATTAGGAGGAGAGGAGCTGTAAGAGCTTAAGAGATATATCAACCTAATGCAATGTGTTAATCTTGCCTGAATCCTGATTTAAAGAAATCAACCAGGGCTGAGTGCAGTGGTTCATGCCTGTAATCCAAGCACTTTGGGAGGCCAAGGAGGAGGATCACTTGAGCCCAGGAGTTCAAGACGAGCCTGGACAACATAGCAAGACCTGATCTCTATGAAATAAATAGTTTTTAAAGAAGAAAGAAAGAAACTGCAAAAAGATACCTGGGAAAGTTTGAATGCACACAAGGGATTAAATAATATAAAAGAATTGAGCCAGGCCGGGCGCGGTGGCTCAAGCCTGTAATCCCAGCACTTTGGGAGGCCGAGACGGGCAGATCACGAGGTCAGGAGATCGAGACCATCCTGGCTAACACGTTGAAACCCCGTCTCTATTAAAAAAATACAAAAAACTAGCTGGGCGAGGTGGCGGGCGCCTGTAGTCTCAGCTACTCGGGAGGCTGAGGCAGGAGAATGGCGTAAACCCAGGAGGCGGAGCTTGCAGTGAGCTGAGATCCGGCCACTGCACTCCAGCCTGGGCGACAGAGCGAGACTCCGTCTCAAAAAAAAAGTAAAAATAAAAAAATTAAGAATTGAGCCAGGCATGGTGGTTCATACCTGTGATTCCAATGCTTTGGGAGGCTGAGGCAGGAGGATCACTTGAGACCAGGATTGCAAACTCATAGTGAGCTATGATTATGCCACTGCAGTTTAGCCTGGACAACAGAGTGACACCCTGTCTCTAAAAACAATAATAATATTAATTAATGTTAATTTTTAGGTGTGATAATGCCATTGTGGGTTTTGTTTTATTTTGATTTGTTTTCTTTTGTTTGAGACAGAGTCTCACTCTGTCGCTCAGCCTGGAGTGCAGTAGCGTGATCTTGGCTCACTGCAACCTCTACCTCCCAGGTTCAACTGAGTCTCCTGCCTTAGCCTCCTGAGTAGCTGGGATTACAGGTGCACACCACCACGCCCAGCCAATTTTTGTATTTTTAGTAGAGACAGGGTTTCACCATGTTGGCCAGGCTGGTCTCGAACTCCTGACCTCAGGTAATCCACCTGCTTCGGCCTCCCAAAGTGTTGGTATTACAGGCGTGAGCCCGTGCGCCCAGCCATTGTTATGGTTTTTAAAAAGACTTTATTGGTTAGACATATATCTGAAGTATTGAAAGTAGAAAAGAAATTGTTCATATTTTTCCATACATAAAAAGAGAAAATTAGATCCCTGTCTCATAGTATACACAACAATAAATCCTACCTATGTTAAAGACATAAATAAAAACTTCTACCCTGAAGAAATTATTATAAACTACATGAATGAGCCGGGCACAGTGACTCACACCTGTAATCCCAGCACTTTGGGAGGCCGAGACAGGTAGATCTTTTGAGGTCAGGAGTTCGAGATTACCCTGGCCAACATGGTGAAACCCTGCCTCTATTAAAAATTTAAAAAAGAATTAGCCAGGCGGTGTGGTGCACACCTGTAATCCCAGCTACTTGGGAGGCTGAGTCAGGAGAATCGCTTGAACCCGGGAGGTGGAGGCTGCAGTGAGCCAAGATTGTGCCATTGCACCCCAGCCTGGGTGACAGAGTGAGACTCCATCTCAAAAAAATAAAATAATAAAATAATAAAATAAAATAAACTACATGAATGGACAAACCATTTCTATGTAGACACTTGCTATGGTTTGAATGTGTCTCCTACAAAGCATATGTTGGAAATTTAATCCTGATGCCACAGTGTTGGGCGATTAGGCCTAATGGGAAGAGTTTATGTCATGAGGGCTCCATCCTCACAGATGGATTAATGCCGATAATAGATGGGCCTGAGGCTTTGAATTTGATCTCTTGCTCTCTCTCTCGTGGGTATGCTGTCTTGTCCTTCTGCCTTCCACCATGGAATAGCTCAGTGAGAAGGTCCTCACCAGATACAGGCACCTTGTTATTGGACTTCCCAGTCTCCAGAACTGTGAAAAATAAATTTCTTTATAAATTACCCAATCTGTCATATTGTTATAGCAACATGAAATGGACTAGAAAATTGGTACTGAGAGTGGAGTTGTGGCTGTAACAAATACCTGAAAATATAGAAGTGACTTTGGAACTACATAATGGGTAGAAGCTGGAAGAAGGTGGAGAACCAGAATAGAAAAAGCCTGGATTGCTGTGAATGGAGTGTTAAGGGCAATTCTAGTGAGGACTCACAAGAAAATAATGTGGCAGGCCAGGTCTCACTAACGCGGGCCTCCATAACACTTTCTTTAGCTAAAAAAAAAAAAAAGCCAGTGCCGTTATACAAAGGCTGGAATGTAACAAAAGCCCACCAAGAGTTTTGCCTAGGCTTTTCCTGGGCCTTAAAGCATGACAAAATAATGAAGGAGTTTTTAACAGGACCCATTAGGATTAAACAAGTTTTACTGGGAGTCTGAAGAAACTCCCTAGGCCTCCACAAACAAGTTTTTTGTTTGTGGGTTTTTTTTTTGAGACGGAGTCTCACTCTGTTGCCCAGGCTGGAGTACAGTGGCACGATCTCGGGCTCACTGCAACCTCTGCCTCCTGGGTCCAAGTAATTCTCCTGCCTCAAACTCCTGAGTAGCTGGGGTTACAGGCATGTGCTACCACGTCCGGCTAACTTTTTGTGATTTTACTGGAGACGGGGTTTCACCATGTTAGCCAGGATGGTCTCAAACTCCTGGCCTCAACTGATCTGCCTGCCTCGGCCTCCCAAAGCATTGGGATTACAGGCGTGAGCCACCGTGCCCGGCCACAAACAAGTTTATTGGAGGTCTGATGGAACTCCCCAAACCTTCGTAATTTAGCAGAAGACAAGATAAGGGTAATCACCCAGCACCTAGACTCATTTAGATTAAGTAAATTTAGTGAGGCTCCAGAAGGTCTTCAGGATTCAGATATTAGTTATAGAGTAAAGGAAGTTGTTAGGCCAGGCACGGTGGCTCACATCTGTAATCCCAGAACTTTGGGAGGCCGAGGCCGGTGAATCACCTGAGGTCAGGAATTTGAAACCAGCCTGACCAACATGGCGACACCCCATCTGTATTAAAAATACAAAAATAGCTGGATGTGGTAGCATGCACCTGTAATCCCAGCTGCTTGGGAGGCTGAGGCAGGAGAATCAGTTGAACCTGGGAGGCAGAGGTTGCAGTGAGCCAAAGTTGTGCCATTGCACTCCAGTCTGGACAACAAGAGTGAAACTCTGCCTCAAAAAAGAAAAAAAAAGAAATTACTTATCTTTTTAGATGAATGCACACTTATGCATAGAAATATAGCTTAGAAGCTATATAAGCTCTAAAAAACTTTGTAATTTTGGCCGGGCATGGTTTCTCATGCTTGTAATCCTAGCACTTTGGGAGGCTGAGGTGGGCGGATCACTTGAGGCCAGGAGTTCGAGACCAACCTGGCCAACATGGTGAAACCCCATCTCTACTAAAAATACAAAAAAATTGGCCGGGCATGGTGGCGGGCGCCTGTAATCCCAGCTACTTGGGAGGCTGAGGCAGGAGAATCACTTGAACCCGGGAGGTGGAGGTTGCAGTGAGCCAAGATCACGCCGTTGCACTCCAGCCTGTGTGACAAGAGTGAAACTCCGTCTCAAAAAAAAAAAAAAAAAAAAAAAAAAAAGTTTGTAATTTTGAGTTGGTCTGGTGATCATTTCCAGGTCTGCTCCCTGTACTCAGTTACAGAAATAAAAACTCTCTTCCTCCCAGTTCATTTGCATCTTGTTATTGGGCCACAAAAATAGCAGCCCAACCCTTAGTTTGGTCTGGGAACAATAAGAAATGTAGAGAAAGTGTGAAACTTCTTAGAGATTACTTATGTGATCACGATCAAAATATTTGTAGAAATATGGACAATAAAGACCATGTTGATGATATCTCAGATAGAAATCAAGAAAAAAGTATTGAAAACTGGAATAAAGGTCATTTTTGATATACAATTGCAAAGAATTTAGCAGAATGGTGTCCATGTCCTGGGACTTCGTGGAAAGCAGAACTTACGAGCAATGAACTAGGACATCTGGCAGAAGACATATCTAAGCAGCAAAGAGGTCAAAGTACCACATAGCTTCTTTTGGCTGCTTCTAGTAAAATGAGAGAAGAGAAAAATGATTTAAAGATGGAAGCTGGCCGGGCGCAATGGCTCACGCCTGTAATCCTAGCACTTTGGGAGGCTGAGGTGGGCGGATCATGAGGTCAGGAGATCGAGACCATCCTGGCTAACATGGTGAAACCTGTCTCTACTAAAAATACAAAAATTAGCCGGGAGTGGTGGCGGGTGCCTGTAGTCCCAGCTACTCGGGAGGCTGAGACAGGAGAATGGCATGAACCTGAGAAGGGGAGCTTGCAGTGAGCCGAGATGGCGCCACTGCACTCCAGCCTGGGCGACAGAGCAAGACTCTGTCTCAAAAAAAAAAAAAAAAAAAAAAAAAAAAAGATGGAATCTATAATTAAAAGGGGAATAAATAGTTAAAAATTTGAAAAATTTCATCCTGGCATGGAAAAGTGTGTTAGGGAGAGAATGCTAATGGTGTGACCTTTTGCTAAAGAGATTAATATGGATAGAAGGAAACAAACTTCCATTCATCAAGACAATGGGAAAATGATCCCAAAGGTATTTTGCAGACCTCAGAGGCATCCTAGGACCTTGAGGGCAAGGTTTCTAGAGAGAAGCTTGTGGAACCTCGGCGTTCACTCAGTGAAAAGGCCCTGGCCAGATGCAGGCACCTTTATATTGAACTTTCCAGCCTCCAGAACTGTGAGAAATTTTTTTTTTTTTTTTTTAATAAATTGACAGGCTGAGGCAGGCAGATCACTTGAAGCCAAGAGTTTGAGAGCAGCCTGGCCAACATGGTGAAACCCCTTCTCTACTAAAAATACAAAAAATTGGCTGGGCATGGTGGCGCACGCCTGTAGTCCTAGCTACTCAGGAGGCTGAGGCACAAGAATCTCCTGAGCTCGGGAGGCGGAGGTTGCAGTGAACCTAAATGGCACCATTGCACTTCAGCCTGGGTGACAGTGAGACTTTGTCTTAAAAAAAAAAAATTGCCTAGCCTGTGATATTTTTTGTTATTCAACACAAAATGGATTAAAACAATACCCTCGAGAAAATTTAGCATATGTGCATTGCAGCACTTTTTATAATATCAAAAATTGGAGGCCAGACATGATGACTCATGCCTGTAATCCCAGTGCTTTGGGAAGCTGAGTCAGGAGGACCGCTTGAGGCCAGGAGTTTGAGGCTAGCCTGGGCAACAATCAAGGCCCCTTCTCTACAAAAAAATTTTAAAATTCACTGAGCATGATGGTGTGTACCTGAACTTGGGAGGCTGAGGTAGGAGGATTGCCTGAGCCCAGGAAGTTGAGATTATAGTGATCATACCACTGCACTGTAGCCTGGGTGACAGAGTAAGATCTTGTCTCAAAAAAAAAAAAATTGGGAACAACTGATGCACCAGTAGAATACAGCAACTGTGATTTATTCATACAACAGAAATCTATAAAGCACTAAATATAACAATATAGAGAAGTCTCTACTAAAATATGTGTTTTAAAAAGTAAATTTCCAAATGTATATTATGCCAGTTAAATAAACTTTAAAAACAAAAAATATATACTATTTTATTAATGGATACACAAAAAGTAGAAGTAGAAAAACAAATGTGGAAAGAATACATACCACCTTGAAGTTAGAAATTATCATGAGAAAGAGAAAGAGGAAAAAGGATGAAGGGACAGTGCTTTAATTTATCTAGAACTTTTTATTTATTAAAAAATACCAAAGCAAATAAAATCTGCATGGTGAATATCTAGATGTCAGTTATATTATTTTCTGTATACTTGATATATTTTACCATGCAAAAAATAATAGTAGTAAGGAATGCCCAAAGCAAAAGTGAAAAAAGAACACACACACAAATATTTTCCCATAAATCTGCTTGCCATGGTAGGATGACCCTGAAAGGTGATCCAGGATCATAAATGGTCTAGTATAGTAATAGGTATCAAATATAGGATGGTAAACTGAATGGTTATGCATCTCACTCAACAAACTTGGATGAACAAGAAATGATACATTAGTTTTTAAAATAAAATTAAAATAATAAAGAATGAGATTCAGTATGAAAAAAAATTACAGTCGGCCCCGTTCTGAAAGCTGCTAGGAAATTTAGTCCTGTTGTCTGTTGGTGCCCCTCTCATATTACCTCAGAAGCTGCGTTGATGATGCCTCCTTTATTAACTACCTTCTTTTCCCTGTCTTACTTTCTCCATTTCCTTAACCTTCCAGTTAACCTACTTGCACTCTAATCTTTGTCTCCAGGTTTGCTTATAGGGGAACCCAAATGATGGCAATTAAGTAGTAGGGCATCCTCACCTCAACTCAACCCCTTTATTCATAAGTATGAGATGTTTAATCATGATGGGCTCCTCCGATTTACATATAAGAACACATACCAACAAGATGTTACAGTAATAACTCTAGGATCAAAGGTGGACATGGTATTATGATACAGCTTATGGATCTGTCATAATTCACTAGTCTTGAGTCTTGAGTTCCCTTTCAGACGTTTGCGAAATGTCTTTACAGGATAGCCGGGATGCTAGTCAGACCATATCAGAATGAAGTTTTATTAAAAATAAAAGAAATTGGGCCAGGGTGGACGGTGGGTGGGATGGAGGCAACCTTGGAGCAGCACTTGGAAGACCCAATGAAGAATCCCTCCATTGTTGAAGTCCTGTGCACAGATTCATAAGGACTTAATCTGGGTTGCCATGGGACCCTGTCAGATGAGCATACTGGAGTGATATCTGTTCTACCCCAGCAAGCAGCTAAGCTAACCTCTGACCCCACTGATATTCCTGTGGTATGCCTAGAATCAGATAATGGGAACATTATGATCCAGAAACATGATGGCATAGTGGCAGTGCACAAAATGGACTCTTGACATCTCGTTTCTGTTCTTCAGCAGCCTATCACAGGAACTCAATCCTACCTATGTTAATTACCTTATACAAATACTAAAGTTCCAGTAGTTAGGCCATTTATTTAATGTGCATTGGGCACTTTTCTATTTATTTAAATTGCTTTTTAACACTCTATGGACCGACTATCAAGATACTAGTAAGAAAGGATCATGTTTTGAAGCAGCAGGTCCAGGTCACTTTGTATATAGAATTTTGCTCTATTCAATACATCTGTTTGGAGGAAAAAAATAATAAAATAAATAAATAAATAAAAGAAATAACAAGCATTAGGTGCTAGTTTTGTAGCTTTTCCTCTGCTCCTTCTATTTTCGGGCTTCTCAATTCACATGATTTTGGATTCATTGGGTTAGTATCAGTATCATTGTGTACCATCATGCATTCCTCTCAATTTAATAGAAAATTACTAAGTGCTCATTATGTGCAAAATATTTTACTGGGCTCTAGCCTCTTCAAAACTTGGTTTATTTCTATACTAAAGGATTTAGTTATGATACTAACTACATACACATAGAGATTCCAACCCTTGCATGCCCTATTTCTTCACAAGAGCATTAAATATTTATTTTCCAATAGAATAGGACTACTTGACCAGGGGCTGGCAAATCACCTCCATTTGTTCCTCTGCTTACCAGCATAAGACATGATGAGTCCACTTGCTCTAGTTTCCCAGTGAGGAGTAATGAATATAACTCCACAGCCTGGATAATGCTTTATTCTCAGTAGCAATTAAAGTACAGCCATCTCCCCTGGGAAGCTGCCTTCCTGCCTCCTGAATCAGTTAAAGGATGGAGAATTGGAGCTCAAAACACTTGCTCCAGCTAAGTCTCTTTTAAAAACAATAAGGCTGCTTCTTCTCCGAGAAAACACCAAATGGCGGATGACGCCGGTGCAGCGTGGGGGCCCGGAGGCCCTGGTGGCCCTGGGATGGGGAACCGCGGTGGCTTCCGCGGAGGTTTCGGCAGTGGCATCCGGGGCCGGGGTCGCGGCCGTGGATGGGGTCGGGGCCGAGGCCGCGGAGCTCGCGGAGGCAAGGCCGAGGATAAGGAGTGGATGTCACCAAGCTGGGCCGCTTGGTCAAGGACATGAAGATCAAGTCCCTGGAGGAGATCTACCTCTTCTCTCTGCCCATTAAGGAATCTGAGATCATTGACTTTTTCTTGGGGGCCTCTCTCAAAGACGAGGTTTTGAAGATTATGCCGGTGCAGAAGCAGACCTGTGCTGGCCAGCGCACCAGGTTCAAGGCGTTTGTTGCTATCGGGGACTACAATGGCCACGTCGGCCTGGGTGTTAAGTGCTCCAAGGAGGTGGCCACCGCCATCCGTGGGGCCATCATCCTGGCCAAACTCTCCATTGTCCCGGTGCGCAGAGGCTACTGGGGGAACAAGATCGGCAAGCCCCACACCGTCCCTTGCAAGGTGACAGGCCGCTGCGGCTCTGTGCTGGTGCGCCTCATCCCTGCACCCAGGGGCACTGGCATTGTCTCAGCGCCTGTGCCCAAGAAGCTGCTCATGATGGCTAGTATTGATGACTGCTACACCTCAGCCCGGGGCTGCACTGCCACCCTGGGCAACTTCGCCAAGGCCACCTTTGATGCCATCTCTAAGACCTACAGCTACCTGACCCCTGACCTCTGGAAGGAGACTGTGTTTACCAAGCCTCCCTATCAGGAATTCACTGACCACCTTGTCAAGACCCACACCAGAGTCTCCGTGCAGCGGACCCAGGCTCCAGCTGTGGCTACAACATAGGCTTTTTATACAAGAAAAATAAAGTGAATTAAGCCTGTTAAAAAAAAAAAAAAAGCAATGAGGCTAAGATGTTATAGTACTATGATATGTTTTAATTTTTTAAGTTTTAATATAAAAATAATATATGCATATGGCTACATTTTAAAATAATATTACAAGGTATAAAATAAAGTATATCTATTTCTTAATTTATCAACTTTCTTTTTTTTTTTTTTTTTTGAGATGGAGTCTTGCTCTGCCACCCAGGCTGGAGTGCAGTGGCCGGATCTCAGCTCACTGCAAGCTCCGCCTCCCGGGTTTACGCCATTCTCCTGCCTCAGCCTCCCGAGTAGCTGGGACTACAGGCGCCCGCCTCGTCGCCCGGCTAGTTTTTTGTATTTTTAAGTAGAGACAGGGTTTCACCGTATTAGCCAGGATGGTCTCGATCTCCTGACCTCGTGATCCGCCCGTATCGGCCTCCCAAAGTGCTGGGATTACAGGCTTGAGCCACCGCGCCCGGCCCCTTTATCAACTTTCAACAATATCTATTGATAGCTACGTGTAAAAGATATGACACTTGGCACTCTTAAATTACTTCTCACTTTTCCTTATCACCTCTTCCCTTCAGTTTTTCTCGTTTTGTTATTCTAGTGGTCACCTTTGTTTTAAATTTATACTTAGCCCGTTTCTACAAAAAATAAAAATAGGGCCAGGCACAGTGGCTCATGCCTGTAATCCCAGCACTTTGGGAGGCCAAGGCAGGAGGATCACCTAAGGTCAGGAGTTCAAGACCAGCCTGGCCAACATGGTGAAACCAGTTCTCTACTAAAAATACAAAAATTAGCCTGGCATGATGGCGGGCACGTGTAATCCCAGCTACTAGGAGGACTGAGGCAGTAATCCCAGATACTTGGGAGGCCAAGGTCAGGAGAATCACTTGAACCTGGAAGGTGGAGGTTGCAGTGAGCCGAGATAGTGCCATTGCACTCCAGCCTGGGCAAAAAGAGCAAAACTCTGTCTCAAAATAAATAAATAAATAAAATAAACTAGCCCGTGTGGTGATGTTCGCCTGTGGTCCAAGCTACTTGGGAGGCTGAGGTGAGATCACTTGGGCCTGAGAGGTTAAGGCTGTAGTGAGCCATGATCATGCCACTGCACTATGGCTTGGGCAACAGAGCAAGACCCCATCTCAAATTAATTAATTAATTAGATTAATTATATACTTGGGTCTCTCTTAAACTACCAATTATAGTTTGATACATTTTAAATGTCACCAGGCTACACTATTGCAGGAATGTTATCAATCTGTAGAACAAGACAGGTGCACTATTTAGTGCATTTAAAATACTACCAGTAATTCTAATTCTATGGAGTTGAATACTATTCGCATTCTTTTTTTTTTTTTTTTTTTTTTTAGACAGAGTCTTGTTCTGTTGCCCAAGCTGGAGTGCAGTGGCAGGATCTCGGCTCACTGCAACTTCCACCTCCCAGGTTCAAGCGATCCTCCTGCCTCAGCCCCTCTAGTAGCTGGGATTACAGGCACACACCACCATGCCTGGCTAATTTTTGTATTTTTATTAGAAACAGGGTTTAGCCATATTGGCCAGGCTGATCTCGAACTCCGACCTCAGTTGATCCACCTGCCTCAGCCTCCCAAAGTGCTGGGATTACAAGCATGAGCCACTGCACCTGGTCTAGCAATCTTTAATTAATGAAATATTTAGTACTGAAGTACTCAAAAATTAACATTTAGGTTTATAACATTTCTAGATTTTCAGAAAAACCTAAAATATTACAAATCTTGTTACAAAGTCCTATTTCGTGAGACTCCATGAAATATGAAATCTCATTTATATGAAAAAAATAGAAAAATAACAAAATCTTTATGGCCTTCTAATGATTTATTTAACAATTCATTTTTATCAGAGAAGGAGTTGGAATTATTATAATGCAGATAGATTAAGTTCCTCTTTATAAATAAATAGCTCTTATATTTTCAAAATCAGAACTTGTAATCATAATATCCAAAGCTTTAATTATGAAGAGTACACAGTGCAGCTAGCTTATCCCATATCCAGGAGCATTTGCTAAGCCCTTTGTCATGCGCTAGCCATAAAAGTACCAATTTAGATCCTATGAGATAACATCTAATTTAAGACCAAGCAATTGTAATAAGAGTGATTATCCTAGAAGAGTCACCAGCTATTTCTTATTCTTTTATCTACAGAAAAAAGTCTTCTCTTCCAGCAGGGAGCAAAGGAAGGGAAGATTACCCCAAAAGAAAATGAAAACAAAAAAAAAAAAAACAAAAAAACCCCCAGAGCTTTCTACACCAATAAAAATGCAAAATAGGTATACTATGTACTGTTTATCATTACATATTTACAGTAGGTCCAAAAACTGTTCTAAGTAAGATTGGAAAAAGAGAAAAGTGGGAAATAATTAATCCACTGGTGATATTTAGTGTGCTGATTAAATCAGAAACAATATGTAATAAAGAAATTATTTGTAACTAGTATAGAGTATTTGTATACATTTAATTTTTTTTCCTCAGAATTGCATTTTGGAGGAAGGAAAGTAAAAGTTGTATCTATTTCTTTTTTTCTTTTTTTCTTTTTTTTGTTTGAGGAGTCTCACTCTGTCGCCCAGGCTGGAGTGCAATGGCACAATCTTGGCTCACTGCAGCCTCTGCCTCCAAGGTTCAAGCAATTCTCCTGCCTCAGCCTCCTGAGTAGTTGGGATTACAGGCATGTGCCATCACAGCCGGCTAATTTTTGAATTTTAGTAGAGACGGGGGTTTCACTATGTTGGCCAGGCTGGTCTTGAACTCCTGACCTCATGATCTGCCCACCTTCGTCTCCCAAAGTGCTGGGATTACAGGCGTAAGCCACCACGCCTGGCATCTATTTCATTTTTGCAAATAATTACTGTCCTAATACTATATCCTGAAAAATTCAGATTTCTTGTGGTTTTCTGTAAAAGCATATATTGGCCGGGCATGGCAGTTCATACTTGTAGTCCCAGCACTCTGGGAGGTCGAGGCAAGAGGATCACTCGAGGACTGGAGTTTCAGGCTGCAGTAAGCTATGATTATGTCACTGTATTCCAGCCTGGGCAACAGAACAAGACCCTGTCTCAAAAAAAAAAAAAAAAAAAAAAAAAAAAGGTAATTAAAAATAAAAGCATGTATTGCAGTGTAAGTATCAAAGTGCCACAAACTGTTAGTTTTCTAAGAATAAAATTTGGTCTTTTATCCTACAAAGATGCTATATGTTAGTATTGACTGGAGGCTAAAGCATTCACCTGAATCCCGTCAAGAATAATGATAGGCAGGGTGCGAAAGTAGAAGACTGAGCTGGCATTTGAAGAGCTGGGTTATTCTCTCAGTTTTTAACCTCTGCAAGCCTTAGTTTCCCCCATGTGATAATGAGGCTAATATTATCAGCTATCTCTAGTTCCTTGGGGAACTTTGTGGATCAGAATGAGATAAGGTATCTGAAAATACATTGTAACCTATAGAGTACTATACAAGTACTTATTATTACCTTAATAAATATTCATAGGGTTCCTGATATAAGAATAACATATTAAACAATACGAAAGGAGAGAAAAAGAAATGGAGATTGCCCTCAAAATAAAGAGACATTGACTAACATATTTTTATCTTTTTGTTCATAGCCATGATATTTGACAATGTCTTTTGGGCCTCATTATAGAGGCCCATAAGGCGACCTAGACAAATTAAAAGAGTTCAGCTATGGATTGGATCCTTCCCCCCACCCACCATCCATATGTTGAAACCCTAACCCCCAATGAGATGGTATTTGGAGGTGAGGCTTTTGGGAGGTAATGAGATTTAGGTGAGGCCTTGAGGGTGGGGCCCTCATGATGGGGTTTGTGCCCTTATAAGAAGAGACACTAGAGCTGGGCACAGTGGCTCACGCCTGTAATCCCAGCACTTTGGGAGGCTGAGGTGGGCAGATCATGAGGTCAGGAGTTCAAGACCAGCCTGGCCAATGTGGTGAAACCCCATCTTTACTAAAAATACAAAATTAGCAAGGCATCGTGGCACATTCCTGTGGTCCCAGCTACTCGGGAGACTGAGGCATGAGAATCACTTGAACCCGTGAGGCAGAGATTGTAGTGGGCTGAGATCACACCACTGCACTCCAGTCTGGGGAACAGAGTGAGACTCCATCTTAAAAAAAAAAAAAAAAGGCTGGGTGTGGTGGCTCATGCCTGTAATCCCAGCACTTTGGGAGGCTGAGGCAGGCAGATCACGAAGTCACGAGATCAAGAGCATCCTGGCCAACATAGTGAAACCCCATGTCCACTAAAAATACAAAAAAATTAGCTGGGCATGGTGGCACGCCCCTATAGTCCCAGCTATTCAGGAGGCTGAAGCAGGAGAATCACTTGAACCCACGAGACAGAGGTTGCAGTGAGCCGAGATCTCGCCACTGCACTCCAGCCTGGGCAACAGAGCAAGATTCAGTCTAAAAAAAAAAAAAACAAAATTATTAAAAAATTAAAATTAGGCCGGGAGCGATGGCTCAAGCCTGTAATCCCAGCACTTTGGGAGGCCGAGACGGGCGGATCACGAGATCAGGAGATCGAGACCATCCTGACTAACACGGTGAAACCCCGTCTCTACTAAAAAATACAAAAAAAAATCTAGCTGGGCGAGGTGGCGGGCACCTGTAGTCCCAGCTACTCGGGAGGCTGAGGCAGGAGAATGGCGTAAACCTGGGAGGCGGAGCTTGCAGTGAGCTGAGATCCGGCCACCGCACTCCCGCCCCGGCGACAGAGCGAGACTCCGTCTCAAAAAAAAAAAAAAAAAATTAAAATTAGAATAGACACCAGGCCTGGTATGGTGGTTTATGCCAGTAATCCCAGCATTTTGGGAGACCAAGGCAAGATGATTGCTTGAGTTCGGGAGTTTGAGACCAGCCTGGGCAACATGGTGAGACCCTGTCTCTATAAAAAATACAAAACTTAGCCAGGCATGGTGGTACATTCCTGTGGTCCCAGCTACCTGGGAGGCTGAAGCAGGATTGCTTGAGCCCAAGAGGTCAAGGTTGCAGTGAGCTGTGATGGCACCACTGCATTCCATCCTTGGTTACAGAGTGAGACCCTGTCTCAAAAAAAGAAAAAGAAGAAGGGCCGGGCACGGTGGTGCACACCTGTAATCCCAGCACTTTGGGAGGCCAAGGCTGGTGAATCGCCTAAGGTCAGGAGTTCAAGACCAGCCTGGCCAACATGGTGAAATCCTGTCTCAAGTAAAAATACAAAAATTAGCCGGGCATGGTGGTGCACACCTGTAATTCCAGCTACTCGGGAGGCTGAAGCAGGAGAATTGCTTGAACCGGGGAGGCAGAGGTTGCAGTGAGCCAAGATCGTGCCACTGCACTCCAGGCTGAGCAAGAGTGAGACTCCATCTCAACAAAAATAAATAAATAAAATAAAATAAGAAGGAGGAGAAAGAGGAGGATGGCAGGAGAATTGGGGGAGGGAAGGGAGGGAGGGAGGGAGGGAGGGAGGAGGAGGAGGAAGAGGAGGAGGAGGAGGAGGAGGAGGAGGAGGAGGAGGAGGAGGAGGAGGAGGAGGAGGAAAAGAAACACCAGAAAGCAAGGTTGCAAATCCCTCTTCCTGCCATGTGAGGATACAGTGAGAAGGCATCCATCTGCAAACCAGGAAGACAGCCCTCACTAAAACCTGACCATGTTTGTACTCTGTTCTTGAACTTGCCTCCAAAGCTGTGAGAAATACTTTTCTGTTGTTTAAGCCACCCAGTCAACGGTATTTTGTTATCGCGGCCCAAGTTGCCTAAGACAGGCTCTTTCCTAACTTCCCTATTCTATCCCCTCTACTTCCATAGTGGTAATAGCTAACATTCGAATAAAAGGTTAAATGTATGAATTGTCTTATTTAATCATCTCAACAATTTTAGGAGGCAAGTATTATTAATCTTCTTGATTAATAATACTGATTATTATTGATCTTCTTGATCAATAATACTTGATTAATAATACTCAGATGAGGAGTTAGGCTCAACAAGTTTACAGTTTTTGGCCCCAGTCCCACAGCAAGTAAATGACACCAATGCAGATCTTCCAAGTCCAGCTGTAGTACTTTGAATTTCTATGTACTGAAGCAACTCCTAACATCTTTTGGCCATCCAGAAAAATATTTTTCCTACCTTAAAATTGACAGTTGAGTAACAGCCAAAACTAGAAACAACCCAAAAGTCTATTAAATATGAATGAACAAACAAATTGAGATAATTCATTCAAGGAATAGTACTCAACAATAAAAAAGAGAACAATGTATATACACAACATCATAGATTAATCTCAGAAAAATTATGCTGAGTGAAAAACAGGCAAAAAAGAATATATACTTTGGCTAGGTGCGGTGGCTCACGCCTGTAATCCCAGTGCTTTGGGAGGCCAAGGCGGGCAGATGACCTTAGGTCAGGGGTTCAAGACCAGCCTGGCCAACATGTAGAAACCCTGTCTCTACGAAAAATACAAAAATTAGCCAGGTGTGGTGGACATCTGTAATCCCAGCTACTTGGGAGGTTGAGGCAAGAGAATTGCTTGAACCCAGAAGGCGGAAGTTGTGGTGAGCCCAGGTCATGCCACTGCACTCCAGCCTGGGTGACAGAGCGAGACTCCATCTAAAAAATAATAATAATAAAAAATAAAATAAAATAAAAAAGAATATATACTGTTTGATCCATTTATATAAAATTCTAGAAAATTTAAACTAATCTATAGTGATAAAAGTGGATTAGTGGTTGCCTGGGGATGCGAGTAGACAGAGGCAGGGATTACAAAGGTAAGGATAAACTTTTATAGCAGATGGAAATGTTATTTTGATTGTGGTGATGGATGCATATGTCAAAACTGATCAAGATGTACACATACATTAAATATGTATGTCAATACATCAACAAAGCTGGGGGGTGGGAGGAGAAGGCAATTAAAGAAAAAAAATGCACTGTCGTCTTAATTTCCTGTAGGATAGTCTGTGATTTCTTCAAAGAGTGACCTGTGTTTTCCATAATCCAAGAGAGCCCATTTAATTAGGTCAGTTTTATAATTTTGGAATTTTGGCAGTACGTGGTTTTCATGACACTGGCACCTTTATTTTTAAATTTGGACACTTTACAAAAAGCTATGGAGAGTGTTATAATTCTTTCTCAGTAAGAGGCTTACCTGTCTCAAATGTCTTTGTTTGCAGAATTTTTTTTATTTTTTTTATTTTTTATTTTTAGATAGAGATGAGGTTTCACCATGTTGGCCAGGCTGGTTTCGTACTCCTGACCTAAGGCGATCCACCTGTCTTGGCCTCCCAAAGTGCTGGGGCTACAGGTGTCAGCCACTGCACCCAGCCTTGTTTGCAGGATTTTTAAGAGGAATAAATTATTCTCATTGTACCCAGCATTTTATTAGGCTTTTAGAGTTGCAAGAAACAGAATTACTCAGAGACTATTTTAAAAGCAGAGGGTCTATTGTAAAGCTACACTGAGACTATAACTGGAACGGGATCTCAGACTGGAAAGTCATCAGGATCTGAGGCAACTCTAGAAATGAGCTACTCTTTCAATCTCTGTTGTAGGCAGCGTGTTCTCTTTCTCTTGCAAAGCATCTTTTTCCTCTCCACATGTCTACTCTATTGTCCTTCTACTCATTGTTTTATTTCTTTTTATTTTGCCATGCCCAGAATATCTTCAGTCTACCCCTACAGATCCACTCTTTGCCCTTTTCTACAGTGCTTGCTTTCCTGGAAGCCTGGTCTGTATGAATTATATCAACGGAATGAGGTCAGTATATTTATTCCCCTGGCTCACTCCCTGGAAGGTCATGTTAAGCAGCTGTATCCTTCAACCGAAGGCCATTGCTCCTCTCAAGATAACTCACTCTACATAGCGTTCCCCTTCCAACCTCTCCCTTGCCTCCTCCCTACAAGTCTAGGAATGCCTAGACCACCTTCTTCCACTATCTTTGTGGTTTTCCTACACCCTGCCCACACATTTGTAATTAGTTCCTTTGTAGATAAACCCTCCTCAATTTATCCTAGTTTGCATATGCCACTTGTTTCTTGTTAGGACTCTGAGTTATATCCTTTTTTTTTTTTTTTTTTGGAATAGCCAAGGGCAGTAGTGAGAAGAGAGGAGAGGGCAGAACAAGGAGTTTGATCTGTAACTGATGTGAACAATCAGTTGAGATAACTCACTCTCTTTGGACCATCCCCCTTTTTTTTGAGACGGAGTTTTGCTCTTGTTGCTTAGGCGAGAGAGCAATGGCACGATCTAGACTCACTGCAACCTCTGCCTGCTGTATTCAAACGATTCTCCTGCCTTAGCCTCCTGAGTAGCTGGGATTACAGGCACCCGCCACCACACCCAGCTAATTTTTGTATTTTTACTAGAGACAGTGTTTCTACATGTTGGCCAGGCTGGTCTCGAACTCCTGACCTCACGTGATCCACCCACCTTGGCCTCCCAAAGTGCTGGGATTACAGACGTGAGCCAGCCTCACATGCCCAGCCTCATCCCCCCTTTTTTAAGAGACAAGATCTCACTGTGTTGCTGAGGCTGGAGTACCAGCTCAGGCTATTCCCAGGCATGGTCACAGTGCACTACAGCCTTGAACTCATAGGGCTCAAGATCCTCCCGCCTCAGCCGCCTGAATAGCTGGGACTGCGGGTGTGTGACACCGTGCCCAGCTATATGTTTTTAATCTTCTTTTTTTTTTTTTTTTTTTTTTTTTAATCTCACAGCTTGCTAGGCATGGTGGCTCATACCTGTAATCCCAGCATTTTGGAGGCCTAGGCAGGTGGATTGCTTGAGCCCTGGAGTTCAACACCTGGGCAGCATGATGAAACCCTGTCTCTAGCAAAACGAAAAACAAAAACAAACAAACAAAAAAGCAAAACTTAACCCCTGGGTGGTGGCGGCGCCTGTAGTCCCAGCTACTCGAGAGGCTGAGGCAGGAGAATCGCTTGAACCTGGGAAGCAGAGGTTGCAGTGAGCTGAGATCGCGCCATTGCACTCCAGCCTGGTGACAGAGCAAGACTCCATCTCAAAAAAAAAAAAAAAAAAAAAAAAAAAAGCAAAAACAAACAAACCAAAAACAATGTTTCAGGCCAGGCACTGTGGCTCACGCCTGTAATCCCAGTAAGGCAGTAAGGTAGTATTGCTTAAGGTTGCTTGTTGTCATCATGTATGAGGACTCTGAAGAATCCAAAACTTGAGTTTGGATGAAATCATGATCTCAACAGGATAGCACAGGCAGTTAATGTTTCAGAAATAATATAGATTTCAGTGGTTCACACCTGTAGTCCTAGCACTTTGGGAGGCCGAGGTGGGCAGATCACTTGAGGTCAGGAGTTTGAGACCAGCCTGGCCAACATGGCAAAACTCCGTCTCTATGAAAAACACAAAAACTAGGCCTGATGCAGTGGCTCACGCCTGTAATCCCAGCACTTTGGGAGGCCAAGGCAGGTGGATCACAAGGTCAGGAGTTCAAGACCAGCCTGACCAACATGGTGAAATCCCCTCTCTACTAAAAATACAAAAGTTAGCTGGGCATGGTGGTGCATGCCCATAATCCCAGCTTACTCAGGAGGCTGAGGCAGGAGAACTGCTTGAATCCAGGAGGCAGAGATTGCAGTGAGCCGAGATCCTACCATAGCACTCCAGCCTGGGCAACAGAGTGAGACGCTGTCTCAAGAAAAAAAAAAAAAATTAGCTAGGCATGGTGGCATGCGCCTGTAGTCCCACCTATTTGGGAGGCTGAGGCAGGAGAATCGCTTGAACCCAGAAGGCAGAGGTTGCAGTGAGCCCAGATCGCACCACTGCACTCCAGCCTGGGTGACAGAGTAAGACTCAGTGTCAAAAAAAAAAAAAAAAAGAAAAAGAAAAAAAAGAAATAATACAGCTTTTAGAGTCAAATAAGCTTGGCTTGAACCCCTAGAGCTACAACTTACTTGCTTTATTATTCTAAACTTCTATTTCCTCATCTGTAAAGTATAATTATAACTACCTTATGGAGATATTATGTAGATTAATGAGAACAAACCTAAAGTATAATGCTTAGTAGATACTGAGTAAATGTAGTTCTTATGATCGTGTATGATTATCTTAGTTAAGTATGCACAGCAAAACCTTTTGGCTTAATTTAGAAAGTCAAAATAAATGGGAGAAAAAAGAAAGAAAAGCAGCTTATGACTCTTTTTCCTGTCTTGCTCTGCTTAGCTGCAGGTACGTAAGATCTGATTTGTGAATTCAGTCCCCAAATTTCTAAGGCAATCCACACCATGTCTAATAGTATATTAGAAACATCATTTCCATCAGCACGTGCCTGAAGTCAATCTTGCTCTGTTAAACATATCCAATATGCCTCCTATATGCCTTTCCTTCAATTCTCTTTTTTTTTTTTTTTTTAACCAGAATTTTTACTGGTAAATTACTGTAGAATTTACTGGTAAATTCTGTAGAATTTTTACTTTGATTGCTAATTTGCATTTTTATTTTCTTTCTTGGACCCAGAATTCTAACTTGAACCCTAGCCTGGCTGTTTGGGTCTAAAACAATCCACTCGATTAGCACTTGGCAGTTCCTTCTCCATGGGACCTGACCCAAACTTTGTATCCCCAGCTGATCCTAGGGGCCTACTACAAACTGGAAGGATCCTAGTAACCCTATTAGTATCCTTATTTGATTAGAACCAGTTTGGCAAATAGATTTTATACCAGGTAACAGTAGTTTACTTGTAGTCACTGGTTGAAGCACTGTTTTGAGAAGTATTGTAAGGACTTTTCTGGGTGAACTAGGAAAGAGGACCCTATCCAATTTTTATTTTTTAAGTCTGCCTTGGGGAGGTGGGGCGTGGTGGCTCCCATCTGTGATCCCAGAACTTTGGGAGGCCAAGGCAGGTATATTACTTGAGTTGAAGAGTTCAAGACCAGCCTGGGCTGTATTAACGTCTGCTCAGCCGTACCATCAGCTGATTAGTAAAAAAGACATGATTCCTATGCCTAGTGAGACCCCATCTCTACAAGAAAATTAAAAATTAGCCAGGCATGGTGGTGCACACCTTTAGTCCCAGCTACTCAGGAGGCTGAGGCAGGAGAATTGCTTGAGCCCAGGAGTTCAAGTCTGCAGTGAGCCATGACTATGACACTGCACTCCATCCTGGGGAGCAGAGCAAGACCCTGTCTCACAAAAAAAAAAAATCTGCCTTGGAGGCAAAGTTGGGGAATGTGGAAAGGAAAAATGGAGGCATGTATGCTACACATTTGCCAGCCTTTGCTCGGAGACTGCTGCTGCTTGATCCCCATGCTAGATTAGATTCCTTACACATTAAAGTCAGTCATTTAAGCCTGAATTTTCCTATATCTTTTTGAACATTGTAATTCGAACTGAGGTTACCCTCATGGGAGTGTCTATCCTGGCAGTCAAGTGTCTGACTGATGGTCATTGTTCTTCTCAAGGCAGGGCAGCCCACTCTACATAACCTCTCCCTTTAGACCTTGGGTGGTGGTAACAGCTTTTTACTATTACAAGTCCCAGGTTACTTTGCTATAATTTGTGGTACCTCTCCACCCCACCTATACCTTTCTAAATGGTCTCTCCTCGAATTATCCTAGTTTGAGTGTGTCATCTGTCTCCTGTTGGTACCCTGACTAATGCAAGCACTTACTATGTACCAGGTACTGAGGATACAATAGTAAACAAAGACAGGCCGGGCGCGGTGACTCATGCCTATAATCCCAGCACTTTGGGAGGCCAAGGCGGGTGGATCACCTGAGGTTGGGAGTTTGAGACCAGTCTGACCAACATGGAGAAACCCCATCTCAACTAAAAGTACAAAATTAGCTGGGTGTGGGGGCGCATGCCTGTAATCCCAGGTACTCGGAAGACTAAGGCAGGAAGAATCACTTGAACCCGGGAAGTGGAGATTGCGGTGAGCCGAGATCATGCCATTGCACTCCAGCCTGGGCAACAAAAAGGAAACTCCATCTTAAAAACAAACAAACAAACAAACAAACAAAACCCAAAGACTTAAAAGTTCCCACTTTCTGGAGACTACATTGTAACCAGTTTCAGAATGCCTTGTAGACAGGTCTGGGTAGTTATATCCTTGCCTGTCTGAAGTTTGTATGCCTTTCTTGTCATTAAACACAACAAAGGAGATGCACACCCGTGCTTGCAAGAATGTTTTATATAAACCCCTATAATTAGGATTTCAGGAAATTCTAAGGGTAGGAACCCTTAGACTTTCTCAAATCTCTCATGTGTTGCCTTCATTTATTCAACAAATATTTATTAAGTGCCTGAGTGCTCAATAGATGTTAGCTGCCTGTTACTGCATTCCAGGTATCCTACTATATACTGAGGGGTAAGAGGTGGGTAGAGAAAGGGTGGGTTCAATGATGAGTAGAACAAGTTCTGTGAGAAATAAACTCTTAAACAATCACTGCACAAATATAAAATGTTTATGATAGATGTTTGTGAGTAGGCTATGGGGAGTACAGAGGAGGGAATGACTAACTCATTTTGGGAACTGGGAAGGGCTTATTGCAGGTAATGTTTGATCTGAGCTTGGACAGATGAAAAATACTTTGCCAGAAAGTGGAAAAGGGAAGGACATTTAGGAAGAGGAAAGGAGTTACAAAATATCCAAAAAGTATGTGGGAAAATGACAAGTGGTTTAATTTTCTTTGTAGCTAGAGTACCACATTGCAGATGGTAGCAAGGAATGAGACTGGAAAGGGCAGGCAGGATTCAGATTTTGAAGGGGGGGGGGTCACGTATGAAGAGTTTGAAATTTATTCTAGTAAATGGTAAGAAACCCTGCAAAGAATTTTAAGCATAAGTGGAAAAAAATTAACACTGTGTTTTAGAAAGAAAATTTTGGGAGACGGGGGGGTAAAGCAGTGGAAATGGATAAAGATTTAAAACAGGAAAGTAGTAGATTTTTGTTGCAAACTTGTAGGGGAGAAATGATAAGAGCCTAAACTAAAGAAACAACAATGGGAATGATGGGGCAGGGGGAGTGAATTTTTTTTTTTTTTTTGGAGACAGAGTCTCCCTTTGTTCCCAGGCTGGAGTGCAGTGGAGTGATCTCGGCCCACTGCAACCTCCACCTCCTGGGTTCAAGTGATTCTCCTGCCTCAGCCTTCTGAGTAGCTGGGATTACAGGCGCCTGCCACCATGCCCAGCTAAGTTTTGTATTTTTAGTAGAGATGGGGTTTCACCATGTTGGCCGTGGTGGTCTCAAACTCCTTATCTCAGGTGATCCGCTTGCCTCGGCCTCCCAAAATACTGGGATAACAGGTGTGAGCCAGCGCACTCCGCCTTTTTTTTTTTTTTTTTTTAAGGTGGAGTCTCACCTTTGTCACCCAGGTTGGAGTGCAATGGCACGATCTCGGCTCACTGTAACCTCCAGTTCCCAGGTTCAAGCAATTCTCCTGCCTCAGTCTGTCTAGTAGCTGGGATTACAGACACACGCCACCATGCGCGGCTAATTTTTTTTTTTTTTTTTTTTGAGACGGAGTCTGGCTCTGTCGCCCAGGCTGGAGTGCAGTGGCCAGATCTCAGCTCACTGCAAGCTCCGCCTCCCGGGTTCACGCCATTCTCCTGCCTCAGCCGCCCGAGTAGCTGGGACTACAGGCGCCCGCCACCTCGCCCGGCTAGTTTTTTGTATTTTTTAGTAGAGACGGGGTTTCACAGTGTTAGCCATGATGGTCTCGATCTCCTGACCTCGTGATCCGCCCGTCTCGGCCTCCCAAAGTGCTGGGATTACAGGCTTGAGCCACCGCGCCCGGCCTAATTTTTGTATTTTTAGTAGAGACAGGGTTTCACCATGTTGGCCAATCTGGTTTCAAACTCGGGTGATTCGCCCGCCTCGGCCTCCCAAAGTGCTGGGATTACAGGCGTGAGCCACTGCGCCTGGCCAAGGGGGAGTGAATTTCATTGATATTTAGGAGGTGGAATAAAAAAGGTTCTGATACTCTATTAGATATGGATAAAGATGGAAAGGGAGGAGACGAAGTTGATGCAAATAGATGGATGGAAGGGTAGTCAACTTGGTGAAACAGAGAGAGAGCAACTGAAATCTGTCTTGCCAAAGAAGCAGCACAAGAAGCAAGATGATAATGCTGCAGAAGCCAAAACGTTTTGGTAACTGGAGATATTAGGTGCATCTGAAGCTGTGGAGTGAGCTGAAAACAGGTGAGTACGTTAATAGTTGATATGTACAAAAAGTGTGAGAACCACAGATCCCTTCTACTCTGCTGGCTAATTCTCTCCTACTCAAGCTAGGCAAGGCAGAGGGCAATGATAAGGCTTACAACGTCAAAAGGGCATTAACTGAAAGTTTCCTCAATCCTGAAACTAACCCTTGCTATAGGATTGGATTTTTCCCCCTGAATTTCATGTTGAAATTTGATCCAAATGTCAGAGACGGGGACTAATGGGAGGTGTTTGGGTCATGGGGCAGATCCCTCATGAATGGCTTGGTGCTGTCCTTGCAGCAATGAGCGAGTTCTTGCTCTTTTGGTTCTCATGAGAGTTTGTTGTTGTTATTGTTGTTTTGTTTTGCTTTCTGAGACAGAGCTTTACTCTGTCGCCCAGACTGGGGTGCAGTGGTGTGATCTTGGCTCGCTGAAACCTCTGCCTCCCGAGTTTCCTCACAAGAGATTCTCATGCCTCAGCCTCCCCAGTAACTGGGACTACAGGCACGCACCACCATGCCTGGCTAATTTTTTGATTTTTAGTAGAGACAGGGTTTCACTATGTTGGCCAGGCTGGTCTTGAACTCTTGGCCTCAAGCAATATGCCCACCTTGGCCTCCCAAAGTGATGGGATTACAGGCGTGAGCCACCCCACACGGCTGTTCCCATGAAAGTTGATAGTTAAAAATAGCCTGGCACCCCCCAACTCCCGACCCCCACCCCTGCCATTTCCTCTCTCACCATGTGATCTCTGCACACACTGGCTCCTCTTTGCCTTCTTCCATGAGTGCGAGCAGCTTGAGGCCCTCATCAGAAGCAAATGTTGGTGCCATGCTCCTTGTACAGCCTACAGAACCATGAGCCAAAGATACCTCTTTTCTTTACAAATTACCCAGCCTCAGGTATTCCTTTATAGCAACATAAAAGAAGTAAGACACCCTCATTGATGGTTTTTTATTTAGCTCCTAGAATGTTGGCAGCCAATCAAATGGGCCCCAAGTAGAAGCCTGTCACCAGCTTCTCCCTTTATCAGAATTCCCACCAGGCAACAAGCCTCACCCATACACAATTAACTTGCATTAAGTTTTTTTAACCCTTACTAGTAACTATGAAAGGACAATAAAGAATCACCAGAAAAGGCCGGGCACCATGTCTCATGCCTGTAATCCCAGCACTTTGGGAGGCCAAAGTGGGTGGATCACCTGAGGTCAGGAGTTCGAGACCAGCCTGGCCAACATGTTGAAATTCTGTCCCTAGCCGGGCGCGGTGGCTCACGCCTGTAATCCCAGCACTTTGGGAAGCCGAGGCGGGCGGATCACAAGGTCAGGAGATCGAGACCACGGTGAAACCCCGTCTCTACTAAAAATACAAAAAATTAGTCGGGCGCAGTGGCGGGTGCCTGTAGTCCCAGCTACTCGGGAGGCTGAGGCAGGAGAATGGCAGGAACCCGGGAGGCGGAGCTTGCAGTGAGCCGAGATCGCGCCACGGCACTCCAGTCAGGGGGACAGAGCGAGACACCGTCTCAAAAAAAAAAAAAGAAAAGAAAAGAAAAGAAATTCTGTCTCTATTAAGCACAAAAAATTAGCCAGCCGTGGTGGCGCATGCCTGTAATCCCAGCTACTTGGGAGGCTGAGGCAGGAGAATTGCTTGAACCTGGGAGGTGGAGGTTGCAGTGAACTGAGATCACGCCATTGCACTCCAACCTGGCTAACAAGAGTGAAACTCTGTTTAAAAAAAAAGAAAAAAATTTTTTTTTTATAGACAAGGTCTTGCTCTCTCACCTAGGCTACGGTGCAGTGGCATGATGGTAGCTCACTGTAGCCTTGAACTTCTGGGTTCAAGCAATCCTCCTGCCTCAGCTGTCCAAGTAGCTAGGACTATTTGTACCTGTTGTCTTTTCTCTAAAGACACCAATGTTTAAAGGGTGTGAAGCTGGGCATGGTAGCTACATGTGCAAGCTACATTGCAGGTGCAAGCCATGATGCCCAGCTTCACACCCTTTAAACATTAGTGTCTTTAGAGAAAAGAAGATATTTCATTCATGAACTAGAAATAAGATCTTTTTTAAAAGAACATATAAAGAATAATAACTCTGATAAATCAAACATATGATACAATTAAATATTTAAGGGAATTTCCTAAAAGGTAACATAGATAAGATAAAAAAATTAAAGTACCAATACAGGAGGCCTAACATATGACTGTGAGAGAACAGAAAAAATGGAGTGGAAGAAATTATCGAATAAGACAACAAAATCATCAAAACTATCAATCAAATGTAACAGAATAATGTCATTTCAGACTACAAGGACTCAAAAAATTTATCTCCTAAATACCCTTTCTCAGATGTCTACTGGAGGATATATTCCACCCAAATGAAAAACTAAACCAAAAAAGAAGAAAAGAGATCCAGGAAATAGGAAATCTAATGCAGAAGGGAGGTAAAGAAAATCTTAAAGAAAATTGTGAAGGCAAATCTCAGAATGACAGTTAGCAGGGCTGGAGAGAAAATCACATCCAAATTGGAGCAGTGCAAAGGACTCTAGAAGAAATGCCTCCAGGAGGGAAATTTTTAAAAAAACAGATACAGTGACCATATAGAAAGGCGATGAAAATAGCACTTTACCTCCATGGTCTTCCCCCAAAAAACACATAACCCCAATCTATCATCAGAAGAATATTAGGCAAATCTCAATTGAGGGATATTCTACAAAATACCCAACTCACACTCTTCAAAATATCAACGTATACGGAAGTCTGAGGAAGTCTGACAGCAAAGAGGAAACTAAGAAGACATGGCTACTAAATAGAATGTGGATGAGGATACTGGAATAAAAAAAAGAAGAGTAGGGCCAGGCGAGGTGGTTCATGCCTGTAATCCAGCACTTTGAGAGGCTGAGGCGAGTGGATCACCTGAGGGCAGGAGTTTGATACCAGTCCGTCCAACATGGTGAAACCCCATTTCTACTAAAAATACAAAAATTAGCCATGCTTGGTGGCGGCTCCTGTGTCCCAGCTACTCAGGAGGCTGAAGCAGGAGAATTGCTTGAACCTGGGAGTCAGAGGCTGCAGTGAGCTGAGATCATGACACTGCACTCCAGCCTAGGTGCTGGGCGACAGAGCGAGATTCCATCTCAAAAAAAAAAAAAAGGCCGGGCGCGGTGGCTCAAGCCTGTAATCCCAGCACTTTGGGAGGCCGAGACGGGCGGATCACAAGGTCAGGAGATCAAGACCATCCTGGCTAAGATGGTGAAACCCCGTCTCTACTAAAAATACAAAAAACTAGCCGGGCGACCTGGCGGGCGCCTGTAGTCCCAGCTACTCGGGAGGCTGAGGCAGGAGAATGGCGTGAACCCGGGAGGCGGAGCTTGCAGTGAGCTGAGATCTGGCCACTGCACTCCAGCCTGGGCGACAGAGCGAGACGAAAAAGAAGAGTAGGTAAAAACTAAGGAAATCTGAATAAAGTATGAACTTTTGTGAAAAATAACATACCAATATTGGTTCATTAATTACAACAAATATATCATACCAGTGCAAGATGTTAATAATAGAAGAAACTGGGCATGACGTATATGAGAACTCTCTGTACTATTTTCACAATTTTTCTGTGAATCTAAAACTGTTTCAAGTTTTTTTTTTGGTGTGTGTGTGTGTGTGTGCGTGTGTGTCTGTGTGTGTGTTTTAAAAAGAGCTGGCTGGGCATGGTGGCTCATGCCTGTAATCCCAGCACTTTGGGAGGCCAAGGTGGGTGGATCACCTGAGGTCAGGAGTTCGAAACCAGCCTGGCCAACATGGTGAAACCCCGTCTCTACTAAAAATACAAAAATTAGCTGGACTTGGTGGCACATGCCTGTAATCCCAGTTACTTGGGAGGCTGAGGCAGGAGAATCGCTTGAATCCAGGAGGCAGAGGTTGCAGTGAGCTGAGATTGCGCCACTGCACTCCAGCCTGGGTGACAGAGTGAGACTCCGTCTCAAAAAAAAAAAGAGCTAACTGGGGGTTGGGGTGGGGGAAGGCAATCATAAACTCCAGGAAAACCAATAAATTATACAAAAAAGGGAATCCTCTCATAGTATACCTTATGGCTAAGCAATGAATAATGTTTATATAATCCTAATGCTGTAAACACTAATTATTGACCTAATAAAATGCTGTGCTACAATTAAGTTGGCAGTTTAGAAGGACAAGTAAATGTATGGATGAAAACAATAGGATTTCTAATTCTTTATTTTCCGTAGAAGGAAGTCAGTAAATAATGTCTAAAATGGAAAACTAAAGAAATAACCGCATAAAGATATTCTTTAGAAACACAGATAGAGGTAAGCACCAATAGAAACAGTTTTTAAATACTGAAAATGGCTGCCTCTGGGTAGCTGGTTGCAGGGATAGGTTTGGGAGAGGAGGAGCAGCATTGCATATTTTTTATTATAATGTTTTAGCATTGGCCGGGCATGGTGACTCACGCCTGTAATCCCAGCACTTTGGGAGGCTGAGATGGGCAGATCACTAGGTCAGGAGTTCGAGACTATCCTGACCAACATGGTGAAACTCCATCTCTACTAAAAATACAAAAATTAGCCAGGCGTGGTGGCATGCACCTGTAATCCCAGCTACTCAGGAGGCTGAAGCAGGAGAATCACTTGAACCTGAGAGCCGGAGGTTGCAGTGAGCCGAGATTGTGCCACTGCACTCCAGCTTGGGCAACAGGGTGAGACTCCATCTCAAAAAAAAAAAAAAAAAAATCTATTTAATGTATATCTTTAATAGAATTACATTTTTAAAAAAATGGAAAATATTTAGACTGAAATAGGGAGGTAATTATATTTCCTTAACCCTAATAACCCATAGTTAAGTAGTTCATACCATAAAAGGGGGCAAATAAGATGTTCTTTAAAAAAGATAATAATTGGCTGGGCGTGGTGACTCACCCCTGTAATCCCAACACTTTGGGAGGCCAAGGTGGGCGGATCACCTGAGGTCAGGAGTTTGAGACTAGCCTGGCTAACATGGCAAAACCCCATCTCTAACTGAAAATACAAAAATTAGCCAGGCGTGGTGGCAGGTGCCTGTAATCCCACCTACTTGGGAGGCTGAGGCAGGAGAATCGCTTGAACCTGGGAGGCGGAGGTTGCAGTGAGCTGAGACCACATCATTGCCCTACAACCTGGGTGACAGAGTGAGACTCCATCTCAAAAAAAAAAAAAAAAAGAAAGAAAAATTGCCAGCCAGGTGCGGTGGCTCATGCCTATAATTCCAGCACTTTGGGAGGCCATGTCGGGTAGATCGCCTGAGCCTACGAGTTTGAGACCAGCCTGGGCAACATAGGGAGACCCTGTCTCTACAAAAGTAATTAAAAATTAAGCTGGGCATTGTGGTGTATGCCTGTGGTCCTAACTACTCAGGGGGCTGAGGCTGGAGGATCATTTGAGCCCTATGTGATCAAGGCTGCAGTGTGCAGTGAGCAGTGATGGTGCCACTGCACTCCAGCCTGGATGACAGAGTGAGATCATCTCAAAAATAAAAATAAATAAATTGCATGTACCCTGGAACTTAAAGTATAATAAAATAAATAAATAAATAATAAAAATAAATAAATAAATTGCCCTCTGAGAGACCACACAGGCAGCACATAATCAGAGATATGCGAAAACTCAAAATCCTTTTTTTTCATTTGTTTTTGCTTTGAGACAGAGTCTCACTCTCACTGCACACTGTAGCCTCCACCTCCTGGGCTCGAGTGATCCTCCAACTTCAGCTTCCTAGTAGCTGGGACTACAGGTACTGCCACCACGCTCAGCTAATTTTTTTATTTTTTGTAGAGACAGGTAGGGGAGTGGGGTGGGGTCTCCCTATTTTTGCCTAGGCTGGCCTCAAACACCTGGAGTCCAACAGTCTTCCCACTTCAGCCTCCTACAGTGCTGAGATTACAGGCATGAGTCACCTCCCCTGGCCGAAAATCCTTAATGCACTGACATGTACTCATATGGTTAAAGAAAGATTCAATCAGAATGTGGATCACTCAGCTGCAGAAGTCTAGAAAATATGCTCTCAGAGACAGACACTGCTGGAGCCTATCTAAAGGGAAAAGGTGCCCTTTAGCAGGTAAATTCACTATTATGGAGATGATACATAAACCTTTGAAATATTAAACAAACGTCTCTTTCCCTGATTCTATGCTCATCCAGCAACCTTGTCATTTAATTTGCCTTTCCATGTCAAACCTCCTACAAGAAGAGGAAGGACACAAATGTAAGAATGCAAGTGTCAGTCCTCTTGGCAGTTACATTTCTCATTGTAAAGTAAACAATCCAGCATTCATATTTATAGATTAATGTCTGTGAGCTAGGTTAGTGTCAGTCAGCACTCTGAGAGACTTGGCACCATTCTGTGGGTGACATATCAAGCCTCCAAGCCTGCAAGACTAAGGGCCAGATCTTAGCCTGTGAATTCACCCAAGTAGCACCCACCTGCAAGGTCAGTCAGCCAACTTTGATTTGGCAATACCCTGACCTCTCTATCTTCTTTGACCTTTCTCACCTACATATGAAGGAATATTTTAATAATGTGACATAAGACACACATATTATTGTGCTAGAACCACATGATCCTAGAGTTTTATTTTTTTTCCATTCTGGTATTTCACCAAGAGTGAGTAAGGCAGCCCTACTCTGGGTTTGAATTAGGTAGATGATAAAGACAAAAATGTTTTGGGCTCTCATGAATGCACTAATCTGACATGATCTGCTGAGAATCACCATCTACTTACACCCATGTAGATTGAGAGTTAGAATTGCATAAATAGCAGCCATGATCTTTTTTCATTTTTATTTATTTATTTATTTATTTTTTGAGACGGGGTCTGGCTTTGTCATCCAGGTTAGAGTGCATGGCATGATCTCAGCACACTGCAACATTTTTTTTTTTTTTTTTTTGAGACGGAGTCTTGCTCTGTCACCCAGGCTGGAGTGCAGTGGCACGATCTTGGCTCACTGCAAGCTCTGCCTCCCAGGTTCACGCCATTCTCCTGCCTCAGCCTCCCAAGTAGCTGGGACTATAGGCGCCCACCACCAGGCCCGGCTAATTTTTTGTATTTTTAGTAGAGACGGGGTTTCACCGTGTTAGCCAGGATGGTCTTGATCTCCTGACCTCGTGATTCGCCCGCCTCAGCCTCCCAAAGTGCTGGGATTACAGGCGTGAACCACTGCGCCCGGCCACACTGCAACCTTTGCCTCCTGGGCTCAAGCCATTAGCATCTGAAGTAGCTGGGACTACAGGCACAAACCACCATACCCGGCTAATTTTTGTATTTTTTGTAGAGACGGGGTTTCACCATGTTGGCCAGGCTGGTCTTGAACTCCTGAACTCAAGCAATCTGTCCCCTTAAGCCTCCCAAAGTGCTGGGATTACAGGTATGAGCTGCCTTGCCAGGCTGTGGCAATGATCTTAAAGAACAGCTCATGGTCTACTACATCTGGGCAGAATAATGCCACTAGTCTAGTTGCAGTTTCTTCTAAAGCTCACTATCACAAAGGGAGGTAGTTTCATGACAGAGAGAGACATCAAATTTGCTGCCACCTCTTTGCATTCTTTATGGTCCAGGCCTTGCTATTAATATTAGAAGTGTAATATATGTACTACATGGCATTAGTAACACTTGGAAGCTCTTTAGAAATGCAGAATGTCAAGCCCCACCCCAGTCTTACTGAATTAGAATTTGTATTATAACAAGATCTCCAGGTCATTCAAATTTGTTGGAAAAATTTGAGAAGCACTGATCCAGGGTGTGTTTTTCAAGTTGCAGTTGCAACTCATTAGTGGGTCATGAAATCAATTTAGTGGTTCTGCCACCAGCATTGTTTAAATGAAATAGATCAGAAAACAACAGAGGACATTGCATGCATAAGAGTAACAATTGTTTTGTGAAACTCTTGTTTTAATTATAAATATGTTTATATTTTGTGAGTCTTGATGTAAAATGTTGGTCCTGGTCAAAAAAGTTCGAAGGCCTCTGGTTTCGGGTAGTGTTTCTCAAAATGTTGCCTACATTGGAATTCCCAAAAGTATTTAAAAGTTTGGCCTATGGTGAGGAAGGAACAGAAATTTGTATTTTAAACTAATTATCGGCTGGTACAGTGGCTCATGCCTATAATCCCAGCACTTTGGGAGCCCAAGGGGGGCAGATCACTTGAGGTCAGGAGATTGAGACCAGCCTGGCCAACATGGCCAAACCCCGTCTCTCCTAATAATACAAAAATTAGCTGGGTATGGTGGTGCACACCTGTAATCCCAGCTGCTCGGGAAGCTGAGGCAAGAGAATTGCTTGGACCTGGGAGGCGGAGGTTGCAGTGAGCCGAGATCACACCACTGCACTCCAGCCCAGGCAACAGAGTGAAACCATCTCAAAACACAAAACTAAACTAAGCTAATTCTCCCAGGTAATTCTGATTTTGATGCATACTAAATTTGAGAACCACTAGTCTGGCAGTGATCTCAAACATTATCATGCATTATAATCACCTGGAAGGCTTGTTAAAACACAGGTTGCTGGGCTTCACCCCCATAATTTCTAATTCAGTTGGTCTGGGATAGGGCCCAAGGATTTCAGTTCTAACACGTTGCTAGGTGATGCTGATGCTGCTGGTCTAGCAACCACTGGTCTAGAGACATCAAATTACTACTGTGAAGGACTTATGATATTTGCTTCAAGCTGAATTATTTCTCTAATTTCTGTAAACCCATTCATCAAACACTCCCATTAATTTCTGTATACATTATCCCAGCATCGTAATAGAATGAATGAGACTTAGTTGTTTCAAAGAGGAACTCTATTGAACATTTATCGATTTTCACTATTCTAAGAATCATGGGTCTGTCTAGCCACAGGATATGTACCTTTTGCCAGTTTCTATTTTCTCCAGAGTTTATCTTCTGTAACCATCAGATGGGCTCAGATAAGAATGTGATAAAAGTTCAGAATTTGTGATCCTTTAAATTTACAAATACTTTTAGATCAGTGCTACTCCAAGTGTGGTTTAGCTGGGCATGGTGGCTCACGCCTGTAATCCCAGCACTTTGGGAGGCCGAGGCGGGCGGATCACAAGGTAAGGAGTTCGAGACCAGCCTCACCAACATGGTGAAACCTTGTCTCTACTAAAAATACAAAAATTAGCTGGGTGTGGTGGCATGCGCCTGTAATCCCAGCTATTTAGGAAGGTGAGGCAGGAGAACTGCTTGAACCCAGGAGGCGAAGGTTCCAGTGAGCTGAGATGGCACCACTGTACTCCAGCTTGGGTGACAGAGTAAGACTCTCTCTAAAAAAAGAAAACCAAAAACCAAAAAACAAAAACAAAGTGTGTTGGGGCTGGGCATAGTGGCTCACACCTGTAATCCTAGCACTTTGGGAGGCCAAGGTGGGTAGATCACCTGAGGTCAGGAGTTCAAGACCAGCCTGGCCACCATGGCGAAACCCCATTTCTACCAAAAATACAAAAATTAGCCAGGCGTGGTGGCAGGCACCTATAGTCCCAGCTACTCGAGAGGCTGAGGCAGGAGAATCGCTTGAACCCAGGGGGCGGAGGTTGCAGTGAGATGAGATTGCACCACTTTACTCCAGCCTGAGTGAAAGAGGGAAGCTCAGTCTTAAAAAAAAAAAAAAAAAAAAAAAAGCCAGGCGCAGTGGCTCAAGCCTGTAATCCCAGCACTTTGGGAGGCCGAGGCAGGCAGATCACAAGGTCAGGAGTTTGAGACCATCCTGGCCAACATGGTGAAACCCCGTCTCTACTAAAAATACAAAAATTAGCCAGGCATGGTGGCACATGCCTGTAATCCCAGCTACTTGGGAGGCTGGGCCAGGAGAATTGCTTGAGCCCGGGAGGCAGAAGTTGCAGTGAGCCAAGATCGTGCCACTGCACTCCAGCCTAGCCGACAGAGCTCTGTCTTGAAAAAAATAAAAATAAAAAAGGCCGGGCACGGTGCCTCACGCATGTAATCCCAGCACTTTGGGAGGTCGAGGCGGGTGGATCACAAGGTCAGCAGTTTAAGACCAGCCTGACCAACATGGTGAAACCCCGTCTCTACTAAAAATACAAAAAAAAGTTAGCTGGGCTTAGTGGCGGGAGCCTGTAATCCCAACGACTTGGGAGACTCAGGCAAGAGAATCGCTTGAAACCGGAAGGCAGAGGTTGCAGTGAGCTGAGATTGCGCCACTGCCCTCCAGCCTGGGCAATAAGAGCAAAACTCCGTCTCAAAAAAAAAAAAAAGTGTCTTGGCATGATCGTGGCTCACTATAGCCTCAACTTCCTAAGCTCAAGTGATCCTCCCACCTCGGCCTCCCAAGTAGCTAGGACTACAAACATGTACCATCATGCCCAGCTAATTTGTATTTTTAGTACAGATGGAGGGAGTCTCACTATGTTGTCCAGACTGGTCTTAAACTCCGGGGCTCAAGCAATCCACCCTCCTCAGCCTCCCAAAGTGCTGGGATTGCAGGGATGAGCCACCACACCAAAGCCATCTTATGCACACTTTGTGGTGTACATAAGATGGTTCTTGCGCACCACAAAGTGTGAGAAACTCTGCACCAGATCACTTGCTGTTGCTAGAGGCCTCTGTTAAGCTGTAATATCGCTGCATCACCACGCTGCAACTACAACTGGGAAACCAGGCAGCAATGTTGACTTTGGGGATATGACCATGGATTTTCTGACATCATGGCCACTACAGGGTATGCAGCCCATAACTATGAGTAAAAAATTTGTCTATATTTGTTAGAAATGCCTGTGTATATACACTTCTGGAGGTTACCAGAGCAAATTACATATCTGCATGTTTGTATCTCCTGAAGCTTATTATCAAAAATTCTTTTCCTCCTTCTGATTCAGTGATTTTTTTAACCTTTCATTATATGCATGGAAATTAAATATCATTGAAATATGTTCGACCCAAGGTTATGGGCGGTGAATTTTTTTTTTGAGAAGGAGTTTCTCACTCATTGCCCAGGCTGGAGTGCAATGGTACAATTTCGGCTCACCAAAACCTCTGCCTTGCGGGTTCAAGCAATTCTCCTGCCTCAGCCTCCCAAGTCTCTTGGATTACAGGCATGTGCCACCACGCCAAGCTAATTTTGTATTTTTAGTAGAGATGAGGTTTCTCCGTGTTGGTCAGGCTGGTCTTGAACTCCCAACCTCAGGTGATCCACCTGCCTCGGCCTCCCAAACTGCTGGGATTACAGGTGTGAACCACCTTACCCGGCCTCTCAGGACTCTTACAAGGGTACTAATCCCATTCATGAGGGCTCTACCTCATAACTTCATCTACTTTAATTACCTCCCAAATATACCACCTCCTAATACCATCACAATGGGAAGATATAGTGGTAACGTAAGAATTTGGTGAGGACACAAACGTTCAGACCATAAGCATCCCTAGACCTAGAATTACAGTAAGTCCTTACTTATCATCAACAGGTTCTTGAAAACTTCAACATACTATAAAACCAATTTTACCATAAGCTAATTGATGTCACAACAATATCAACCAAACTTATAAAGATTAAAACACTTCCAATGTTAAACATTGAAATAAATGTGAGCTACACATACATTTAAGAAAGATTGATAAAAACAAGTAAGTTTTGTGGGTTTTCTTTTCTTGTTTTTTTTTTGTTTTTGAGACAAGGTCTTGCTCTGTTGCCCAGGCTGGAGTGCAGTGGTGTTATGTCAGCTCACTGAAGCCTCAACCTCCCAGGCCCAAGTGATCCTCCTGTCTCAACCTCCCAAGTAGCTGGGACCACAGGTGCCTGCCACCACACTCGGCCAAGTAAGATAATTATGTACCCAGTTATAGTGGCCAGAATCTATCTGGGCAGCTCTGGTGCAAGGCAGGAACTAGCCCTGGACAAAATGCCATTCCATCAGGGTGCACTCACATATACACCAACAATCAGACTGAGCCGATGTGGACACACCACTGAACCTAACGTGCACATCTTTGGGACATGGGAAGAAACTGAAATACCTGGAAAAAACTCATGCAGACATGCGGAGAATGTGCAAACTCCACACATTCGGTGGCCCTGGCTGGGAATCAAATTTTTTCTCTCCTCATTCTAAGGAAACAACACTGAACAAAATGACATTATTTGAGAACCTGCTATACTTTATTCTCTTCATGTTGATTCTCCTTCGAATGTATTTTTCTTTTTGTAAGCAAACTCACTCTTCATTACAAACACAATTATGTGGTGATAGCAATACAAAAATTATTGGTTGCAAGGAGCTTTATGCTATGGAAATGGCTTGCCCTCTTGGAACCCGTTAGCTTTGAATCTGTTCTTAACAGAAAGATTATTCTCTCTTCCTACCCTCCTGCTGTTTTCCTTCTGTTGTTGATTTTACTTCAAAATATTTCTTTTTTGTCCTCTGGTTTTAGGTGGATACACTACTGCGTAAAAATGACTGTGGTGCTTCTGTGGATGAGGTGAGCCTGTGTTTGTTCTTAGCTTTAAATTTGTCAATAACGGCCGGGCGCCTGTAATCCCAGCACTTTGGGAGGTCAAGATGGGGGGATCATGAGGTCAGGAGATCGAGACCATCCTGACTAACACAGTGAAACCCTGTCTCTACTAAAAATACAAAAATTAGCCGGGCCTGGTGGCAGGCGCCTGTAGTCCCAGCTACTTGGGAGGCTGAGACAGGAGACTAGCTTGAACCCGGGAAGCGGAGGTTGCAGTGAGCCGAGATTGCACCACTGCACTACAGCCTCGGTGACAGAGAGAGACTCCATCTAAAAAAAAAAAAAATTATCAATAACTACTTTTATGCTATAATAATGCCCAACTCCCCAGGAGGATTTAACAGCCATAGTCTTGGAGTTGGTCGTTGAAGTAGGTTGTTGACCAGCTGCTAAGCTGCAACCTGAAGCGTAAAAAGGGGAGAAAACAGCATGAACATGTTGGCCGGGCATGGTGGCTCAGCACTTTGGGAGACCAAGGTGGGAGGATCGCTTGAGCCTAGGAGTTTGAAAACAGCCTGGGCAATATAGCAAAACTCCATCTATACCAAAAAAGAAAGAAAAAAAAAAAAAAATCCCAGCTGCTCAGGAAGTTGAGGTGGGAGGATCGCTTGAGCCCAGGAGGTCAAGGCTGCAGCGAGTCATGATCGCGCCAATGCACTCCATTTCCTGAGTAACAGGTGCGCCAATGCACTCCATTTCCTGAGTAACAGAGCGAGACCCAGTCTCATTAAAAAAAAAAAAAAAGAGTAAAGTGTCTGCTTACTTTCAAGCCATCTTCTGTTCTGCCTTTACCTACACAGTAACCTGATTTGGGAAATTTATAGTAGCTAAAGATCAAACTATACTGCTCGCCTCCCTAGGCGAGATTCAGTATATTGGAAGTAACAGAACTTGACAAAATACTCAAAGACGTCTAAATTTTGATAGCTCCTAATTAAAGTTGGTAGTGTCTTTGAATCTCTTCTTATGTGAGACCTAATGAATTATAGGTGTTTACATTCTTGCGTTCAATATATGAGAAATTAAAAATTACTGTGATGGATACTTACTATGTGACTCATTAACAGCACAATAGGTCAGGAACTTTGATGTTTGCTTAATACAACAACTCAAACTTAAACACAATTTTTTACAGAAAGAGGGACAATTGGTGTATATTTTTTGCAGCTATCTTTTTAAAAATTGAACTTTACTCGAAAATCTCCAGATGACTAATTTATATGTGCTACCTTATTAATGCTGTAATACTTGAATGAATGTATGAATTCTATGTCTGTATCCTTATTACTTAGGATAGTACTTGCCCTCATTAAATGCTTGTTTAATGAATGAGTGATTGAATGAATGGATAAGAAAGAAAAGAGGGAGAAAGAAAAAGAATGAAAGGAGAGAAGATGAATGAATGAATATAGAATTATTTACCTTTCTTTTAAAAGTAGGCGGCCAGGCGTGGTGGCTCACACCTGTAATCTCAGCACTTTGGGAGGCCGAGGTGGGCGGATCACCAGGTTAGGAGATTGAGACCATTCTGGCTAACGTGGCGAAACCCCGTCTCTAACTGAAAATACAAAAATTAGCCGGGTGTGGTGGCGGGTGCCTGCAGTCTCACCTACTCAGGAGGCTGAGGCGGGAGAATCACTTGAACCTGGGAGGCAGAGGTTGCAGTGAGCTGAGATTATGCCACTGCACTCCAGCCTGGGCAACAGAGGGAGACTCTGTCTCAAAAAAAAAAAAATAAATAATAAAATAAAAGTATATACACAGTAAGAGTTAAAGTGATCTACTGATGACAATCAGGCCAGCAATGGAATGATTATCCCAAGTATAATCTGGGGTGGGCAGTAATCAAAAAGCAGATTCGGTGCAGGGGCTCACACCTGTAATCCCAGCACTTTGGGAGGCCAAGGTGGGGGGATCGCTTGAGGCCAGGAGTTCGAGACCAGACTGGCCAACATGGATATACCCTGTCTTTACTAAAAATACAAAAGTTAGCTTGGCGTGATGGTGACAGGCGCCTGTAGTCCCAGTTACTAGGGAGGCTGAGGCACGAGAATCACTTGAACTGGGGAGGCAGAGATTGCAGTCAGCCGAGATTGTGCCACTGCACTCCAGCCTGGGCAACAGGGCAAGACTCTGCCTCAAAAAAAAAAAAAAAAAAAAAAAAGCAAACATGCAAAATATACCTGTCCTCATGGCTCATACATATTCACACATCAGAAACAACTCCAAAAAGTGAGTCTGCAATTGTTCTCTGGCTAGAAATTTTATTGCAGTAGCGGAGAGGAAAGAAAAGGCACTTTTGGCCTTCATGTAATTATTTTTCCACTGTCTTTTAAGACCCTGTTCTTTAAAGAAACCAAGGTGTGTCTAGACTCAAAATGTCCACCATTTTCTCTCCTCTATTGAGTCTGTCTTATTCTTTTTTTTTTTTGAGATGGAGTCTCGCTCTGTCGCCCAGGCTGGAGTGCAGTGCCTGGATCTCAGCTCACTGCAAGGTCCGCCTCCCGGGTTTACCCCATTCTCCTGCCTCAGCCTCCCGAGTAGCTGGGACTACAGGCGCCTGCCACCTCCCCCAGCTATTTTTTTTTTTTGTATTTTTTTTTAGTAGAGACGGGGTTTCACCATGTTAGCCAGGATGGTTTCGATTTCCTGACCTCGTGATCCGCCCATCTTGGCCTCCCAAAGTGCTGGGATTACAGGCTTGAGCCACCGCACCCAGCCTGGGTCTGTCTTATTCTTTAGGCAGTTCTCAACTGTAGCTGCATATTAAAATCACCTACACTGCTCCTTTTTTTTTTTGAGACGGAGTCTCACTCTGTTGTCCCGGTTGGAGTGTAATGGCACAATCTCGGCTCACTGTAACCTCCACCTCCTAGGTTCAAGCAATTCTCCTGCCTCAGCCTCCTGAGTATTTGGGATTACAGGCGTGCACCACCACCCCCATCTAATTTTTTCTATTTTTAGTAGAGACGGGGTTTCACCATCTTGGTCAGGCTGGTCTTGAACTCCTAACCTCTGCCCACCTTGGCTTTCCAAAGTGCTGGGATTACAGGCATAAGTCACCGTGCCCAGCCTACACTGCTCTTTTTAAAGGATATCAATGTCTAATCCCCACCCTTCAACCCCATCCCAGTAGTTTAATTATTTATTTATTTGTTTGTTTGTTTTGAGACAGAATATCACTCTGTTGCGCAGACTGGAGTGCAGTGGCGGGATCTTGGCTTACTGCAGCCTCCGCCTTCCAGGTTCAAGTAATTCTCCTGTCTCAGTCTCCAGACTAGCTGAGATTACAGGCGTGCACCACCACATCCAGCTAATTTTTTGCATTTTTAGTAGAGTCGGGGTTTCTCCATGTTGGCCAGGCTGGTCTCGAACTCCTGACCTCAAGTGATTCACCCCCCCGCCTTCCCAAAGTGTTGGGATTACAGGTGTGAGCCGTGGCACCCAGCCCCACCCCCATTCCAGTAGTTTTTAAAAGGTGATTCTTATGTGTAGCTGAAGTTGAGAGTCACTATGGTAGGGAATTACAATGGCTATGTTCTTAACAGGTTTTTTTTTTTTTTTTTTTTTTTTTTTTGAGATGGCGTCTTGCTCTGTCATCAGGCTGTAGTGTAATGGTGCAATCTCAGCTCACTGCAACCTCCACCTCCCTGGTTCAAGCGATTCCCCTGCCTCAGCCTCCCAAGTCTACTAGCTGGGATTACAGGCACATGCCACCATGCTCAGCTAATTATTTGTATTTTAGTAGACACAGGGTTTCACCATGTTGGCCAAGATGGTCTCAATCTCCTGACCTCGTGATCTACCTGCCTCGGCCTCCCAAAGTGCTGGGATTACAGGCATGTGCCACTGTGCCCAGCTGTTCTTAACGCTTTTTTTTTTTTTTTTTTTTTTTGAGACGGAGTCTCGCTCTGTCTCCCGGGCTGGAGTGCAGTGGCCGGATCTCAGCTCACTGCAAGCTCCGCCTCCCAGGTTCACGCCATTCTCCTGCCTCAGCCTCCCGAGTAGCTGGGACTACAGGCGCCCGCCACTTCGCCCGGCTAGATTTTTGTATTTTTTAGTAGAGACGGGGTTTCACCGTGTTAGCCAGGATGGTCTCGATCTCCTGACCTCGTGATCCACCCGTCTCGGCCTCCCAAAGTGCTGGGATTACAGGCTTGAGCCACCGCGCCCGGCCTTAACGCTTTTTTTTAAAGCATGAAAATATGTTAGCTAAAACTTGCTTTCGATTCTCCTTCCAAAGCTTTTTGAATTCAGTGTTAGGTGTTCGCTATGCCAAGAATAAACACTAACAAGAACAAGATGAATATCTTGTTCTGATCCATGTACCTTAACCTACTGGCCTGTAAAAAGAATTTTGTTCTTTGCTGAGTCAACTGTAAAAGAATTTTTGCTTGAAATTAAATATGCAACCCAAGATTGGTTTGCCCAGTGTCACTGTAAGGGCAGGTTAAGTAACAAAGTTTAAAACTCAAGAATGCTGCAGAACACCTTGGGGTGTGTCTAGATAATGCAATTTTCCATTAATATCAAGGTACAAAAGCCAGTACTCCTCTCACTTGCCTGTAAATCTCATGACTTAGCTTAGTTTCTTTTAAGAATAGAATCTTATTATGGTGTTCACAGACAAGTGAAAAAATAATTACATAAAAGTCAAAGTGCATTTTCTTTCATCTCAACTACTGCAATAAAATTTCCAGCCAAAGGACAATTCCAGACTCATTTTTCAGAGTTGTTGCTGATGTCTGAACATGTATGATCCATGAGAGTAGGGATATTTTGCTTGTTTGCTTTTTGCTTACTTCCCATCCCAGTAGCATATAGGCTACCGGGCACATAGTAGATACTTGATGAATATTTATTGAATGAATAAATGTTGTGGTTTTGATATTGAATGGTGCCTTCCACTTCTCAAACACTGAAAAACCCAGTGTGAAATTCCTTTTAAAATTTATTATTAATATGAGTGTCTAGAATAAATATTGTAATATGTATCTATTTGAAAGAACCCTTTTCAGCAACCCTTCCTCTTTCCTTCAGGATGATAAAACTAGTCTGTCCGACTGGGAAGGAACTCAGCGTGGACTCACTCCCTCTCCTCCCTGGCTATAGGAGATACCTTGTGACCAAGACTTGTCCCATCAGAAAATTACATTCCCTAGCTACCCCTGCTCACTTCCCACCACATTGTTGGTTCCTGATGCAAATCAAGATAGTCTGCCTTGTGACTTTTCTGCTAGAGCTAATAAAGAAAATCATCTCTATCTGCTGCAGTTAATTGTGGGTATACTTTGGGAGTCTGGAGCTGGGGGCAGCCATCTTTCCCACCTTGGCGTTGGAACCTGTATGTAGTAGCAAGCCAATCAGAAGCAAGAAGAATTGAAAGGTAGAGAGGGAAGGAGGGAGAGAAAGAGAGAGAGACACTGTTTTCTCATCACCAAACAACTCATATTTATTCTTTTTTAAAAATAGGAATATACTTTTTGTTTTGGATATGAAAATAAAAAATGCTAATTGTTAAAATACCAAATTTTTAAAAATGAAGAAAATTAAAGTTATTTTGAGTTCAACACCAAGACACTAGCTTTCTTTTCTTATTTTATTTTATATTTTTATTTTATTATTATGTTTTTGAGACAGAGTCTCGCTCTATCACCCAGGCTGGAATGCAGTAACACAATCTCGGCTCACCGCAACCTCCACCTCCCCAGTTCAAGCCATTCTCCTGCCTCAGCCACCCAAATAGCTGGGATTACAGGCACCCGCCACCACGCCCAGCTAAGTTTTGTATTTTGAATAGAGATGGGATTTCACCATGTTGGCCAGGCTGGTCTTGAGCTCCTGACCTTGTGATCCACCTACCTCGGCCTCCCAGACTGCTGGGATTACAGACGTGAGCCACTGCACCCAGGCTTTTTTTTTCTTATGTTAAACAAAAAATGTTTTTATAACCTCCTTTTATCAGTTTATGTATCATAAATATCTTTTCACATCAGTGAAGATAGATTTATGTCTTTTTTTTTTTTTTCTTCTGTGACGGAATCTTGTTCTGTCGCCCAGGCTGGAGTGCAGGGGTGCAATCTCAGTTTACTGCAACCTCCACCTCCTGGGTTCAAGAGATTCTCTGGTCTCAGCCTCCTGAGTAGCTGAGATTACAGGCAGGTGCCACCACACCCAGCTAATTTTTGTATTTTTTGTAGAGACGGGGTTTCACCGTATTGGCCAGGCTGGTCTCAAACTCCTAACTTCAGGTGAGCCACTCGCCTCAGCCTCCCAAATCCCATGCCTGGCATTACAGGCATGAGCCACTGCACTCACTCTATGTCATTATTTTTAAAAAGGATATAGTATTCTAGAAAAAATATAAAACAAAAACTATATAGTATTCCACCGGGTATAGTCACTATAGTTTACTTAACCATCCCTGCTGTTGCAGATGGCTCTTAAAAGCTCTTGACTGTTTTCTGAAAAACAATAAATTTTTCCCCTGAGAATCCCCTCATTCTAAATTTTCCTTGCATAATTTGAATATTTGAAGGTTATTGGTTGGGTAGGGGAGGAGGAGGAAGACTTTTGTGAGCTGGTAAAAACAGAAAATAGTACATTTGTAACTATGAGGACTTTCTTACTAAATAATAAGTGTATTAATCTCATAGAGATGAAAAGTAGACATCGTGATTGGTAAATTTCTTGGCTATTTTTTCAGTTTTTTTTTTTTTTTTTTTTTTTTTTTGAGGCGGAGTCTCGCTCTGTCGCCCAGACTGGAGTGCAGTGGCTCAATCTCCGCTCACTGCAAGCTCCGCCTCCCGGGTTCACGCCATTCTCCTGCCTCAGCCTCCTGAGTAGCTGGGACTACAGGCGCCCGCCACCTCGCCCGGCTAGTTTTTTTGTATTTTTAGTAGAGACGGGGTTTCACCATGTTAGCCAGGATGGTCTCGATCTCCTGACCTCGTGATCCGCCCGTCTCGGCCTCCCAAAGTGCTGGGATTACAGGCTTGAGCCACCGCGCCCGGCCTTTTTTTTTTTTTTTTGAGACGGAGTCTCACTCTGTCACCCAGGCTAGAGTACAGCGGCACAATCTCGGCTCACTGCAACCTCCGCCTCCCAGGTTTAAGCGATTCATCTGCCTCTGCCTCCTGAGTAGCTAGGACTACAGGTGTGTGCCACAATGCCTGGCTAATTTTTTGTATTTTTCGTAGAGATGAGGTTTCACCATGTTGGCCAGGCTGGTCTCGAACTCCTAACCTTGTGATCCACCCGCCTTGGCCTCCTAAAGTAGATTTATTTTAAAAAGTGTTTATATATATGCCTGTGGCACAATATTTTGATGCTGACTGTACTACTCTTTGAATGACTAGTAAATCTCTAATTAGGAGGGTGTGGTTAACAGTCATAAGAGTAAACCCAGTTCCACTGGAGGTATTATTTATGCTTTATTAAAATAACAAAGCAAGGCTCAGCAACAGGAAATGAAGTAATAACAGACATCTAGAAAATGTATAAATGGCTGGGTGTGGTGGCTCACGCCTTTAATCCCAGCACTTTGTGAGGTCGAGGGAGGCAGATCATTTGAGGTCAGGAGTTTAGACCAGCCTGGCCAACATGGTGAAACCCCATCTGTACTAAAAATACAGAGATTAGCTGGGCATGGTGGTGGGCACCTGTAATTCCAGTTACTCAGGAGGTTGAGGCATGAGAATAGCTTGAACCCAGGAGGTGGAGGTTATAGTGAGCCCAGATCACACCACTGCACTCCAGCCTGGGTGACACAGTGAAACCCTGTCTCAAAAAAAAAAAAAAAAAGAAAAGAAAAGAAAATGTAGAAAGAAACATAATCAAAAGCAGAAAATAGACGTTTTATCTGTAAGAGGGCGGTTGTCCATTTTCTGTTGCTTATAAGAGAATACCTGAAATTGGGTATTTTATAAAGTAAAGGAATTTACTTCTTGTAGTTATAGAGGCTGAGAAGTCCAAAGTCAAGTGGTTACATCTGGTGAGAGCCTTCCTGCTGGTGGGGACTCTCTAACACAGTCCACAGGCAGTGCAAGCATAAATTGGCAAGGGGTTGAGAATGCTAGCTCAGGTTTCCCCTCCTCTTCTTTAAAGCCACCAGTTGCATCCCCTGAAAACCCACTAATCCATTAACTCATTAGTTTATCAATATATGAATGTATTAATCCATTAATGAGGGCAGAATTTTCATGGCCCACTCACCTCTTAAAGGCTCCACCTCTCAATATTGCCACATTGAAGATTAAATTCCTTTTTTTTTTTTTTTTTTTTTGAGACAGAGTTTCTCTCTTGTCGCCCAGGCTGGAGTACAATGGTTCAATCCCGGCTCACTGCAAACTGCCTCCTGGGTTCAAGCGATTCTCCTGCCTCAGCCTCCCGAGTAGCTGGGATTACAGGCACCTGCCACCACGCCCAGCTAATTTTTTGTATTTTTAGTAGAGACAGGGGTTTCACCATGTTGGCCAGGCTGGTCTCGAACTCAGGTGATCCACCCGCCTTGACCTCCTAAAGTTCTGGGATTACAGGCATGAGCCACCACGCCTGGCTCAAAAGTTAAATTTCAATAGGATTTTTAAAGGGGAAAAATATTCAAACTATAGTACAGGTTATAAAAGCAAGATGGTGAAATGAAATCATATCTTGAAAGACGTTATAAATTACAAACAAGAACATATAAATGAATAACTTTTGGATACTCTTGACATTCTTTTCCAACGTGGTAGGCTTCTTTTGAAATGGGAGCCAATTGCCTGGCATGGTGGCTCATGCCTGTAATCCAAAAAAAAAGAAATGGGAGCCAATTATAATAGAAACCATTGCATTACTATAATGAAATATCTTTGACAGAATCATTTTCAAAAAGAGATGTAGGGAGCATGAAGCTGCTCTCTGTGAGTTGCCACTCACCCTTTATGCTTCCCATTTATAAGCAACCGCTCTGTTTTTATTGTCCTGTTTCCTGGTTAGTTTTGGAGAGCTAAACTTTGTCCCATAATAAGGAAACTTGTTAGGAGTAAAGACGTTGTTAGGAACAACTGTAGATGAGACTCTAAATCATTGCCATAGAATTACAGGAAACGACTTCAAATTGAAGTATAGAAATTTGAAGTATAGGCATGAGAATTTCTGTTGACCTTTTATCTGAGTTATTAAAGAGAAAATGGCAATGAGGCCCTGTAGAGCCCCATCTAAAAGTATGAAAGCTTAGTAATTTTTTTCCTTTTTTTTTTTTTTTTTGAGATGGAATTTTGTTGTATCACCCAGGCTGGAGTCCAATGGCACGGTCTCAGGTCACCACAACGTCCGCCTCCCAGGTTCAAGCGATTCTCCTGCCTCAGCCTCTGGAGTAGCTGGGATTACAGGCACCCGCCACCACAACCAGATAATTTTTGTATTTTTAGTAGAGATGAGGTTTCTCCATGTTGGCCATGGCTGGTCTCGAACTCCTGACCTCAGGTGATCCACCCACCTCGGCCTCCCAAAGTGCTGGGATTACAGGTGTAAGCCACCAAGCCTGGCCAAAATTTAGTAATTTGTGCTGTGACAATGGAATTTAATTTCTTCCTTCTCCTCCTCCTCCTCTTTCTTCCTTTATCTCTCCTTCTTCTTAGTTGTCTCTTCTTCCTCTTCTCCTCCTCCTTCTTCTTCTCCTTCCTCTTACTTTTTTGAAATAGGGTCTTGCTCTGACACCTAGGCTGGAGTGCAGTAGCATGATCATAGCTCTCTGTAACCTCAAACTTCTGGGCTCAAATGATCATCTCACCTCAGCCTCCTGCGTAGCTAGGACTGTAAGTGTACACCACCATATCCAGCTAATTTTTTTGTTATTAGAGATGGGATCTGGCTATGTTACCCGGATTGGTCTCAAATTCCTGACCTCAAGCAATCCTCACCTTGGCCTCCCAAAGCACTGGGATGACAGATGTGAGCCACTGTGCCTAGTCTATTTTCACTTTTTTAAGTTTAAGAGATATTTGCCATAGACTATAGAAGCTCTCAATTTCTATATGTTCTCTAAGAATTTGATCATTTTTGAAGAAAAAATAAATTTGAGAAAGAAAACTTTTTTTTTTTTTTAAACCTTTAAGAGGCTCTAGGCCTGGTACAGTAGCTTACACCTGTAATCCCAGCACTTTTGGAGGCCGAAGTGGGCAGATCATCTGAGGTCAGGAGTTCAAAACCAGCCTGGCCAACATGGTGAAATTCCATCTCTACAAAAACACAAAAATTAGCCAGGTATCATGGCTGGTGCCTATAATCCCAGCTACTCAGGAGGCTGAGGTGGGAGAATAGCTTGAACCTGGGAAGCAGAAGTTGCAGTGGACCGAGATTGTGCCACTGCACTCCAGCCTAGTCGACAGAGCGAGACTCCATCTCAAAAAAAAAAAAAAAGAAAAGAAAAGAAAAAAGATCAGGTGCAATGGCTCACGCCTGTAATCCTAGCAGTCTGAGAGGCCGAGGCGGATGGATCACCTGAGGTCAGGAGTTTGAGACCAGCCTGGCCAACATGGGGAAGCCCCGTCTCTAGTAAAAATACAAAACATTAGCCAGGCATAGTGGCATGCCTGTAATCCCAGCTACTTGGGAGACTGAGGCAGGAGAATCGCTTGAGGGGGGAGGGGAGGAGGAGGGGGAGGGGAGGGTTAAGAAAAGAGGAAGGAGGAGGAGGAGAAACAAAAAAATAGTAAGTAAAAAAATCAACAGAAAATATGAACAGAGTTTTAAAAATTAGCCAAAATGAATAGGCAACAATAGAAAGGGAAAATATCTGCAAAGCTACTAAGCGTAAAGAGCTAAAATCGTTCTTATATAAAGAGTTCATATGGGCCGGGCACCGTGGCTAACGCCTGTAATCCCAGCACTTTGGGAGGCCGAGGCGGGCGGATCACGAGGTCAGGAGATCGAGACCATCCTGGCCAACATGGTGAAACCCTGTCTCTACTAAAAATACAAAAAATTAGCCAGGCATAGTGGCGGGCGCCTGTCGTCCCAGTTACTCGGGAGCTGAGGCAGGAGAATGGCGTGAGCCTGGGAGGCGGAGCTTGCAGTGAGCCGAGATGGCGAGTTCATAAGAATTGATAAAATTACACTAGGCCTCAAGGAAATGAATAAGCAAATGACATAATATTAGTGTAAAAACATATAGGAAAAATGTTCCGTTTCATTAGAAACCAAGGAAATGCAAGCTAAATAATAATATATCAGTTTTCACTTAAGAACTTAGTAAATATTTTAAATTATCATATCGAACAAGCGAGGGTATTATAAACAGGTTCTATCATGCATTGCTTGAGTCTTGATAAACCTCTGCCCATTGGCCTGGTAATTCCACATCCCCGTATCCATAAATATGTCTGGGGAAATAAAACTAATGCTCAAACCAAGTGATTCTGCTAAATATGAGGTTTTAGGAATTATAGAAAACAACTGTGAAAAAATTGTACGTAAGAAACATTAAAGCTTTGAAACAGAAAGTCAGTGAGGGAGGATGGGAGATGGAGAATGAATACAAGTAAGGAAAGGGAAAACAGTGCAATTTTGGAAACACTCAGAGTCAGTTACATGGAGACATTTGAGGAAAACTGGGAACTAAAGATGTATTTTTTTTCATAGCGTTGTAACCACCCAAGGGGTTCGCCTTGCCTGCTGCCTAGACAGAGCCGATTCATCAAGACAGGGGAATTGTAAATTGTTTTTTTTTTTTTTTTTTTTTTTTTGAGACGGAGTCTTGCTCTGCCGCCCAGGCTGGAGTGCAGTGGCCGGATCTCAGCTCACTGCAAGCTCCGCCTCCCGGGTTTACGCCATTCTCCTGTCTCAGCCTCCCGAGTAGCTGGGACTACAGGCGCCCGCCTCGTCGCCCGGCTATTTTTTTGTATTTTTAAGTAGAGACAGGGTTTCACCGTATTAGCCAGGATGGTCTCGATCTCCTGACCTCGCGATCCGCCCGTCTCGGCCTCCCAAAGTGCTGGGATTACAGGCTTGAGCCACCGCGCCCGGCCGTAAATTGTTTATAGTTGTTTAAACTATCAACTATCACTAAGTTTCTCCCAAAGCTAGTTCAGCCTACGCCCAGGAATGAACAAGGACAGATTGAAGGTTAGAAGCAAGATAGAGCCAGTTAAGTTAGATCTCTTTCACTGTCTCAGTCATAATTTTGCAAATGTGGTTTCAGTGTCCTTTATCATTTTCAACTTTTAATTTTTGTTGCCATGTTTGTAATTAATATACATATTTTCAACCCTGCTTCCCTTGACAAAAAAATCACTGAATTGCTGTCCTTTTTCACTGTTGTCCATCTTATAATGACCAGGATCTTTCTCCCCACCAATTCTACCATTGACTCATTCATTCTGTTTTCCTCAACAACTCATTAGTATTTCTTGGATTCCAGCTTCCTTCTTTGTAAGATAAAAACAATAAAACTAAATTGTACTGTTTTTCTAACTAACTATCTCACAGGAATAATTTGACAGTGTTTTTAATATCTTTGATGTTTCTTTTTTAAATAGGCCTAGCGGGAAAGTCTCACAAATATGCAGTCACTGTTCGTGATATTGACTAGTCCTTGTTTTCTCCTCATCCCCTACAATGTCAAATATACACATAAGCAGTCCAAAGCTGCTAATCTCCCTTGTTAACAGCTTGTAATTTGGTACAGGTTTAATTCTATTAAGTCATTGATTGAATGTAGATACTCATCTCTCTTAGCAATCTCTAGGTTTGTCAATATTTAAGACTGCTCTTCTACTGCATGGAATTCCTTGTATGTCTCTCTCCTACTATTACTTTTTTTCTTTTTTTCTTTTTGAAACAGCAACTCACTCTGTTGCCAAGGCTAGAGTGCAGTGGTACAGTCTCCTGGGCTCAAGTGATCCTCCCACCACACACTCCCGAGTAGCTAGGACCACCACGCCTGGCCACTTTTGTTATTGTTTGTTTTGAGATGGCATTTTGCTCTTCTTGCCCAGGCTGGAGTGCAATGGCATGATCTCAGCTCAATGCAACCTCTACCTCCGAGTTCAAGCAATTCTCCTGCCTCAGCCTCCCCAGTACTTGGGATTACAGGCATGCAGTACCACCCGGCTAATTTTGTGTTCTTAGAAGAGACAGGGATTCATTATGTTGGTCAGGCTGGTCTCAAACTTCTGACCTCAGGTGATCCACCTGCCTTGGCCTCCCAAAGTGCTGGGATTACAGGCATGAGCCACCGTGCCCGGCCATTTTTTTAGAGATGAGGTCTCACCACATTGCCCAGGCTGAGCTCAAGTGATCCTTCCCCTTTGGCCTCCCAAAGTATTGGAATTACAGGCGTGAGCCACGGTGCCTGGCCTCTGTCTTAGTATTTCCTCAGCTCCCAACCCTCCCTCACCTGAACAGGGAAGACCTCCTCTATAACCATACTATCATACTCTGTGTGCAGTGCTTGTACAAATGTATGTTTACAAAATACATAACAGTTTGCTCCTCACCTATCATTGCCTTCAAATCAGAGACGACTAAATTTCCATTTACAAGCTTAACCAGTATAGGGAGCCCTCATTAGCAACATTTGCCAACATTTGCCAATTTCTATATTGTAAATACTCACACCATGGCCAATTTAAAGCTACTGATACATCAGTGAACACAGAGTTGAGACGAGAGGCATGGTAGCACATCATTGTATAGCATTTCTACCATACCATACGATATACATAGGTATCTCAAAAACCTAGACAATAGTAAAATGTAGTGAAATTATTAGGAAGTAAGGTGTTTTAGGTATTTTTATCTTTGTTTTTATAATGTATCAGCTGTAAACCTATATAATTTAGTTTGTGTTTTGTTTTGTTTTGAGACAGAGTATCGCTCTATTGTCCAGGCTGGAGTGCGGTGGCGTGATCTTGGCTCACTGCAACCTCCCCATCCTGGGTTCAAGCGATTCTCCTGCCTCAGTCCCCCGAGTAGCTGGGATTACAGGCATGTGCCACCATGCCCAGCTGATTGTTTTATTTTTAGTAGAGACAGAGTTTCACTATGTTGGCCAGGCTGGTCTCGAACTCCTGACCTCGTGATCTACCAGCCTCGGCCTCCCAAAGTGCTGGGATTACAGGTGTGAGCCACTGCGACTGGCCTTATAATTTAGTTTGAAGTAAAGGTTGTATTTAATACTTGGCTTGCAACATCCTGAAAATTTAGCAGTTTGGCTCTTGCATGAGTCAGCTCCAGCATACCCCTGGTTTTAACCTTGTATCAGAATCTAGAACCAAATCCTAGTTTAGTAACTCCAACAAGTCAATCTTGTATCTAGAGCAACTCTGATCTCACATATACAGAAACTAGATTCAGATGAGATTATCAGTATTCACTGAACATTCCAATGTGTCTGGCATTGTGCTAGCCTATGAGGATGCAAATTAGGATTCCTTCCACAGTCTTCCCCATGTCAATAGACAGCATCTCCATTTTTTCCAGGTTTTCAGGCCAAAAGTCTTAGTGTCATCTTGACTCCTCTTTTTCTCTCATATACTGTTTCAAGTCTATTAGCTCATCCTGATGGCTCTACCTTCAAAATATTTCCAGATTCCAGCCACTGCTCACTTTCTCTTTCTTTCTTCTTTCTTTTTCTTCCTTTCCTTTCTTTTCTTTCTTACTTTCTTTCTCTCTCCCTCCCTCCCTCCCTCCCTCCCTCCCTTCCTTCCTTCCTACCTTCCTTCCTCTCTCTCTCTCTCTCTCTCTCTCATCAGAAGAATCTCTCTCTGTTGCCCAGGCTGAAGTGTAGTGGCATAATCTTGGTTCACTGCAAACTCTGCCTTCTGGGTTCAAGTAGTTCTCGTGCCTCAGCCTCCCAAGTAGCTGGCATTTCAGGGTGAGCCACCACGCCCTGCTAATTTTTGTATGTTTAGTAGAGATGAAGTTTCGCCATGTTGGCCAGGCTGGTCTTGAATTTGTGGGCTCAAGTGATCTGTCCGTCTCAGCCTCCCAATGTGCTGGGATTACAAATGTGAGCCATTAAGCTGGCCCCAGCCCCTTCTGACTCTTCCACCACTACCAGTCTGTGTGTTACCATTCTTACATATGTGGGTTATTGGAATACTATCCTAAATGGCCTAGTCTCAAACCAAAAATCAGACTGATCCTTTTAAGCTGTAAGTCATATTTTGCTTTTCCTCTATTCAATACTCTCTGATAGTTTCTCTTCTCACTGAAAAGTAATAGCCAGAGTCCTTAAAATGGTCTATAGGGCCCAAAATTATTGGCGTGTCTGCTCACTTCTCTGACATCATCTATTACTCTTCCACTTTCCGCACTGTGCCCCAAATATCTGGCTTTCTTACTGTTTTTCAGACATGCTGAGCAAGATCTTGCCTCAAAGTCTTTGCATCTGATGTGTTCTCTGCCTAGAACACTCTTCCCCAGATGTCTTCATGACTGTCTCCCTCCTCCTTGTCTCATTCAAGTCTTTGCTTCTCAGATAAGCCTTCCCTAACCACCTTGTTTAAAATTGCAACCCCAGGCCAGGTGTAGTGGCTCATGCCTGTAAACCCGGCACTTTGGGAGGCTGAGGCGGGTGGATCACCTGACGTCAGGAGCTTGAGACCAGCCTGGCCAACACAGTGAAACCCTGACTCTACTGAAAATACAAAAAATTAGCTGAGTGTGGTGGCGGGCACCTGTTATCCCAGCTACTCCAGAGGCTGAGGCAGGAGAATTGCTTTAACCTGGGAGGCAGAGGTTGCAGTGAGCCCAGATTGCGCCATGGCACTCCAGCCTGGGCAACAAGAGTGAAACTCCTTCTGCAAAACATAAAATAAAATAAAATGAAATGAAATTGCACTGAGCATGATGGCTCACGCCTGTAATCCCAGCACTTTGGGAGGCCAAGGCATGTGGATTACCTGAGGTCAGGAGTTCAAGACCAGCCTGGCGAACATGGAAACCCCATCTCTACTGAAAATAACAAAAATTAGCTGGGTGTGGTGGTGCACACCTGTAATCCCAGCTACTTGGGAGACTGAGGCAGAAGAATCTTGAACCCAGGAGGCAGAGGTTGTAGTGAGGTGAGATGATGTCACTGTACTCCAGCCTGGGCAACAAAGCAAGACTCTGTCTCAAAAAATAAATAAATAAATAAATAAAACTGCAACCCCATTTTTCACCCCCAGCATTCCCCACCTAAGTTTTCTCCATAGACTTATTCCTGACATACTATACCTTTTACTTATTTATTCGTTTATTGTCTGTCCCTCCAACTTGAATATAAATGGTGCAAATTGGTGACCTTCATTTGCTTTGATTCCTCCCACAATCTTCCCCATGTCGATGCTGACCACAGCTGATTCCCCAGGGTCTAAAATATTGTCTGGCATATAGAGGTGTTTAATATATCTTCATTAAGTGAATGAATGAAGAGCCATCCTCAAGCAGTTTATAGGTTTTCTTTTTTTAAATGTTATTTATTTATTTATTTATGTTTTGAGACAGAGTCTTGCTCTATCACCCAGGCTGGAGTGCAGTGGCATGATCTCGGCTCACTGCCACCTCCGCCTCTTGGGTCCAAGTGATTCTCCTGCCTCAGCCTCCCGAGTAGCTTGAATTACAGATGTGCGCCACCACGCCCAGCTAATTTTTGTATTTTTAGTAGAGACAGGGTTTCACCATGTTGGCCAGGCTGGTCTCAAACTCTTGGCCTCAGGTGATCCACCCGCCTTGACCTCCCGAAGCGCTGGGGTTACAGGCATGAGCCACCGCACCAGGCCAGTTTATAGGTTTTCTTTGGGTACCTTTTGTAACCAAAGTTACTAGATTTTCTACCTCTTAACTCTAGTTTCCTAGTGACTAATTTCCAATACTAGTTGCCAGGCATCTACCCTTCTGATCTGCCTACAAAGAGCTCTGTCAGTTACAAGCCTAATCCTATATCTTGGGTCTTATTTGGTTGGGATTTTTTGGTACTTATATTCCTCTATTCCTTTTACCCCATAAATTGATCTTTCTGTTTCAGACTCATCTTTTAATTAATAGTGCTTCATATCTTGATCCAAGAATATCTCCCTTCACCATTTGAGCTTTGCATTTAGTAGTACTCATTAATGTGACCACGTGATTGTATAACAAAATACATAATCATCACAATTTTCAAAAATTAAAATGGATATTGTAAGGATAATAATCCTTTTACTGATAGGATATTACTTACTATCTTCCACCCTTCTGATATTTACATGAGACTGGTGAATACCCCTTTACGTTTCCTAGGTTTAACACACACACACAAAACTAAACAGATTTTAAGCTCTCTGTCAACCATTGTTAGATTCTAAGATCCCTCACTACCAACACACCTTTCTTTTTCTTTTTTTCTTTTTTTTTTTGAGACGGAGTCTCGCTCTGTTGCCCAGGCTGGAGTGCAGTGGCCAGATCTCAGCTCACTGCAAGCTCTGCCTCCCGGGTTCACACCATTCTCCTGCCTCAGCCTCCCGAGTAGCTGGGACTATAGACGCCCGCCACCATGCCCGGCTAGTTTTTTTGTATTTTTTTAGTAGAGACGGGGTTTCACCGTGTTAGCCAGGATGGTCTCGATCTCCTGACCTCGTGATCCGCCCATCTCGGCCTCCCAAAGTGCTGGGATTACAGGCTTAAGCCCTGTAATCCGCGCCCGGCCCCAACACACCTTTCTGAAGCACTTTGCAAAAATCCTAGAATAGCTAGGATCAACTGAGTAGTATCCTCATTTGATAGCTGGTATTTGTTACCTAGACAACATGGCTATAGACAGCTCTGAATTAATAAGCTGCTTCTTGGTTAGGGATAATAATGTGAATCAGAAAAATTTTTAATTGCCAACAATCTTGTGGAATAATTTTGTTTTCTTAAAGCCTGTTCTCTGTAACCTATTCTATTTCTGCAAATGTTCTGCAAAAAAGGACAGTATAAATAGCAATCTTTTCCAAATAGAATTGATCTGGCTCAAACTCAGAGAGTACTAAGTACCCAAAAATACCAGTGGAAATAATTGAAAGGACACTCCTCTTTATATAGAAATGTTCTGGAGAGATCCAAGATCTTTTATAGCATTGATACCAATTCCTGGTCATTACTACATTTGTGTGGGGGAGGCGGAAGGAAGATGAGCAAATGCTTTATCATTTTTTTTCATAGATAAAGAAACTGGGGTACCAAATTGGCCAAATTCTTGTCTGAGACCATAATGGTACATGAACTGAAGAAATAAGATTGCAGCATCCTCTTATTTGTTCGCTTACAGAGTGTTTTTTCCGAATTTCATTGCTAATATAATTGAGATTCCCAGTAATAATAGGAGATGGTCGGGGCAGAGTGGTGGTAATGAGCCAGAGAGAGAACTGAAAATAGAGTCCAAGCCTTCTAACTCCTTGCTCATTGATCCTGCCATTAAGCTGCAAGACTAAATTACTGAATTTCATCAAAAAGTGTTACCCTGACGCTATGAAGGGCTAACCAGCTTAATACTTTTCATTTTAGATGAGCAGAATAATTCATTTTTTAGCTTACCTAAGGGAAAAAAATCTAAAATGGAAATTCTTTTTGGACATTGTTGTTTTTTCTATTTCAGTATTTACTTGTGTGATACAAAAGGATCTCAGTTGACTGAAGCTTGTTAGGAGTCAGGAAATAATAAAGACATTATGAGTTAAAAACAATCATCTCTGCTTAAAGAAGGTGTGAATCAGCAAGCTGGAGAGCTCAGTTTTTCAGTGCATTGGCTAGTCTATTGTGTCAGTCTGAAAGGTAATGTGGTCCATTTCAAGCTCTGAGAATAGACCAGGGAAGAAGAGGAGAAAATAGAAGAGAAGGAGGGGGGCCATCTTTTGTCCTACATTTAAAACATCTGTTGCTTAACCTTACACATATGGATAAATGACACCAGTCAGAAACCATGAGGCTTTTTACCTAACTTGAAAAAGATTCTAAGAGAATCAGTGAGATGAGTTTTTTTTTTTTTAAACTAAAAAAATTTTTTTTTGGTAGAGATGGGGTCTTGCTTTGTTGCCCAGGCCAGTCTCGAACTCCTGGCTATGAGCAATACCTCTCACATTGGCCTTCCAAAGTGCTGGAAGTACAGGAATAAGCCATCATGCCTGGCCAGTGAGATGAGTTCTCATTATATAAGCTGACACTTGGTCCCCTCCTCAGACATACATGTATTTTCAAGGGCACAGGCATTTGCACTGCTTAAGGAGATATAAAGCTCATATAGACTTCCTCAGCAGTGAAACTTTTCATATAAATCAGAATTCCAGAAAGGTAGGAGCCAAATGAACAAAGATGTCATTTCTTCATAATTCTTTCTTGGTTTTTTTTTTTACAATAAATTAGAAGATGCAGAACATCTTTAGTGTAACATTCCTGGTTTTAATTAAACTGACATTTGTTAGGCTGTCACGTAGCTTTATGTACGTTATCTTTTTCTTTTCTCTCTTTTACATCTTTACAACAACCTAGAGAATTGAGTATTCTCGTTTTACAGGTTGGGAAGCAGAAGTTGAGGAGCAGTTTGCCCAAAGGTCACACAGATTGTGTGGTAGTAGATCTAGATTCAGAATCTAGGTCTCCAAAACCACTTTCAATATTCTTTCTACTATCTTTTCCTAGAAGGCTTTGGCAATATTTTGATTTTTACCTTTGAGGCAATTTATTTTCCTTTTTTTTTTTTTTTTTTTAGATATGGTCTTGCTCTGTCATCCAGGCTGGAGTACAGTATCACGATCATGGTTCATGGCAACTTCGAACTCCTGAGCCCAAGTGATCCTCCCATCTCAGCCTCCTGAGTAGCTGGGACCACAGGAGAAAGAATGCCACCATGCCCAGCTAATTTTTGTACTTTTTGGAGAGACAGGGTTTCGCCATGTTGCCCAAGTTGGTTTCCAACTTCTGGGCTTAAGACATCCTCCTGCCTCAGCCTCTGAAAGTGTTGTGATTAAAGGCATGAGACACTGCACTCTGCTTGAGGCAATTTCTAGATAAACTTTAAGCTACTCAATAGTTTTTTGAGAAATGGATGCAAGAATATTTATTTTGCATCTTTTTTTCTTTTCTTTCTTTTTTTTTTTTTTTTTGTTGAGACAGAGTCTCGCTCTGTCACCCAGGCTGGAGTGCAGTGGCTCGATCTCGGCTCACTGCAAGCTCTACCTCCCAGGTTCTCGCCTCAGCCTCCCAAGTAGCTGGGACTACAGGCACCCGTCACCACGCCCAGCTAATTTTTTTTTTTTGTATTTTTAGTAGAGATGGGGTTTCACTGTGTTAGCCAGGATGGTCTCGATCTCCTGACCTCGTGATCCGCCCATCTCGGCCTCCCAAAGCGTTGGGATTACAGGCGTGAGCCACTGCGCCCGGCTGCATCTTTTTTTCATTGTATATTTCTTTAGCAATGTATAGATATTAGACCATTAGACATCAGATTGTGAGTCTTTTTTTTTTTTTTTTTTTTTTTTTTTTTTGCAATAAGGTAGAAATGCATTTCTTTAAATGTGTCTGGGTACTATATGCCTATTTGTTTGGGATTCACCAAGGATACTATAAGTTGAACATGATAGTTGCAGGTAGAATCCTAAAGTTTCTGTGAGTTGACTTGCTATAAACGATTTCCTATGCTTTCTAAACAAGCTGGAGAAGGACACTAGTGAATTAACTGAGCTACAAACCATTTTTTTTTTTTTTTTGAGACAGGGTCTTGTTCTGTTGCCTACACTGGAGTGCAGTGGTGTGATTCTCAGCTCACTGCAGCTTCAACTTCTTGGGCTCAAGCAATCCTTCCACCTCAGCCTCCCAAGTAGCTGGGACTAGAGGGGAGCTACCACCACACCTGACTAATTTTTTTGAAAATAATTTTTTGTAAAAACGAAGTCTTACCATGTTACCTAGGCTGGCCTCAAATTCCTGTGCTCAAGAGATCTTTAGCAAGTTACTTCTCAATGTCATATTTGTTTTTCATTGGAAAAATGGAGGTTAGTGTAGTATTTTCCTCACGGGGATACTGTGAGGATTAAACAAGAAGTTATAATGTAATATCTATACAGCACCCAGCACAACACCTCACTAACAGCTGGTACTCAACATCAAACAGTATTTCTTTCTTTCAGATTTTAGAAAAATAGTTAAAATCTAGAGTCAATTAACCTTCTTATGACCTTGTTAAAGGGTCTGCTTCCATATGCTGCTTGCCAGATGGCCCACTTACAAATGAGAAGTCAACAGCTCACCTGTGATAAATCAGCCCATTGAAGGTCAATGCAGTGGAGTAAATGGGGTTCACATAACTGAGAATGTGCAACTGCACAAACTCAAGGAAGCAATTTTCGGTGACAGGGCGTGGTAGAATGAGACAAGAAAAGCATGAGTCAGAAGACCTCAATTTGACTCAGCTCAGCACATAATACTTAACCTCTTTGAATGATTTCTTAGTTATGTGCCTGAGGGAAACTACTTAAGCTCTTTGGACCATTATTTTTCTCATCTGTAAAACTGGGATGAGAATATACAATTCACAGAGTTTTTTGTGATCACAGTAATTGCACAGAGTAGGGGCTCAGTAGATTCAGTGAGGGCTGCAACTAGGCACTGTGAATATTCGTTCCCTTCTCATTTTCTAGGGCTATCTTGGGAAAAGAGTAACAACAGCGGGAGTGCAGGCAGAGCAGGCCCTAAGCAACATTATGATATATGTGCTTGATACAAGTCGGTCGCAAATTGTTCAGTGCACAGTAAGTTTTCACTTAATGCTGTTGATAGATTCTTGGAAACCATGACTTTAGGTGAACTGACTATAAAATCAATTTTATCACAGGCTAATCGTTATAAACAACAGTTAAGTTCCCATGGCATATTCCTGGTCACAAAAACATCATCAAACTTGTTAATAAAGACTCAGGCTGGGCGTAGTGGCTTAAGCCTGTAATTCCAGCACTTTGGGAGGCCAAGGTGGGCAGGTCACCTGAGGTCAGAAGTTCAAGATCAGCCTGACCAACATAGTGAAACGCTGTCTCTACTAAAAACACAAAAATTAGCTGGGCTTGGTGGCATGTGTCTGTAATCCCAGCTGCTCTGGAGGCTGAGGCAGAGGCAGGAGAATCACTTGAACCCAGGAGGTGGAGGTTGTGGTGAGCTGAGATCACGCCACTGCAGATGCCAGCCTGGGCACCAGAGCAAGATGCAGTCTCAAAAAAAAAAAAAAAAAGACTCAAAACATTTCCAATATTAAATATTGAAATAAATGTGAGCTATATATGCATTTAAGAAAGATTAGGCTAGGCGAGGTAGCTCACGCCTATAATCCCAGCATATTGGGAGGCCAAGGTGTGCAGATACACCAAAAAAATACAAAAATTAGCTGGGCATGGTGGTGTGCACCTGTGGTCCCAGCTACTTAGGAGGCTGAGGTGGAAGGATCACTTGAACCAGGGAGGTGGAGGTTGCAGTGAGCTGAGATTGTGCCACTGAGTTCTAGCCTGGGAGACAGACCAAGGCCTCCCTCAAAAAAAAAAAAAAAAAAAAAAAAAAAGAAAGAAAGAAAGAAAAAGAAAAAAAGACAAGAAAAGAAATTAATAAAAACAAGTGAGATAACAAGTAAGATAATTATTTACCTATTTTTGGTGAATCAGTGAGTAACAGTGGTCATACTGGTGGTGGGTGAAACCAAGGAATAAATGTGTGCAGAGTGAAAATTTTAAGGAGCAACTCCTCTCACCACACAGTGTAAATGAGGCAGGCTCCCCAAGTGCTTTCATACCTCATTGTTTATTGTGTGGTGAGGGTTGATTATCATCTACTTTATGAATTTTTATTTTACAATAATTTATATTCGTTCATTCATTTTCTGACTTGTTTATTCCAGTTCAGGGTCCTGAGTGGCCAGAGCCTATCCTGACAGCTCAGGGAACAAGGTGGGAACCAGCCCTGGATAGGACACTATCCCATCATAGGACACACATATGCACGCGTGCACACACATGCACATACACTGACTCAGACTAAGACAATGTAGACACGCCAATGAACCTAATGTACACATCTTTGGGATGCGGGAGGAAACCGGACTATCTAGAGAAAGCCCACGCAGACATGGGACAGGAGGAATGTGCAAACTCTGCCCAGACAGTGGCCCCAGCCAGGAATTGATTCCTTTTTTACCCCCCTCATCAACATTGTAACAAAACAACATTGGGTGAAACAATGTTATTCTAGAATCTACAAGGGGACCACTGTGGGTGGAAATCCAGTCTGTGTTCCAAGATGTGCAAAAGGGGTCTCTTTTTTTTTTTTTTTTTTTGAAACAGAGTTGCTGTCACCCAGGTTGGAGTGCAGTGGCGTGATCTTGGCTCACTGCAACCTCCGCCTCCCAGGTTCAAGCGATTCTCCTGCCTCAGCCTCTCGAGTAGCTGGGATTACAGGTGCGCGCCACCACACCTGGCTAATTTTTGTATTTTTCAGTAGAGATGAAGTTTCACCATGTTGGCCAGGCTGGTCTTGAACTCTTGACCTCAGGTGATTCACCCACGTTGGCCTCCCAAAGTGCTGGGATTACAGGCATGAGCCACGGCGCCTGGCCAGGGCCTCTTTTTCTAATTTGTACAAAAGTGCTCCATTCTCTATGCTTGTTTCTGCCTCACTGTCCTTCCCACTTTCCCCAGGAGCTCAATGACTTTATATGCCATGACCCCTCACTGCAGTTCCCACTCTAACCTACTTCATACATATTAGGCCATCCTGTACCATTTGATTCTGCACAAAAATCCTAATCTTTCCAGAGTCCTACTCCTTCAGGACTCTTCCAAGAGGCAAGTGCTAATTGCATAAATAAATTTCAGCTAAGGTGTTGACAAGATCTTTCTTTAGTTATACTGTCCATTGGCATTTTCACAGAGGTGTCCGGTGCTCTAACCCAAAGGAGCAAATAATGTGAGGGTTTGAGGTATCAAGGCAAAGCTAATGTAGCAAAGCAGTTTGAAAGCACAATCTTTTGGCTGGGCACCGTGGCTCACGCCTGTAATCCCAGCACTTTGGGAGGCCAAGGGGAGTGGATCACGGATCACGAGGTCAGGAGTTCAAGACCAACATGGCCAATATGGTGAAACCCCTGTCTCTACTAAAAACACAAAAATTAGCTGGGCATAGTGGTGCGCACCTGTAGTCCTAGCTACTCTGGAGGCTGAGACAGAAGAATTGCTTGAACCGGGAGGCGGAGGTTGCAGTGAACCGAGATCACGCCACTGCACTCCAGCCTGGTGACAGAGCAATTCTCTGATTCAAAAACAACGATAAAAAAGAAAACAAGATTTTTTTTCGCACAGCACATCCTACCTACCCACTCTGCTAATGTGTAGAATTGAAGGTGGCATTGCATATAGACCAGGAAGTAGAAGCTGCAAAGGTGTAATGGCCAATCCTTCCTAACTGTCAGCCAGTCCATTCAAAGAGTCAACAAGAACTTTGGATCCTATACTAATACCTATCCCCAAAGGAAGAGAATGTAGGAGGGGCAGATTTTGTGGTATAGTGAGAAGAGAACTGCTTTGAGAGTTTGGAAACTTGGATTATAGTCTTGCCTTTACCACTAAATAGCTTTGTGGTCTTGGGAAAGTCAGTTAGGTGCTTAGACCTCAGTGGCTCCATTGTGGACTAAGAGACTGAATTAGAGACTCTTTCAAGTCTTTTTCAGCTCTAACCTTCTATACTGCTTTTTTTCCATTGCAAACTGAATGGCCTGGGAGATATAAAAGCAATGCTGAATTATAGCTTTAAGAGAACTATATTGGACTGCACATCAAGAGTGCTGGTTACTGGAGAGGCAGATTACATTAACAGTTAAGAGTATAGGTGTTAGAGTCCCTCATTCCTGAATTTGGGGACTGAATTTAAGCTGATTCTCATTCCTGAATTTGGGAACCAAATTTAAGCCGATTCTTTTTTTTTTTTTTTTTTTTTTGAGACGAGCTCTGGCTCTGTCACCCAGGCTAGACTGCAGAGTACAGTGGCACAGTCTCAGCACACTGCAACCTCTGTCTCCTGGGTTCAAGCAATTCTTCCGCCTTGGCCTCCCAAGCATCTGGGACTACAGGAGCCCACCACCTCACCTGGCTAATTTTTGTATTAAAAATTTTTTTTTTTAATTTTTATTATTGTTTTGAGACAGAGTGTTGTTCTTGTTGCCCAGGCTGGAGTGCAATGGCACAATTGTGGCTCATCTCAACCTTGGCCTCCCAGGTTCAAGTGATTCTCCTGCCTCAGCCTCCCAAGTAGCTGGGATTACAGGCGCCTGCCACCATGCCCAGCTAATTTTTGTAATTTTAGTAGAGACAGGATTTTACCATCTTGGTCAGGCTGGTCTTGAGTTCCTGACCTCATGATCTACCCGCCTCAGCCTCCCAAAGTGCTGGAATTACAGGTGTGAGTCACCAGGCCTGGCAATAAAAATTCTTAATACAAATTCCTTAATCTCTTTCATGAGATACTTTGTGACCTGCTCTTATTGCCTTTCTGATGTCAAATGTCGCTACTCTCCCTCTGGCATTTACTCCTACTGATCTTTCAGACCTCACCCAATATTGCTTCCCTAGAAGTGCCTTCTCAGATCCTCAAATCTGGGTGAATGACCTCCTACAATCCTCCCCTGCTTCCCTTATTTTTATTATATGGTAAGCTTTGTTAGGCCAGAGCCTTCATTTTGTTGGCTGTGGTAACTTAACCAAGTATTATTTGTTGAAATCAAGAGTTAATTTCTTGGACCTCAAGGGTAGCCATTACTGCAGTTGCAGAATTTGTTTTATTAAATTTAAGAAGTATTTCAGATCCTTTTAACTGGGAGATGTCTGGACACAGTGTAGTTACAGCTAACACATTTGGAAGAGTATAAAGCCAAAGTTCATCGTATTTATTCAGATGCTTTTAGGAACTATTGTTTGTGATGAGCATGTATTAAAAGTGTATCTGTCAAGATGAAACAAAAATCGAGAATTCCATCCTAAAGGATGCATTCTAGAAATGATTAGGGTTTTAATTCTCAAAATTGGCCTGCTTAGTATTAGCTTATACATAAAATTTAATTCAAAAAGATTCATTTATGTCCCAGGACTTTTTTTTTTTTCTTTTTTTTTTTTTTCGAGACAGTGTCTTGCTCAGTCGACCAGGCTGGAGTGCAGTGGCGTAATCTCAGCTCACTGCAACCTCCACCTCCCAGGTTCAAGTGATTCTCCTGTCTCAGCCTCTCGAGTAGCTGGGACTACAGGCGCATGTCACCATGCCTGGCTAATTTTTTGTATTTTTTAGTAGAGGCAGGGAACCACCACACCTGGCAAGGACCTCTTTTGTTTTTTAAGAGATGGGGTCTTGCTCTGTTGCCAAGGCTGGAGTGCAGGCATGTGATCTCAGCTCACTGCAGCCTCATCCTTCCGGGCTCAAGTGCTCTTATCACCTTAGCCTACTGAGTGGCTGGGACCACAAGCATGTGCCACCGTACCTGGCTAATTTTGTTTATTTTTGTTGTTTTAGTAGAGATGGGGTTTTATCATCTTGGCCAGGCTGGTCTCGTTGTGTTGTCCAGGATGGTCTCAAACTCCTGAGCTCAAGCAGTCTTCCCGCTTCAACCTCCCAAAGTGCTGGTTTACAGGCATGAGCCACTGCGCTCAGCCTGTCCCAGGACTATTTCTGGGAGAAGGACCTGGTTGGCAAACAAGAAGTTATTTGTCGCTTCATATTTTTTCACCTTCCAAAAGGCAAAATTGGTAAGAAAGCAGCAAAGCAGCGAAGACTGATTTTAAAAGAACCATTAAATCTTTATAATCTTTATTAAATCCTCTTTGATATCAAATCTATATTGTGGGAGGTAATAATAAAGATATTTCCAAATTAACTCAGAATTCTGAGTAAGGATCTTTCACGTGCTGTCTTGGGTTAATCATCTAGTGGTATTATGTGAAAATTTTCTCTTCTTGGCAATAAACAAAATGTTTTGATCAAACAGATAATAGGCATAATTGCTTCAGGGCCTTAAAGTAGTAGCATTTATAGGTGCTGAAAACACAGCTTAAATTTTAACAAGCTTATTAGTTTAGTTATTTCCCCTGATAGTGAGTAACCCAAAGGGCCCTGCTTCAGCCTAATATCTGTATCTTAGCAAAGCAAGGCATGAAGAAAGTAATACCATGTTGTCATATAATTCTCTGAGACTGAAATTTAGTTTATACCCTAGGCAATGAAGTAGTTTAAAACTATTTAAATAGAATTGTACTCTACTACACATTGACAGGAAAAAAATTACAATCTCTTAGTGTTTTTTTTTTTTTTTTTTTTTAATGGAGGCAGGGCCTCACTATGATGCCCAGGCTAGTCTCGAACTTCTGGGCTCCAGTGATCCTCCTGCCTCAGCTTCAGCTTCCCCAGTGGCTGGGATTATAGGAGTGCCACTGCACATGGCTATTCCTCATGTCTTCTTTTTTTTTCCGGAGTCTCGCTCTGTCACCCAGGCTGGAGTGCAGTGGCGGGATCTCGGCTCACTGTAACCTCTGCCTCCTCGGTTCAAACAATTCTCCTGTCTCAGCCTCCTGAGTAGCTGGCACTACAGGAGCATGCCATCACACCTGGCTAATTTTTGTATTTTTAGTGGAGGTGGGGTTTCGCCATATTGGTCAGACTGGTCTAGAACTCCTGACCTCAGATGATCCACCCACCTTGGCCTCCCAAAGTGCTGGCATTACAGGTGTGAGCCACTATGCCCAGCCTTTTCATGTTTTCTTAATAAAGTCATTGAGTGGGGTAATTGTTACATTGGTGGTATGTTTTAAATTCATGTTATGTTAATGCTCTGAGATTACTCAAGGGATCTTTCATTCTTTGGAGTGATATGTAAATGTTTGACTACAAAGTTATGGGAAGGATTTATTCCATTTCAAGGTCAGGGTTATGGTGGTTAGATGAATATTTCAGAAAAAGAAATACACAATATAGGGAATGCAGATTTTGGAAAATTTCTCCTCACATATATTGCCTCGCACCTACTATTCAATATATTTTTCTTGACTGACTGACAATGAATGAATTAGTAAATTATATTAATCCAGGTCTTGTCGCCTACTCTGAATTAATAATAATTATTTTCTGAGCTTCAACCAATGCTTTTAGATGCTTTTGCTCCCAAGTTTTGGCAGCTGGAATGGCTTTTAAAGTGCCTAATTAAGAACAATTTGTTAATAATTATCTTTGAATAATTTCCTTCTCCCATTTTTTTTTTTTTTTTTTTTTTTTTTAGAAAGAGTTTCGCTCCTGTTGCCCAAGCTAGAGTGCAATGGTGTGATCTCGGCTCACTGCAACCTCCACCTCCCAGGTTCAAGTGATTCTCCTGCCTCAGTCTCCAGAGTAGCTGGGATTATAGGTGTGCACCACCATGCCCACTAATTTTTTGTATTTTTAGTAGAAAGGGGTTCCTCCATGTTGGCCAGACTGGTCTCAAACTCCTGACCTCAGGTGATCCACTCGCCTCAGCCTCCCAAACTGCTGGGATCACAGGCATGAGCCACCACGCCCGGCCTCCCTCTTCTATTTTTTTAAGCTGTCTTTATACCCTCTAAGTCTTTTACTATTTTTCATTCCTTAGGTTAGTTTTTATTAAATAAAAGAGAACAAAACTTTTTTCTCTCTGCCTTTTAATAAATGTGACCCTTTCTGTCATCCTTTCCTTGATCCTTTCCAAATCAGTAGCAGTTGCCATAAGTGACGGCTGAGAGACAAGATGCCAAGTGCAATGGCTAAATTTAAAGAGCAGTGTTTGCACCTGTTGTTAACCGGCAATGACCAATCTCACGCCTACAGTTTCCTCCACGCCCTGCCTCCCACCAAGTACAACCCATAGCCTAGATTCTATGTGTTCATGTGTAAATAAGTACTGATGAAGATTATATACATTATATCAAAATTGAGAACGAATATAGATTTTTTCTTTCTTTTTTTTTTTTTTTTTTGAGACGGAGTCTCGCTCTGTCGCCGGGGCTGGAGTGCAGTGGCCGGATCTCAGCTCACTGCAAGCTCCGCCTCCCGGGTTCCCGCCATTCTCCTTCCTCAGCCTCCGGAGTAGCTGGGACTACAGGCGCCCGCCACCTCGCCCGGCTAGATTTTTGTATTTTTTAGTAGAGACGGGGTTTCGCCGTGTTAGCCAGGATGGTCTCGAACTCCTGACCTCGTGATCCGCCCGTCTCGGCCTCCCAAAGTGCTGGGATTACAGGCTTGAGCCACCGCGCCCGGCCTTCTTTTCTTTTTCTTTTGTTTTTCAGGGATGGAGTCTTCCTGTGTTGCCCAGGCTGGAATGCGATGGTATGATCATGGCTCACTGCAGCCTCAGCCTCCTGGATTCAAGTGATTCTCCCACTTCAGCCTCCCAAGCAGCTGGGACTACAGACATGTGCCACCACACCAGGCTAATTAAAAAATTTTTTTGTAGAGATAGGGTCTCACTATGTTGCTCCCAGGCTGGTCTCAAACTCCTGGGCTCAAGTGATCCTCCCAGCTCAGCCTCCCAATATGCTAGGATTACAGGTGTGATCCACTGCATCCAGCCCCAAATATAGCATTTTGGCAATATATTAGTTTAGTTTAAGAGGAGCTGAAATTTGGGCAAAACCCAGCATGATATAAAGATGTATCTGACCTTGAAGAAGGCAGACTAATATGGCTCAGTATTTGATGAATTTTTGAAGACTTTTAAGGGACCAAAATAATTTTTTTAGACTTTCTACACTTTGTGAAATTCTTTTAGATATCAGCATTGAAAGCTCCTCCTATAAATATAAGTGTTGTATAAAAGAGGCAATCTAAGGAGTAACTGATATCATCTAAAGTTAGCTTCAATTAATTTGCCAAATTGGCACCTCTAACCTGGAAGAGCTCTGTAGGAGAAAGATAGTAACATAAACAATTTTGATATGAAATATACATAGAATGGTGGGAGAAGGGAACTGTGGCCCAACCAACCAAAATAGCCTAATTAAATAGATGTGATAATCAAGGCCTATGACAGACCTCCCAGTCAGATCAGCTCAGATCCAGGACCAAGATACTGAGATAGAAAGTCAAACAACAAATTATGAGAAGATGCAAGAGGGAGAGTTTAATTTTACTGGGACATTTACCCTCAGATGAGACCAAGCTGGTATTCAAAAGAACAGTAGGACAAATGGCTACAGGGAGAGTAGGAGCAAAGAGTGGAGGTTGGAAGTGTCAGGGCATATTCAGGGTATGGAGAGTAGATATCTGGGCAGGAGGCTGGGCGCGGTGGCTCATGCCTGTAATCCCAGCACTTTGGGAGGCTGAGGCGGGTGGATCACCTGAGGTCAGGAGTTTGAGACCAGCTTGGCCAACGTGGAGAAACCCTGTCTCTACTAAAAATACAAAATTAGCCGGGTGTGGTGGCACATGCCTGTATTACCAGCTACTTGGGAGGCTGAGGCAGGAGAATCACTTGAACCCGGGAGGTGGAGGTTGCAGTGAGCCGGGATCGCACCACTGTACTCCAGCCTGGACTACAGAGTGACTTCATCTCAAAAAAAAAAAAAAAAAAAAAAGGTATCTGGGCAGGGGATTGCTGAGAGAGGAGCCGCTTTACTAATTTGGGATTTTTTTTGTAGTTGAACCCTATTAGAGAAAGTTATGATCTTTTGGCACTTTTGAATGCTCTGGAATGGATGGTGTTGGGTTCCGTAAGAATGTGAGCCGAATTCTTATGCACTTAGGAGGTGTGGTTTATTTAAGTGTAAAATTAGTGTCTCACTCTTTGAATCACTTCCAATAGAGACAAAAGACTTCCTATATCAAGAAGTCTAGTAAGCAGAAGATTACAGGAGGCCACATGTCAATGGAACACAAAAAGGACAGCTTTAAAGTTTGCTGCCAATCTCTCAGTTTCCGAGAAACATGAACAAAGATAATCCTATTTGAACAAGCCCTGCCCTTCTCAACTCAGTGTTTTCCTGGAGTTCTGCTCTCGACAGAAAAACTTGCAGATTGGATGTTCCTGACCTAAAAGAATGTTAGATTATAAGGCCACTAAGTTATAAAATGAACGTGGAGTCTGTCATCCTTTGGAGACCAGGACATGAGCCTCCTTCCACACAAAACATTTTAAAGGGATTATATAAATCTGTCTCTGACTTATTATTTTTATTTATTCATTTTTTTGAGACAGAGTCTTACTCTGTCATCCAGGCTGGAGTGCAGTAGCCCTATCATAGCTTACTGAAGCCTCCAACTCCTGGGTTTAAGGGATCCTCTCACCTCAGCCTCCTCAGTAGCTGAGAATACTGACACACATCACCACACTGGGCTAATTTTTTTGTAGAGCTAGGGTCTTGCCATGTTGCCCAGGCTGGTATCTCTGATTTAGAGTAGGGTCGAAATCTATATTGGAGTATGGGAAATGAGAGTGTTGGAGGAAGAAAAAAGAGAAACAAAAATGAGGAAGGAAAAATTTGTGTGTGTGTGTGTGTGTGTGTGTGTGTGTGTGTGAAGTGAGAATAGATATAGACAGGAAAAGATACGTCCTGCAGTTTAAGAGTAGAACCCTTCTCAATTACGCTGACTAGAATATTTATGATCCAGAGGAGCTGACAGAAAAGACAGAAATCATCACAGAAACTAGGAAATCATGGGAACAGGCGTGGTAGTGATGAAGAGTTGACTGCAGGTGGTTATACGAGGAGAAATGGGAATAAAAACATCTGGAAAAACAGTAAAGCATAGCCAGCAAACAGGTTTAGGCTGTGGTTCGTAATAAATATTGGAAGGCGAAACCCTTTCCTTTTGGCTTTCTTCTTCGTATACCTTTTCCTGTTAAATACTGCTGATTTCACTTGAATAATAATTCATATTATCAGTAAGCAATGAAATGCAGCCCCTAGATCTCTGGGCAGATTCCTTTTATGCTTTCTTGATCATGTCAATGAACCGTGTGCATCACCTACCCTAGCTATTCTGGAATGCTTAGGCAAATACTCCACTGAGTTGAGTCATACTTGACAGCTGACGTCAGTGTACATTTTAGTAGAGAACCTAGTTAAGTTTCATGCTCCAGAAAGCCTGTTCTGATTAGTTTTAGCTTAAAAAAAAAAAAACCTGTGCTTAAGAGTTGGCACAGAAAACAATTCCGCAGCCATGTTGGTTTTAGTGACCATGTTTTTATAATAACACAGTAATATGCAGGTGAGAACAATTTACTTTTCATATATATATATAAATTGTAAGATGTGTATGTATATACATCTTAAATTCAAGCAGATAAGAATATTTTACACCGTTCAGAGGAATAACTACCCCTTAAAACTTTCCAGAGGTAACATGTTTTCTTCTGGAAACTACTATCTATCTAAGTTACACATATATATAAATTACTTAAAAAAGGATCACCTATGCTCTGTCATCTATATTATTTAAACGTATAGATAGCACCTGTAATCCCAGCATTTTGGGAGGCTGAGGTGGGTGAATCACTTGAGGTCAGGAGTTCAAGACCAGCCTGGCCAATGTGGTGAAACCCCCAACTCTACCAAAAATACAAAAATTAGCTGGGCATGGTGGTGCACACCTGTGTTCCTAGCTACTCAGGAGGCTGAGGTGAGAGGATCGCCTCCGAACCCAGGAGACAAAGATTGCAGTGAGCCAAGATCGTGCCACTGCCCTCCAGGCTGGGCGATAGAGTGAGACTTCATCTAATATATATATATATATATATGAAAGTATAGATAGAATAATTTTTTTAAGAGGGAGGGTCTCACATTCTCACCCAGGCTAAAGTGCAGTGCCATGATCATAGCTTACTGTAAACTCAAATTTCCTGGGCCCAAGCAAGCCTCCTGCCTCAGCCTCCTGAGTAGCTGGGACTACAGGCATGCACCACCACACCCAGCTAATTAAAAAATATATATATTTAGAGATAGGGTCTTGCTATGTTGCCCAGGCAAGTCTCAAACATGTGGTCTCAAGTGATCCTCCTGCCTCAGCCGCTCAAAGAGCTGGGATTACAGGTATGAGCCACTGTGCTTGGTCCTCAATTTTTTAATGGTTGAATGCTTTTCTGTTACAAAGTTAATGTCTAATGTATTTAACCAATTCCCTATTGGAAGACATTGAGGTTTTCTTCAACTTCTTTCTCATGAAAGTTACAATTTTTAAAAGTTTTCTGTGGTTGTCTTGCTGTCCTTTTTAAATATAGTATCTCCGGAGTGATCAGCACAATCTCTGGCACATAGCACGTATGTTAATTCCCTTTCCTTCTCTCTCTATATAATGTGTGTGTATATACAGGCGCGCACACACACACACACACACATATACACACACACGTACACACACATAATTTTTTTTAGGTTTGAGAATGACTTTTTGTTGAGCTATCTACACTTTCTCCTTATCAGGCTTGGCCAACCAGCTCATGTGAGATATGTCCTTTGCAGCTATGAAGAAGTTTTTCTCTGTGAGGAGATAATTGATATTTGTTTCAATTAATTGCTGGCCTTGGATTACTAATACCCAGAACTGAGTATAGTCAGTTAATCTTCAGATTTATACAGCCTACCTCTCTCTGGTGCATCAGTGGTTTTGTCTTAGTAGATAAAAGATGACACATTTTGGTAAATAGGTAGGAAGAAAGCTTTTGCTAATACCTCCAGTTTCATGTTTGTGACTTAAAAATATTATTTACTTAGTTCTTTTGCTAATGCACATGAGTAAATCTCACTGCAGGATGCACATCTAATTTTCATACTTGGAAAAATAGAGTAAAGGCAATTCTAGTAAAATTCCTTAAAGTGGAAAGTGGAAATGAAAGGAGCAATCCTGATTCATAGCTAGATCTGGTGAAGGCACAGAAAATAAAAACAAATCTAAAATCCATGGTGATCTCTGTAAGAAGGTGTGAAGGGGTGAGAGAGAAAATGACACAGCATGAGTAAGTACATCAAAAGCAGTTTAGGATAAATATAGATGGGTGGAAAATGATTGCAAGGGAAATTGTTCCAGGAATGTCATGGATTTCCAATGAGGGGGATTACTGTGTGCAGCTGTTGAATGGGGGCTCATTCTTGAGGTCTCAATTTCCACTTGTTGGGTAATAAAGCCTTTTGGGTGAGTGACGTGATATCTCACCTGGAGAAGCCAATCATCTCACTGTTTTGGGGTAGGTGGGGCATAAGGATTAAACAAACAAAGACTTCCACGTAATTTTTTAGCTATTCTTGGCCAAGAAGGTACCATTTCAGTCAAACTTTAAATAATATTCTTAGAACAGTGATAATATTTTCTTCGTATTTATGTGTGTGTTTTGTTTTGGTTTTAAATTTATCATCTAAGGCTATAATACACTACAAAGATGTTTTCCAAAATTTAAAATAATGCTTGTATTTGCTTCCCAAACTATTTTCCTGCTCCAGATTTTAAAAAGAGGTGTGAGAATTTAATCAGCCCATAATAATAAACAGATAGCAAGGAAATCCTCTTTTAAGGAAATTCAGGACCCAAAATTTTTCTTAGGCAGTATTCAAGGAGCCCTCATTGTGAGTTTAAGTGGAAAGAAGTATTTTTCGCGAGAAAGTGATTGTTATTCCAAAGTGTATTCTGAGAGCTATTTTGGCAAATTTATGAAACATCATTAAAATAGCCTTTTACATGATTTTTTTTTTTTTTTTTTTTTTTTTTTTTTTTTTTTTTTTTTTTGAGAGGGAGTCTCGCTCTGTCGCCCAGGCTGGAGTGCAGTGGCCAGATCTCCGCTCACTGCAGGCCCCGCCTCCCGGGTTTACGCCATTCTCCTGCCTCAGCCTCCCGAATAGCTGGGACTACAAGCGCCCACCACCACGCCAGGCTACTTTTTTGTATTTTTTAGTAGAGACGGGGTTTCACTGTGTTAGCCAGGATGGTCTCCATCTCCTGACCTCGTGATCCGCCCGCCTCGGCCTCCCAAAGTGCTGGGATTACAGGCGTGAGTCACCGCGCCCGGCCTTATATGATTTTTTTATTACGTTATTATTGTGTTTTGTTTCTGTAAATGCACACAAGGTCAAATATGGTAAAATAGTGCTGTTTCTGTAGAGTGTAAGAATATCAGTATAAAGGTGCTGTTAAAATGAATTGGGTATTTGAGATGTATACGGGTCTGTTAATTCACTTTGATGGCATGTACTCATTCTGGGACTTTGATATTGTAATCGTTCTACCCCCTCCTATACTATGCTACACATCACAGTCATTAGATCACTCTGTGATGCAGGGTTAATTTCAGCATATCTAAATATTATCAGTTATGAATGATAACTCTGGGCGTGTAGTTGAGAGTTACAGCATACAGTTAATGGTTATTAATTTGGTGCCTATTTTGCCAACTTAGAACACTCACTTAGAACTCTACTTAGAACAAAGCTTTTCACAAATATCTATATCCCCCGTTACCCTTATCATAGTTCTACCGTTGGTGAAGATTAGCTGAACCGAACATGCCATCTCTATTGCTGTTATTTTCACGGGCTTGGGTGCCAATTACCGGTTCCCTAGAATTTGCCCGTAATTGACTATGTTCCACTATAGGTAACTCTGGAAGTGACAGGCAGCTTCCAATGTGGTTCTCCCGCCTGTCGATTGGGCCTTGCAGGAAGCCCCGCCTCATCAACTCAGTCAAGGGCGTTAGTTGGCTCGGCGCCGGTGAGTGGCGGGTCTTAGCTCCGCCCCGGCCGTCCGCTGCGCTGCCTGGGTCGGCGCCGTTTCCAGTTGAGAGATGGCGGCCGCCGCAGGTAGATCGCTCCTGCTGCTCCTCTCCTCTCGGGGCGGCGGCGGCGGGGGCGCCGGCGGCTGCGGGGCGCTGACTGCCGGCTGCTTCCCTGGGCTGGGCGTCAGCCGCCACCGGCAGCAGCAGCACCACCGGACGGTGAGCGAGCGCGCCCGGAGGCTCCGGGGAGGGCGGGGCGGCGCTGGCGTGTGGGAGCCGCCGGCGGGCAGGCCGCCGGGGCAGCAGGCGAGTTACCTCAACTCCCGGCCGCTCCCGAGGTTGCCGGGCACCGAGGAGCCGCCGTGCCCTTCAGGCGCCTGCGGCGGCGACCAGGAAGGGAGGGCGGGCGGGAGGAAGCCGAGAGGAGGAGGAGGGGCGACGGCGGGGATGTTCCCGCAGGACTGGGGACACCAGGGCGGGGAAGGCACGGGACTGGAACCTCTCCCCGACCCCCCCCAATCTCGGTCCCTCCCTTCTTCGTTCTTAACAGCCCTGCCCCAAGGCTCCCGAACGGAGCCCGGTGGAAGTTGTCCCCTTTCCCTCCTCCTCTGGGCGGGTTGGGGAGTCCTGAGTTGCCGCGGCCGCCTTGTGTGTGCCAGGAGAGTGGCAGTGCCATGCTGCTGGGAGCTGCCCCGGAGAGCAGCCCAGGACCCCGGCGGGGCCGCCCCTCGTCCTCTCTCGTCCCGGAGGGGTCGGGCAAGAAGGAAAATCAAACTTTATCCCCCTCTGTGACTTCCTGTGTGTGTGTGTGCATGGGGAACCAGCTCCCTCGAGATGGATGCTGCATTGCTTCAGGAGGCAAGCTCCATCCTCTCGGGTTCTTAAAGGTGCTTTTGGGGGTCCTTTCGAGGGCTACTGTATAAGCGTGTTCACGCGTGCCTGAGCGGGAAGGGTGGGCAGCAGGCACAGGAGAAGCGAATATGATAAGTTATTGACAGAGGCAGAGATTTGGTGGTTGTATTAACCAGTTGTTGCTGGGTTTCATTGGCTGGCAGAAAAGGAGGATTTCTGTTTGAACACTCTTGGGTGAGTGTGTGTGTGTGTGTGTGAGAGAGAGAGAGAGACAGTGTGAGAGAGATTTCTTTTTTCAGTTGCAAGAGATGAATTTGGCATGGAGTTCTTAACAAGTCAGGAGGTTTCCTTCCTTTGGACTTTCTAGACCTGTATGTGTTGGTCTCTGGCCACCTCTGAGGGAAAGAATGTAGGTTTTATTTCCTGGGGCTGAGTTGTATAGTGTGGTTATTAGAGGATCACTGTAAACAGCCTGATAGGAGAAACTACAGTAGTACCTTCAACCCTCAATAAACACGTCACCTGCCTTGTTCTGATCATAGCTCTTAAGAGGAAACTGAACTGGAGCTCTTCAGAGAGGATTCTCCTAAGGCCAATGACAACATCAAAATCAAGTGTGTGAAAGAGCTATGAAAAGACCTAATGCTCTGCACAAGCAAGGTGGTATTGTTATTATTAGTCATAGGTATGGACTCTATCCTCATTCTTGTGAGAAGATTGTACCTCTTTTTATTTGGCATACTGGCATATTGCTTTGTTGAAGCTTTTGGGTGAGAGCCGAGCTTTTCCACAGTTCAATTTAATTTGCTTGTTTCGTAGCCTCCAGTTATGTGTTTTGTCCTCTTAAAAACATAAGGCCACCCCAAATTTTGATTGCATTCCCCTTTTCCTCAAACTATTTAAAGGCTTCCCAAGTTGTACTTAAGTCCATATTTTAATAAGACATCTTCTGACTTTGCACAGTTTTTAAGACTGTTTGGGTGTGATACTCATTTAGCGTTTTAAAAAATTTGTGCCTTGTATATTTTCCACTATGCAAATTTGTCAGGCTGTGAGTGTCTCCCTTGTGGGGATGCTTCATGAAGGTGTTCTCTGTACTATTCTAGGGTGAGTAAAAATGAAGTGCTGAATTTGTAACTGAAAGCACAATTAAAATGAAGTGTTATTTCTAAAGGGCAGGAATGTTACGGGAATGGTGACTTGTACATGAGTTTAGAATTGTAAGATTTTGAAAAAAATCGAACCTGATTATTTAAAATATATAAACAGACTTTTTATTTTTCTACAATTCTTCTGAAGCCATCATATATACAGCTGTTTCCATAGGATAGTCTGTGATTCCTTACAAGACATTCCATTTAAAAGATATTGAGGCCCTGAACAGAAAGAGACTTAGCCAAGGTTACGTTAGCTAATACGTAACAGTTTTAGGACTCCTACTCATCTGAGATATTCTCACCCTTTATTGTGTTCCTTTTATTGTAAAGTGCAAATGCTCCTTTACATCTCTCTACTACCTTGTACAATGTACTGTTATCCGTTAGGAAAGTATTGCTATTTCAAAACCCCATGAATGGGAATTCTCCTGTAAGTAGGGTTGATTTGAGTACATATATTAGGTGAATATGGGAGCAAACAGCTTACCAGAAAGAATAGATGTTCTGGTAAAGTTCCCTGAGAGACGCTAAGGTTGAATCTTGCTTGGGAGACATCCTGTGTATGTGCAGCAGATGGCAGTCTGCATTGGACTGGATCACAAGTCAGTTTGTGCCACTTTTGTTCTGCTGTATGGTATGGTAAATTACAACCGGGGGGCATAACCAGTTACAGCACTACCTAATTTTTTGAGTGAGAAATTCATGTTTTCCAAGTTTCGAGAATGAGTCCAAAGCAATACAGTAGCTCAGCTAGTTGGTAAGTGCAATTATGAAGTTATAAACTTAGTTCGTCCCCTCCCCCTTCTCTATTATATCTTGCAGCTGAGTAAATAAGAGTAAAGGTACAGGGGCTTATTCAATATTTTTAGCACCATCTAGTGTAATTTTTTTCCTTCTCTCCAGCTTTTGACTGTAACCAAAACTGATGTAAAATGTTTGTTGCCTGCTTTTCTGTATGGTTAGTGAAGGTGGCTGCTATTTTTAAGGATGGTTCTTCGAAGAGGAACTGCCTTTCACTGTGAGCTGTGTAATTCCATTGCTAAAACAAACTGTTTCATGTCTGATTATGACAGCCCCACTGTTGGCATTTTCTAACAGTTAACGGCTATGCTGAATTACTACATCTTTTATTTAAGTCTGTCATTGTCCTGTTACAGTTTGTGACTGACTTGCTCTACTTTACACATCACAGTTCTTTTGGCAGTGACATTGTTTCAGCTTAACCTGAAAGTTTTAACAGGTTACACTGCCTGATACAGAGGCAGGTCCTAATTCTTTAATTAAGTTCCTCATGGTCTGGCCCAATCTTATTATGCCAGATTCATCCCAGCACAAATATTCTATTGTACTTAAACTAGTCTCTGCACTGTCCCATACATCCATACTAAACCTTTATGGATTTTTTTGTAGCTGAATTTCAGCCTTTATCACCCCAATCACTCCTCTAGCCTCTAAGGTTCATTTCAGGTTACAGACTGTGATGTACAATTCCCTTTGAATCTAACATTCTCACTTTACACGTGAGGAAACCTAATAAACTGAGGAAAGTGACTGTTAAGTTATGTTTGTGGTTACGAACAGACCAAGGATTAAAATTCCTTTACTTTTTTTTTTGATACAAGGTCTCGCTTTCTTACCCAGGCTGGAATTCATTGACACTATCACAGCTCACTGCAATCTTGAACCCCTGGACTCAACCTGTCCTCCCACCTCGGCCTCCCCAAGTAATGTGCACCACTGTGCCCAGCTAATTAAAAAAATTTTTTTTGGCTGGGCACGGTGGCTCACATCTGTAATCCCAGCAACTAGGGAGGCTGAGGCGGGCAAATCAGGAGGTCAGGAGTTGGAGACCAGCCTGGCCAACATGGTGAAACCCCATCTCTACTAAAAATGCAAAAATTAGCCGGACATGGTGGCAGGTGCCTGTAGTCCCAGCTACTCGGGAGGCTGAGGCAGGAGAATCACTTGAAACTAGAAGGTGGAGGTTGTAGTGAACTAAGATCATACCACTGCACTCCAGCCTGGGTGAAAGAGCAAAACTCCATCTCAAAAAAAAAAATTTTTTTTTTTTGGTAGAGACAGGGTATTTCTACCAGGCCGGTCTCGAACTCCTGGACTCATCCTCCCAAAGAGCTAGTATTATATGTGTAAGCCACTGCATCTGGCCTAAACTTTTTTTAAATGGAGATGGATTCAAGAATTCCTAGTGTGAAGATGATACTTTCAGGGATAATTTCTATAGTTCATTACTAGAAAAATTTCTCTAAATGTGTAGAGAAAAAAAAATTCCTAGTTTGAATCTTGATTTGTATAATACCTGATTCTTAACCCTTTTCTATTTTTATTCTGTCCTCTCTGAATTCTGATGAGATTTATTATCTTTAGGACACAGATTGACACCGACATGTTTTCTAAATGTTTTATTTGTGGGCATCTGATCTTACTGGGGAGATAAAGCAATGATGTGTATCTTATTACTTTTGTGGCTCATAGACTCTAGCACAATGCTGGGTACATAGGTGATGCTCAGACAAGCATTAATTAGCTATGTACCCCTTTTTCTGCTTGCTGGGGAAAAGATATGCCCTTTATCTCTTCTTCCTATCCCCCTACCCCCGGTTGGCTTGCTTAGTAGCCTTCCTTAGGTAACCACATTTGGAGAATTGCTTTAAGCTTAGTATTGCCAGTGCTGTCTTTGGTTGTGTATTACACTTCTTTATGGTGGATTGATGGAAAGAGTTGGTACCACTGGAGTAGCTCAGCAGTGGTCACTAGCTTTCTGACAATAGCCAGCAAAAGTATAGTAATTACCCAGATTATTACAAGTATATGTTTGAATCAGATTCCACATTTGTTGGTTTATTCTATATTAAGATTTTGAGAGTTCTGGATAAATATGTTTAAGAACAGACTTCTATTTGTTTATTTTTTTTAGATGGAGTCTTGCTCTGTTGCCCAGGCTGGAGTGCAGTGGCGTGATCTCTGCTCACTGTAGCCTCCACCTCCTAGGTTCAAGTGATTTTCCTGTCTCAGCCTCCCAAGTAGCTGGGCTTATAGGTGCGTGCCACCATACCCGGCTAATTTTTGTATTTTTAGTAGAGACGGGGTTTTGCCGTGTTGGCCAAGCTGGTCTCGAACTCCTGGCCTCGGGTAACCCACCTGCCTCGGCCTCCCAAAGTGCAGAGATAAAAGGCATGAGCCACTGCACCCAGGCCAGACTTCTTCTATTTTTTTTTTTTTTTTTGAGACAGAGTCTCACTCTGTTGCCCAGGCTGGAATGCAGTGGGATGATCTCGGCTCACTGCAGCCTCCGTCTCCCGGGTTCAAGTGATTCTCTTGCCTCAGCCTCCCAAGTACTGGGATTACAGGCGCACACCACCACACCTGCCTCATTTTTTTGTATTTTTAGTACAGACGGGATTTTACCGTGTTGGTCAGGCTAGTCTTGAACTCCTCACCTCATGATCCATCCACCTTCGCCTCCCAAAGTGTTGGGATTACAGGTGTGAGCCACCGCGCCTGGCCGACTTCTTTTATTTTTAAGGAAGCAACCATTCTTTTTTTTTTTTAATATATTTTTTAGAGACAGTCTTGTTCTCTTAACCAGGCTACAGCGCAGTGGTGTGGTCATAGCTTGCTGGAGCCCTCAACTCCTGGACTTAAGCAGTCCTCCCATTTCAGCCTCCTGAGTAGCTGTGTATATAGGCATGTGTCACCATGCCTAGCTCATAAAGACTTTTTTTTTTTTTTTTTTTTGGAAACAGTCTTGCTATGTTGCCCAGGCTGGTTTCTTAACTCCTGGCTTCAATAGATCCTCTCACTTTAGCCTCCCAGAGTGCTGGGATTACAGGCATGAGCTACCACATCCAGCACAAAATCTTGCTTATTTTAGGCCGGGCGCGGTGGCTCAAGCCTGTAATCCCAGCACTTTGGGAGGCCGAGACGGGCGGATCACGAGGTCAGGAGTTTGAGACCATCCTGGCTAACACGGTGAAACCCCGTCTCTACTAAAAAAATACAAAAAAAGCTAGCCGGGCGAGGTGGCTGGCGCCTGTAGTCCCAGCTCCTCGGGAGGCTGAGGCAGGAGAATGGCGTAAACCCGGGAGGCGGAGCTTGCAGTGAGCTGAGATCTGGCCACTGCACTCCAGCCCGGGCGACAGAGCGAGACTCTGTCTCAAAAAAAAAAAAAAAAAAATCTTGCTTATTTTAAAACTCATAAAATATCTGAATGAATGATCTTGGATATCTTAAAATTCTGATTATTTGAACTTTTCTAAGTCCCGAGTAGCTTTTCTTTATGCTTCATGTAACTCTTTTCTTTAACATGAAATCTAAATAGAAAATACAGCATCAAGAGTGGTGTAAGTCGGCCGGGCGCGGTGGCTCAAGCCTGTAATCCCAGCACTTTGGGAGGCCGAGACGGGCGGATCACGAGGTCAGGAGATCGAGACCATCCTGACTAACACAGTGAAACCCCGTCTCTACTAAAAATACAAAAAAAAAAAAACTAGCCGGGCGAGGTGGCGGGCGCCTGTAGTCCCAGCTACTCGGGAGGCTGAGGCGGGAGAATGGCGCAAACCCGGGAGGCGGAGCTTGCAGTGAGCTGAGATCCGGCCACTGCACTCCAGTCCGGGCGACAGAGCGAGACTTCGCCTCAAAAAAAAAAAAAAAAAAAAAAAAAAAAAAAAAAAAAAAAAAAAAAAAAAAAAAAAAGAGTGGTGTAAGTCAAAGGCAATACATTGGTAGGAAATCATTCAGATGATGTTATTAATGAAATGCTATTTGATTTCAACTTCAAACATGAGGCAGCCCTAAAACAAAAAATGATTTGCTATCAACCGCTAGGATGTTTTTATTTCTTCTTACGTTTTAGCTTTGCATCCCTATAGATTTTCTTAAAAATTACTGTTTGTTTTCCTGTGATTAAGGTCAAGATTACCTTTTAATATCTCAGGATAGCTGAGACAGAGCCTCACTCTGTCGCCCAGGCTGGAGTACAGTGGCGCAATCTTGACTCACTGCAACCTCCGCCTCTTGGGTTCAAGCAGTTCTTCTGCCTTAGCCTCCCGAGTAGATGGGGCTAAAGGCACGCGCTACCACGCCCAGCTAATTTTTGTATTGTTAGTAGTGATGGGGTTTCACCGTGTTGGCCAGGCTGGTCTTGAACTCCTGACCTCAGGTGATTGGCCTGCCTCGGCCTCCCAAGTGCTGATATTACAGGCGTGAGCCACCATGCCCAGCTCTTTATTCTTTTTTTTTGAGACAAGGTCTCACTCTGTCGCCCAGGTTGAAGTATAGTAGTGTGATCACAGCTCACTGTAGCCTTGAACTCCTGGGCTCAAGTGATCCTCCGACCTCAGCCTTTCGAATAGCTAGGACTGCAGGCACAAGTCACCACACTGGGCTAATTTTTAAATTTTTTGTAGAGATGAAGTCTCACTATGTTGCCCAGGTTGGTCTCGAACTCCTCGGCTCAAGCAGTCCTCCTGCCTTGGCCTCCCAAAGTACTGGGATTAGAGGGTGAACCACCATGCCCGGACCCTTTATTCTTTGATTAATGCCATACCATGGCTCGTGGATATATTAGAATTACTAGGATAACATGTTAGGAAAACTAAGATGTTACTGTGGAAGTTGTGCACTTTAAATAATCTTAAGAGTTGGCCGGGCGCGGTGGCTCATGCCTGTAATCCCAGCACTTTGGGAGGCCGAGGTGGGCGGATCATGAGGTCAGGAGTTTGAGACCAGCCTGACCAACATGGTGAAACCCCGTCTCTACTAAAAATACAAAAAAAGAGCCGGGTGTGGTGGCGTGCACCTGTAATCCCTGCTACTCAGGAGGCTGAGGCAGGAGAATTGCTTGAACCTGGGAGACGGAGGTTGCAGTGAGCCGAGATCATGCCACTGCACTCCAGTCTGGATGACAGAGCAGTACTCCGTCCCGAAAAAAGGAAAAAAAAGAACCTTAGTGTTTAGAGTTCAGTAAGACCTTATATTGAGGGAACAAGAGTATGAGCGGTGAAATGGCTTTTTGGTTTTTTTGAGATGGAGTCACTCTGTTGTCCACGCTGGAGTGCAGTGGTGCTATCTTGGCTCTCTGCAATCTGTCTCCCGGGTTCAAGTGATTCTGCTGCCCCAGCCTCCTGAGTGCCTGGGACTGCAGGTGTGCACCACCGCCCCCTGCCGATTTTTGTATTTTTAGTAGAGATGGGGGTTTCACCATGTTGGTTAGGGTGGTCTCGAACTATTGACCTTAGGTGATTTGCGTGTCTTGGCCTCCCAAAGTGCTGGGATTACAGGTGTGAGCCTCTGCGCCCAGCCGAAATGGTTTTTTTCTTAGTAGCTCAGCATGTTAATACAGAACTGGAAATGGGTCACGTATCTTCTCATTTTCCTGTTCAATTAGTTTTCCTACTAAATTACACAATTCTTTGTTTCATTTAAAACACTTAAGCTGAGAGTGGTTCTAAAAAGTGGATTGGGGTCAAATTCCTTTTTTTTTGGAGATGGAGTTTTGCTTTTGTTGCCCAGGCTGGAGTGCAATGGTGTGATCTCGGCTCACTGCAGCCTCTGCCCCCAGAGTTCAAGCGATTCTCCTGTCTCAGCCTCCTGAGTAGCAGGGATTACAGGCGCCTGCCACCACGCTGGACTGATTTTTTTTTTGTATTTTTATTAGAGACAGGATTTCACCATGTTGGCCAGGCTGGTCTTGAACTCCTGGCTTCAGGTGATCCCCCCACTTCAGCCTTTGAAAATGTTGGGATTACAAGGTGTGAGCCACTGTGCCCGGCCAAATTCTTAAAGTACCTAACTTCAAAGTCAGTCTCAAATAATTACCCTCTGATTTAGACTAAGCTTGATAATAACTGTTAAAAAATCTTTCCTCTGTAGGTTGAACACAAAAGGGAAACAATGCATTTATTTCATTGCACTTTGTTAAATGCTTGCAGTTAGCCTATGTAAAAATGAAAGTTGACTTCAAGCAAATTAATTTTAATAAGTTTAGTGAATTATTGGTCCATAAACTGTGTACACACTTGAATCTTTTATATTGATAAAAATATAGTTTCATAAATTTTATCACCAATTGGGTCTAAAGCATGCTAAAGGTGAACTTTTTCTAATGCAGTTCTGGAATAATTTGATGATATGACATCGCATTTTGACATCTCAAAGATATGAGCCTTTTCCAAATGTTCCTTAATGACGTTAATACTATTTATTAATCCAGAAGAGTGGGTATTAATTTTTATGCTTTGTTCCTAAAGTTTTCAGTTTTTATGTATTTTTTCTTGCTATTTATTTTCCACTTTATTGTTTGGGGAGTGTTTGTAATAATCATCAGAAAATTGCTGAGGAGTCTATTAGGTGTTTGAGACTGTGTAGAAGACAGTTAGAAATGTACAGTCCTGAACCTCTACTGCCTTGTAGGTATCAGTATCATTTAAACTTCTTTTTTGCCTGCTGAGACAGGCCTACTTTGTACCTCTTTTCTATGGTAAGTAATGTTAGAGGATGTTTAAGAGCACTGTATTAATATCTGCTTTAAACTTTAGTTCAGAGAAAGTTAGTGTGACTGATAAGTTGTCAGATAATAAGAGAGCATATAGGTTAGCTTGAACCACCTGGTTTCTACAGATAGAGGAATAGACATAGAAGAAACCATCTAAGACCTGAGGACATTGTTACTTCATTTAATTTTTTACCATAACCCTATGAGAGGTATTATCCCAGTTGTATAGTTTAAGTGTCATAAACTGGTTTAGTGCTAGGGATGCACTGAAAGCCAGCACACATGTTTTGGATTTAAGCCTAAGTCTGGCTAGAATGAAAACTGTACTGTTCTGGGGGTCAGTGTGGGTCATCCTTCCTTTTCATTTCTGCTCCTTTAGCATGTTCTTCCTCAAGCATCTACTGCTGTTTTCCTTCACGAGATCTTGACATCCTTCCCACTGATTACCTTTCTTAAATCTCTTTCCTCACCCTCCCCTCCAGGTGTTAGCTGTTAGAGGTCTGAGATATTTGCCTCTTGGAGATATTCCTAATTTAGTTTGGATTTCTAAAATATTCCACGAGCTACAGGCTCGTGCCTGTAATTCCAGCTTTTTGGGATACCGAGATGGGGGAATCACCTGAGGTTGGGAGTTCAAGACCAGCCTGGCCAACATAGTGAAACCCCCATCTCTATTAAAAATACACACACACACAACAATTAGCCAGTCATGGTTGGGGGGTGCCGTAATTCCAGCCACTTGGAAGGCTGAGGCAGGAGAATTGCTGGAACCTGGGAGGCAGAGGTTGCAGTGACCCGAGTTCGTACCACTGCACTCCATCATGGGCGACAGAGCAAGACTGTGTCTCAAAAAAAAAAAAAACGAAAAAGAAAAAAATAAGTCCCACCCAGTTAACCTGGTAATTATTGAGTTGCTTCTATACTAGATGCTTTTATAACATTCTCTAGTGTACTCTACAACAGTCCTTCTGGCAAAATAGTATTCCCATTGTACAGATGGAAAATGAAGACATGGAAAGGTTTGGTAACTTGGAGATATTCAGAAAATATCTGTGGAACTCCTGCATTTTGTGAGGCACTGCTGTGAGCATTGGAGAGAGAAATGCCTTTGTGCTGGTCCTAAAAGAGTTCACAGTCTGGCCAGGAGACATTGTAGAAACAGACTATAAGTGGCTGTGCTCCTTTTTTTTTTCCCTAAAGAATGTTAAGTCGGAGCACTTAGGACCTACCTGTGAGAGCTGAGGAAGGCTTCACAGAAGAGGTCTTACTTAAGAGGAAACATTTGGCGCCAGGCGCAGTGGCTCATGCCTATAATCTTAACACTTTGGGAGGCTGAGGCAAGCGGGTCGCCTGAGGTTAGGAGCTCAAGACCAGCCTGGCCAACATGGGGAAACCCCATCCCTACTAAAAAAATACAAAAATTAGCTGGACGTGGTGGTGTGTGCCTGTAATCGCAGCTACTCAGGAGGCTGAGGCAGGGGAATGACTTGAACCTGCAGGCAGAGGTTGCAGTGAGCCGACATGGTGCCATTGCACTCCAGCCTGCTCAACAAGAGCGAAACTGTCTCAAAAAAAGAAAAAAAAAAAAAAAAGCAAACATTTGGAAATATAATGTGACCGGAAAAGCATGGTCAGCATTCCGGGCAGCACCAATCTGACATGACCTCATGAGCGAGTAAGATGTATTTGAGAAGCAGCCATTGGTTTGTTACAACTGGAGTATGGGCAAGAATAGCTGGAGATTAGGCTGGACAATAGTACTTATGCCAATGATAGTATTTTTCAAGTATATCATGTGCCAAGAATTTCACGTAGATTATCTCATTTAATTCTTGTGATACACTATGAGGTACTGTTTTTATCCTCATTTTATAGGTAGTGAAACTAAGTTACCTACTGAGTTAAATTTGCCCAGGGTCACAGCTGTTAAGTGACACACTGTAAATGAATTACCCATGATCACACAGCTAGCAGATGTCACACCTAGCATATAAACCCAAACAGTGGCTTCAGATCCTGTCTCTTAACGGCTGTTTCTATGATGAGGGATCAGACTATGAAGGGACTTCTGAAGAAATTGAAATTTTATTCTGTAGGTCAGTGTTTTTATGTCTTGTTTTTAACTCAACCCACAGTAGAAGTACATTTTACACTGTGACCCAGTTATGTGTATGCATTGTACACACATAAAACTAAAGAATAGTGTCTGGGCATGGTGTCTCATGCCTGTAATCCCAGTACTTGAGGAGGTGGAGGCAGGCAGATCACTTGAGGCCAGGAGTTTGAGACCAGCCTGGGCAACATGGTGAAACCAGCCTAATGCAAAAATTAGCCTAGCATGGTGGCATAGACCTGTAATCCCAGCTGCTCCAGAGGCTGAGACATGAGAATTGCTTGAACCCAGGAGGTGAAGGCTGCGGTGAGCAGAGATCACTGCATTTCAGTCTGGGCGACAGCAAGACTCTGTCTCAAAAAAAAAAAAAAAAAAAAACCTAAAGAAAAGTTTCATGAAATAATATTTTTACTATGTATTTTATATAGTTTCTGTTCTGTTTTGTTAAAGAAATACTGGTTGAGACCTAAATTGATTTTACATCTTAAGCCACAGTTAGAAAAAATACTGCTTGTCCATAGGTGAGCCTCTGAAGAATTTCAAGTGGGAGAATCAGATGATCAGGTAGGTAATGTTGGCAGCAGTATGAAGGCCGTCTGGAAAGAATGGTACCAGAGAGGTAGAAGGACCAGTAAGGAGCGTCTCACTGAACCAAGGAAAAGATGCCTGAACTAGGACGGTAGCATTGTAGATACAGAAAAGGGAATAGAGAGAAGAGAGATTTAGGAAGTAGAACTGATAGAACTTGGTGATTGAATGTAGACTATCACTTACTACCAGTAGAAAGGCCATTCAATTCAAGGTCTATCTGACTTTATTACTCAGGCACTGAAACTTTATTTCTTGACCTTCGCTGAGTGTTCCTTTTTACAATCATGTTAAATATGCTTTTTTTTCTATGCCTCTAATTTTGTATTTAAAACTGTGCTGACCTGCTAAAATTTTAAGTTTTGACCTGATTTAAAATTTGTGATTTAAAAAAAATTTTAAAATTAAATACTCAAGCCTGTAATCCCAGCACTTTGGGAGGCCGAGACGGGCGGATCACGAGGTCAGGAGATCAAGACCATCCTGGCTAACACGGTGAAACCCCGTCTCTACTAAAAAATACAAAAAACTAGCCGGGCAAAGTGGCGAGCGCCTGTAGTCCCAGCTACTCGGGAGGCTGAGGCAGGAGAATGGCATAAACCCAGGAGGCGGAGCTTGCAGTGAGCTGAGATCCGGCCACTGCACTCCAGCCTGGGCAACAGAGTGAGACTCCGTCTCAAAAAAAAAAAAAAAAAAAAAATTAAATTAAAACTTTTCTAAAGACAAGGTCTTCCTCTGTCACCCAGGCCAGAGTCCAGTGGCACCATTATAAATCACTGTCGCCTTGAACTCCTGAGCTGAAGGGATCCTCCTGCCCCAGCCTCCCAAGTATCTGGGACTACAGGCATGCACTACCATGCCTGGATAATTTTTTTTTTTTTTTTTGAGATGGAGTCTCGCTCTGTAGCCCAGGCTGGAGTGCAGTGGCGCGATCTCGACTCACTGCTACCTCCGCCTCCTGGGTCCTGGTTTAAGCAGTTCCCCTGCCTCAGCCTCCCCAGTAGCTGGAATTACATGGACGCACCACCATGCCCAGCTAATTTTTGTAATTTTAGTAGAGATGGGGTTTCACCATGTTGGCCAGGCTGATCTTGAACTCCTGACCTTGTAATCTGCCTGCTGCAGCCTCCCAAAGTGCTGGGATTACAAGCAATGAGCCTCTACACCCAGCTACCTGCATAATTTTTAAATTTTTTGTAGAGGTGAGGGTCTTGCTATGTTGCCCAGACTGGTCTCAAACTCCAGGCTTCTAGTGATCCTCCTGCCTTGGCCTCCCAAAGTGCTGGGATTATAGATGTGAGGCACTGTGCCTGGCCAAAAGAAATTTTTGGAAAAAAATTTTACTTTAAGTTCTGGGATACATGTGCAGAACGTGCAGATTTGTTACATAGGTATACATGTGCCATGCAAAAAAATTTTTTTATTTTAAAATTTATATATCAAAAATCAGATGCCTACTTTATTTTCATGTGCCTGCTTCCCCTACTCTGTTCCATAGAATTTGAATGATTTGCATAGCAGTATGAAAATATTTGTTGAAAGGACATATTCTGGTCTGGGCGCTGTGGCTCACGCCTGTAATCTCAGCACTTTTGGGAGGCTGAGGTGGGCGGATCACTTGAGGTCAGGAGTTTGAGACCAGCCTGGACAACGTGGTAAAACCCTGTCTCTACTAAAAATACAAAAAAAAAAAAAAAAAAAAAAAAGACTGGGCACTGTGGCTCACGCCTGTAATCCCAGCACTTTGGGAGGCTGAGGTGGGCAGATCACCTGAGGTCGGGAGTTTGAGACCAGCTTGACCAACATGGAGAAACCCCATCCCAACTAAAAATACAAAAATTAGCTGGGTGTGGTGGCACATGCTTGTAATCCCAGCTACTAGGGAGGCTGAGGCAGGAGAATCATTGGAACCCGGATGGGAAGGTTGCAGTGAGTGAGATTGAGCCACTGCACTCCAGCCTAGGCAATAAGAGCAAAACTCTGTCTCAAAAAAAAAAAAAAAAAATTAGTCAGGTGTGGGTGCACATGCCTATAATCCCAGCTACTTGGGAGGCTGAGGCAGGAATATCTCGCTTGAACCTGGGAGGTGGAGGTTGCAGTGAGCTGAGATCGAGCCACTGCACTCCAGCCTAGGCAACAGAGCAAGACTCTCTCTCTCTCAAAAAAAAAGAGTATATTCTGTTTATTATACTTCTCTGAAGCTTTGTGCTATAACTGAATTTTATGTTTGTTAATTAGAAGAATACTTTTGAGTAATTTTCTTTGACTTTATTCTCTTTAATTTTTCATTTCTATAATATATAAGTTGATAAAGAGCTTTCTAATGGCCTTAACTTGTTTTGATCTCCTTTAGGGACTATTGAGCATTGTATGATGGTCTTATCTTTTTTTTTTTTTTTAAAGTAATCATTACTAAGCATGAAACCTTTTCATAGTAAAATTGTACCAGCCTTCCCCTCCACATTAGAAATACAGATATATGAGATTCCTACTGCTTCTGCTGCTCCAGTGACTCAGAAGGTATAAAAATATATAATTGAAAACATTACTTGGAGTGATTATAGCATTTTGACTGACTAGGTATCTTACTAGATTGCTTTAGACAACACACATTCTTTGGTTTTCCAGTTATTACAGTACAAAAGTGTAGGTATTTATTACTTTGATAACTATGAAATTTTTTAGAGATGTTGCAATATGTCTCTTTTTTTTTTTTTTGAGACAGAGTCTTGCTCTGTCACCAGGCTGGAGTACAGTGGCGTGATCTCAGCTCACTGCAACCTCCGCCTACTGGTTTCTAGCGATTCTCTTCCTCAGCCTCCCAAGTAGCTGGTGACTACAGGCGTGTGCCACCACATCCAGCTGGGATTATAGGCATGAGCCACTGCGCCTGTTTTTTTTTTTTTTTTTTTTTTTTTTGAGACAGAGTCTTGCTCTGTCGCCCAGGCTGGAGTTCAGTGGCACAATCTCAGCTCACTGAAACCTCCACCTCCTGGGTTCAAGCGATTCTCCTGCCTCAGCCTCCTGAGTAGCTGGGACTACAAGCACTTGCCACCATGCCCGGCTAATTTTTTTATTTTTAGTAGAGGTGGGGTTTTACCACGTTGACCAGGCTGGTCTTGAACTCCTGACCTCACGTGATCCATCTGCTTCGGCCTCCCAAAGTGCTGGGATTATAGGTGTGAGCCACCACACCTGGCCGGACTACCATATCTTCTCTACCGGAAGAGAGATTATATTTGTAATGCTGTTGGTGAGCCTTTTTTTTTTTTTGTTTGAGACAGAATCTTGCCGTGTCGCCCATGCTGGAGGGCAGTGGTGCGGTCTCGGCTCACTGCAACCTCTGCCTCCTGATTTCTAGCTATTCCCCTGCCTCAGCCTCCCGAGTAGCTGGGATTATAGGTGCACACCACCACACCTGGCTAATTTTTGCATTTTTAGTAGAGGTGGGGTTTCACCTTTTTGGCCAGGCTGGTTTTGCACTCCTGACCTCAAGTGATCCACCCGCCTCGGCTTCCCAAAGTCTGGGATTACAGGCATGAGCCACTGCACCTGACTCGCCTTTTGAAATCTTATGGGAGCCAAGGATTGCTGTACCATCACAAAATATTTTTATTATTAGTTTTCTGAGATAGTTAAATAAATGAAGAGGTAGTTGTGGTGAGTGGGGTGTGTGTGTGTGTGTGTGTGTGTGTGTGTGTGTGTGTATTTCCCACCAAAACAAAAGTAATTGAAGAGAATTTGGTGCCAAGTGGTATAATAGGAACTGGGTCTGTTCTTCTTCGTTCTGTTAACTTGCTGTTTGTTCTTGGACAAGTGACTTAACCCCTTTGGTCTTAATATTTTTGTCAGTTAAATAAGGATGCTCGATTAGGTGAACCTAAAGGGCTTTTAATTTTTATTTATTTTTCTGAGGTGGGGGGTCTCACTATGTTGTCCAGACTGGTCTTGAACTCCTGGGCTAAAGTGATCCTCCTGCCTCAGCTTCTTCAGTAGCTGTGACTACAGGCACGCACCACCATGTTCAGTTAAAAAAAAAATAACTTAAAATTATAAAACGTGTTGTATTTTTATACAGTACTTTACAATTAATTATGTTATTTCATTAGATGGCTTGTGTAAAATCATAAACTCAGGTATCACGTATTTGCTTATTCTCACAAGGGCCAAGAGCTTGAAATGAAGAAAAACAGCCTTCAAGTTCCTCTTTAGGACAGTTTTCATAATTATTCCTGACATCTTCATGAACAATTTACCTTGTATTCCCCTTAAACAGTTCATTATGCCTGTAGTCTCATCTTTCACCTTTGTTTTCTTTTCTCTAATCCAAATTGCCGAAGGGAGTGGAGGAAGAGGTGAAGATGTGGAAAGCCCAGACAGTTGGAGAGTTGAGAGAAGGAAGAAAGCAGTTAAGGTCAGAGTACTGAAGTAAGATGGGCCTATACTAGTAATTTATTAATTCTGAGTTGTACCTTGCCAGCCTGAAGCAGAAAGTGTGTTTTATTTTGTAGTAACACTGTAGGAATCCTAGGTGTGAAATCCTTAAGTGATTAGTTGCCTGCAGGAGTCAATAGGCATAGTAGCCCTTAAATTCTTCCAGCTCTGTGAACTGAGCCTAGTGTAGTATCAGTCACATAGACATTCAGTCCATGTTGGGTGAGTGAGAGTCAAATAGTCCTAGAAACTATTTCCTAAATCCTTCAACCCTGTGGGTAACACAGCTGTAGATCATCTTGTTCTCTGTGCCCAGATACTACAGTGATGGAATTATGGGAATGTCAAGACGGAATGACTTCTCTTTGATTCATGAAGCAGCTAATACTCTTAAAACAGTTCCGATTGTGCTGAACAAGCAGGACTAAATAAAATGCTAAGTAAAAATAGTAATGAAAGAAGATTGTAGAGCTATTATGTTAAAAGTAATTTGGGGCCAGGCTCAGTGGCTCACACTTGTAATCCCAGCACTTTGGGAGACTGAGGCAGGAGGATCTCTTGAGCCGAGGCTACGGTAAACTTTGATTGCACCACTGTACTCCAGCCTGGGTGATAGAGTGAAATGCCCTATCTCTAAAAAAAAAAAAAAAAAAAAAAAAAATTTGAGAAATTGATACAGTGGCATCTACCTGGCATGATTGGTGGGAGTGTGGGCCATGCTGGACACTGCAGAAGAGAGAAAGGAACTATTTCAAAGAGGTGCTGCCAACTGTAGATTCTTTCTGTATATATATATTTCCAAAGAAGGCAGATTTTTGGAAGTGTTTATTTTGGATTTTCACATTTTGGATTTTTACACAAGTGTAATCTTGTGTATTTTCCATTCTGTCTGTATCCTGTATTTTGTACTGCCAGAATTCTGATAGCTGCCATGAAGCAGGGCTGTGGCAAGTGGCCAAGTGTGATAAAAAACTATTTTTCATTTTAAAACAGAAAATACAGATGTCAGAATACTTTAAAGAAGTATTTAAAGATAGAGTAGAATGGAAGAAGTAGTAAAAACCTAATGAGAAGATTGAAGGTTTTCCATTTGCTTTGGATGCAATTACATTTTTTGTAAACAGAAGAATACCAGGTTATATCTGTCTTGATCTGTTAGTTTCTCTCTCTTTCCCCCTTTTTCCTCATCTGTGAGTGCTGGTGCTAGACACTTGCTGAACAGACAGGAAAAATTGATTTTCTGGTGTTTTTTTTCTTTTTTGAGAGGGCCCCTAGGGTGTACTTTGTGTGAATATCTGACTAGATATAGATATAGATGTTAATAGTTTGATTTTGTTTCTTTATTGTTTTAACCCCAAAGAAAATGAAATCTTGTTTTCTTTTTATTTTCAGCTGTGACTTAAACGTTAAAAATGCTGTCTAAGCACAGTTGAGATAGTAAAACAGAATTTTAGTGTAACATATTACAGAATTTTGGAATATTCATTTACTTAATGGAGAGCTGAACTCCAGTCAGTGCTTTCTTTAAGTTTAATATCTCATCCTGCATTGGTGTTTGATTCAGAATGAATTCGAGTTCTTAGTGTGGCCAACTGCCACAAAGTTGGGTAAACTTTGAATATATAATGGCTTTATGTTTTGTTTTGTTTTGTTTTGGAGATGAAGTCTCGCACTGTCACCCAGGGTGGAGTGCAGTGGTGCGATCTCAGGTCATTGCTACCTCTACCTTCCAGGTTCAAGCAATTCTCCTGCCTCAGCCTCCCAAGTAGCTGGGACTACAGGCACGCGCCACCACCACACCCAGCTAATTTTTTGTATTTTTTAGTAGAGGTGGGGTTTCACCATGTTGGCCAGGATGGTCTCGATCTCCTGACCTCATGATCTGCCCCCCTCGGCCTCCCAAAGTGCTGAGATTACAGGTGTGAGCTACAGCGCCTGGCTAATGGCTTTCTTTTTAATGATTTCTAGAGCTTTTAACATGAAAAAGTGGAAAATGAAAGGAAACTATAATAGATTTCTTGCCTAAAATGGGTATTCTATGTAAGATGAAAAGTAGAGACAAGCTGAGACCCTTGAGTTATGGATCCGAAGGTCACATCACAGCCAGTGTTAGAAAGTCATAACACTAATGGAAGAAAAGGCAGAAGGTAAACTGATGGGAGTGCTGTCAAAGGAGCTCACTTGGAAAGGCCATTCCATCACCTGAGGGTTTTTTTTCTTTTTTGGTGGAGGTGGGGTGGTCCTTTATAAGGAAGTTACGTTATGTTCAATCAGATGTACAAGGACAAAAATCTTTTATTTTTAAATTATGAAATGTGTCATGTCTATAAAAAGAAGTAGAATAATATAATGTACAACTTTCAGCTTGAGAAATTGAATATTATAATTACTGCCCCCAAGTACCCTTCCTTAGACCTTTCTCCCAAAAGTAACATTCTCTTAAATTTGGTGTTTACCATCCCATGAGTGTCTTTATCTTTTTGCGCTCGTTCTCGCGCGCGCGCTCTCTCTCTCTCTCTCTCTATATATATATATGTCTGTGTGTGTGTGTGTAATCCCATCTTTTTGAGAGGCTGAGGCAGGATAATTGCTTGAACCTGGGAGGCAGAGGTTGCAGTGAGCCGAGATCATGCCATTGTGCTCCACCTGGGCAACAAGAGCGAAACTCTGTCTCAAAAAAAAAAAAAAAAAAAAAAGGTATTACACTGTATGTATCCTTCTGCAAATCTTTTTTTTTTTTTTTTTTTGGAATGGAGTCTCCCTCTGTCACCCAGGCTGGAGTGCAGTGGTGCGATCTCGACTCACTGTGATCTCCGCTTCCTGGCTTCAAGTGATTCTCCTGCCTTAGCCTCCTGAGTATCTGGGACTATAGGCATGCGCCACCACACCCAGCTAATTTTTGTATTTTCAGTAGACACGGAGTTTCGCCATGTTGGCCAGGCTAGTCTTGAACTCTTGACCTCAAGTGATCTGCCTGCCTCTGCCTTCCAAAGTGCTGCAATTACAGGCATGAGCCACTACGCCTGGCCTTTTTTTTTTTTTTTTTTTCTCTTAATACTTAAAAAAAATTAGGCCAGCACAGTGGCTCATACTTGTAACACCAGCACTTTGGGAGGCTGAGGTGGGAGGATTACTTGAGGCCAGTAGTTTGAGGTTACAATGAACTATAATTGGGCCATTGCACTCCAGCCTGGGGATAGAGCAAGACTGTGTTTCTTGTCTTTTTTTTTTTTTTTTTTTTTGAGACAGAGTCTCACTGTGTCGCCCAGGCTGGAGTGCAGTGGCGCGGTCTCCTCTCACTGCAAGCTCTGCCTCCCGGGTTCATGCCATTCCCCTGCCTCAGCCTCCCGAGTAGCTGAGACTACAGGCGCCCGCCACCATTCCTGGCTAATTTTCTGTATTTTTTAGTAGAGACGGGGTTTCACTGTGTTAACCAGGATGGTCTCCATCTCCTGACCTCATGATCCGCCCGCCTTCGCCTCCCAAAGTGTTGGGATTATAGGCGTGAGCCACCGTGCCCGGCCCAAGACTGTGTTTCTTAAAAAAAAAACAAACAAAAAGCAAGAAAAACCTTATTTAGTTGATACATGTGGTTCTGGTTCATTCATTTTTAACTACTTTGGCATTTCTGTCTCTATTTCATATATTTAAACCTCTGTTGACTGACAGACTTTTTGCTGAATATTCTGGGGGACAGGAAAGAGGAATTTATTATGTCATTTTTAAAGTTAGACTAGGAATGCTGTTTTGACTTTCAAAAAAGCCAGTTTTCCTTTTTTGGTGTGTAATGTCCTCGTTTATCATATTCCTGGGAAAATCCTTTGTACTTCCTGAGAGAAGGCAGAGAAGAAGAATGTTTTATTACACAGATGAACATGTCTTGTACGAAATGCAGAGCAGCATCTGCCACAATACAGTGAACTCATGGGGGATTGAGCTGCTGCAGCAAAAGCCTGGGTTACTAAAATTCTCAGATTTTTCAAGTGCAGAAAAGCTGTGGGTGGAAATTTGTTGGCATTAATTCATTGTTTCTTTTCTGTGTGTTTGGAATTATCTGCAATTTGGGTACTATCTGCTTTATTTTGTAAAAGGAGGTGCGCCTTTTATGGTAAAAAGGCTGTTCTTGAATTGTGTCATGGTTTTATGGGGCAAGCAAAAGAAAATTAAGGTCTAGAAATGAGGGGGCGTACTTTTTGAGACAGGTAGTTGGTATGAAATAAATATTTGTTTTAATAATCTGTATGTATTAGTCAATGTTGTATATTCTTACTTTGAAGTCGTTGTTTTAAAAAGACAATCTCTGATAACATTTTTTATCTTCTCAATTTCATGCTGTTGTCTTTCATTTCCAACATTCTTGCAATGGTTTGAGCATTTTTGCAGAGTACACAGGGCAGAGCTTCATTCAGGTTGTCCCTCCAAATGATTTGCTATAGTGCATCAACGAGAAATGCTGAGGCAGCAAGGGAAACACTAATAAATTGGGTGGTTTCCAGGGACTATAGCTAAGGCAAGCAAACACAAGCCAAAATTAAAATGTTAGTTAGGCACCCAGGATATAAGTCTGGCCAGATATGCTATTAACAGTGAATCTTCCATTCTCATGAAATTATTTGAGATCTGTACAAATTGAAGATTGTTACAAATGGTGACCAATTTTAAGCATATTTTAGTTAGGGGTGGTACAATAGTCTTTTGGCTAAAACTTAATTAGAAGGAAAAAATACTTTTGCCTCTTTTATTTGATAGATTCCAGTGCCTGAGGAATGATTAGAACTTAGTTGCCTGTTTGTTTCTTCCATGGTTCTGAAGGGAAAGAGTGCTGGATGGACCTCCAGTAATGGAAGAGTTTTGTTTTTTTCTTTTTTTTTTTTTTGAGACGAAGTCTCACTCTTGTTCCCTGGGCTGGAGTGCAGTGGCGCGATCTCGGCTCACCGCAACCTCCGCCTCCCAAGTGTAAGGGATTCTTCTGCCTCAGTCTCCCGAGTAGCTGGGATTACAGATGCCTGCCACCAGGCCCGGCTAATTTTAGTATTTTTAGTAGAGATGGGATTTCACCATGTTGGCCAGGCTGGTCTTGAACTCTTGACCTCAGGTGATCTGCCTGCCTTGTTAGTGCTGGTTTTCTTGCTAACTACACAAATTATACTTCTGTAATAATTTTCACAAATTATTTTACCTGTGAAAAGTATAGGTATGGGGAGAGGAGATAGTGGTATGTGAAAGGGCCTTTTATATTTTTCTTGTTTTGGAATGATTTCCAATCATTTTCAAACAGAACCCCTACCAAAGAGTTGTGTGACTTGGCAAATGAACCAGAATTTTTAAAAATTTAGTGCTCCAAGGTTTCTAAAGTTTGTAAACTTGTTTCTGAAACTAGTGAAAGCCTGAAACTAGTGGATAGCCTAAGACTTTTTTAATTTAAAAAATATTTCTTATTTCTTCATTATTTGTTAAGGTTCTGTCAGTTTTTTATATTCTGGAAGCACAGAGACAGGGTGAAAAATTTTTTTCCTCTTTCTTCATTTGTGTGTGTGTGTGTGTGTGTGTGTGTGTGTGTGTGTATGGTGTTGGAGTGTCGCTCTGTCGCCTAGGCTGGAGTGCAATGGCACGATCTTGGCTCACTGCAACCTCCGCCTCCCGGGTTTAAGTAGTTCTCCTACCTCAGCCTCCCGAGTAGCTGGGATTACAGGTGCGCTCCACTACACCCGGCTAATTTTTGTATTTTTAGTAGCGATGGGGTTTCACCATGTTGGCCAGGCTGGTCTCGAACTCCTGACCTCGTGATTCGCCCACCGTGGACTCCCAAGTGCTGGGATTAGAGGCATGAGCTACCACGCATGGCCAATTTTTTTCTTCTTTAATCTAAAAATATTTCTAAAAAAATTGGTTTACAAGCTGTTACTTCAGTCCCCCCCCACCACCCCAGCATTTTTTAGAGTTGGGGTCTTGCTTGTTGCCCAGGCCCAGGCTGGCCTTGACCTCCTGGGTTCAAGCAGTCCTCCTGACTTGGCCTTTTGAATAGTTGGGACTATAGGCACACACCAACACAGCCAGCTAACTCCCAATTTTTATATTTGTTGAGCTTATGTGATTATCAAATATTTATTATTATTATTATTTTTTGAGACAGAGTTTTGCTCCTGTTGCCCAGGCTGGAGTGCAGTGGCATAATCTTGGCTCTCCGCAAACTCTGCCTCCCGGGTTCAAGCAATTCTCCTTCCTCAGCCTCTCGAGTGGCTGGGATTACAGGCATGCACCACCATGCCCTGCAAATTTTGTATTTTTAGTAGAGACAGGGTTTCTCCATGTTGGTTAGGCTGGTCTTGAACTCCCAGTCTCAGGTGATCCACCCCCCCTTGGCCTCCCAAAGTGCTGGGATTACAGGTGTGAACCACTGCGCCCTGCCCAAATATGTAATACTTTATTTCTGAAAAAAGTATTTCAGAGTTTCTTACAGTCAATCTGGATTTATTCTAGGTTACAAGTCATTTTTTTAAAAAGTGCTCTCTTGTCCTAAGGGTCACTGAAATAAATAGTGGCTAAGAATGACTTAAACAAGGTCTTTTCAGACTTTCTTTCTTCTTTGGCATTATATGCTGAGGTACCCACATTAGCAGACTCAAGAGGGCCTTTACCTTTGACATTTACTTTACTTTTTTCTATTCTTTTAGGTCTTTCACTACCATTCCTACAGTGATTGGCAAGATATCGTTTCCACCTCACTCTCCATGTACCATGCCAGTGACATCTTAGCTGCTAGAGTGTGGAGCTGGCCTGTGGGAGTCAAGTAAGTGCCTTTTTTACTATTTGGCATGGTTTTTGCTTTGCAAAGCCATGTAGAGGAACTTCTTAAGATTAGTTTTTAAAAAGGCACTTGCTTGATCCTTGTGGGCTGGCTCTTTGCTCCAGCCTGCTATTGAACACTTGGTAGCTAACATGGGGATGAGTTTAGTGAGGTGACTGTTGCACAATAGAATATTTTTACTATGGTACACCCTAAGGGATAATAGATCTGATCTTAGCCTGATTAGACCATATTGGTAAACAACCCCAATAAATCAGAACTGTGCTACCTCAAACAGTTACTCTGGCCTCTTGGAAATTTAATAGGTTATGGATGACCAAGGGTCTGCTGGTGTAAACCGACTAGATTGCATGGAAACAGGGCAGCTCTCCTAGGAAAGCCAGTTACCTTGGCATTTATCTTAATTAATTCGGCTTATTATATGGAAGAAGTAGTGGTTGAGGTTAATCAGGTATGGGTTTCTATGTTTATCATTAAAGTTGCTAAAACCTGGTATCTTACTTTTGCAGGTCATCTTGTAAATTTTGCCTATATAAATTAACACATCCCCTGTATGTCATAACAACCATGTAAGGGAGAGTTTTCCTGCTCTGTCTTAGGTATTGGTGATGTGACCTGTTCACGCAGGGGAAACTTGAACACTTGCAGGTATGTGAAGATCATGATTCATAAGCATTTTTTCCCTGCAAGCAGAACAGTTTATTTCGGTGTGAACTCATGTGATCTATATTGCCAGTTGATTTTTCTGCCCCCGTTACTATAGAGCAGGCCTTGACAAATTGTAGCATAAATGGTTGCTTGATTTTGTAAACAAAGTTTTATTGCAACACAGACATATCCATTTGTTTACAGATTGTCTGTGGTTGCCCTGGCACTATAAGGACAGAGTTTAGTTGTTACAACAGAGACTATATTGTCCATAAAGCCTGAAATATTTATTATTTGGCCCTTTAAGAAAAAGTTTGCCAACTGCTGCTATAAGTGAACCAGACTTCAAATTGTATTTAGAAATAAGCTTGCCAGAACCACAGTTGTTTTCAAATAGGCTTCTAAAGAGAAAACCAGGAAAGCCAAGACCTGTGCCATAATGCTGACTAGCAAGTAAATATTTGCAGTATGTATAGTGGTATGATTGATTACTAATACAAGGTTACTGAAATGGAAAGCTATAATGGCAGTCCAGCTTCTTTATCTTTTCTTTTCTTTCATTCATTTATTCTTCCTCTTTGACACTGACTCTCGTTTCTCTTTCTCTTTTGCTTTCTCACTGGGTATAGGCATTCATTCAGTGGCAGGATGTTACTACAATTATTGGATTCTCTAAAGGTTTTATAGGCTGGGCATGGTAACTCACACATGTAATCTGAACACTTTGGGAGGCTGAGGTGTGAGGATCACTGGAGGCCAGGAGTGCCTGACCGGCTTGGGCAATATAGTGAGGCCCCATTTAAAAAAATAATTAGTTGGGCATGGTAGCATGCCCCTGTAGTTATGGCTACTTGGGAGGCTGAGGTGAAAGGATCGCTTGAGCCAGGAAATTTGAGGCTGCAGTGAGCTGTGATCACGCCATTGTACTCCAGCCTGGATGACAGAGCAAGACTCTGTTCCTTGAAAGAAAGAAAGGACCTCCAGATTCATGGAAGAATTATTATAGTTAAAATACCAGTCAGGGTAATGGAAATTGAGGACGAGAGTTATTCAAGGATCACAGAGCAAATCAGTGTTCTACTACTGAAACCAGAGGGTAGGTCTCCTGCTTCCTTTCCTAGGGTTCCTTTTGCTAGGTCTCACACCGTATTAGGAGATGCTTGTTTTCCCTACTAGTTGAAAGGTACACAGTCTATTTCCTTTCTCTCTCTCTCTCTTTTTTTTTTTTTTTTGGCCCCTGAAGTAAAAGCAAAGACTCAATGATTTAAACCACAAAGATATGGTTGTTAGAGTATCGGTCTTACTTGGAATTTGGATGCTTTTATTGTTTGACGATAACTAGGGGATTGCTTCTTTTTTTGAGACAGAGTCTCGCTCTGTCGCCCAGGCTGGAGTGCAATGGCACGATCTCGGCTCACTGCAACCTCTGCCTCCCGAGTTCAAGCAATTCTCCTACCTCAGCTTCCTGAGTAGCTGGGATTATAGGCACCCACCACCATGCCTGGTTAATTTTTGTAGAGACGGGGTTTCACCACTTTGGCCAGGCTGGTCTCAAACTCCTGACCTCAGGTGATCTGCCTGCCTTGGCCTCCCAAAGTGCTGGGATTATAGGTGTGAGCCACCATGCCCGGCTGGGGTTGCTTCTTAATGAGTCACTAAGTGCTTATAGTATATGCTCAGAAAGGTTGGCTTAGATGGAATAAAAAAAGAAGTTAGAGCCTTGTTCATAATTTTGAAGCTAGGAGCAACACTAAAATTGGCATGGATAGAATGCTTTCCTCATATATCTATGTATCTAAGACCATAGATAGAAAGTATATTTATGTATGTGTATGTGGGTATGTGTGTCTAACAGCTTTAAAAGTGCATCTGGATTGCATTTTGAAAGGAATTTAGCAGGTGTATTGCAATCTGCAGATTATGTTGCAGAGTTTTAATTGGACTTAAAAAAAAATTTATTTTTGAACAATTTTAGATTTACAAAAAAATGGCAAAGATCAGACACAGAATTCCCATATATCCCTCACCTTCTATTATTAACATTTTACATTACTTTGGTACATTTGTTACAATTAATGAACCAATCCTGATACATTATTATTAACTAAAGTCCATACTATATTCAGATTCGCTTAGTTTTTGCCTAGTATTCTTTTTCTGTTCTTGGATTAAAGGAATTTTTATTAGCATGTTCATTGAAATAGGAGACCTTTATATGATCACGTGAAGGTTAGGCTAGTTCTGAAGTCCCTTTCAGTTTCCAAGAGTCTATTTAAATGAGTACAACAGGCAAAGTTCGGACTTGTGTTTATATTCTCCTGTTACATGTTGGGGAAAAAAATTGTTACTTTATCTTATTGATAGTAATGGCTTTTCAATTGTTTCTACATTTTATTTTATTTTATTTTATTTTTTTTTTGAGACGGAGTCTCGCTCTGTCACCCAGACTGGAGTGCAGTGGCCAGATCTCAGCTCACTGCAAGCTCCGCCTCCCGGGTTCACGCCATTCTCCTGCCTCAGCCTCCCGAGTAGCTGGGACTACAGGCGCCGCCACCTCGCCCGGCTAGTTTTTTGTCTTTTTAGTAGAGACGGGGTTTCACCGTGTTAGCCAGGATGGTCTCGATCTCCTGACCTCGTGATCCGCCCGTCTCGGCCTCCCAAAGTGCTGGGATTACAGGCTTGAGCCACCGCGCCCGGCCTGTTTCTACATTTTAGCATCATCAGTTTCAGAATGGGCAAGATGGATTTGGTTACTTCTCTTATTAAGTGTCATATGCTAAATTGCTGGTGAAAATATTCTAAAGTAAATTGCCTCCTTTGGGAATGATGTGGATCAACTATCCTACGTCAATAAGTTTTTTCCCTACTGAAAGTAATTTTGGAGTCCATACTTTCTGATGAGTCTATTAATCATTCATATTTCCCTATGAAGATTTAAAAATAGTTTTTCCTTAAAAGTTCATTAGTTATTTACAAAAGTTGAACACATGCATGCCCTGTGACTCAGCAGTTCCATTTCTAGATTTATACAAAACAGAATTATGTGTCTATATTCACCAAAAGACATGACAGAAATGTTCATGGCAGGACTAATAGTCCAAACTGGAATTTTCCAAGTGCCCATCAGCAGTAGAATAAATATATAATTTGTGACATAACCACATAATGAGTATTAAACGGTGATCAGAATGAACAGGTTACAACTACATATAAAAATGCATGGTTCTCACAAATAACATGATGAACGAAAGAAGCCAGACACTAACAGTGCATGATTCCATTTATATAAGTTCAAAAGCAGGTAAAACTAATCAATAGTGTCAGAAGTCAGGAGATTGATTACCCTTGTTGGGGGTTTGGGGAAAGTGACAGAGGGTATGAAGGGGGCTCCTGGAGTGCTAGTAATGTTCTGTCTCTTGGTTTAGGCATTGGTTACATGGGTGGGTTCATTTTGTGAAAAATTATCAAGTTTATACTTTTTCATTTACATGTTATTCAGAAAGTATATACAAAAAGTATTAAAAGTATTAGCAATTCTGGAAAAAACACAACATTTCACTGTTAACATTTACAGGATATATAGAGAACCAGTTGAACAAATGAACCTTTTATCTTAGAATATATGCTGTCAGAATTATAGCATTATCAAGGTACCATTATGTTACTGGAACCTTTACAGTCTTATTTGTATTATAAGAAGAATAAAGTAGCTGATGTTAATGATCTCTTTTTATTGTAACCAGGTTTTTGAGATGCCCCAAAGGAGGACATCTTTTCTTTTTGGTCTGTTTTGGGTCACCAAGTCAAAACGTTCATCTGTTCTTTCACTACAGTAAAGAATGTTCAGTCAAATAGTTGTGCCTTTGGAATATTCGTGTGTTTGTGAGTGCTGGTATGTGTTCCTTCCCACTGATTGTTACATCAGTGAGTGAGCTGCAGTCTTGGTTGTGTGTGTATTTTACATGTTCTTTTGGCTTTTAAGGTATCACTTAACATAACCAGAATGTAGAATCTTCTTCCCAAACAAAGCCCTTTTTGTGACTTTTCTTATTGTCACTTTTGGTTTTTCCAGTGACTTGAAGATAAATCACCTCAAGCATTTATCCTTTGTATTTCAGACAATACAATTATGTTCTTTTAGTTATTTTAAAATGTACAATTAAATTATTATTGACTATAGTCACCCTGTTGTGCTATCAAATTCTAGGTCTTATTCTTTTAATTATTGTACTCATTAACCATTGCCACTTCCCAATCATTTTTATTGATCGGTTAGTTGATTGATTGAGATGGGAGTCTTGCCGTGTTACACAGGCTGGTCTTGAGCTCCTGGCCTCAAGTGACCCTCCCACTTCAGCCTCCTGAGTAGCTGGGACTGACTACAGGTGCAAAATACTACACCTATCTAATTAAAATTTTTTTTTTGGAGAGACGAGGTCTCACTAGGTTGCCCATCTGGTCTTGCACTCCTAGCCTCAAGCAATCCTCCCACTTTGGCCTGGGATTACAGGCATGAGTCACTGTGCCTGGCCAGTAATTTTTTTTTTTTTTTTAAGGTTTTTTGGCTGTAAGTTTATTCAATGCAAAAGAATCTTCTCCAATTTTACTGAGGTGGCTGACCACGTCCACGACCAAATCCGCCTCTAAACTGGAATTCGGTTGCTGACCCAGCCCCAGCCTCGGCTTTCTTGTCGGCACCAGATGGCACAGCACTCTGTCTGTAGGTATTTCTGTCAGCTTCCCCTCTTGTGAGTCTTGCAGGTCGCTCACCCTCCAGACCTTTAGGCCTAGGGCTGCCAGTCTCTGGACAGCTACGGTGTAGGGTGGCAGGCACAATCTCCGGGGGCGGATGAAGGTAATCACAGAGATACTGGATACCCTCATTGGTAAGGTACCAGTAGAAATGTTTCCAGGCAAACTGTTCCTTCACGTAGCCTCGGGACTTGAGAGACTACGTGGTCTTCATGACATGAAGGTTGGGCACATTCTTGTCTGCCAGCTCCGGGTGCTCAGGCATGTGGACATCCTTCTTGGCCACCATGACTCCCTCCTTAAAAAGGAGTTCATAAATGGCAATCCGGTTCTTCTTAGGCATCAACATCTTGGCGGCTGCAGGGTCCGGAGCTGGGGCTGGAAAAGGCCAGAAATGGTTTTGCTAACCAGTGACTGCTTACTAACTTTCAGGTTGTGTGGCATACCATACATATATGATTTTATTTCATGTATTCTGTGCACCAGTCCTATAAAGTAGGTACTATAATTTCTACTGCTGAAGAAATAAAGACAGGAAGGTCCTATGTAACTTGCCCAAGCTAGTAAGTGATGAAATTAGGAGTTCAGGTATATGTCTCCATAGTTCCCAGTTGTAACCTCTGTCTCCCCACGCTCCTAAATGCCATGAGTAGATTACTGCTTAATCACCAAGTGCATTCCCACCTTTGTCTTAGCCCTTTCATTTTGCAGATCCACTGACTATTAGGCCCTTACTTGTTCCGTTTGTTCATTTCTCATCATCTCACTCTATCCATCCTTCAAGGCACAGCTCAAGTCCCATCTGTTCAGTGATTTCTTCCTCCTCCTTTCCAATTTATAGAATACTCCTTCGCCCTGCCGCACATTTTATACTTTCATTGTGTTGAATCTATCTTTTTATATACGGATGCTTTAGTTTAAACTTCAGATTGTAACCTCCTTGAGGAAGGGGCTTGGATTACAGATTTTACTTGTGTTCTCTGCAGTGTCTTATAATAGATGTTCAATACATGTATATGTTGATCAGTTGAAATGATAATAGAACCCTTAATAACTGAAGATATGTAACGTGCATCTAAGACTCCTGGTTATTTGAGCTTCTTGAAGTACTTTATACATCCAACTAACAGTCTTAATTCAGAACCAGGAATGACATGTTTAGGTTAGAGTTAGATACTGATTTCTAGATAGGAAGCTTAGTAATTGTTGCTACATACTGATCCAAATCAGAATAGTTCTTTGTATCCAGAGCCTGAACGAAAGAGCCAGTAGTGAGACAGTGAGTTGATTACTTCTCACTGTTTCACCACTGGTTCTTTGGTTCAGGCTAACAATGTATCTCACCTAGATAATATTAATAGCTTTCTAATTAGTCTCCCTGCTTTTGTTCTTTCTTACCTGTGGTCATAACTCAGCAGTGGGAATGATGATGTCAGGCAGGAGGAGACTTATCCAGTAGCTTCTGATCTCACTCAGTAAAAGACAAAGTTCTTCAAGGGGCCTACAGGTAGTGACGATAAACTGGCTCTCTGGAAGGGGAAAAGGTTCTGATTTGTAGCATTTGCCTGTTTTACTGGTAAAATTACTCCCACTCTGGCTGATTCAAAGTTCTAGAATGTACAGCAATCTGCTCTCCAGCCAGTATTGGCTTGAGCACATCGCTCTTGAACATTTGGCTCCCTGTCTGACTCCCATCTGCTGCCACTTTCCCTCTTGCCCACTCCATTTTGTGATACTGACCTCCTTGCTATTCCTCAAACATGCTGAACATGCACCTACCTCATAGGATTTTTGCATTGCAGTTTTCTATCATTAGAATGCTTTTCTCCTGAATATATGCAGGTTTTCTTATTTCTTATCCCTCTCAAGTCTCTGCTCAAATCTTATATTCTCAGTAAGGTCTTCCATGATCTCCCTACATGAAATTTTTGTTTTATTGGTTGTTCTGAGATGATTTTAGTATACACTACAGTGTTTTTGTACTCGTCTAGTGCCTTGCTGTAGTGATGCATTACAGCTATTTCTAGGCAGTGTCATCTGTGGATGGGGATAATGGTTATATTTGTTGTTGAAACTTAAAAAGAATCATTTCATTTTGTTTGAAACAAAAATATCTGTGATACATATAAACAAATCAGTTTGGGCCTCTTATTGGTAATTGCAACTTGAATTACTATCCACTTAAGCTCCTTATGGGGAATACAACAATATTTATGGTTAAGTGTACATTTGGTAGTATATTGTTCTCACAGTAATATCATTGTGGGTTTGAAGATCTGTGCTAAGTTATGAAACAATGGAATTTATATACTTTATTTAAAGATAAATTGGGTTTATAAGGAATTCTTGGTATAAGTATTAAAATGTATCAATTAGTATAACATACTGATTTATTATAATTAAAAAAAGGTGTGGGCATCTGAATCCCAGCTATTCGGGAGGCTGAGGCAGGAGAATCACTTGAACCTGGGAGGCGGAGATTGCAGTGAGCAGAGATTGCGCCTTTGCACTTCAGCGTGGGCAACAAGAGCGAAACTCCATCAAAAAAAAGAAAAGGGTATATGACTTCTTATGAACTAGATGCCACCTTTTCCCCTTAACCTCAGCTGTTTCTTTTTCTTTTCTATTTTACCAAGGAACTGTAACCTTGCACTTGACTTAGTCTAGGCGTAGCCAACATTACAATGAGGTAACAAGATTGAGTTGTAGTTATTGCCACTTTTTTCTTTCTTTCTTTCTTTTTTTTTTTAACATTTAACTATTTTTACAAGCAAAATTCTAGTGTAACTAGAGTTGAAAACATGATAGGTATAGTTACTTTTTAAAAATTAGTTTTTCAAGGTTAGTTTCGATAACCCATTTTTGGGGGGAGTTTGATTTATAAATCAAAGAAGAGAGTAGCTTGCACTGAAAGTTGCTACTACTTCCTGTTAGATGATTAAGAAATAGAGACAAAGTCTGTTTCTTTTTTTATGAGGCCTTTTGTTACTTTCTTGGGTGACATTTTAACTAAAATTTGCATTATTTCTTTTCTCAAGACTATTGAACATGGGAGAAAAAGTCTCTTTTTCTTATCAAAGCTTAATTTCCTTTGTTCTGTTACTGTTATGTTTAGAAAATGTTTATTTTTGGCCGGGCGGTGGCTCACGCCTGTAATCCCAGCACTTTGGGAGGCCGAGGCAGGCAGATCACAAGGTCAGGATTGATCAAGACCATCCTGGCTAACATGGTGAAACCCCATCTCTACTAAAGATACAAAAGATTTGCCGGTTGTGGTGGCGGGCGCCTGTAGTCCCAGCAACTCGGGAGGCTGAGGCAGGAGAATGGTGTGAACCTGGGAGGCGGAGTTTGCAGTGAGCCAAGATTGGGCCAGTGCACTCCAGCCTGGTTGACAGAGCAAGATTCCATCTTAAAAAAAAGAAAACGTTGGCCGGGCATGGTGGCTCAAGCCTGTAATCCCAGCACTTTGGGAGGCTGAGACGGGCGGATCACGAGGTCAGGAGATCGAGACCATCCTGGCTAGCACGGTAAAACCCCGTCTCTACTAAAAAAAAAAAAAATACAAAAAATGAGCCGGGCGAGGTGGCGGGCACCTGTAGTCCCAGCTACTCGGGAGGCTGAGGCAGGAGAATGGTGTAAACCCGGGAGGCGGAGCTTACAGTGAGCTGAGATCTGGCCATTGCACTCCAGCCTGGGCGACAGAGCAAGACTCCGTCTCAAAAAAAAAAAAAAAAAAGAAAAGAAAACGTTTATTTTCTAGTCTTTTTTTTGCAGTTGAGTTTTTAAAAATCACCAAATTTGTCAGAACAAAGATTAAATTAATAAACTTAGTTTTCTGTTCGTATATATGATGCTATGATTCTTATTTTTTCTAACATATTCAGAATCATTCATTTTTTAAAAATTTCTATTTTAAAAGTACTAAATCTTTTATCATAGAAAATTGAGATGTACAGAAAAATGGAAGAAAGAAGTGCTACTCAGAGACAACCATTGTTAACATTTTTATGTATTTCCTTCTAGACATTTTTAAATGGAATTCATCTTGCTTTGATAAAAGAATAGGTCATCTTTATATACAACATAAAACCATATAACTTACCATTGAAGATGACTCAAGGAAGAAAAAACCCCATATAACTATATTTTGCTTTTTTTGCTCAGCATTATACAAAATATTTAACAAACTTGTCATACATATTTAATGGCAGCATAATATTCCAGAGTGGCTCTATCAGTATTTGTTCTTGCAATATGCTTTTCAAAATATATTTTATTTTTGCTAGCACATTTGACAGTTGTAAAGGTAAACATTCTTTCCTCATTTTCACCTGATGATTTTTGTAGTTTGTTGCTCTGCAAATAGATTAGGTTACCTCCCTGACCATGTTCTTCTACACTCACAGGTAACAGCCACAAATTGTAATAATGCTATTCAGAACATCCTTAAAAGTTCATCTGTTTCAGATGGTATCTTCAAGAACTTTTAACACAAACTGTCAGATTCTTCTAAGGTCACTGGAAAGCCCATCCTTTTGTCTCTAGATTTGCTTATCAAGAATGTTAAGAAATAGCTTATGATTCTTGAATATAGAAGATATAGTATACTTTAAAAAAATCAATTCTCTGTTACACATGTGTGTTGTTTCCAGTCTTTTGCAGTCATTTGCATTGCTATGGTGAATAACCTTGTGCATTCATCATTGCTTGTGTATGAGTTTATAGAATGTATTCCTTAAAGTAGAATGTATTAGAATTACTATCTGCTTGCATCTTTGCCAACACAATGTGGTACTAAACTTTCTGACTGGTGAAAAAATGGTATCTCAATGAAGCTTTAATATGTTTTTCTTGTATAAGTGAAATTGAGCATCTTTTAAAAGTACTGTCTTTCCCTTTGCTGTGAACTAAAACTCATGTTCCTTAACTCTTGTAGAGATGTTGGTTTTTTCTTTGTAATTTGTGGGAGTTCTTTGTATATTAGGGAAACTAATCCTTTGTGATTTTAGCTGCATTTCTACCCCCCCACCCCCGCCCAAGTTTGTCACTTTTTAACATTTTAAGTCCCTTAAGTCTGAATCTGGACATTCAACTCTTAGGCACATTTAAAGGGCTGTATTACATATGAAAGTAGGGGACTACCTGTAAATGTTGACAAGTAAACACATTATCAGTCTTGAACATATTTGAAGACAACTATGTGGATGAAGGTTAGATTAGATTCATTCTTTTTCTTTATGGAGAAGCAAATTACAGCTCAGCATATGGAAGAATTTTCTCTCATTAGATCAGCTTCAAAATGGAATGGAAATCCTTTGGAATAGATGGATTATTTGTACTATATTTTTTTATTGGAAAGGAGATGCCAACCTTTTCCCCAATTCATTGCACAAAATAAGCACTTAGTGTTGAAGAAGTGAATTTTTGGGGCATCTGGATGGTTGGATTAGCTGGTTTTTAATAACTTCCATACTGTGTTTATTTTTTATTTTTTTGAAACAAGGTCTCATGTGGTCATCCAGGCTATAGTGCAGTGGTGTGAGCATGGCTTACTCTCCTGAGCCTTGACTTCCTGGGTGCAGGGGATCCTCCCACCTCAGCCTCTCCAAGTAGTTGGGTCTACATACACCTGCCACCACACCTGGCTAATTTTTTTTTTCTTTTGAGACGGAGTCTCACTCTGTCGCCCAGGCTGGAGTGCAGTGGTGCGATCTTGGCTCACTGCAAGCTCCACCTCCCGGGTTCACACCATTCTCCTGTCTCAGCCTCCCGAGTAGCTGGAACTACAGGCGCCCGCCACCACGCCCGGCTAATTTTTTGTCTTTTTTAGTAGAGATGGGGTTTCACTGTGTTATCCAGGATGGTTGCAATATCCTGACTTCGTGATCCGCCTGCCTTGGCCTCCCACAGTACTGGGATTATAGGCGTGAGCCACTGTGCCTGCCCCACACCTGGCTAATTTAAAAAATTTTTTATAGAGATGGAGTCCTACTACGTTGCCTAAGCTGGTCTCTAACTCCTGATCTCAAGTGATCCTCTCACCTGGGCCTCTGAAAGTGTTGGGATTACAGTTGTGAGCCATTGTGCCTGGCTCATACTATTTTCATTTAAAAAATATTTTAAATGAAATGTAAGCCAGGTGCAGTGGCTCACGCCTGTAATCCCAACACTTTGGGAGGCTGAGGTGGGTGGATCACCTGAGGTTAGGAGTTCAAGACCAGCCTGACCAACATGGTGAAACCCCGTCTCTACTAAAATACAAAAATTAGGTGTGGTGGTGGGCACCTGTAATCTCAGCTACTCAGGAGACTGAGGCAGGAGAATTGCTTGAACCCAGGAGGCGGAGGTTGCAGTGAGCCAAGATCACGCCATTGTGCTCCAGCCTAGGCAACAAGAGCGAAACTCTGTCTCAAAAAAAAAAAAAAAATTAATCTATATGTTCATACATATTGCCTTTCATATAACTAAAATCAAATTTCTTTCCTCCTTTCTTGCCTGGTTCTCTCTCCTTCCCATTTTGCTCCAAGATAACCATGTCGTATATATATCCTTCCATATTTTTCCTCATACTTGCATGATTATCCTATCTGTTTTTATTTATTTATATATTTTAAGATAGGATCTTGCTTTGTTGCCAGGCTGGTCTTGAACTCCTGGGCTCAAAGGATCCTCCCACCTCAGCCTAGTATCTGGAAATTATTCTAATAGACTAGAAGGTAAATTGAGTTGAGACGAATTTTAATGTATGGCTTTGGGGATGGCGGTTGGAAAATAAAGGCCATTTTGGCAATAGATTTTTATCTTTAAAGTGAGTATCCACTTGGTTGCAAGAGGATTAATTATAGGAATCTCTTCCTCTTGTAGTCTCTCAGCTTGAACAGATAAATATAGAGCACCAGTGCTCAGAGAGGGAATGCTGTAGACAACGTGTGGGTAGCTGCTGTAGTTTTACACAGCAGATAACATCTAGAATAAAGAACAGATGAAAATACTCATTGAGGATTAGTGTTCTTGAAACATCATCAAATGGAACATTCCCTAAGCCTAGCATTCAGAGCCATTCATAATCTTGCTCATCTTGCATGTCTGATAATATCTCCTATCGAGCCCAACATATTTTTCCCTAATCCCACTTTACTCTCTGCCTGCTACATTCATTCCTAGTGCCAGACATTTGTTTTATCCTTTCGAAGATACATCTCTGCCTTTCTACATTCCTGATTACAATCTGTCTTTTCAGTACTCCACTCAAGTGTCATCGCCTTCATGAAGCCTCTTTGCTTTCTCTAGACCACATTGATCCTTTTTATCTCTTAACTCCTAGAGTACTGATACTTTGAATTCTTCGTATTGGTTCCCGAGTATGTATTTGTGTAGCAGTAGCAAGTTTTTTTTGAGTGCCTCTTGTACGGGAAGCACTATGCTAAATATTGGGTTTATAGGAATTAACACGACAGATAATGTCCCTGTCCTTAAGAAGTTTTATATTCTTGTGGGGAGAGACAGCTAATAAATAATTAACAAGAAAATATCAGTAAGAATCTGATGAAAAAATGTATGAAGAATGAATCAGATCTCTTAGTTGAAACGGCAAAGCCCAGTAGTTTAAGCAGAATTAAAAAAAAAAATTTTTTTTTTTAAATCTAATAAGATAGCTCACAGAATCTTCACGGATGCCAGAGAATCAGTCTTGGCATCTACTTAGCTAGGAAAAATGCCCAAATTATACCACTGGACCAAATCATTGGAGACTACTGTTTTTGCCACTGGGAATAGGTATTAGAACTTGTAACTGAGGCCGGGCGCGGTGGCTCAAGCGTGTAATCCCAGCACTTCGGAAGGCCGAGACGGGCGGATCACGAGGTCAGGAGATTGAGACCATCCTGGCTAACACGGTGAAACCCCGTCTCTACTATAAAGTACAAAAAAATTAGCCGGGCGAGGTGACGGTCGCCTGTAGTCCCAGCTACTTGGGAGGCTGAGGCAGGAGAATGGCGTGAACCCGGGAGGCGGAGCTTGCAGTGAGCTGAGATCCGGCCACTGCACTCCAGCCTGGGCAGCAGTGCGAGACTCCGTCTCAAAAAAAAAAAAAAAAAAAAAAAAGAACTTGTAACTGTCTGTGCTGAGTGTGAGATGCCACTGCTAGGACCTCTGCTATTTCTGCTTCTGAAAGAATGCTGATATAACTCTGAAATGTTCTTTAGAATGGATTTCACATGGTGTCTCCATTATATCACTTGCCTCCTAATGAATATCATGTGAATGTGTTTTATTGGCATAATATAGGTCAATTACCTGCTCCCAGTTTGCAAGAGAGGATGGGTAACTGAATTACTAACTTTTATTTTGAGGAGGCAGGACTTAAGGGATGAGAAATTCGCCAAACAAGAAAGGCTGTTTAAAGGTACTGAAGGCCGGGCGCGGTGGCTCAAGCCTGTAATCCCAGCACTTTGGGAGGCCGAGACGGGCGGATCACGAGGTCAGGAGTTTGAGACCATCCTGGCTAACACGGTGAAACCCCGTCTCTACTGAAAAATACAAAAAGCTAGCCGGGCGAGGTGGCTGGCGCCTGTAGTCCCAGCTACTGGGGAGGCTGAGGCAGGAGAATGGCGTAAACCCGGGAGGCGGAGCTTGCAGTGAGCTGAGATCCAGCCACTGCACTCCAGCCCGGGCGACAGAGCAAGACTCCGTCTCAAAAAAAAAAAAAAAAAAAAAAAAAAAAATAAAGGTACTGAATACTTAACTAGTTGATTATTAATAAACTATGGGAAATTTGATACAGTGGAGTGACTGGAGGATTAATTTAGGTTTGAGTAGTCAGAGAAGATTTCTCTAAGTTCATGATACTTAAGCTGAGACATACATGACAAGGAGAAATCCATGTAAAGATATGGGTGAAGAGGAACAATACAGTCAGGATGGCTAAAGGTGACCTCAAGAAACCAAAGGGCAAGATGTCTGCTTATGCCTTCTTTGTGCAGACGTGCAGAGAAGAACACAAGAAAAAAAACCCAGAGGTCCCTGTCAATTTTGCAGAAGTTTCCAAGAAGTGCTCTGAGAGGTGGAAGATGATGTCTGGGAAAGAGAAATCTAAATTTGATGAAATGGCAAAGGCGGATAAAGTGCGCTATGATCGGGAAATGAAGGATTATGGACCAGCTAAGGGAGGCAAGAAGAAGAAGGATCCTAATGCTCCCAAAAGGCCACCGTCTGGATTCTTCTTGTTCTGTTCAGAATTCCGCCCCAAGATCAAATCCACAAACCCCGGCATCTCTATTGGAGACGTGGCAAAAAAGCTGGGTGAGATGTGGAAGAATTTAAATGACAGTGAAAAGCAGCCTTACATCACTAAGGCAGCAAAGCTGAAGAACTATGAGAAGGATGTTGCTGATTGTAAATCAAAAGGAAAGTTTGATGGTGCAAAGGGTCCTGCTAAAGTTGCCTGGAAAAAGGTGGAAGAGGAAGATGAAGAAGAGGAGGAAGAAGAAGAGGAGGAGGAGGATGAATAAAGAAACTGTTTATCTGTCTCCTTGTGAATACTTAGAGTAGGGGAGCACGGTAATTGACACATCTCTTATTTGAGAAGTGTCTGTTGCCCTCACTAGGTTTAATTACAAAATTTGATCACTATCATATTGTAGTCTCTCAGAGTGCTCTAGAAATTGTCATTGGTTTACATGAAGTGGCCATGGGTGTCTGGAGCACCCTGAAACTGTTGTACATATTTCCAAACATTTTTAAAATGAAAAGACCCTCTTCTTGTTCTCCTCACTCTGTGCACTTTGCTGTTGGTGTGACAAGGCATTTAAAGATGTTTCTGGCTTTTTTTTTTTTTTTTTAGTTTGTAAGGTGGTGTTAACTATGGTTATTGGCTACAAATCCTGAGTTTTCAACTGTATATATCTATAGTTTGTAAAAAGAACAAAGCAATCGAGACAAACTCTTGATGCTCCTTGCTCGGCGTTGAGGCTGTGGGGAAGATGCCTTTTGGAGAGGCTGTAGCTCAGGGTGTGCACTGTGAGGCTGAACCTGTTGACTCTGCAGGGGGCATCCATTTAGCTTCAGGTTGTTTTGTTACTGTATATAGTGACATAGCATTCTGCTGCCATCTTAGCTGTGGACAAAGTGGGGTCAGCTGGCATGATAATTTTTTTTTAAGTGCGGTAGTTTTAAAACTGTTTGTTTTTAAACGAACTGTAGAACTCTTCATTGTCAGCAAAGAGCCACTGCATCAATGAAAGTTCAAGAACCTCCTGTACTTGAACATGATTTGCAACGTTCTGTTATTTTTTTTTGTATGTTTAGAATGCTGAAATGTTTTTGAAGTTAAATAAACAGTATTACATTTAAAAAAAAAAAAAGATATGGGTGGAGAGTATTTCAGTAGAGGGAACAAACGAAAAGCCCCTGGTTTGAGATTGGGGTGGGGGTTTAGGGCATGGATATTATATGGTGCTTATACTCTTTCCTTATACTTACAACAGGAAAGAGTAGCAGGATGGCTAATGTGGTGGGAGTGTGGGAGTGAGAGGGAGTATAGTATGAGATAACACTGGGGAGAAGGTTCTGTTTTAACATAAGTTTGAGGACACTCCGCTTATTTCCTTTCCTACTCTGAGAATGACTTGTTGAAAGTAGGGATGAAATTATAGGTATATGGATAAGAAAGGCATTCCTGTGTTATTAAACCCCATGAACTATTGGATACCATGCAGGGACTAAAATTATTTGTATATTTGTTTAGGAGGAGAATAGCATGAGGGATCTAGCAAAGATAAATACTAGAAAGACTATGTTTCTAGTGAGTAGAGGGATGAAGCCTGTTTTTATTCTAGTGTCCAAATCTGGTGGGCCTTGAAAAGAATTGCTTCTTCATTCTTACCTTGGTATCCAGAAACAGTGTATTATGGTTGCAGTTACTTGTATTGTGCTAGCTTTTAGGACTGCTTCAAAATACCAAAGGCTCTAAACCCAGATGTACACTGATAGATCTTTCCTATTAAAGAGTAGCATTATATAGTAAAGTGATAGAAAACTGTATTTCAGGCCGGCCGTGGTGGTTCATGCCTGTAATCCCGGCACTTTGGGAAGCCAATGCGGGTGGATCACCTGAGGTCAGGAGTTGGAGACCCGCCTGACCAACATGGAGAAATGCCATCTCTACTAAAAATACAAAAAAATTTAGCTGGGCATGGTGGCATGCGCCTGTAATCCCAGCTACTCAAGGGGCTGAGGCAGGAGAACTACTTGAACCTAGGAGGCAGAGGCTGCCATGAGCCGAGATTGCGTCATTGCACTCCAGCCTAGGTGACACAGCAAGACTCTGCCTCAAAAGAGAAAAAAAGAAAACTGCTTTTTTATATTCCTTTTAAAAAAGAAATCAGTCCCACAAACACATGAGATAAATTTGCTTTTGGAATGTTAGAACAGTAACCACTCTGATTAAAGTGGTTTCTGCTTCTTGCTCACTCTTTTTCATTTGCGAAACTCAGCTTCTCACACTAGAACAGATAGATTAATACTTTTATACTGTGGAGTGGTATTTGGACTTTAGATGCACTAACAGGACTGTATGTGGTAGTACTCAGAGTTCCTCAACCTTGGCATGACTGATACTTTGTTTCAGAGAATTCTTTGTGGTTGAGATCTCTTGTGCATTGTAAGATGTTTAGTAGCATCCCTGGCCTCTACCCACTAGGTGCCGGTAGCGCTTTCCTCCCTAGCTGATAGCCAAAAATGTCTTTAGACTTTACCCAAATCACCTGTGCTTAAGAACCATTGCTGTGTCTCTCTTCAGCATTCTTTTTTTTTTTTTTTTTTTCGAGACAGTGTCTGGCTGTGTCATCCAGGCTGGAGTGCAGTGGCGTGATCTTGGCTTACCCTTAACCTCTGCCCCTGGAGTTCAAACGATTCTCCTGCCTCAGCCTCCCTAGTAGCTGGGACTACAGGTGTTCACCACCACACCCGGCTAAGTTTTTGTATTTTGAGTAGAGATGCGGTTTCACCATGTTGGCCAGGCTGGTATCGAACTCCTGACCTAAAGTAATCCACTTGCCTTGACCTCCCAAAGTGCTGGGATTACAGGGATGAGCCACCATGCCCAGCCTTTAGCATTCTTTTAAAATTTGTTCTCATATTGGTCCTTTTTTGTTTGTTTGTTTTTTTGAGACAGAGTCTCACTCTGTCACCTAGGCTAGAGTGCAGCACCTATCCACCTCCCGGGTTCAAGTGATTCTCCTGCCTCAGCCTCCTGGGTAGCTGGGATTACAGGCATATGCCACCATGCCCAGCTAATTTTTATATTTTTAGTAGATACGGGGTTTCACCATGTTGCCCAGGCTGGTCTCGAACTCCTGACTTCAGGTGATGTGCCTGCCTTGGCCTCCCAAAGTGCTGGGATTACAGGTGTGAGCCACCACGCCTGGCTTATTGGTCATTTGAAATAATATCTGATGACCACACTGTAGATGTTTTGCTGAGAATGCGTACATGTGAACAGTGTCTGAATGTGACCTCTTTATCCTAAATAGGCAGAAAGCTTTAACATAGTTTTAAAATGAGAAGACAAAAATCCCTTTTCCCATGTGTATATCATTTGGATCTTTCTAATACTTCTTTTGTAAGATCAGATAAGATTAAGTATGCAGCAATGCACTGTGAGCCATGCAGTGGTTGATTCTGCAACAACTTTTCCCCATTGTGCAGCAGCAGTATGGTTTCTGAAGGTTTCAGGTGTGAGTTCTGATTAGCCTAAGCCAGTCGGTTTTTTAAAAATTATTATTATTTTTAGAGAGATGGAGTTTCGCCATGTTGTCCGGGCTAGTGTCAAACTCCTAGGCTCAAGGGATCCACCTGCCTTGGCCTCCCAAAGTGTTGGGATTACAGGCGTGAGCCATCACACCTGGCCCCAGTTAATTTTTTTTAAAAAAATTCTTCTTAGTAGGGATGTGGTCTCACTATATTGCCCAGGCTGGTTTTAAATTGGTCTCAAGTGATCCTCAGCCTCCCAAAGCACTGGATTATAGGTGTGAGCCACAACACCTGGCTGCCTCATTCTTTTTAAGTGGCCAGAAAAAAAAAAAAAAAGATGTGTAGAGATCAAGCCTGTGAGAAAATAGAAACTAACTCCACTTGTTCAGATTTAGATCCTTTTATTGTAGATATCTTGTCACTGAGTACCCAAGGAATGGATATTGGAAAGCTGTAGCTGTCCTTAACTTCAGTGTCAAAGAGTAGGAATCTCCTTTTTTAAAGCAATGGCTTTATTGCGATCCAGTTCACATAGCATAACATTCACCCTTTTAAAGTATACAATTCAGGCCGGGCGCGGTGGCTCAAGCCTGTAATCCCAGTACTTTGGGAGGCTGAGACGGGTGGATCACGAGGTCAGGAGATTGAGACCATCCTGGCTAACACGGTGAAACCCCGTCTCTACTAAAAAATACAAAAAACTAGCCGGGCGAGGTGGCGAGCGCCTGTAGTCCCAGCTACTTGGGAGGCTGAGGCAGGAGAATGGCGTAAACCCAGGAGGCGGAGCTTGCAGTGAGCTGAGATCCAGCCACTGCACTCCAGCCTGGGCAACAGAGCGAGACTCCGTCTCAAAAAAATAAAAATAAAAATAAATAAAGTATACAATTCAGTGGTTTTAAAGTAGTCACAGAATTCTGCAACTGTAACTATCACTAATATCTGATTCCAGAATGTTTCCATCACTGCAGGAAAAAAAAAGAAAAACCCAACAACCCATGTTTAACAATCACTGTCTATTCCCCTCTACATCCAGCCTGTGGCCATCACTAATCTTTCTTATTTCTATAGATTTTTCTCTTCTGGACATTTCATTTGAATGGAATCATATAATACTTGGCCTTTTGTGACTGATTTCTTTGACTTAACATAATGTTTTTGGGGTTCATTCATGTTGTAGGACGTTTTGACATTTTATTCTTGTTTATTGCTAAACAATAATGATATAAATATCCATTCATCAGTTTATAGACATTTGGGTGGTTTTTTTTTTTTTTGCTATTATGAATAATGCTGTTATGAACATTTGTGTGCAGGTTGGACAAATATTTGGACAAATATTTTTATTTCTCTTGGGTATATACCTTTGAGTAGAATTGCTGAGACATAGGGTAATCCTATGGTTAACTTGTTGAGGAACTGCTAAACTATTAACATTTCCCAAAGTGGCTCTACCATTTTTGAATCCCACTAACAATGTATGAGGGTTCCAATTGCCCTGTATCCTCGTCAGCACTTGTTCATGTCTTCTTTATTTTAGCCATCCTAGTGGATGTGAAGTGGCATCTCATTGTTGTTTTGCTTTGCTTTCCATAATGACAGATGATGTTCAGTGTATCTTTGGAGAAATACCTATTCAGCACTTTAGCCCATTTTTAAATTGGGTTGTCTTTCTGTTGTTGTAAGAATAAGGATGCCTTTTTAAAGCTCCTTTTTAATTCATTATGAATCTGGCATCTATTCATTTAGTTCATCTATTTGATAATTCTTAGAATATTTTTTTCAAGCAAGGCAGTTTTGTGCCTTTTTCAGTGTCCTTCAGTTATTTTAAATGCTGGTCAGCAAGTGATTGAACTATAATTCTTAAGAAAATGAGATGGAGACTGTTGATGCGAACAGACAGATATGTGAAAGAAATTATAAAGCACTGCTAATGTAGATCAAACATGATAGGATCTGGTGAACCGAATTAAAGCTCTAGAATTCCTCTGGGAATTTGATTGAGCAGGTAATCTACAACTTCTAAGTGTGTCAAACAACTGCCCTTGGTTTCTGGTATGCTCCTTAAGCACACTTCCTCATCAGGAATATAAGAAACACCTGTGCTTAGTTTTGTAAGGTTTTGTACATAACATTTTGATTATGTATTTGTTTTACCTTTCCTCACCAGGAATTTGGGTTTAAAGAATTCATAATTGGTTTAACTAGATCATGTAGCTATGGTGTACCAACTTTTGTAGCAGCAAATGAAAGCTATTGAATATATTCTTACTTTGATTAAATGATAGGCGAGAGCATCCATGAGATGAAAATGGCTCTTTTGAGTGCTTTTTCTAAATTTAATGAGGTTAACATAATCTTTCAGTAAGAGCGTTTATGTCAGATTAATATTAAATGGAAGAAAATAATAGTGCTGAAAGAAAGGTAGAGAGGGTTGGAAAAAGCACAGGTTTTGGTGCCAGACTGAATTTCAGATCAAATTTTAACTCTCCATTTCCTCTTTGAGTGACCTTGGACAAGGGAATTAATCTCTGTAAACTTCAGTCTTCATCTGTAAAATGGGATGGATTAAATCTATCTTGAGGCTGTGCACGGTGGCTCACGCCTGTAATCCCAGCACTTTGGAAGGCCAAGGCGGGTGGATCACGAGGTCAGGAGTTGAAGACCAGCCTGGCCAACATGGTGAAACCCCATCTCTACTAAAGATACAAAAATTAGCAGGGTGTGGTGGCACATGCATGTAATCCCAGTTACTTGGGAGGCTGAGGCAGCAGAGTTGCTTGAACCCGGGAGGCAGAGGTTGCAGTGAGCTGAGATCGTGCCGCTGCACTCCATCCTGGGCGACAGGGTGAGACTCTGCCTGTCTCAAAAACAACAACAACAAAAGAACTATCTTGTACTGAGGCAGGAGGATTGCTTGAGCCCAGGTATTCGAGTCCAGCCTGGGCAGCACAGCCAGACCCCCATGTCTAAAAAAAGGGAAATCTTGTAAGGTTGTTGTGAAGATAAAATGAACCAATGTGTGAAAAGCATTTCGGGCAGTGCTTGGCACATAACGAGTACTCTGTTGGTGGTACCTGATATATATATTTCAAATACATACATATATATATATATATATTTTTTTTTTTTAAGGAAAATTTAGATAATCTTATATAGCTTAACTTGCAGCATCTACTCAGTCTTGACAAGCCTTTCTGGTAATTTAATTTCACAGAAGGTAGATACAGTAAACCTGGGCCTGCTTTTTTTGTTTGTTTTAAAGAATTAACTTTTTATTATGATGGTACAATATGCTTATTGGAGAAAATTTGGAAAAATTATTTCAAAAGTAGTATTTTTTAAAATTCAGATAATTGCAGTAGGAGTCTGTTAACAGAAACTTTAAAGGGAATGTGGTCCAAGAAGGAAAGAAAAATTCCTCAGAAGTAAATAATAATTATGTTAATTGGAAATTATAAGTAAGAACTAGAAGCAGAGTCTATAAAAACTGATGAATACTACAAAAGAAATTCCTGATTGGGTGTGGTTGCTCACACCTGTAATTCTAGCACTTTGGGAGGCTGAGGCAGGAGGATCCCTTGAGGCCAGGAGTTCGAGGCTGCAGTGAGCCATGATCGAGCCACTGCACTCCTGCCTGGGCGATAGAGCAAGATCCTGTTTCTAAAACAGAAAGAAATAAATTCTTCCTTGCTTCACTGAGATCTAAAATGGACATTTAGTCACTGGCCACATGTGACTTGAGGTGTGTATAGTCCAAACTGCTATGTACTGCAAGTATAAAATACACATTGGATTATTTATGTGTTGAAATAATATTTCCTGTATATTGTGTTAAGTAAAATGTTATTAAAATTAATTTTATCTTTTTCTTATGAATGTGACTACTGGCCTAGTTAAAATTATATATATGGCTCACATATTCTGTTGGACTGCACTGTGCTTTAGGCCTAGTAATACTAATTTTGAAATATTTGAAAATTTAAAGTTAAGATACTGGATAGTGAACCAAGGTTTTAATAATTTCCTTATAAACAGTAACTGTTTTTTTGAGACAGGGTCACTCTGTCACCCAGGCTGGAGCTTGGTGGCCTGATCATGGCTCACTGCAGCCTTGACCTCCCAGGCTCAAGCAATCCTCCCACCTCAGCCTCCCAAGTAGCTAGGACCAAAGGCGTGTGACACCATGCCTAGCTAATAAATTTTTTTTTTTTTGGTAGAGACAGGTCTCACTATGTTGCCCAGGCTAGTCTTGAACTCCTGGCTCAAGCTATTTTCCCGCCTTGACCTCCCAAAGTATTGGCATTACAGGCATGAGCCCGTCTCTACAAATAATTAAAAAAAAATTAATTGGGTGTGGTGATGCACACCTGTAGTCCCAGCTACTAGGGAGGCTGAGGCTGTATTGCCTGAGCTCAGAAGGTTGAGGTTTCAGTGAGCTGTGATCGGGCCACTGCAGTGCAGGCTGGGTGACAGAGAGAGATTGTCTTAAAAAAAAAAAAAAAATCTTCTGTGTTGTATCATGTATCAGAATTTTTTTTTTGATAGCTGAGTAGTATTTCAGTGTTCAGCATTTTTATTAATGACATGGATAGAATATTTAGACTTGCTTTGCAAATCCATATACGACCTGGAATTGGCAATGAAAATAAGTTGTATTGTTGAAGGGTTTTTTTCAGACTAGAGATTGAAAATAGTTATCAGACTGAAAGAATTGACTTAATTGATTAAAACGTATTCAACATTGATAAGTGCAAAATCCCATATATGATTTAAAAAGTTAGTGTTATTGTAAATGGATGTGATGTGGTTTAATAGCAGATAATATGAAAAATACCTGGAGGGTTTCACTTGACAGCATGTTCATCATGAGTCCACCGTGCGATCTGGGCTCTATTAATAGAAGCATGGTGTCCAGAATGAGGACTGTGATTGTCCCAAAGTATTGTGTTCATGTCTAGGTACCTTACTTTAATGGTAAACGTTTAAAAACAAAGGCATATTCAAGAGAGAAACCAGAATGATCTAATGGGAAGGTAACTAGCCACTTAGTATTAAAATAAAGCTGTTGTAAGGTAGAGTGGACTGCCTTGGGAGGTAATCAGATCTATGTCACAGGATTTGTTCAAGCAGAAGCTGGATGAACACTTGGCAGGGACATTGTAGACTATTTTAGTTTCACTAGTTGGGTATAGGAGTGGAAAAGGTGCCTAATTATATAGAATATCTTTGTGGATTTTCAACCCGATATTAATATTTTGTAATCACAGAACATTGCAGGATACTGGGGTTTAAAGTGTTAATAGTGATTGTCTCTAGGGGATGGGATAGGAGACTGTCATTTCCCATGTTATGTACTTCTTTATTTAATTTTAGTTTCTACAATGAGTATATATTGCTCTATTAAAACAGTTGTAAGCACTTGTTTCTTGGCTAGTGACATTGGTGCAAAAAAAAAAAATTCTTGTTTTGTAAATCAGCACAAATTAATACTTTAAAATTTTTCAAAAGTAACTTAGTAAATTAGTATAAACAATTTAAGTGTTTAAAACCCTCAGGCCGGGTGCGGTGGCTCAAGCCTGTAATCCCAGCACTTTGGGAGGCTGAGACGGGCGGATCACGAGGTCAGGAGATCGAGACCATCCTGGCTAACCCGGTGAAACCCCGTCTCTACTAAAAAATACAAAAACCTAGCCGTGCGAGGTGGCGGGCGCCTGTAGTCCCAGCTACTTGGGAGGCTGAGGCAGGAGAATGGCATAAACCCAGGAGGCGGACCTTGCAGTGAGCTGAGATCCGGCCATTGCACTCCAGGCTGGGCGACAGAGTGAGACTCCGTCTCAAAAAAAAAAAAAGAAAAAAACCCTCTGTATTGGCAGATTTGTGTATTCATGGACGTTGGATATATGGACTTTTTTGCCATTGGAAGACTGATTTGCTTCATGAGCCTTTATTCTTTTCTGTAGTTGATGTGGCTGGTGACAGTGAAAGTTAGCTGGGCTATTACAGATCATTCTGCATGCTCAGATTTACCTTCAGCTCCAAGGTTTGGATTATCAGGTAATTAAACAGTAAGATTTACCTTCAGCTCCAAGGTTTGGATTATCAGATAATTAAACAGTAGGCCCTGACCGCTGCTGCCTAGTACCCTTGTCTAAAGGCTTAGTCCTAAAAGGAAATGAGAGTGGAAAAAATTGTTGCATTCTTAGGAAAATATTTCCTTCTAACCCAGACATCTTTTGTTTTTCCCCAGATCGTTCTGTTATATCCCCCAGAGACCAAGGGTTGGCCCTTTATGCTTATTAGGAAAGAAGGATTATGACCAACACTTGCCTCCTGGATATGTTTAGGATAAATGTTGCTAAGCTGCTTTAGTAAATAGATCGTAAACAAAAACTGAGCCACACCTCCTCCTGCCATTATTATCTTAGTAAATGTTTGCTTAGGATTTTGATTACTTAAATGCTGTAGTTCTCTCATGTACTTAAAAAATCTATAATTAAAGAGATGTATTAATATGCTTCCTTTGCCTTAGCTCAGTAATGCCCTTTTGATGATTTTTTGAGCCAGGCATTTAGCAGTCTAAATGGTGGACAATCTTGGACATTGCTGCTTGCTGTCAACATAAAGCTGTTTGGTGTTTGAGATGGTAGTGCTAGGAAAAATGTGTTAGCATTTGCTAAAAGAGCTTTCACAGGCTGGTCGCTTTCAATGTTTAAAAAAAGTTTATATAAAACTGTTTATACTTCACTACAGTGTTCCCAAAAGCTTTCTAGTCTTGTTAGTGAAGCATGTGGGGCATATGAATTGTGGTTTAAACTCTAAATGGCCACAAACATTTTTCTTTAATATGACTCTTAACTTACTTTCTCTAAACTTCAGTTTGATATGTAGTAGTTATTGGTACCATAGTAGTTGTGTAGTTCAAACTCGCCAGTCATGAGTTTTCATTCTTGGATATGTTAGTGTCTTTGAGGTCAGGAAGAAAGAACAGAAGTCACTAATGTTAATAGCAGAAACTTTAACATTATAGGAATAAAAGTGGTAATAATAGATGAGCAGAAACCTTAATTCAAGAAATACTTGTTTCAAAAAATTATTATTCTGTACCTTCTGTGTAAAATGCCCATTACTAGACCTGGGCCCTGGACTTTAAAAGAGCATATAGTCTAGTTGTAATGGATCGATAATTTAAAATGTAAAGGGAGGGGTAAGGGAAGCAGCCGTATATGAATTCCTTAGAAGGAAAGTTGGTGTTATTTTCCCTTTTTCTTTCCTTTTCTTTCTTTTTTTTTTTGGAGATGGTATCTTGCTCTGTTGCCTGGGCTGGATCGACGTGATGCGATCTCAGCTCACTGCAACTTTCGCCTCCTAGGTTCAAGTGATTTTTGTGCCTCACCTCCTGAGTAGCTGGGACTGCAGGTGCACACCACTATGCCTGGCTAATTTTTGTGTTTTTATTAGAGATGGGGTTTCACCATGTTGGTCAGGCTGGTCTTGAACTCCTGGCCTTAAGTGATCCTCCCCCCTCCAGCTCCCAAAGTGCTGGGATTTCAGGCGTGAGCCACCACGCCTGGCCTGTTTCCCCTTTTTCTGTTTCTTACCTTTGACTTGAAGTTCAAGAGTGAGCTGTGTAGGCACCAGGGCAACAAGATGTTTATTATATTTCTAGGAACTCCATATTCTTTCTGCTTTTAAGTTGGCATGGGAGCAGGGATGAGCAGTGGTATTGTTGGGGTTATCTTTAGGTACAATTGCTGCTTTAGTAGTCTTTAGGACTTACAGGCTTTTGGGAGTTAATGCAGCTGGATAAATATTTTAAACGAATGAGAAAACCTAGACCGGACACTGGGAGCAGAGTTACAGTCTAAGTAAAAATCACTGGAAAAAGCTTTCAAATTCTGTTAATATAGCAAAACTAATAATTATAGTAATCAAGAAGAATTTATTTGGGAAAAGTGAAGGGGAAGTTGGAGTAAACTTATATGAATAAGTATCCTGGGGGCTCTGAGAAATTGTTCCCACTCTTTCCTCTTTGCTTATATGTCCAACAAATCAAAAATAGCTTCCTGGAGTGAAGAAGAGAGCCAATCATGTATAGCAATAAAGTAAGTATATCCCACATGCTGGATTTAGCTTTTAGATTGAACAAATGTTAGAAAAGACTCTTTTCCTCTGGTTTGTGCTATTTATTTTAGATAAAATGGGGCAGAAAGACAAAGAGTCTTTCTAGAAAGTTTATGCTAAGCAAAGAAATGTGGATTTTTAATTGTCTTGAGAAAAGAAATGTTGAGTACTGATAGCCATGATGTTGACATCTCAGCCCGTATTTTATTTTGTTTTATTTTATTTTATTTTATTTTATTTTATTTTATTTTATTTTTTGAGACGGAGTCTCACTCTGTCACCCAGACTGGAGTGCAGTGGCGCAATCTCGGCTCACTGCAAACTCCTCCTCCCGGGTTCACGCCATTCTCCTGCCCCAGCCCCCCGAGTAGCTGGGACTATAGGCGCCCGCCACCACACCTGGATAATTTTTTGTATTTTTAGTAGAGACGGGGTTTTACCGTGTTAGCCAGGATGATCTCGATCTCCTGACCTTGTGATCCACCTGCCTCGGCCTCCCAAAGTGCTGGGATTACAGGCGTGAGCCACTGCACCCGGCCAGCCCGTATTTTAATAGTTAAGAGTTATAAATAGCAAAGCCAAAGGAAATGTTATGTAAAACTTACAGTTTCTTATCTGTGGAAATGCCATATTTGGCACCCAGTTTATAATGGTCACTCCTTCTGCTTAAAATCCTCTGTTGACTGTTGCCTGGAGAATGAAGCTTAAAATCTGTGAACTTTGGTATTGAAAGCCCTTGATGGTTGAACTCAGCCTAGCCTTCTAGGCTATTTTTTTCTCCTTTCCTTTTTGCAACGGAGCCTTTTGCTGTGCTAGATTCCTGAGATGTGCCTTATGGTTCTCTGACTTTGTTCGCATCTTTCTGTGTGGGATATCCTCCTGTTCCTTTTCTACTGGTCAAAATGCTCATTTTTTGTTTTTTGTTTTTAAGGCTCCAGCTCTTTTGTTTATACGATTATTAGGACACTCTTCTCATTATTATATTCAACTAGAGCCAACAACATATTTGGGGCTCCCATATATGGGCTTCCCATATATAGGGAAGACACATAGCTATGTGTACTTATACAAAGTGAACATTGTGGTTTAAATGTCATGCCACAGTAATGTGCTATATATTATAGATGTATAGTAAATCATAATTAAGTTACTGAAGTAGAAACTATGAATTGAGAGAGACTAGGTGTAATGTACCTTAAAATTTTTTTGACTACTAGTTACTAATCTTCAAAAAAGAAAAGGCTGGAATGACCAGTTTACATTACTGGGAAGTTCATATATTCGAATTTGTGCTAGACCATTCCTTTCAATGCACTTTAAAAGTAACATTTGGAATTATATTTAGCACAACTGGAATCTCATTACATTGTATTGCATCAAATAGGATTTAAAAAATCTTGTATTGGGAATTGGAAAAGCGATAAAAGTCAGACTATATATGTGCTTTTTTTCCTTTGAATTCCAGCTTAAAAATGTTAATTTTAGTTCTAGGTGAATCCAACATTTTAGTGGTCTTCCTTGGAGTAGTGTTTCAGGCCTTTTTTGTTTATGAAACAGAGAAACATTTTCCATTTTAAAGAAAGCCAACTTCTTATGTTCCCAAAGTCTGACTTTTTCCAGGGGTACTGCTTTAGAGGTACGTGATTATTCAGCCTCTTTCCTCTAAAAGTAGGCTTGGTATATGAAGTTAGCCAATGAAGAATATTAAGATTTTTTTTTTCTTTTTTCTTTTTTTTGAGACCAGGCTGGCATTCAGTGGTGCGATCTCGGCTCACTGCAACCTGTGCCTCCTGAGTTCCGGCGATTCTCCTGAGTAGCTGGGATTACAGGTGCGCACCACCATGCCTGGCTAATTTTTGTATTTTTAGTAGAGATGGGGTTTCACTGTGGTTGCCAACTGGTCTCGAACTCCTGACCTCAAGTGATATGCCCGCCTCAGCCTCCCAAAGTGCTGGGATTACAGGCATGAGCCACCGTGTCCAGCTGAAAATTAAGATTGTTATTTTCTTCTCTTATGATCCCATCAATCATTGTCTTTTCTCCTTACTGTGTGTTGGTTAATAGCTCTCTTGCTTACTGTTCTGTGGCCAGCTGTAAAAAGAGTGCCATCGCTCAGTGGCTCACGCCTGTAATCCCAGCACTTTGGGAGGCTGAGGTGGGCTGATCACAAGGTCAGGAGGTGGAGATCATCTGGCCAACATGGTGAAACCTCATCTCTACTAAAATATAAAAAGTTAGCCGGGCGTGGTGGGGTGCGCCTATAGTCCCAGCTACTTGAGTGGCTGAGGCAGGGGAATTGCTTGAACCTGGGAGGTGGAGATTGCAGTGAGCCAAGATCACGCCACTGCACTCCAACCTGGCAGCAGAGCGAGACTCTGTCTCAAAAAAAAAAAAAAAAAAAAAAAGAGTGTCATCTTCATGATCTTCTCACTTCTAGTGTGAACCTGACTCTTCCATTATCTCAAGATAGGAAGCCCCATAATTTGTTAATAGTGAAATGACTAGAATGTACTATTAGAAATAGTTTCCGAAATTGAACTTATTTGTCAGTTTTGTTGGAATGTCTTGAACAATGAAGCTTCAGAATTGTGATTTTTATTTCTGTATTTCCTTCTGACTTCTCACTCGTATTCCTATTTATATTTTACATGTTGTTTGTTTTCCTGATTTCTGATTTTGATTCCAGTAGGTCATAAGAGCTAATGTAGTACAAGGGTTGAGTTCAAACCAGCAGGTGCTATGAGTCATTTGCTCCTTTGCTGGGGCAGCCAGTGTGCTGCTGTTAAGTGTGGCTGTGTCTCAGCTCTCAGGAAAGATCCATTTAATCCAATTGTGACAGAGGGGAGATGAGAGCATGGATCTGAGAGAAAAAGTTTCTAAATCTCATAGGCAGAGACTTCTTGGATACATAAAAAGATTCTAGCTGTGTTTAATGTAATATAGGCTTTTCCATTGTATTTTAATAGTTATTAACAATATATTAATAGTCATCCATTTACTTATAAATATATTTAATTGTAAACAATTAACAATCTTTTTTTTCTCAGATACAGTAGTTAATGAGTTTATAATTGAGTCTTGAGAGAATAGCGTTTTTTCTTTTTTTTTTTTTTTGAGACAGAGTCTCACTCTGTCCCCCAGCCTGGAGTGCAGTGGCACGATCTCAGCCTACTGCAACCTCTGCCTCCTGGGTTCAGGTGATTCTCCTGCCTCAGCCTCCCAAGTAGCTACGATTACAGGCACCCATCACCAGACCCGGCTAATTTTTTGTATTTTTAATAGAGATGGGGTTTCACCATGTTGGCCAGGCTGGTCTCAAACCCCTGACATCAGATGATCTGCCCACCTTGGCCTTCCAAAGTGCTGGGATTAAAGGCGTGAGCCACCGTGTCTGGTGAGAGTAGCATTTTCTTGACCATAACTAAATACAGATTTCAATAAGCATAAGCAAATTATGTCAAAAATATGTCCAATTTACTGGCATTTACTGAAAAGGATAAACATAGAGAGACAGTCTTCTTTTGACAGTAGAAGATATTTCCATGCCAAGTAAAGCGAGAGGCATCTTAACAGTGAGAAGAGTGTCCATGTTCCCTGTGGTTAGTAGCCACTAGCGGTAACATTTCCTGTGTTATGCTGCCAAGCTGATGATGGCTTGTAGGTTATGTATATCTAAAACTTATGTCTGATTAGTCTTCTATCCTTTTCTGTGTATATCATGCACTGCAAAACGACATTGCAGTCAACCATAACCTGCATATACGGATGGTCCCATAAGATTATAATGTCGAATACTGTACCTTTTCTATGTTTAGATATGCAAATATTTACCATTGTTTTACAGTTGCCTATAGTATTTGTTACAGGAACATGTTGTACAGGTGTGTAGCCTCGGAGTAATAGGACATACCGTATATCCTAGATATGTAATAGGCTGTACCATCTTGGTTTGTATAAGTACACTGTGATGCCTGCATAATGATGAAATTGCCAAAGAATGCATTTCTCAGAGTATATCCCCATTGTGAAGGAGCACAGGACTGCACTCTGTCCATCTTTGTCATCACAGGATTTTTTCAGACTTGCAATTCTATTTTATTTATACTCTGTTGTGTTGCCATTTCCCCCTAGAGCTTCTCCACATTTTTATATATCATCCAGTTATTTTTTTAGACTTAAGTAAATAATGCTCAGAAACGAATATGATTCTTATAGCCTTGGTTTTCATGTGTTCTTTGGATGCTTGCACATTTATTGGAGAGAGTGATTGTGTGAAAATCCTGTCTAGTAGTATTTAATTAGGACAAAGTGGAAGATAAGTTAAACATGTCTTGCCCCCAAACTTTCACACATGTAAGTGTGCCTAATAACGAAGAGCTATTAATTTTAAGAGTATGTGGCCTATGGGCAGGGGCTGGCCATAGTTATCTATCTAACTATAGATAAATTGCAGGGATTGATTATACCCCTTAGGGGAGACAGAAAACACCAGGGAACCCAAGTTAGGAAAAGTCTTTCTCCTGAAGATGTAATTAGAATGGCAACTTGCTCTTTGGGCAGCTCCTGAGGTGATTTCTAGGGGGATGCAATGCTATAAATGCTGCTAGGGGTTTTATTCAAGGTAGAAAGTCAGGGAAAGGGGGTAAACAACTACTCTATATTTGGTTTTGGTATCGAATGGACACATGAGAGTGTGTGAGAGACAGCAGTGAGAGAGTATGAGAGAGAAGGTGAGGGAGAGAGAGAGAGAGGAAGAGACTTGACCATCATGTTGTATTTATGGCATTGCCCTGTCATTAGCTGTCTAGAGAAAAGTGAGGGTTTTTGGGCCAGGTGTGGTGTCTCACACCTGTAATCCCGGAACCTTGGGAGGCTGAGGCAGGTGGATTATCTGAGGTCAGCAGTTCGAGACCAGCCTGGCCAATATGGTGAAACCCCGTCTCCAGTAAAAGATACAAAAAAAAAAAATAATAAAAAAAAAAAATGTGGGCATGGTGGCGGGTTCTACTCGGGAGGCTGAGGCAGGAGAATAACTTGAACCTGGGAGGCAGAGGCTGCAGTGAGCCCATATTGCACGACTGCACTCCAGCCTGCGTGACAGAATGAGACTCCATCTCAAAAAAAAAAAAAAAAGGGGGTTTTGGAGCCCCTTTAATATATGTATCTTTATGGGGGAGATAGTAATATTCATTAGAATTAATTCCTTTATTCATTTACTGAATACCTACTGTATATGAGACACTGTTCTAATTATTAGAAGCTTTTTTTCTGTACTTGTACAATTAAGGTGCTATGCAAGTCATGTTTCTACTTCTAGAAGGTTGTGCAAGTTATGCAGATTAGTGTATTATGAACTTAGAGGCAAATGAAAGAAACTTCAACAAATACAGATTAATTTTTCTTTATCACCTAGAGGGGTGGATGCTTTCATTGGAAGAGTGGCTATGAGGAAGTCATGGAAGATTTTTATTGGTATGATGGAATTTGAGACCAACTAATTAGACTTGAAAATAACCTTAGTTCTGCATAGTATATTTCTATATGAAATTCTCTTGGTGCCTGACGGCAGCTGATTCTGAGAAGCTGAGGAGGATACTGTTCTGTGGTATAATTAAACTCTGCCCCTCTTTCCAGAAATCCAGCCATTTGTGTTTTGTAGGTTATGCTGTAGCTCATCATTTTCATGTCTCTCCCTTAATAGTTTATATATATGTGTGTGTATTTATATGTATTATAACATATATATGTTATTTACATACATAAATAAAATATACATGCATCTCCCTGTTAACCCACTCTTAATATAGGAGGTATTTTCTATATAGTTTATATTCTTTCTCTATATTATGGAATAACTATATATAACTATATAGTTGATCTTTTGGCTTCATTTTTCAGATATCTGAAGATGCTTTTTTTTTTTTTTTTAAAGATTTTTGGGTGGGTAATGTTTTGGAGAACTTTAGCAGTAATGTGCTATTCCTACTTAGTGACAGACTGAATGCAGGCTTGATTCATAGATTGACTTCATTTTGCCAACTAGCTTCTTAAATGCAGAGGAGTTTGGTGGGGAGGAGAAAGTGCTAGAATTTTTGGCTCACTGGCCATAGCTTTGGAGCAGAACACAGAACAGCAAGGGTAGACTAACTTCATTTCGTTAACTAGTTCCTTAAATTGGTGTGCACCTGTAGTCCCAGCTACTCAGGAGGCTGGGGCAGGAAAATCGCTTGAACCCAGGAGGCAGAGGTTGCAGTGAGCTAACATCGCGCCACTGCACTCTAGCCTGGGCGAAAGAACAAGACTCTGTCTCAAAATTCAGGAGTTTAGGGAGGAGAAAATACCAACAGGTCACAGCTTTGGTACAGAACATGAAACAGCACAGCTGGTAGTTATTCAAAAGGGTAGGTCTGCTCTCCTTTCTTAAAAACATCTGGTTCTGCCAGCTCTCTTTGAGCTACCATGCAGACTTCTTACTGCCAGACCTGTTTCTGAGTTGGAGATCATTAAAGGAATGGTTAGATAAACCTCTGGGGTCAGCAGATAATCCCTGTGTCACCAGTTGAGATTTAATTTTTTTGTTTTTTAAACCTTTGGGTGTTTAGTATAAGATAGAGGTTTGTTTTTGTTTTTGCTTTTTTGGTTTTGGTTTTTCCCCTTAATATGGTCTACTCCTCAGCTTTTCCTTTGGATTTGTTTAATAAGGCCCACAGATAAGTGTTTCCTTTTAATATTATAAAATTGTTTTTGGGTTAGTCTACATGCATTAAAAAAAGCCTATTTATAAACTCTCAAGGCTTATGGACAACTTAGATCAAAACAATTCAGTTTTCTTAAAGCAAGCATGTTTATTTCTAAATATTCAGATTTTACATTTACCTAAAGTTAGTTTTTCTTCCAGTGGAATACTATTCAGATTTTTTTTTTTTTTTTTGAGATGGAGTTTCACTCTTGTTGCCCAAGCTGGAGTGCAATGGCGTGATCTCGGCTCACTGCAACCTCTGCCTCCCAGGTTCAAGCGATTCTCCTGGCTCAGCCTCCTGAGTAGCTGGCATTACAGGCGCACACTACCGCACCTGGCTATTTTTCTCTATTTTTAGTAGAAACAGGGTTTCACCATGTTAACCAGAGTGGTCTCAAACTCCTGACCTCAGGTGATCCACCTGTCTCGGCCTCCCAAAGTGCTGGGATTACAGGCGTGAGCCACCGTGTCCAGCCACTATTTGGTATTTTATGCTTAAATAGCTACTATAGCATGCTACTTTCATCACAGGGATATGGCAAACACATAGAATTTTCTCATAGTACAATGTTTTCACCGAGAGTCTTTTTTCTTGTTTATTTTTTCCTTTGCCATATATTATAATTTGGTATATTATCATATATCATTACCATAAAATGATATATTACCATTATGTGGTAGTATACTACGTATCGTTGCATGGCCAGACTTTCTCACCAGAGTCTCAGTGTCTTCCTGTGAAAGCATAGTCAGATGTCACACTTGGCTAACTGTTAAAAAAAAATTTGTTTTTATTGTGGTAAAGTATACATAACATAAAATTTACCATTTTAAATAATTTTTAAGTGTATAGTTCATTGACATTAAGTACTTTCATGTAGTTGGTGAACCATTACCACTATTCACCTCCAGAATGTCTTCATTATTTTGTACTGAGTGGCTATTTTTAATGTTTCTAGGTGGAAGGGCATCCCAGCTGCTCCTGCCTGTGTTTTGTTTCCGTGCATCCAGTTTTTCTTGCAGTTTGGTGATAGTGGACATACTTGTCCTCTTCTCATTTATTCCCTCAAGAAATATTTGTTGAGCGTCTTTTGTGTGTACAGTATAGCGTGAAACCTAGTGGAAAACTATGGTTATAGTATTCGAATATAAGATACCAGCCACACTGGCGTTGCAGTAATTTTTAAGAAACCAAAAAGAAAAGGCCTCCATGAAATATTCGAATTATAGTCAGGCTTAAAATGAAAAAATATTTGAGCAGAACCTCCAAGTCACATCACATATCTGGAGAATCAGAAGTTTTTTGTGGTTGTAAAAAAAAAAAACAAAAATTTTTTGTACAGGCGTTTTAACTTGAAGTAGACACGTAAATGTCATCTGTGTGTATGTAAATACTACCTCCCTTTTCAGTTGGATAAAACTGACTTAAATGCTCTCATTAAGTTAAGTGTTTGAATTGTATCTATTAGAACAGTTTCCTAAGCAGCAAGCCCGAGACTGTTAATTTCAGGCCTTCTTCTGGTTCTAGGGTATGTAATAAGACTTCAGTGTTTGAAATGTCTGAAATTGTCTCCAAATAGATATTACGGTAGCTCTTATGTGTTTGGGAATTCTGTGCTAATTGCATAATTGTAATGTTTAGCAGCCATCTGAAATGTAAACTTAATACCAAATTTGTTATAATTGCTTCCATGGAAGGTAACCCAGGGTTCAGAAAAAAAAAAACAACTTATTTGGACTTTAATCCCTGCCAACTCTGAGATATCAAGACATGTAGTTATTATGTAGTGAGTTGAGGAAGTGACTAATTTATGATCTCTATCTAGAGGTTTGGTAAACACTTCGTAGTAGGTTGCTAGGCATGAATTTAGTCTGTTTGAAATTTGGAAATATAAATGTAATCTGAACCTAACAGTGAAACTGTTTAGGCCTTTTCAGCCTAACCCTGGAAATGTGACCAAAACCAGCTAAAAATATAAACTAAAAATATAAGGAAAAGTTTAGGGACTAGATGCAGGGCAGAGGTGCTGATTTTTAACTCTGGTTGCTTCCACTTGCTGCTTTTAGTCCATGTTCAGTGTCCATGTTTTGCTTCCTCATTCCTTGTTGCATTCCTTCTCTATTGCCATGGGTTTCCCAAGCTGGCATAATGGTCTTCCAAAATCCACTGTTGCGTTGTTTTCAGGTATTTCCGGGATCACACATTGTCTATACAAATGTTATAGATACTTAATACATTCTTAGAGGATACATTCTGAACCAGAAAAGTAAGGAGTAGTGCATTTTAAAAACTTTCTGAGTTTTTGTTGGTTTTCTTTTCTTTTTGTTCTTTTAAAAAATCTGTTAAGGAATGTATAGTGCTTGTTATGATGAGGTAATAAGGACCGTGCTTGTTACAGATAATTTTGTGACTTTTGCACTTTGCTGCAATCGTTGTTATGCCTGCTACTGGTAATACGAAAATTATTTTGGAAACACATCAAAACATAGAAATAGGTCAGGCATGGTGGCTCCTGCCTGTAATCCCAACACTGGGAAGCTGAGGCAGGAGGATCGCTTGAGCCCTTGAGCCCAGTCGAGGGAACACAGGGAGACCTTGTCTCTACCAAAAAAAAGAAGGAAAAAAAATAAAAGAGCTAGATGTGGTGATGCGCATCTGTGGTCCCAGCTATTCTGGAGGCAGAGTGGGAGGATCACTTGAGCCTGGGAGGTCGCAGCTGCAGTGAGCCATGATCATGCCACTGGCTTGACGGAACAAGACCCTGTCTCAGAAAAAAACAAAACCAAACCAAACCATGGAAATATAATATGGCCATATATTTAATTTAAAATATTTTAGTAGCCATATTTTAAAAAGTGAGAAGAAACAAGTAAAATTAATTTGAATAATGTATTTAACATAAAAATATTTCACTATGTATTCAATATAAAAATTATTAATGAGTTATTCTCTTTTTCAGTACTTAATCTTCAAGAATCTTACCACAACCTTTTTTTTTTTTTTTTTTTTTTTTTGAGACAGAGTCTCGCTTTGTCACCAGGCTGGAGTGCAATGGCACGATCTCAGTTCACTGCAACCTCTGCCTCCTGGGTTCAAGTGATTCTCCTGCCTCAGCCACCTGAGTAGCTGGGATTACAGGTGCCTGCCACCACGCCCAGCTAATTTTTGTATCTTTAGTAGAGATACAGTTTCACCAGGTTGGCCAGTCTGGTCTTGAACTCCTGATCTCAGGTGATCCGCCCGTCTTGGCCTCCCAAAACCCTGCTGGGATTATAGGCGTGAGCCACTGCGCCAGCAAACTGTCTTAATTATCATTAGATTAGACACATTTTAAGTGCTCAATAGAGCATGTAACTGTCATATTAAACACTGTAGATCTGCATTTTATTATCTTTTCCCCATCAGATCCATTAACAAGGAGTGATAAGTAATAACTTTTTTCCTGTCTAGTGAACTATCCAAAGTGAATGTCAAGGAGATATAATGGCTGAGCGAGGTGGCTCATGCCTGTAATCCTGGTTCTTTGAGAAGCCTAGCGGGGAGAATCACTTGAACCCAGGAGTTTGAGACCAGCCTAGGCAACGTAGCAAGACCCTGTCTCTACAAATAATGAATTTTTAAAAAGGAGATATGAGGAGTCTGGTTAATTCATTCTCTGAAGAAATACTTCGTTGTTTAAAAAAAAAAAAGATAAACCAGGAAGGACATCCTGGTCCATGTTTGTTACAGTCTCAAGAAAATAATTATAATTTGAAACCTGTTCTTTCCTTGACAATGGTATTACTTTAAGGAAACAGAAGTAAACTTTCCATCTGAGGATTAAGATGTTAGGGTCATTTAGCTTCTCTAGAATTTGCCACGCAGCATCCTAAATTGGGATGAAAAGCACTTACTCTTCCACACTATCAAATAGCTGTAAAACTTGAGAATGTTGGATTATGATGGCTCATGCCTATAATCCGAACACTTTGGGAGGCCAAGGTGGGAGGACTGTTTGAGCCCAGGAGTTCAAGACCAGCCTGGGCAACAGCAACATGGTGAAATCCCGTCTCTCCCAATAATTGAAAAAAAAAAATTTTTTTTCTGGTCATGTCTGGTCACAGCACATGTCTGTGGTCTCAGCTACTTGGGAGATAGAGGTGGAAGGATTGCTTGAGCCCAGGAGGTCAAGGCTACCGTGAGCCATAATCATGCCACAGCACTTCATCCTGGATGACTGAGTGAAACCTTGCCTCTAAAAACAAAAACCAACTTGAGAATGGTGACATGGGTAGAGATTTTAAATGAGTGATTTATTTTTCTTCAACCTGACTGATAGGAGCTTTTCTTCTAAGGTATAAGGTATTTACTAGAGTGTGAAGCTATTTATATGCAATTATATAATGCAAAGAATAGAATTTTATTAGCTTATAATTACAAAATAAATACAACACATTAGGTTGATCAAATTAAATTTTTCTGCCTTTTTTGGCCTAGTATAGGGATTTCTGTTTATAAGGACTGCTTTCTATGTCTTGGTGATAGATAAGAATTAAAGGTTAGGTTCTTAAAGGGGGTTAGGATGGCCATGTAAGTCACCTCTAAATTACAGTGCCTTTTGAGTGAAAAAGAGTGCTGACAATAAGTACGTTACAGGAGTAGGTGTTAAGCTGGACTATCCCAGGCAGATTGGGACATATGGTCACCCGAGTTAAAGGGTGCTATTGCAGCTTTGCTACCTCCTTCTTTTTTTTTTTTTTAATGGGACGGAGTCTTACTCTGTCGCCCAGGCTGGAGTGCAGTAGCGTGATCTCAGCTCACTGCAACCTCTGCCTCCCAGGTGTCTTAATTTAATTTAGGAGAACTAAATAAACATGAGGCCAAAGTACGTAAGAAAGTGGCAGTCTTTTATTGCAAATATGCACACACTCTTGGGCGAAGTTCTCCGGTCCTCAGGTATGGGGCCAGGGAAGTCGCGCTGGCGCTCTTGGGTGAGGTTCTCCAGTCCACAAGTAAGAGGGGCCGAAGAAGTCACACCGGCTCCTGCTGGTGGTGGACTTTTGTGCATTGGTACTGGAAGGGGGAGGGCAGTGGGCGGGATAAGGGCGTGATAGGGGCGTCTCCGTAGGCGTGGCCGGGTAAATTTAGATCTCTTTGGATTGACGTCACCTGGCGCATGCTCAGTTGATCTGCATCTTCCCGGGTGCGGGCTGCATTTTCCCGCGGGTGGGAAAGTTGGTGATGAAGAACCCGGAAACAATAGGTACTGCTCCATCTTGCTCACCTTCCTTCATTTTGTCCCTTCTCCCTCACCCAAACAGTCCAACCTCTTATTTATTATAAGAATTTGGGGCGCCGTTGTCTGTCTGGCTGCTTCCTGCTGTTAAGGGGTGTAGTTAGGGTCTGAGGTTGGCAGTTGGGTGTAGGGATGCAGGAGCATTTGATTGAAGGTGACTTGGGTGATTTCTTGGACCCTGGCTCAGAGAAATTTTATTAGAACGGGAGCAAGACATAACATAAGACAGAGAATTAGTATGGGAATTAGGAATGGAAGCATCTGCTGTACTATAGGCAGCAGCCATACTGGTGGTCCGGGGATTAAGGGGGCATTAAATTGTTGAAGCTCCTTTTTGATTTTGTTTAATGTTTGGACGTTGGTGTCAACCAGGCCTGATTCATTTATGTAGTAGCAACCCCTGTTCCAAGTCCTGAGGCTATTAGGGATGATGCTAGGGAAACCCCGATAACTAAGGGAAGAAAAACGACCCGTTTTTGAATTTTATTGCTGGAAGTGGTAAGCTGTGAAGCTAGCTTGGACAATTCTGCTTTGCCATATAGGGTTAAACTAGGCACTAAAGACACCGGAATGCAAAGGGATTGGGTGATGGAGGTGGGGTTAAGAGTTTTAGATAAAGTTTGGTTACACCAGAAGTAGCTGCCAACAGGGGCCGTCTGGGTTCCCTTGGGAGCTTGGGTGTGATTACACCATGAAGAGTTGGGAGTAGAGTAGCAAAAAGGAAGGGTTTGACTCTGTGGATTACGGTATAATGGGACTTGAGGCAAGGATGTTGCTTGAGAGGAGCTGGTAGAGTCGGTGGTGATATTGAAAGCAGCTGGTAGAGGGACTGCCACTAAGGGAGCTTTTCTGAGTACAGCGCAAAGGAAGCAGTGGGAGAGGTTTCTTACTCCAGCAGCCTGGGTTAAGTCCCTGGCGAATAAGTGTTAGCCATGAGAATGGTTCCTCATTGTTAGGGGGGCTTCTGTATTTTTTTGTTCATGAAATTTTACGGCTGAGGTTAAATTTTGTAGGGTCTGTACACCCTTAGGAAGTTGTACTTGCTGAACGTATATTCTCTTTACCTGGATGGTTGCGGTGGGATATGAGGAAGAAGATGATGCATATAGTCCACCTTTTACTCCCTGGGCCCACCGAGGGTCCCAGGGATCATTAATAATAAGACTATATGTTTCTGGCGAAGGGCTTTGAAACATGTTCTTATGTTGGGATTGTGCACTGAAGTCATACAAAGGATGGATTTTGCAGTAATTGTATGGACACCCTAGGTTGGTTTCTTGCCAGTACTTACAATTATATTCTGTTTGGTCATATGAGAAACATATGGCCGGGAGGCCTCCAGTGATGGAACTTAGGGAAAAGCTTAGGGAGAGGGCAGATTGACAGCCCTGGGGGGGAAATTCTGCAGTGCCCTGCATGAGCGAGTGTACCTGGTTGTCTGTAGACCAGGTTTCAGTTATAGAAAATTTCTATACAAAGTTAGGATTAGTAGGAGTAACTAGGGGGATTAGAGTGAACCATAATAATGGTGGCAAAAGTGTAGAGAGTAAGTTCAACATTGCTGAAATCACAAAGGGCACCCTGCCAAGCTAGGTCTTCTATGAGAGTAAAAAGTCGAGAGACCCACTGGTTGGGGGATGGGTCAGGGAGGAGGGTATCTATGGGGTTTGTGAGGGAAAAGTCAGTTAAGATGAAGAATAGTGAGGAAACAGGAAAATTTGAGGAGGGTGTTGATCCTTGAGTAGAACCTGGTCACCTGGACAAAGGGAAGGGGAACAGATGTTTTGAGTTAGGTTAAGATGTCTCATCCCAAGACGGGGTGGGACAAGAGGGCATGATGAGGAAAGAGTGGGCAAAGCATCCATAGTCCAGGCAGTAATTTAACATTGGGGTCTGGCGAGGGTTAGACGGTTTACCATCTAACCCTCTGAGTAGTTACCTCAACTACTGAGATAGTGGATGGCTGGCTAGGACCTCCATAGGTTGGCAAAACAGAATAGGTAGCCTCCGTATTGATGAGAAAAGAAATTGGCTTACCCGCTACCTGTAGAGTTACCCTAGGCTCGGCGAGGGTGGCCGGGGTCTCTGAGTGTGGGCACCGTCAGTCGTCGTCCAGGTGTAGGAGCTGGAAGGAGCCTTCCGACCCTTGAGGAGAGGCACCACGTTGAGACACAATGCCTGCCCTGCTGGCGGGGCAATCAGACTTCCAGTGTCCTTCCTGTTGGCAGGTTGGGCATGGTGTGGTAGGCAGGCGAGGATTTGGACACTGTTTTGCCTAATGCCCGGTTGTGCCACACTTAAAGCATGGACGAGATGGAGTGGCTGGCTTGGCCTGGGGACACTGGTTTGCCTAGTGTCCTGGGTCTCCGCATTTATAGCAGGAGCCCTTAGGAGACTTGCCCTGTGTCTTCCCTGCCAGCAGAGTGGCAACGCTGGTTGGAGGGTAGCCACTAAAGCTTGCGCCTGAAGCGCAGCCCTTCTTTTCTCCTTGTCTAGCTTGGCGGCCTTAGCTGCTTCTTCTCTGGAGTTAAAAACTTTGAAGGCTAATTTTTACTAGGGCCTGTATGGGAGTCTGAGGCCCATCTTCAACCTTCTTAGCTTTTTTCGAATATCTGAGGCTGACTGGGAAATAAAATAGGAGGCTAGGACAGCTGCCCCGGCTGGGGAAGTGGGGTCTAGCCGGGTATATTGGGCCAGTGCCTCTGTAAGGCGATTTAGGAAGGAAGCCGGGTTCTCATCTGGGTGTTGGATAATTTCCCTTAATTTATCAAAATTTACCACTTTGTTAGAGGCTGCCTGCATACCGGCCAAGAGACATTGAATCATAATGTCCCTCCTACGGCGGCCAGGCTGCTGTGGTTGGTAGTCCCAATCTGGTTCTATGGACGGGACAGCCATCTCTCCTAATGGGACGGTGGCGTCGGTTAAATGCCATTGATCTGCATGTTGCCTGGTGGCTGCGAGAATGCGCTCTCTTTCCTCTTGGTTAAGGGAGGAGGACAAAATGACCTGTAAGTCATGCCAGGTTAGATCATATGCCTGACAAAGGTACCTAAATTTTTTGGAATATTGCATAGGGTTGGCTGAGAAATCGCCAAGTCATTGTTCAATTTTGGAGAGATCAGCCAAGGAAAAAGGGACATGGATTCTAACTAGCCCGTCAGCTCCAGCGACCTCTCGGAAGGCGGCCAGTAGATTGGTAGGGGAGGCAGGGTTAGGTTGGTTAGTTAGAGTCCATACCACCCTGAACAAACCCGATCTCGTCTGATCTCGGAAGCTAAGCAGGGTCGGGCCTGGTTAGTGGAAGGCTGATTTGTAAAGTTTGGTGTAGTAGTCTTTGAACGGGTATGGGCTGCAATGGTAGAGGTGAGGGGAGTGGCTGCTGAGGGAGGAGTGTGGAGAGAGGTGGTGGGAAGTGCATAGGAAGTGCATAGGGGTAAGGGGAGTGGCTGAGGGAGGGGCGTTGGGAGGGGCGGTAGGAGGTCCATGGGGGGAGGTTGGAAGGTCGGGAGGGAGGTCCCCCGCCGTCGGCCCCATCTGAAATGGAGGTGGAGTCCTCCTCAGTTGCTGAGGTGGGGGCCGAGGGCCAGGTTTTTGCTAACAAGACCTGGGCCATTGAACATTGGGCGCACAGGTCTGAGCGAGAGCGCAAGTCCTAAAAGCCTTGGACATAATTGAGTTCTGACCACTTTCCTAGCCTTTGGCAGAAATTAGACAAATCAAGTAAAATATTATAGTCAAGGGTTCCTTCTGGTGGCCATTGAGACTGATTATCTAACTTGTATTGTGGCCATGCCACCGTGGAGAGGAAAATTAGTCGCTTTCGTTTAAGATCTTGTAATTGTAAAGTTTTGAGATTGGCCAAAAGACACCCTAAAGGGGTGTCTCTTGGTATTTTGGATTGGGGATTTCCCGTTGCCTTTCTCTCGCAGTAGGCGGAAACTGAACTCTATCTGGCTACAAAGCATCCTTTGGAGCCACTAGAGACTGGAAGGCTCCTGGAGCCGGAATGGAGATTACCTCCAGGCGGACGTCTCCATCCTGGACGGATCTCATGCGGACTGGAATGGAGTTCCTTTGGGCAGGCGTCTTTACCTTTGGGAACTTCCTTGTGGGACACCTGGTGACCAAAAGCCTTGGGCCTGCGCAGGACTTCTGGCCAAGAGTGTGAGAGGGAGGCAAGAGGTACTCACCCCTAGGAGACTTGGAGGTGTGGAAAGCGATGTCTAGGTCCTGGTCCATCCGTGGCGTGGAAGGACGAGGCTCCTCGGACCTTGGGGGGCCCTGAGGAGGGGTCTCCTCCCGGGTTTCGGCACCACCTGTCTTAATTTAATTTAGGAAAACTAAATAATTAAACATGAGGCCAAAGTACGTAAGAAAGTGGCAGTCTTTTATTGCAAATATGCACACACTCTCGGGCGTGTTCTCCGGTCCTCAGGTATGGGGCCAGGGAAGTTGCGCTGGCGCTCTTGGGTGAGGTTCTCCAGTCCACAAGTAAGAGGGGCCGAAGAAGTCACACCGGCTCCTGCTGGCTGCGGACTTTTGTGCATTGGTACTGGAAGGGGGAGGGCAGTGGGCGGGATAAGGGCGTGATGGGGCGTCTCCGTAGGCGTGGCCCGGTAAGTTTCCATCTCTTTGGATTGACGTCACCTGGTGCATGCTCAGTTGATCTGCATCTTCCCGGGTGCGGGCTGCATTTTCCCACGTGGGAAAGTTGGTGATGAAGAACCCGGAAACAACAGGTACTGCTCCATCTTGTTCACCTTCCTTCATTTTGTCCCTTCTCCCTCACCCAAACACCAGGTTCAAGTGATTCTCCTGCCTCCGCCTCACAAGTAGCTGGGACTACAGGTGTGTGCTACCATACCCAGCTAATTTTTTGTATGGTGTGTTTTTTTTTTCCCCAGTAGAAATGGGGTTTCACCATGTTGACTGGGCTGGTCTTGAACTTCTGACCTCAGGTGATCCACCTGCCTTGACTTGGCCTCCCAAAGTGCTGGGATTACAGGTGTGAGCCACCATGCCCAGCCTTTGCTACCTTCTTTTTGGAGAATCCTGGTAGGCTGTAGAAAGTGAAGTCACAGAATTCATCAGTGTAAAGTTCCTGATCTGTGAGTGAGGTCTCCTTCATCTCAGAGCTTAGAACACTTTTTATTCAGGGAACACTGAACTGGAGAGACTAAGTAAGAGGAAAAAGGTAAATACTTTTAATTTAATAGACGAACAATTTCTCCCATCCCTGCCAGAAGGTTTTACATGCGTGAAAACCAATGTGACAGAAGGATGTTTCCTTTTAGTTGTGTAATATTATTATTTTTAAATTCTAGATTAAGATAATAGGTACAAAATTGAGCTCTAAGAAAACTTTGTTGCAAGGCATTGATTACAAATTTGATTTTTAAGAGCATTATTCAGTATCCTTATTTAGGCTTTTTGTTAACCATCTTTGAGGGAGATATCCAGGCATTTATGTGGATGGGTGTCTAACTGCATGATCCAGTAGGCTTTTACATTTTCAAGAAGTGAGTATGTGATACATCTGATGTCATGGTCTTAGATATGCATCATTTGGAGGAGATACTGATGTTTTTCAGAATTTTAAAGTCTATATTTAATAAAACACCTTTTTTTGATGTACATGTCTATGAATTTACATAGATTTGTGTAACTACCTTCACAATCAGAATGCAGAACAGTTTCATTGCCCCTAAATTTTGTTGTGCTGCCCATTTGAATTCAGTTCTTCCTCTCATCCCTAACCCCTGACCTTTCATTTGTTCTGTTTCTATACTTTTGCCTTTTGCAGATTGTCATATAAATGAAATCAAATAGTTTACAACATTTATGTTAGCTTATTTAGCTTAGATTAGCTTATTTCACTCAGCACAATGCCTTTGAGGTTCATCCATGTTATTGCATGTATCAATAGTTTGATATTTTAATTCATTTTTATTTTTTATTTTATTTTTTTGGAGATAGAATCTTGCTCTGTTGCCCAGGTTGGAATGCAGTGGCGTGATCTCGGCTCACTGCAACCTCCACTTCCTGGGTTAAAGTGATTCTCCTGCCTCAGCCTCCGGAGTAGCTGGGACTACAGGCACCCGCCACCACGCCCAGCTAATTTTTTGTATTTTTAGTAGAGATGGGGTTTCACCATGTTAGCCAGGATGGTCTCGATCTCCTGACCTTGTGATCCGCCTCCCTTGGCCTTCCAAAGTGGTGGGATTACAGGCTTGAGCCACCATGCCCAGCCGTACACATTTAATATCTTTAACTCATTTGTCTATTTGAAGTCAACCCTTAGGAGATAATACTTTTCATGCATTATCTCAGAGCAGATCAGTCTGCTGAGGACATAAGTGACAGGTCCAGATTTTTTTTTTTTTTTTTTTAATACTAGGGACAGGGTTTCACCATGTTGGCCAGGCTGGTCTTGAACTCCTGGCCTCAAGTGATCTGCCTGCCTCAGTCTCCCAATGTGCTGGGATTACAGGCATGAACCACCATGCCCACCCTCCAAATGTTTTTTTGAATGGGCAAAATAATCCACAGTAAATATAGACTGTGCTTTGTGTCTAAATGCTAAGAACATATAGACATTAATGAAGTTGAAAACATTCTTTTAGTACTGTATTGATAAATGTGTGGGTAGCTTTTTGGTGGTAGTAATAAACATGAATAACAACAAAGCAATAACAAAACTGAGGGCACATTTGGAAGACAAAGAGACATGAAGGACAATATAGGATCTGGTGTTAGTTTTGTTTTGGGTTTTGCCTGCTGCATGGGTCACAGGAAACATTCAGTTACCGAACTGGAGGCCTATTAAAATCCTCTCATTTGTAGGCCTGTGGCATGTGTTTCTTATAGCAGAGTAATGTCTGCTGTGTGATTGTAAGTTTGGAATTTATGGTAATAGAAGCTTTAAATATTCCAAACATTGCAGTAAAGGTGGAAGGAGCCCTTTGTAAAGAAGCAAGGTCAAATATTCATTTTGAAGTTGAAATGAATCAACAGGCAGTCTCTGAAGAATGCCATTTCCAAGTTCAGAGAAGATGCAGTTATGCCATCATAACATCATAACAGTCTGCTGGTTTCTGCACAACATGTGGTTATAAAACACCATCTTTTCTATTGAGAGGCCCTAATTTAAAGCAAGAAAGTTCAGTGGTTGTGGTGACTTTTTTAAAAGTTGCTTCAAACTTTATAGAGTGAAGAATTTTTCTTTCATGGAGGATACCAGTTACCCTTAGACCTCTTAGGTTTGTATTGTTTGCATATATCTCTAATGAAATAATTTTTTTCTTGCAGTTTAAAGTGATCTATGAGCATGATTATCTTCCCTAAAATAAGTAACACCCAAAATAAGAATATATGATGTAAAAATTTTAAAGAGTTAATACCAGCTGCAAAAATATTACCTGATGCTCCATCATATTAATACATTAAGTTCTAGTTACCAAGAACCCTTTATATTTACTCATTGTTACATTGTACGATATAGTTTATAAACTGTTTGTTCATTTATCAAATTTCATTCAACATTCCCAGAAATGTCTAGTGCAGTAGGTGGTATTCATTTTTAGCATATTAGGAATCTGAGGCTGAGAGAAATTATGATATTAATGGTTACAGTTTATTGAGAACCTATTAAGTACCTGGCACCTTAACTTGCATCATTTCGTGTAATACTCAAAACCACATAATGGGCCGGGCATAATGGCTTATGCCTGTAGTCCCAGAACTTCGAGAGACTGAGGCTGGTAGATCGCTTGAGCGCAGGAGTTTGAAACCAGCCTAGGCGACATGGCAAAATCCTGTCACTGCAAAAAATACAAAAAATTAGCTGGATGTCATGGTGGCATGCGCTTCTGGACCCAGCTACTTGGGAGGATGACGTGGGAGGATCACTGGAGCCTGGGAGATTGAGACTGCAGTGATCTGTGATCATGCCACTGCACTGTAACCTGGGTGACAGAGCAAGAAGACTCTGTCCAAAAAACAAAACAACACACACACACACACACAGACACATACACACACTATGAAGCAAGTACTGTTTTCAACCATATTTCCCAGATAAGGAAACTGAGGTTTAGAGTGAGTGATTAAGTAACTTACCCTAGATTATATTGCAAGTAGCAATTATTATACAGTAAGTAGCAGAGAAAGCAGAGCCACTACTAGCTATGAGAGACTTCTGTTTGCATTAGGAAAGTTACCCCCTGTGGTGAACCAATGAGGAAGCCAAACTTCTTCTGGCCTGGCACACCACCCCAAGCAGTAACTTGGGGACCTGGGCTTAGATACCACTTATTTCAGCATCTGTGAGCTGAACATGGGCAGAATTTCAGCCTTATTTTGCTTCCTTGATGCCTTTGTACTGTGCACAAACTGAGCCACCCTTACCTAAAGATCTTAAAGCTCAGATTTCAGTCCAGGTCTGTTTGAGTCCAGAGCTTATATTCTGTTTAATAGCATGCTGCCAATTAATGGCAAAGTTAAGACTTCAGCCAGATTTTCTAACCATCAGTGTTTTCCTCTTTCTATTATGTATCATGCAGGTTGGTTGAATTACAGATGACTCTGGAGGCTGGGCATGCTGGCTCACACCTGTAATCTCAGCACTTTGGGAGGCTAAGGCAGGGGGATTACTTGAATTCAGGAGTTTGAGATGAACCTGGGCAATACAGACCCTGTCTTTACAAAGAATTAAAAAATTAGCCAGGCATGTTGGCACACACCTGTGGTCCCAGCACTTTGGGAGGCTGAGACAGCGTTTCACCATGTTAGTCAGGATGGTCTTGAAGTCCTGACATCAAGTGATCCACCCGCCTTGGCCTCCCAGACTGCTGGGATTACAGTCATGAGCAGCCCAGGAGGTTGAGGTGACAGTGAGCCGTGAGCACACCACTGCACTCCAGCCTGGGCTTAGCTAGACACTGACTCAAAAACAACAACAACAAAAAGTCCAACAAATGACGCTGAAGTCCTGTACTGCTCTGGGCCCAGTTTGCAGACCTTTTTTGCGGATGATGTTAAAGATTTCTTAGGACTTAAAGGGTAGTAACCTCACATATTTCATAACCAGCTGTGTTTTTATGCGGCTCAAGATTTGTATTGAATTCCTGGTGTCACCACCTACTTAGCTGTGTGACCTTGATCAAGTTAGGAAGGGAATATAATAAGTATAGTGGTTAAAAGCATGGACGGTGGACTCAGATTACCTGGGGTCAAAAATCTAGCTATTTCTTACTAGATACGTGAAATTGGGCTGCCTTTTTTTTTTTTTTTTAAAGACAGAGTTTTGCTCTTGTTGCCTTGTCTGGAGTGCGGTGGTGTGATCTCAGTCACTGCAACCTCCACCTCCCGGGTTCAAGCAATTCTCCTGCCTCAGCCACCCAAGGAGCTGGGATTACAGGCATGCACCACCATGCCTAGTTAGTTTTGTATTTTTAGTAGAGACGGGGTTTCACCATGTCGATCAGGATGGTCTTGAAGTCCTGACCTCGGGTGATCCACCCGCCTTGGCCTCCCAAAGTGCTGGGATTACAGGCATGAGCCACCCTGCCTGGCCAGCTTGGGCAATTTACTTTATGTCTTTAAGCCTGGTGGGTAATGTTGATGGTAGAGTGGGGAACAATTAATACCTATCCAATGAGTTTGAAAGAGATCAAATGAAAGAAACTAAAAGGCAGAAATGAAGTCCACAGGCAAACAGCCCGGGCGGCGCCCTGAGCCTAGTTAAAGATTGACCCCAGACCTAACCGATTAGGTTATCTATAGACTCCAGACGCTGAAAGGACAAACGTTGTGAAAGTCTCTGTCCTGCTCTGTTCTGTTCTAATTACCGGTGTCTGCCATATATCTTAGTCCTGGGCCCAGTACAAACACATTCCTCTATTTGTTCCAAACTTCCTGAGCCCAACACAAACACATCCCCCCAAACATCCTAGAAACACCACCTAGAGAGCCCCTGATAAGGTCACAACCGTTTGTAGTTTTATTAAATGCGCGGGAACAAATAGAAACTGTTAATTGTATAACTTAGAATATTAACCAGTTACCAATTGTGATACTGTGACCAAAAGAATTTCTTTGTACCTCTGTAACCTTACATATCCTGTATGCATCGGGCTATAAAAAGTGGGCATATGCATCATTCGGGGCCCTCTTGTATGTTGTAGAACGGAGGGACCAAATTCAAACTTGCATTAAAGATCCTTGCCGCTTGGCTTTGACTCTGGACTCTGGTGGTCTTCTTCGGGGAACAAACGGTCTGGGCATAACAAGTTGTGAGTACTATATGAGTTAAATACATGAAGCAATTAGAATAGTGCCTTGCACATAAATATAGTAAATACATTAAGTACTATTTAAGTGCTAACCGTTGTTGTTGTTATTAATATTAGATCACTATGAGTTTGCACTTGTAGCCTATAATTCAAAGCAATTTGAATGGCCAAAGCATAAATAGATAAATGATCATCTAAATATGGCATCTCTTCATCCTTTGTTGTTGTTCTTATTTTTTTTTTTTTTTGCTACAAGAGTTTTCAAAGATTGTGCAGAGTGCTTACTTTAGGGATATTAGCCCAATTGAAACCATTTTTTTTTTTTTCACTGAGACAGAGTATCTCTCTGTTACCCAGGCTTAGAATGCAGTGGTGTGATCATAGCTCACTGCAGCCTCAATCTCCCAGGGTCAAGCAGTCCTCCCACCTCCGCCTCCTGGGTGGCTGGGACTATAGGTGTGTACCACCATGCCCAGCTAATTGTTTTCTTTTACATATTTTGTAGAGACAGGGTCTCACTTTGTTGCCCAAGTGGGTCTCGAACCCCAGGTCTCAAGTGGATCCTCCCACCCAGCCTTCCAAAGTGCTGGGATTACAGGTGTGAACCACCACACTTGGCTAATTTTTTGTGTTTTTATTAGAGACAGGGCTTTACTGTGTTGCCCAGGCTGGTCTTGAACTCGTGAGCTCAAGCAATCTTGTTGCCTCAGCCTCCAAAAGTACTGGATTACAGGTGTGAGCCTGGCCAAAACCAGTTTTTAAAAGAGGTTTACATGGCCGTATGATATTTTATTTCTTTTTTGGAAACAATACTATTTGTACCGTGTTGTGATATCAATCTATGTTTGGATTGTTAGCATTTAAGGACTACATTTTTTGGTAGATTGCTCTAGGTTATAGCCACTAACAATTACTTATACATAAAAATTTTCTTTTGAGTCATTAGCCAGTTTGGGGAGCCTCTCAGGAGAAACTGCATAATTCACTGGGTGAATGCAAGTTTATTGCTCTTGGAGGCTGTGATAGCATAATCATTGCTTGCTGTATTCATGGTCAGTACACCTTCTGATTTGTTTTTAGCAATAGTTTTGCCATATTCAAAGAAGAGCTCAATCTGAGGAGACTCCTTGTTTTGACCTTACTTTGGCATAGCTAGCATATTACCATAAGTTAGCATTTGCCATCCATTTTGTTCCCTGACCTTCCCTGTTGACGTTTTATGCCCCCCCCACTGCCCCGTGTCCAGCTCCCCTCCTCCCAATCCCTGCCCCCTGCTGCCATCTTCTTTAGCACTGAAAAGTTAGGGTTTTGATCTCAGAGTCCATGAACTCAAGCTTTTGCTTTTTATTTGTAAAAGAACCATGTGAAGCTGGGCTCAGTGGCATACACCTGTAGTCCCAGGTACTTGGGAGGCTGAGGCAGGAGGATTATTTGAACTCAGGAGTATGGGTCCGGCCTGGATAACATAATGAGACCTCCATCTCGAAAAAGAAAAGAACCATATGAAAGTACATTAGTATATGAAAAAACTACTTAACATTTCAAAAAGCAGTAAATGACACATTGTCAGGTGAGTGGTTTTATCAGTCAGGGTCTCACAAGGAAAACAAACCATTTCAGGCATTTACAACAGAAGGAATTCAATGAGGAAAATTATAACGCAGGTAGTGAAAAAGCTGAGAGCCAAATAGGAGATAGTGAGGTAATGTAGAGATTAGCAACAGGAAGTCACCACCACCACCTCCTTCAGCTGAAGAAACAAGGGAGATGTGACATTATTGTATAAGGAGTACAAACATTGTTTCAGGGAAAAACATGAAAAAGGAAAATATAATTTGGGACAAGTGTAGTATGTCATCTCCTTCTTCCTCCTACTTCCCCACCCCCCACCCAAAGAACATACAGAAAGCTCTGTAAAAATTGCTATTTTTTGAATGGAAGATTTTTACTTTTTCTAAGAGGTGCCAGCCTGTGTGTCAGTGCTAAAATATAAAAGTAGTTTTTTAAAAGACCATAAAAATTGGAGTAACATCACCTAGTTCTTACAGTGTTTTTTTAATCTCTAAAGAGGGAAAGAATTTATGCCTAGCTAGCTGAAGTGGTCTGAAGAGATAATTTGAAGAGTTATTTGATAATATAAACCAGTGTTTTTCCCCAGCTAAATAATTCTGTACCCCTCCCCCATGAGAATGTTCTTTGAAGCAATTGTCAGGGAAGAAATATAATTTTTCCTTAACCCTCATAAGTTCATATTTGGGAACAGACCTTTGTGACAAATGACAGATTAACAAGCGAAAAACAAGCAGGTGTATATTCATGTGTGCAGTGCACATGATGCAGGAGAAACCTCAGTGAGAAGTAATTCAAAGCAGTGGCTTAGAACACTTGCCTATGTAGCATCTTCAACAAAGAGCAATGAATTTTCCAGAAGTGACAAGACAAAGGAAAGCAGGTTAACACTTCCAAAGGTGGGAAACTATGGGAAGGAAAGGTAAATATATGGCAGTAAACTAGTGGAGTAAGATTTGTGATCCCTCTGGTGCCATAGCTGAGTTGATAAGTTGTCTCCAGTAAAGAAGAATTTATATCTTTAGGTGGAAAAGTAGGAGAGGAGGATAGAAAGAGCTCTTCCTTTATTCATTTATTTTTCTCAACTCCCTCTTCACAGATTGTTTATTTGGTTAAGAGGGTCTAACTATGTTTTCCAGGTTGGCCCTAAACACCTGAGCTCAAGTGATCTCTCATCTCAGCCTGCCGAGTAGCTGGAACTACAGGCACATGCCATTGCACCTGCTTCTTCAGTTTAAAATACTTATGTTAAAGAGAAATATTTTGGGGTGACATAGTCTGGCTTCCTTTACAGCCCTCTGTGCTATATCATGTCCACAGATACAGTTTTATACTGGTACACAGAGAGACAGTGTGTAAAATCTCAGATAATTGATGGTGTATGTATGAAACCTCAGAGAAATTGCCACGCAGAGAAAGGGAAGTAGTTACGAAAGCAATCTATTTCTCTTTTCTGAAAGTATGAATATGCAACTTTCAGTTACTAGAAATAATTTCCTTCAGCCTGCTTGTGGGTGAATGAGATTAATTGATGAGTATTGGTCAAGAAACAAGCCAATGCTTTTACTGAATGTGCCAGTTTTTTTTTTTTTTTTTTTTTTTTTTTTTTGGCTTTCCCTAAAAGCAGAAATCACAGAATCATTAAGCTAATTAAACCCTGGTTTTCATGACTCTGTTTATTTTCTTGGCTTTGAGAAATTTAGTGTTTGAGGCTTTTAAAAAAATCTCCCTTTTCCATAATGTTACTTAACTTTTCTGTTGGAAACACAGTTTTAAGACAGATTTAAGAAGTAGTATGGAATAAGACAATGATAATACACTTAGAAAAGGTTTGAAAAATGCAGTATTATTTAATGGAATGAGCTTCAAGATAAAAAGGCTCTAGTTCTGTTTGTAGCTCTGTACCTATTTAGTTGTATTATTAAGGTTTTGTTGCTGAACCTCTTTATGTCTGTTCCTCAAGTCTGCATGTAGGGTAATAGTACTTACGTTCATCTTACAAACTTAGCATGAAGTTTAAATTAAGTCTATGAAATTTGCTTTAAAATTAGAGACTCTCAGTACAAAAATAAATACTCTTTGTTACAGACTGAATGTTTGTTCCCCCCGAATTGATATTACAAATTTACACATTATAGGGTTGAAGCCCTAACCCTCAATGTGACTATTTGGAGATAGTGGCCTGTGAGGAGGTGACAGAGGTTAAATGAAGTCATAAGGGTGGGACCGTAATCCGATAGGGCTGGTGCCTGTTTAAGAAGACATGCCAGAGCTCTTTCTCTCTACTGTGTGAGAACACAGTGTGAAGGTAGCTGTCTGCAAGCCAAGAAGAGAGCCCTCACCAGAAACCAGTCCTTGATTTGGAGCTTCTAGCCTCTAGAACTGTGAGAAAATAAATTTCTGTTGTTGAAGCCATCCTCTCTTTGGTATTTTGTTTTGACAGCCCGAGCAGACTGAGACACTCCTGATGCTACATTATTTTTAAATTCTATAAAACTTCAATTTTTTTTTTTTTTTTTTTTTGAGACAGAGTCTAGCTTTGTTGCCCAGGCTAGAGTGTAGTGGCGTGATAACAGCTAACTGTAGCCTCGACCTTTTGTATTCAAGTGATCTTCCTACCTCAGCCTCCTGAGTAGCTAGGACCACAAGCATATACCATGATGCTGGGCTAATTTATTTTATTTTATTTTTGGTAGAGACAGTGTCTCACTATATTGCTCAGGCTGGTCTTGAACTCCTGGGCTCGAGTGATCCTCCCATCTCAGTCTCCCAAAGTATGGGCATTACAGGTGTGAGCCACCTCACCCAGCCAGATTTTGAAATCTTTATTCAAGAAATGGTTCCCTGAAAAACCAGGTTATAATGCTCAAAAGTCACACTTTAAGAGAAAGGAGTATTTAGTGAGCACTTAACACCAGGGCTTGTTTTAGATGCATTTAAAAATGTATTTTATAATTTGGTCCTCAAAAGGTCATAAATGTTTTGGTTTTCTTTTTAGAGAGGGTCTCACTCCATCACCCAGGCTGAAGTGCAGTGGCGTGATCTTGGCTCACTGCAGGCTCAAACTCCTGGGCTCAAGCAATCCTCCTTTCTCAGCCTCCTGAAGAGCTAGTACTACAGGTGTGTGCCACCATGTCTGGTTACTTAATTTTTTATTTTTTTTTGCAGAGACAGGGTCTCACTATGTTGCCCAGGCTGGTCTTGAACTCTTGGCTCAAGCAAGCCTCCTACCTCGGCCTGTCAAAGTGCTGCAATTACGGGCATGAGCCACTGTGCCAGGCCCATAGATATTTTCATTCCTATTCAATAAACAAGGCAACTAAAACCCAAGATCTTACAATTAGTAAATGATAGGGCTGAAATTCAAACATAGTCTCTCAGAAGCTTTTAAATTATGTCCTGATTTCTTCTGTTTCTTCTAGTTGTACTGGACTCAGTCGAATGCCAGGCAGGATACAAAGGTTAATGCCACCTTAGAATGTTGTAGGTCAGAAAAAAAGTTGTAGACTTCATCTAATCTGTCTTTCTCATTTTATGAATGAGAAAACTAAGGTCCAGAGAGTTAATGAAGTGACTGAAGATTACAGCTAATTACTGAAGTGTGAAGATCAATATTGCTAATGTTTTGCAGTCCATTTTTAAGCCTGTGTAAATGCTAACCATTAGTAACGAGAAGCATCAGAAAATGTTGAACAAAAGGTTTGAGTTGTATATGGAACCAATCTTAAGCCACCAAATGAGCCTACATTTGTAATCTTTCTACTTTGTGTCTCCCAAAGAATGGAAGTAACAGTTGATAAGAAAGATAGGGCTGTCATATAATTTGCAGACCTATTTTCATCTTGGAAAATTTATTCTGAGGTACAAAGAAAATGAAGTTATCTTATGGCCAGAATACCTTTTCTCACCTTGTCACATGATGGTACTTTTTGGTATTTTATGATAGGCACTGCTATGCCTTCATGGGGACCTGTCTTTTTGCAAGTTCTTTCTCAACTGTGATGAATGACTTTGCCCAAATTCCAGATTTGATTAGTGGAAAGAATGATACATATGTTGATGTAAGAAATTTACTTTTAATTTCTTTTTTAAAAAGTATTTTTTAATTTCAATAGCTTTTGGGCTACAGGTGGTTTAGTTACAACCACCTGTAACATAGATGGTTACATAGTTTTTTGGTTGTATAGATGAAGTATATAATGGTATTGTATAGATGAGGTATATAATGGTATATAATGGAATTCTGAGATTTTAGTGTACCCATTACCTGAGTAGTGTACATTGTACCCAATATGTAGTTTTTTTATTCCACACTCCCTCCTCTGAGTCTCCAAAGTCCATTATATCACTCTGTATGCCTTTGTGTACTCAGAGCTTAGCTCTCACTTATAAGTGAGAATATTTAGGAACATATTTTTAGTTCTAACAATTCCAAGATCTGTTAAAAACTATTTTTATTTATCTGAAGTGCTTTGTCCTTAGGCTCCTTAGGCCCCCTGAATATCTGACAAAATATATTAGTACTGGAAGTTCAGCCCTTAAATCAAGGATTTAGAAATCTTCAGAAAGTATCAAAGTACCATTTCATAACCCTCTAAAATCAAAACATACAAACCTGCTAGATTAAATCAGGAAGAAAAGAAACCCCGAACAGACCAATAGCAAGCAGTGAGATTGAATCAGTAATTTTAAAACTGCCAACAAAAACAAAAAAAGCCCAGGGCCAGATGGATTCACAGCTGAAATCTACCAGACATTCAGAGAAGAATTGGTACCAATCAATCCTACTGAAACTATTCCAAAAGACTGAGAAAGAGGGAATCCTCCTTAAATCATTCCTAATGACAATACATACTATGATTTTTAAAAATACATGGTATTTGATATAACAGAGGAACAAGGAGTTTTTTCTTTTAACTACATACATGCAAGTTCCATGGAAAGACTGGGTCACAGTGAATCCTTGTCTTAATAAAAAGAGGCATGTGAGAAGTAGTAAACTTGAAGGCCTGGTGAGGAAATGTGAAAGGAACTCATATTGGCAATTAAGATTCTGGATTGAAGAAAAATGTTTTAATTATAGTAATAGAATCTTTGAAATTATGAACATGTGTCAGTTCTAAAATACTATTGAGCATCTCTATGTACAGGAACTATGCTAGGTACTGGGAATGCAGTTTTAAGTAAGAGTTTCTGCCTTCGATATTGTTAAGGTTTAGTCAGGGAGCAGGCATAGATAGTGATAATATAATGTCATAAAACTGTTCCCAAGTGTATTAGGTGGTTGTTTTTTTTTTCTGCAGTAATAAATTAAAATAACAAATTTATTATCTTGCATTTCCGTAGGTCAGAAATCTGACAGAGGTCCCACTGAGCTAAAATCAAGGTGTCTGCAGGGATGTGTTCCTTTCTGGACCTGTGAGAGCAGAATCTATTTCCTTGCCTTTTCTGGTTTCTAGAGACTATCCACATTTCCTTGGTTCATGATTTTTTTTCTCCATTTTCAAAGCTAGTGTTTTCATGTCCTTTCAGTCTGCCATCTCTCTGGCGCTCTGCAGCTGGAACAGGTTTTCTGATTTTAATTGATAAAATAACTGTGATTAGATTGGGCCCACCTGGATAATCCTGAGTGCAAACTTTTACATTTTTACATCAGAGTCCTTAGCCATGTCTGTAAAGTTCCTTTTGCCATGTAAGTTAACATATTCACAAATTTTGAGGATTAGGGCGTGGACACATTTTGGGGTCCTTATTTCGCCTACCATTACTAAGGAAATATGAAAGAGTCTGGCACCTAACCCAGTTTAGGAGCCCAGGAAAAGCTTCGAGGAGCAGATCAGCTGGGTCTCAAACTGGGTGAAGCGGGAGTGTGAGTGGCTGCTGGCTGGGTGTCAAATGAGTGAGGGAAAGGCATTTGAGCTAAGGGGAGCTACATGAGTATATATAGAGGTGTGAAAAAGAATGGGTTTTAAAATTTTTATTTTTTAAAGTATCACAAATTAGTAAAAATGTAGTATGAAATGGCAGCTTGGGGATGGGTAGGGATGGAGAGAAAGGTTTGATTGTGGTGGGACTTTGCATACTGTGCTTCACAGCTTCGGTTTATCCTGTAGACAGTGGCATGTCATTGAAGGATTTGAAACTGGGGAGTGACTTGGTTAGAGTTCGCTTTAGGTAGATCATTTTCAGCTGTCTGGAGGGAGCATAGGCTGGCAGTAAAGAGACTGAAAAGGCTGTTACTATAGTTCAGGTATCTTTATATATAATTCAGCTGATTAAGTTTTTGACTTAGGTGACTGAGTCATGCCATCAGAGATAGGAAAACACAGAAAGAAAGGTATGAGAGATGTAAGGTAATATTAATACTCTCCCCTTCACACTCCCCTCCCACACACACACGCTCGCGCTCAAAACGAAAGAATGAACCTTGATTAGAGTCAACCTAAATTCCTATTTTTTTTCTCTAAAAATAGCCATTTACCGTCAGTAAATAAGCAGAACAGTTTAGGTTGAACTGTTACATTTTTCCTTCTTAAGAGCTGACTTTGTTCCCTTTAGCATCCCCTTCACATTTACATAATGTTGACTGGACACATACTTTGTCTTTCCTTGCCCTGTGGCTTTCAGTTCCACGAAATGATTTAATAAATTAAGGCGTTGTACAAGTTCATTCCAGTTTACTTTCTTCTCCTTCATTTTGCTGTGGTGATTGAGCCAGTTTCTGACTTGCCAAATAGCTCATTATTCAATTTAATGGACAGTATAATCTTGTCTGAAGAAGGAACTTGGTATTTGAAGATATCAAAAAAATTCCAGGGGCATAGTTACTAGTTGGGAGTGGAATTCGCGTGTAGACCTAGTGTTAAAAAAACCTTGTGATTTTGCAGCATTCTAATGTATTGCATACCTAGGAATTCTAGCTATTTTGAAAGAATGATTCTGTGGTTGGTCCGGTAGCTGAAAGGTAACATAACATTTGAGCACATGTGCCCAAATATGTTCTGCTTACCAGCTGAATTAAGAGTTCTTACATTACACTGCTAAAACTATAAAATGTTTAAATGGTGATTATACTTTTTCATTAGGAAGACTATGCAGTAGGGAAGAATTATAATTTGAATTTAAAATATTACATTCCCCTAAACAGATTTGGGGTTATAATTTTAATATTTCTAATTGAGATATGGGCTACAGTCTACTCAGAGTAAGAAATGTAATTGCCGTGAAGTTCTAAGTAGATGTATATGACTTTTGGCTATATTAAGAAAATAGGGTTTATCAGGGAATGGTCTGAATTTCTATAGCACAAGTTAACTGTAAATACTTTGAGAAAGCCACTAAATAGGTTCGTTAAAGACCACATATTTATAGAATTGGAAAACATATGACTTATATTGATGTGATGTTTGCCCTTATAAAGAATTAAATATTAGAGGGCCAGGAGTAATGGTTCATGCCTGTAATCCCAGCACTTTGGGAAGCTGAGGTGGGCAGATTGCTTGAGCCAGAGTTCAAGAAGCGAACCCCATCTTTTTTTAAAAAAAGAAAGGGCAAATAGAACAAGAGTTGTAATGAAAAGATGTTTGTGTTTTGGCCCTAACCTCAGTTTATAAATTCAGTTGTTGATAGCATAGTGCAGTTAATTCACAACTATTTGATTGTTTAGAAATGTATTAATTAAAATAGTTTTGCCACAAAATGTTGCAAAATCTATAAATGGTTTAATAAGTACTATAAAAGAGGAAATGATAGAAGAGGGTAATGAGTAGAAGGGAAAGGTTTTATTAGCCTTTTGTTCTTCTTTATGCTAGCTCCTCCTGCAAAGTTGTTATTTCCTAGGTCATGTTTTATATTTCAAAGATTATTGTTTTAATAATCTGTAGGGCTTTCTATTATAGATAGTATTAAGGCAAATACCTCCAGCAAGAATAAAGAATCAGTCTGGGCATGGTGACTCACACTTGTATTCCCAGCATTTTGGAAGGCCAAGGCAGGAAGATTGCTTGTGTCTAGGAGTTCAAGACTAGCCTGGGTAACATAGCAAGATTCCATCTATACAAAAAATAAGAAATATAACCAGGCATGGTGGCACATATCTATGGTGCCAGCTACGCCAGAGGCTGAGGCAGGAGGATTGCTTAAGCCCAAGATGTTGAGGCTGCAGTGAGTTATGATCTACACTCTAGCCTGGGTGACAAAGCCAGACCCTGTCTCAAAAAAAAAAAAAAAAAACCCTTTTCTCACCAATGAGTTACAGTAGCTCTAAAACTTGACAGAATAAAAACAATTCAGATGACTATTTTCGCCTGCCTGCCTGCCTGCCTGCCTGCCTGCCTTCCTTCCTTCCTTCCTTCCTTCCTTCCTTCCTTCCTTCCTTCCTTCCTTCTCTCTCTCTCTCTCTCTTTCTTTCTTTTCTTTCTTTCTTCCCTCCCTCCCTCCCTCCCTCCTTTCTTTCCTTCTTTCTGTCAGAATCTTGCTCTGTTGCCCAGGCTGGAAGACATGGAGTGCAGTGGCGAGATCACGACTCACTGCAGCTTTGACCTCCCAGGCTCCATTGATCTTCTTGCCTCAGCCTCTTGAGTAGCTGGGACTACAGGTGTGTGCCACCACACCCAGCTAATTTTTAAATGTTTTGTAGAGATGTGGGGGTCTCACTATGTTGTGGGCTAGTCTTGAACACCTGGCCTCAAGCAGTCCTCTCACCATGGCCTTCCACAGTGCTGGGACTGTAGGTGTGAGCCACCATGACTGACTGTTTTTCATTTCTTGACATTTATATCAATTGGAATAAAGTTAAGAGAAAGTTGCAAATTTCGAGTACCTTTTGTGTAGCTCTTTTTTCTTGTCTTTCTTTTTATAATATAAGTATGACAAGACTAGATTTTCTTGAATCTCAGATTAAACCCAACCTATCTTAATTAGCATTAGTAATTTATGGCAAAAGTCAAGGTTTGCCACAGTCTCTGAAGTTCAGATATCAGCTTTTCTTTTAATGGTCTTTATATATTGCTAAGTACAAAATATTCAAGAAAAAGACAACCTATATTTATTCATTACACATAGATCATTGAAGTCATGAATTAGAAATCTGTACCTTAGAGCTGCTTGGACTACTAGAACCCTTGAATATTTTTCAATTTTACCTTTCACTAAAAAAATTCCTTTCTCATCTCTAGGAGATTGCAGAATCTTGTGGCAAGGGTATTAAAACTGACCATTCAAGGTCATAGCCCATTTCTTGGTACTTGCATTTCTCTCTGTGTAAAATTAGTACTTCATAGACTTCTGATGCTGTATTTCTGATACTTATTGATCAATTATGATTGAAAGCCAGGTTGTTTAATGCTCTGTCAGTCTTCAAATGAACTTTTATTTATTAAACTATTTATTCCTTCTGATTTAAATAAATTTCATTTCCCTAAGATGAGTAGGTATGAAAAGTAATACTCAGAAGAGATTGTTCTTGTGGGGAGAATGCTTCTACAGGATCTAGCTTTGATTTTGTATCTGTCAATCTTTTTAAAGTCAACTTTAATGAATTTAAACCTATTTTAAGTGTACAAGTAATAAGTTTGACAATTGTATGTGACTTCTACCACAATAAAATATAGAACATTTTTATCATTGCATAAGTTCCCTTGTGCTCTTTGCAAAGTTACCTGTCTTCTGTCATTACAAATTAATTTTAGAGTTTGTATATAAGAAATATTATTTATTTGTCTTTTCATTATTTTGTGAAAAGGATTATTTTATGTCTTTCTTTTTTATTTTAATGGATTACTTTGGTTTAAGACTTCAGAAGTTTCCAAATTAAAATAATTTCCCTTCTGCTGTCTGTCATGATCTTCTCATTTCTGAAGTTGCCTAGGAAAGGTCTTAACTGCAATTCATAGTTAAGAAAACAGATATTATAGAGGCTCAGAGATTACATAGGACTATGTGAGTTCTTGCTTGTTGAAAAAGGACTCAGTTGGAAGTCTTATGAGGAGAATGAAAATATTTTGATTTGACTATATTTATGGTTTTTACTATCAAATTGGTTAATTTAAGCTCTTTTGTATTTAATTTAATTTAGCTTTGTTTTAATTTTTTTGTAGAGAGGAGGTCTCACTATGTTGCTTGGGTTGGTCTTGAACCCCTGGGCTCAAGTGATCCCTTGGTCTCAGCCTCCCAAAGTGCTGGGATTATAGACACACGTCTTTGCACCCAACCCGTTTCAGTGCTCTTGTCTCTGGGATATTAGGTCCTGATGAATTTATAAAGGATAGAAATTAAGGATTTAAGATTTGTGTTTGAGTCCTGAGTCTTTCACTTTTTTGGGGGGATGACTTTGGTCAAAAGGTTTAGTCACTTAAGATTTCTGAAGTTTAGTTTTCTGATCTGTAAAATGAAATAATAATTCGCAGTCTTATAGGAATGAAAAGAGAATGTATGAATAGACAGGAATTTAATTTTGGGATCAATTTTACTGGTTGTTTCATCTTCATCTTGTTAGGCTCTTTTAATTTAGGCAGATTTTAGATGATCAGATCAACTTGGAAAAACAGTATCTGAGGGAACATAGAAAATGTCAAGATTCTTAAAATGACTTGTACTGTCTATTAAGATGAAGAGTTTCCAAGGGGGATAAAAAAGGATCATGAAACAAAGAGCAGTTATCTTTGAACTAGAGAGGAAAACAAACAAACAAAACAAAAACAAAAAGACTTTTAAAAAAAAAAGTTGCATTAATTTTTGCATAAAATAAAATTGTCATAAAATCTTAAATTCTGTTTCTGCAATCCTTGGAATTTTAGGTGGAACTACTGACTATGAAGTCATATTGGTATTTTATTAATCCATTTTGCCTAGGTTTTGAGATAGACGTATGGTTTGTAGTCAATAATAAGATTCTGAAGAACTTCTACACAAAGGCTTCTAGAAATTTATTTCTTGTTTTTAAAAACATTTATATAATCTCAATCAATTTAGGATTTAATATTCACATTAGAATTCTAGTAAATTAGAATTAGGCAAATCAGTCTGGAACGCTATGCTACGTAGTGGAGTTATCAAACCTCTTTTGTAATATTGTGCATCTATACAGTGGTTGCAAAAGAGGCTCAGAAGGTTGCATAGAACTAAGTTAGCAAGATGATAGTTTCAGCGCCTTAAATGGTGAGGTTAGTCCGTTCACCTTGATTCTCATTACTAATATACTGTTCCATATTTCATTGCCTCTAAGATGCCATCAGTTGTAAGACACCGTTATTTATTAGCAGTAAGAAAAATTACAGTTAAGATGACAATGCTTCGTCATGTGATTTCTTATTTTATGCTTATTGAAAAAGTTAGTTTTTTTAAAAAAATAAATTAGATACAACTTTTAGACATTTACATTGTCTCAGGAGTTCTCTTCCAAGCCGCTGACACATGTTATGCATGGTTTTTGTTTTTGAGACAGCGTCTTCTTGCTGTATTGCCCAGGCTGGAGTGCAGTGGTGTGATCATAGCTCACTGTAACCTTGAATTCCTGGGTTCAGGTGATCCTTCTGCCTCAGCCTTCTAAGTAGCTAGGACTACAGGCATGCACCACCATGCCCAACCATTTTTTTTTTTTTCTTTTAAGAGATACAGTCTTGGTATCTTGCCCAGGCTGGTATCTACCTCCTGGGCTCAAGTGATCCTTCTGCCTAAAAGCACTGGCATTACAGGTGTGAGCCATCGTGCCCAGCCGTTTTGTACTTTTTGGTCCTGGAACTTTCTTAGTGTCAGTGGAATGTCTGAGCAACAGGACTTTTATTTCCTCCTAAAATGAACCTTAAGTGGTTTGTTGTCAAAGGGTTTTAGGTAACCAGTTATGCCATGAAGAATAAAACCGAGTTCTTGCTCACAGTAACAATGACAACTGTGTTACAACTGCTGCTTTGCTCTCAGAGATTCCACTGCAGGTGGATGCATCTTGGTTTCATACATGTTAAAATATGGGGAGGAAAGGTTTTAATATTGATGGAACATACTATTTTATTTATTTTTCATTTTTGTTTGTTTTTTGAGACGAGGTGTCTATGTTGCTGAGGCTGGTCTTGAACTCCTGGGCTCCAGTGATACTCTTGCCTCAGCCTCCTGAGTAGCTGGGATTGCAGACATACACCACTGTGCCTGGCTGTAGAAGTGTGTTGATTTTAACAGCCTTATAAAATACAGTTACAAACCATACAATTCACCCATTTAAAATGTAACTCATTTCAGTGGTTTTTAGTGTAATCACAAGAGTTGTACAGCCTTTACCACAATCAAGTTTAGAACATTTTCATCACCCCAGAAGGAAACCCCATACCCATTAGCAGTCATTTCTCATTTCCGCACAATCCTCCCAGCCCTAGGCAACCAGTAATCTACTGTTCGTTTCTGTGGATTTACCTACTGTGGACATTTCTGTAATGGTAGGTGTTTAGGTTATTGATTTGAGATCTTTTAAAATATAGGTATTTACAACTATAAATTTCCATTTGAGCACCACTTTAGCTGTATCCCATAAGTTTTGTTGTATTGTGTCTTCATTTTCATTCATCTCAAAATGTTTTCAATTTTTCCTTTGTGTTTTTTTTCTTTCTTACCTTAGTTATTGGTAGTGTGTTGTTTAATTTCCACATATTTTTGAATTTCCCAAATGTACTTCTGTTACTGATTTCTAATTTTATTTCGTTGTGATCAGAGAGCATACTTTATTATTTCAATCCTTTTAAATTTATTGAGGCTTGTTTTGTGGCCTAGCATGTGATGTCTTATATTTTTATACCTCACTTTTCCCTCACTGCTTTCTTTTGCATTATGTGAATATTTTCTAATGTAACATTTAAATTCCTCTAATGATTTTTTTCCCACTATTTTAAAAGATTTTTTTTTTTTTTTACTGGGCTTTAGGGTTTATCATATACATCTTAATTTGCCAAAATCCACTTCAGATTTGTACTAACTCAATTCATGTGAAATATCAAAAAGTTGTTCCAATTTGTCTCTATTTCCTCTTTCTCTTTTGTGCTATTACATTTTTTTCTGTGCTATTATTAAATATTGTAGGTATATATGTTACAAACCTAACAATGTTATAATTGTTACTTTGCATAATTTTATACCTTTTAAAGAAACCAAGAGAAATATGGAGAGCAAGGAATTTTTGTAGAGTTTGTTAATATTCACCTTCTTATTTACCATTTCTGGTTGTCTTCCTTTGTTTCTGTGCTTTCAAGTTACCTTTTGGTGGTGTTTCCTTACTTCAATTCATGTTTGCTTCTTACTTCTTTGTTCTGATATCGTCAAATATATTACATTCCTAAATGTTGTAGACTCAGTAGTACAATTATATGCATATTATCCTATATAATTGCTTTTTAAATAGTTAATATAGAAATATGCATTTATACTGTCTTTTATAACTGTAATTACATTTACTGGAACTCTTCGTTTTTTTTTCCTTTGTATTTGAATTACTTTTCAGGGTCATGTTCTTTCAGCCTGAATAGCTTTCTTTACAATTTCTTGTAATGCAGATCTGCTAGCAAGAAATTCTTTCAGTTTTTATCTTGGGATGTTTTATCTGCCTTCATGTTTTTTAAAAAAATATTATTATACTTTAAGTTCTGGGATACATGTACAGAAGGTGCAGGTTTGTTACATAGGTATACATGTGCCATGGTGGTTTGCTGCAAAAATCAGCCCGTCATTTTACATTAGGTATTTCTCCTAATGCTATCCCTCCCCTAGCTCCCTAATCCCTGACAGACCCTGGTGTGTGATGTTCCCCTCCCTGTGTCCATATTGTTCAACTCCCACTTACAAGTGAGAACATGTGGTGTTTGGTTTTCTATTCCTGTGTAGTTTGCTGAGAATAATGGTTTATCTCATGTCCAGCTCTATCCATGTCCCTGCAAAGGACATGAACTCATCCTTTTTTATGTCTGCATAGTATTCCACAGTGTATATGTGCACATTTTCTTTATCCAGCCCATCACTGATGGGCATTTGGGTTCATTCCAAGTCTTTGCTATTGTGAATAGTGCTGAAATAAACATACATGTACATGTGTCTTTATGGTAGAATGATTTATAATCTGCCTTCATTTTTAAAGTCCACTTTGCTGAATATAAGATTTTTGGTTAACACTTTTTTGTTGTTGTTTCGACACTTAGAATGTCATCCCAGTGCCTTGGGAGCTTCATTTTTTATTTTATTTTTTATGTTTTAAAATTTTACTTTAAGTTCTGGAATATGAGTGCAGAACATGCAGGTTTGTTACATAGGCATACATGTACCATGGTAGTTTGCTGCACCAATCTATCGTCTAGGTTTTAAGCCTTGTATGCATTAACTATTTGTCCTAATGCTCTCCCTCCCCTTGCCCTCCTCCCTACCACTGGCCCCAGTGTGTGTTGTTCCTCTCCATGTGTCCATGTGTTCTCATTGTTCAACTCCCACTTATGAGAGAGAACGTGCAGTGTTTGGTTTTCTGTTCCTGTGTTAGTTTGCTGAGGATGATGGCTTCCAGCTTCATCCATGTCCCTGCAAAGGACATGATCTCATTCCTTTTTATGGCTGCATAGTATTCCATGGTGTATGTGTGTACATTTTCTTTATCCAGTCTATCATTGATGGGCATTTGGGTTGTAGTAATGGGATTGCTGGGTCAAATGGTATTTCTGATTCGAGATCCTTGAGGAATTGCCACACTGTCTTCCATAATAGTTGAACTAATTTACAATTCCACCAACAGTGTAAAAATGTTCCTATTTCTCCACAGTCTCTCCAGCATCTGTTATTTCTTGACTTTTTGATAATCACCATTCTGACCAGCGTGAGATGGTATCTCATTGTAGTTTTGATTTGCATTTCTCTAATGATCAGTGATGTTGAGCTTATTTTCATGTGTTTTGTTGGCCACATAAATGTCTTCTTTTGAGAAGTGTCTGTTCATATCCTTTGCCCACTTTTTGATGAGAATTGTTTGTTTTTTTCTTGTAAATTTGTGTAAGTTCCTTGTAAATTCTGGATATTAGACCTTTGTCAGATGGGTAGATTGCAAAAATTTTCTCCCATTCTGTAGACTGCGTGTTCACTCTGATGATAGTTTCTTTTGCTGTGCAGAAGTTCTTTAGTTTAATTAGATCCCGTTTGTCAATTTTGGCTTTTATTGCAGTTGTTTTTGGCATTTTCATCATGAAGTCTTTGCTCATGCCTGTGTCCTGAATGGTATTGCCTAGGTTTTCTTCTAGGGTTTTTATGGCTTTGGTTTTTACATTTAAGTCTTTAATTGGTCTTGAGTTAATTTTTGTGTAAGGTGTAAGGAAGTGGTCCAGTTTTAGTTTTCTGCATATGGCTGGCCAGTTTCCCCAGCACCATTTACTAAATAGGGGATCCTTTCCCTATTGCTTGTTTTTGTCAAGTTTGTCAAAGACCAGATGGTTGTAGACGTGTGGCGTTATTTCTGAGGCCTCTATTCTGTTCTATTGGTCTGTATGTGTGTTTTGGTACCAGTACCATGCTGTTTTGGTTACTGTAGCCTTGTTGTATAGTTTAAGTCAGGTAGTGTGATGCCTCCAGCTTTGTTCTTTTTGCTCAGGATTGTCTTGGGTATACGAGCTCTTTTTTGGTTCCATATGAAATTTAAAGTAGTTTTTTCTAATTCTGTGAAGACTTGTCAATGGTAGTTTGATGGGAATAGCATTGAATCTATAAATTACTTTGGGCAGTATGCCATTTTCATGATTAATTCTTCCTATCCATGAGCATGGAGTTTTTTTTCCATTCATTGTGCCCTCTCATATTTTCTTAAGCAATGGTTTGTAGTTCTCCTTGAAGAGGTCCTTCACATCCCTTGTTAACTGTATTCCTAGGTATTTTATTCTTTTTGTAGCAATTATAAATGGGAGTTCATTCATAATTTGGCTCTCTGCTTGTCTGTTGTTGGTGTGTAGGAATGTTTGTGATTTTTGCACGTTGATTTTGTATCCTGAGGTGTTTATAGTATTCTCTGATGAATAGTTTGTATTTCTGTGGGGTCAGTGGTGATATCCCCTTTATCATTTTTATTGTGTATATTTGATTCTTCTCTCTTCTTTATTAGTCTAGCTAGCAGCCTGTTTTGTTAATTTTTCAAAAAATCAGTTCCTGGATTCATTGATTTTTTTTTTTTTTTTTTGAAGGGGTTTTTGTGTCTGTATCTCCTTCAGTTCTGCTCTGATCTTCTGCCAGCTTTTGGATTTGTTTTTTCTGATCTTTCTTGTCTTCTGCCAGCTTTTGGATTTGTTTGCTCTTGCTTCTCTAGTTCTTTTCATTGTGATGTTAGGGTATAGATTTGAGATCTTTCTAGCTTGCTGATGCAGGCATTTAGTGCTATAAATTTATCTCTTAACACTGCTTTAGCTGTGTCCCAGAGATTCTGGTACATTGTCTCTTTGTTCTCATTGGTTTTAAAGAACTTCTCGATTTCTGCCTTAATGTCATTATTTACCCAGGTGTCATTCAGGAGCAAGTTGTTCAGTTTCCATGTAGTTGTGTGATTTTGCGTGAGTTTCTTAATCCTGAGTTCTAATTTGATTGCACTGTGGTCTCAGAGGCTGTTTGTTATGATTTTAGTTCTTTTGCATTTGCCGAGGAGTGTTTTACTTCCAATTATATGGTCAATTTTAGAATAAGTGCCATGTGGCACTCAGAAGAATGTGTATTCTGTTGATTTGGGGTGGAGAGTTCTGTAGATGTCTATTAGGTCCACTTGATCCAGAGCTGAGTTCAAGTCCAGGATATCATTAATTTTCTGTCTCATTGATCTAATATTGACAGTAGGGTGTTAAGTTCTCTCACTATTATTGTGTGGGAGTCTAAGTCTCTTTATAGGTCGCTAAGAACTTGTTTTATGAATCTGGGTGCTCCTGTATTGGGTACATACATGTTTAGGATAGTTAGCTCTTCTTGTTGAATTGATCCCGTTACCATTACGTAATACCCTTCTTTGTGTTTTTTGATCTTTGTTGGTTTAAAGTCTGTTAGACACTAGAATTGCAACTCCTGCTTTTTTTTTTTTTTTTTTTTTTTCTGCTTTACATTTGCTTGGTAAATTTTCCTCCATCCCTTTATTTTGAGACTGTGTGTGTCTTTGCACATGAGATGAGTCTCCTGAATACAGCACACTGATGGGTCTTGACTCTTTATCCAACTTGCCAGTCTGTGTCTTTTAATTGGGGCATTTAGCCCATTTACATTTAAGCTTAATGTTGTTATGTGTGAATTTGATCCTGTTGTCATGATCCTGTATGGTTATTTTGCACACTAGTTGATGCAGTTTCTTCAGAGTGTCATTGGTCTTTATATTTTGGTGTGTTTTTACAGTGGCTGGTACCGGTTTTTCCTTTCCATATTTGGTGCTTCTTTCAGGAGCTCTTGCAAGGCAGGCCTGGTGGTGATGAAATCCCTCAGCATTTGCTTGTCTGGAAAGGATTTTATTTCTCTTTCGATTATGAAGCTTAGTTTTAGCCCTTATAATTTCTGATGAGAAGTCTAAATCTTTTAAAAATTTCCTTATTAAATGAGTTCTCTTTCTGCTTTCAAGATTTTGTCTTGAACTTTCAACATTTTTACTTAATATGTCTTGATGTGGATCTCGTTTTGTTTATCCTACTTGGAGTCTGTTGAGCTTCTTGGATATGTAGATTGTTTTAACTAAATTTGAGCAATTTTTAGTCATTATTTCTTTAAATATTTTTTTCTGATCCTTTTTCTCTACTTTGTGAAAAAAAAAAGTTTTCTCTGTGCTCCTATTATGCATATGTTGTTATGCTTAATGGGTTTCTACTTTTTCCAAGGCTTCATAATTCATCCTTTTTGTCTCCATATTCTTCAGACTCCATAATCTCTTATTAGTCTATATTGAAGTTTGCTGATTCTTCTGCCATTTCACATCTACTATTCAGCTCCTCTACTGAATGTTTTATTTTCGTTATTGTACTTCTCAACTCCAGAATTTCCATTTTGAAGATAATTTATATATCCTAATGATATTCTCTATCTGATAAGACATTGTCCTCATAGTTTCCTTTACTTTTTAAAGTGCTGTTTTGTTTAATTTTTTGAATGTATTTTTAACAGTTGTTTTGAAGTCTTTGCCTACTTTATTTGACATCTGGGCTCTTTCTTTTTTCTTTTTTTTTTTTTTTTTTGGGACGGAGTCTCGCTGTGTCACCCAGGCTGGAGTGCAGTGGCGTGATTATGACTCATCGCAGCCTTCACTTCCCGGGTTCAAGCAGTTCTCCTGCCTCAGCCTCCTGAGTAGCTGGGACTACAGGTGCATGCCACCATGCCCGGCTAATTTTTTGTATTTTTAGTAGGGATGGGGTTTCACCATTTTAGCCATTACAGTCTTGATTTCCTGACCTCACGATCCACCTGCCTTCACCTCCCAAAGTGCTAGGATTACAGGCGTGAGGCACTGCACCCGGCCCATCTGAGCTCTTTCAAAGGCGGTTTCTGTAGCCTGCTTTTTCCCCCTGTGTGTGGGTTATACTTTCTTGTTTCTTTGCATGTTTTATAATTTTTTGCAAAAACTGAACATTTTAGATAACATTATAGTAATTGAGGATACTGAGTCCATCCCCTAACTTCTCCATCCAGCTGGATGTTATAGTTGTTGTTTGCTTGTTTATTTGTTTAGTGGCTTGGTTGGACCATCTTGATAAAGTTTATTTTCCCTGCAGTGTGCAGCCTCTAATGTTGTTCCTCAGAGGTTACAGTCTTTGGCATGTGCAGAGTCACCTTGGGATGATGGTGGTTTTAGCAGGGCTCTCTAGCTGTCTCTGTCCTTGTTCTCTTTTAAGCTGTTTGCATATGTAGGTATCACACCTAGTTATTAGCCTCTACTAATTGCTAGTTGATTGCTCTGTTGTTAACAGTGATGCCAATGATATAAATTCTTCCACAGTCTGATGCAATTAAATTTGGGCTTCATTACAGGAGTAGTTCTGAGGCCAACCTTTGTGGTTTGTTCTGAACTCAGGAATACTCTTTTTAGTCTTCTCTTTCCTAGGCGTGGTCTCTGGTAGAATTCTAGCTGATCTATGCTTTAGCTTGCTATTCTGGTAGAGCTAGCTACCAGTCTCTTGTTAATTGCTTACCACCAAAATCTTTATTGTTTTGTACAGTGCCCTTAAGCTTGAACTTCCCTACACTGTGTTCTAAATAAAGTCACTTTCTTTGGGGAGAGATTTAGAGCTCTTCTCTTGTTATGATCTGCATCGAACCCTGGGCCAAACCTCTGTCACACCCTAAAGCTGGGAGTGAGGATAGTGACCTGCTTCTCTCAGAATGACACCCCTGCTTGGTTTTCTGGACCTCTTTTATTGTGGAAATTTCACTTAATGAGTGGGCTGGGGCAAGGCAGCTGAGAGCCAGTATTTTTGGTACCTTGCCAGGGTAGAACTTCTGTCCTATGACTAGGTCTGGGTAGAGAAGCCCCAGACTTCTCAGTTACTCTTGTTACAGAGTTTCTGCAACATAGAGATGGTTGTATGAGAAACGTGGGTGTGGCCTGCCCCTCCTGGGAAGAGATGATAGTTCTCAATTGGGAGTTGAGGGAAGAGCTCTTTATTCTTTTTTCAACCTCCACTCCTGGGTTCAAGCGATTCTTCTGCCTCAGCCTCCCGAGTAGCTGGGACTACAGGCGTCCACCACCACACCTACCTAAGAGTAGAATTTATATCACATCGAAGTGGGAGGCAGTGGGAGAAGGGAGCAGGTTGTGGCTCAAATATGAGTTTTCACTCTTCTTACAGAAATTTAGTAGATTTTCTTGAATACATATTACTTCATTTGTTGCATGTTTTTAGGACAATTTCCAGACTTTAAATGATTGTATTTTGTTTTTTTTTTTTTTCTTAAGAATTTTCACAATTATGTTGTTTTGCTTGGTAAACGGTGCACAGACATCCTCACAATTTCATTCTAGAAGTTGTCTTCATTGATATTTATTTTCATCATCTTATTTTACACTTCTAATTACTATTTCTCTGCTATTTTTCTTGTACTTTCCTTCTTTCCTGCTGCTTCTTACTGAAAATGTATTCTTTGTGGCCATTTCCCTCCCTCCTCCCCCATGGTTTTAGAAGTTATATGTTCTTTATATATTTTATTAATATTTACCTGTACCTTTTTTTTTTTTTTGAGATGGAGTCTTGCTCTGTCACCCAGGTTGGAGTGCAGTGGCGTAGTCTCGGCTCACTGCAAGCTCCGCCTCCCAGGTTCATGCCATTCTTCTGCCTCAGCCTCCCGAGTAGCTGGGACTACAGGCACCTGCCACCATGACCGGCTAATTTTTTGTACTTTTAGTAGAGACGGGGTTTCACCGTGTTAGCCAGGATGGTCTTGATCTCCTGACCTCGTGATCCACACGCCTCGGCCTCCCAAAGTGCTGGGATTACAGGCATGAGCCACCGTGCCCGGCTCTACCTGTACCATTTTAACATGCATTTCTGTCTTAAAGTCTAAAGTTAATCTGTATCTCTACTTTTCTTTCATACAATTCAGAAACCTTAGTATGCTTTTACTACCATCATTTCTATTGTCATACAAAATGTTCCTTTTATTTTTTATTTTTTATTTTTTTGAGATGGAATCTTTCTCTGTTGCCCAGGCTGGAGTGGGGAGGAGCAATCTCTGCTTACTGCACCCTCTGCTTCCTGGGTTCAAGTGATTCTCCTGCCGCAGCCTCCCGAGTAGCTGGGACTACCGGTATCCACCACTACGCTTGGCTAATTTTTGTATTTTTAGTAGAGATGAGGTTTCACCATATTGGCCAGGCTGGTCTCGACCTCCTGACCTTGTGATCCGCCGGCTTCGGCCTCCCAAAGTGCTGGGATTACAGGCATGAGCCACCGCACCCAGACTATTTTTTAAATTTTTACTTATTTATTTTTTTGAACTGGAGTGTCGCCCTGTCACCCAGGCTGTGGTGCAGTGACACGATCTCGGCTCACTGCAACCTCTGCTTCCCCGGTTCAAGCAATTCCTTGCCTCAGCCTCCTGAGTAGCTGGGATTACAGGCATGCACCACTACGCCCAGCTAAGTTTTATATTTTAGTGGAGATGGGTTTTACCATGTTGATCAGGCTGGGTTTTTTTTTTTTTTTTTTTTTTGAGGTGGAGTCTCACTCTGTCGCCCGGACTGGAGTGCAGTGGCCCGATCTCAGCTCACTGCAAGCTCTGCCTCCCGGGTTTACGCCATTCTCCTGCCTCAGCCTCCCGAGGAGCTGGGACTACAGGCACCCGCCACCTCGCCCAGCTAGTTTTTGTATTTTTTTTTTTTTTAGTAGAGACAGGGTTTCACCGTGTTAGCCAGGATGGTCTCGATCTTCTGACCTCGTGATCCGCCCGTCTCAGCCTCCCAAAGTGCTGGGATTACAGGCTTGAGCCACCGCGCCCGGCCGATCAGGCTGGTTTTGAACTCCTGACCTCAAGTGATCTTCTCGCCTCAACCTCCCAAAGTGCAAAATGTTTCTTTTATCTAGCTTTTAATTCTACTTCTTATTCTTCCCAAATAATTGTTGTTGTTGTTGTCATTATTGGTTTTTATGTAATGCTGGTTTAGATTTATCACAAGTTTTACCAGTTTTTTGTTTTTTGTTGACCATTTCTTTCAGGTTCAGTTTTCTTTTTTTTTACGTATTTAGTAGTAATTTCTCTTAGGGTACGTTTGTAGTAAATTCTCTCATACTACGTTTTTGTGAAAATGTTTTCATTTTTTCTTACCCTTAATGATAGCCTAGTGGCATATGGAATTGTAGCTTGACAGTTATTTTATCTCAGTCTTTTGATGATATAATTCAATATTGGAGTAATTAGACTAGTGTCATTCTAATTACACATATATATGTACATATATATACACAAACATACACATACATATGCACACACATGTATATATACATACACATATATACACACATACACAACACAAACATTACCATCTTTTTTTTTTTTTTTAGGAGTCAGAGTTCTGCTCTGTTACCCAGGCTAGAAGCTAGAGTCCAGTGGCATGATTTTCTTTTTTTTTTGAGACGGAGTCTTGCTCAGTCGCTCAGGCTGGAGTGCAGTGGTGTGATCTTGGCTCACAGGTTCATGCAATTCTCCTGCCTCAGCCTCCCGAGTAGCTGGGACTACAGGCATCTGCCACCACGCCTCGCTAATTTTTTGTATTTGTTTAGTAGAGATGGAGTTTCACCGTGTTAGCCAGGATGGTCTCGATCTCCTGACCTCGTGATCTGCCCTCCTCGGCCTCCCAAAGTGCTGGGATTACAGGCGTGAGCCACCATGCCCGGCCCAGTGCCATGATCATAGCTCACTGCAGCCTCAAACTCCAGTCCTCCTACCTCGACCTTTTGAGTACCTAGAACTACAAATATGCCCCATCATGCCCAGTTAATTTTTTAACATTTTATTTTTGTAGAGATAAGGTCTCACCATGTTGCCTAGACTGGTCTCAAATTCCTGGCTTCAAGTGATCCTCCCACCTTGGTCTCCCAAAGTGCTGGGATTACAGGTCCAAGCCATTGTGCCCAACTTTTAACCATTTTTATTTATTTACTTATTTATTGATTGATTTTTGAGACCGAGTCTTGCTGTGTTGCCCAGGCTGGAGTGCAGTGGTGCAATCTCAGCTCACAGCAACCTCCATCTCCCAGGCTTAACCAGTCTTTGCATCTCAACCCATCTCCAGAACTTTTTAATAATTTCAAATGGAAATTTTATACTCGATAAACAGTAACTTCTCTTTACCCCTACCCTGAGTCCTTGGTAACCACTGTTATTTCTGCCCTACAAATTTTACTAATTTTAACTACCTCCTTAAAGTAGAATCATACAATATTTATCCTTTTGTGTCTGACTTCTTTTACTTAGCATAACATTTCCAAGGTTCATCCATGTTGTATTATTCATCCATGAATAATATTTCAATCTTAAAAATATGGTATATACATGTATATACCATTTGTTTATTCACTCATTTGTCTATAGCCATTTGGGTTATTATCACATTTTGACTTTTGTGAATAATACTGCTGTGAGCACAAGCGTACAAATAACCTGTTTGAGTCCCTGTTTTAAAATCCCAGGCTGTATACTACCCAGACTAAGGAACTTTTCCCCACGGTTCTGGTTTTCAGTTCTCAATTATAGGTCCATGGGAATGTTTCTTATTTTTTTATGTGCTCTGTTACGCTTTATGCTTTTTTACCCCCAAAGAGACAGGGTCTCACTTTTCACCTAGGCTGGAGTGCAGTGGTGCATTCATGGCTCACTATAACCTCAAACTCCTTACCATACCTGGCTAATTAAAAAAAAAGTTTTTTTGTGGAGATGGCTTCTTGCTGTGTTTCCCAGGCTGGTCTCAAACTTCTGGCCTCAAGTGATCTACTCACCTCAGCCTCAAGCTGTCTTCCCACCTCAGCTTCCCAAAGTGTTGGTATTATAGGTGTGAGCCAATGCACTCAGCTCTTGTTGTATATTTTTAATTTTAATTTTTGAGACAAGGTCTTGCTCTGTCACTCAGGCTGGAGTGCAGTGCTGTGATCACAGCTCATTGCAGCCTCAACCTCCTGGGCCCAAGGGATCCTCCCACTTCAGCCTCCCGAGTATCTGGTACTACAGTTGCATGCCACCATGCCTGGCTAATTTTTATTTTTTAAAAAACTCTTTGTGGAGACTGGGTTTCACCGTGTTGCCCAGGCTGTTATCAAACTCCTGGGCTCAAGCAATCCTCCTGCCTTGGCGTTGTTCCAAAGTGCTGCATTTTTTTTTTTCTTTTTTTTTTTGAGACAGAGTCTCTCTCAGTCACCCAGGCTGGAGTGCAGTGGCGCGATCTCGGCTCACTGCAAGCTCCGCCCCCTGGGTTCATACCGTTCTCCTGCCTCAGCCTCCCAAGTAGCTGGGACTACAGGCGCCTGCCGCCACGCCCGGCTAATTTTTTGCATTTTTAATAGAGACGGGGTTTCACCGTGTTAGCCAGGATGGTCTCCATCTCCTGACCTCGTGATCCACCCGCCTTGGCCTCCCAAAGTGCTGGGATTACAGGCGTGAGCCACCGCACCTGGCCCAAAGTGCTGCAATTACAAACACGAGCCACTGTGCCCAGCCCTTTGTTATATTTTTATCCAGCATTTCTCCATGTTTTGTGATAAAAGCATTTTTATTTTTATTTTTATTCTTTTTTTGGAGACAAGAGTCTTGTTCTATTCCCCAGGCTAGAGTGCAGTGGCGCGATCTCAGCTCACTAAAACCTCTGCCTCCCAGGTTCAAGTGATACTCATACCTCAGCCTCCTGAGTAGCTGGCATTACAGGTGTCCACCACCATGCCTGGTTAATTTTTGTATTTTTAGTAGAGACGAGGTTCCACCATGTTGGCCAGGCTGGTCTTGAACTCCTGACCTCAGGTGATCCATGCACCTTGGCCTCCCAAAGTGCTGGGATTACAGGTGTGAGCTACTGTGCTAGGCTGTAAAAGCGTTTTTTAGCTTATCTGGTCTAAAGTATTGGTGATAACAAAAGTACTCCTTGATATCATTCAGGACATTTTGCGTATGTGAACTAGTGCTAGTTCATGTGGAGCATATAGCAATGTGTTTGAAAATCCTGGGATTAAAGAAGTTTTCCTTAATTTCCGGAATCCTTGTCTTCGGATAAAGGTAGTTGTCATGGGAGAAAGAGAGTTCAAATTCAATTTAAATCATATTGCTAGTAGTACTACAGCTTTGACTGGCCTGAGGAAAGACGGATTGATAGTATCTCTGGTTTTTTACAATTTACAAACCTAAATTATATAGCCTACTTATAAGTAGTATAATGATGCATTGTTATTATCTAGCTCCCCTGCCAAAATGCATAGTAATATCAGCATAGTTTAAGATGGGAACAGTCTCAATTTTCTTTTATTTGTTAGTATATATGTTATGATGAATGGTGAATAACATATAGCAAATACTGAGAGAGTATGTAATTCACTGTTTCCCACTATGCATTTACAGGGGAAAATACTGAAAATAGGTAGCCATTTGTCTTTGGGCCTTATTGGATATGGAATGCAATAAAGTATTTTTTGGATCTAGGGAATCTGTGATTAGCTTATACCAACATTGGCACGTGAGGTTACAACCTTTTATTGCTGTTACTTTTTATCAAATAGAAAAAGCCTTTGAGCATGAGGTAGCAGAAGGTGAAATACAGTTAACCCTGAACAGTGTGGGGGTTGGGACACTGACCCTCCACATAGTTGGAAATCTGCATATAACTTTTGAGTCCCCCAAAACTTAACTATTAACAGCTTATTGTTGATCAGAAGCCTTTCTGATAACATATATATGGATTTTTTTTGATAAGAGTCTTGCTGTATGTATTATATACTGAAGCTAGAGAAAATAAAATTACTAAGAAAACCAATGGAAGATAAAATATATTTACTGTTAATTAAGTGGAAGTGGATCATTGTATGAGTTGGTAATTTGATTCTCCTACCACTGTGTTTCTATTAAATCTGTTGTAAATCTTTTACTCAGGGCAGCATGATATCATTTGGTCTTTAATATCTTAATTGTAATACCTCTCTGCTTTTCTTATTAGCTTAGGTAAGTGAGGGAATCTGATGACTTTGTGTGCTGGCAGATACACATGTAGGCACACACATATCCTGGTGGAACTCAGTTATAAAGTATTCATTCGGATTACCCAAATTTTCAAAGGTGGTAAAGGCTTGAAATTTAAAACTTTTTTTTTTTTTTTTTTGAGACGGAGTCTCGCTCTGTTGCCCAGGCTGGAGTGCAGTGGCCAGATCTCAGCTCACTGCAAGCTCCGCCTCCCGGGTTTATGCCATTCTCCTGCCTCAGCCTCCCGAGTAGCTGGGACTACAGGTGCCCGCCACCTCGCCCGGCTAGTTTTTTGTATTTTTTAGTAGAGACGGGGTTTCACCGTGTTAGCCAGGATGGTCTCGATCTCCTGACCTAGTGATCCACCCGTCTCGGCCTTCCAAAGTGCTGGGATTACAGGCTTGAGCCACCACGCCTGGCCTTTTTTTTTTTTTGAGACTGAGTCTCACTCTGTCGCCTAGGCCAGAGTGTAGTGGTGTCATCTCAGCCCACTGCAACCTCTACCTCCTGGATTCAAGTGGTTCTCCTGCCTCAGCCTCCTGAGTAGCTGGGATTACAGGTGCCTGCCACCACACCTGACTGATTTTTGTATTTTTAGTAGAGATGGGGTTTCCCCATGTTGGCCAGGCTGGTCTCGAACTCCTGACCTCAAGTGATCCACCCACGTTGGCCTCCTGAAGTGCTGGGATTACAGGTGTGAGCCACCACACTTTTTTTAGTTTTAGTGTGGCCTAAAACTTCTTATTGAGTACTCCTAAACTGTTGAGTATACAAACACAGACCTGGACAGTGATCCATATTGAGAACTCTTAACTAGATCACTAAGATTCTACCATGACTGTATGACGAGGAAGCTATTCCTGTAAGTGATGGCAGCAAGTATATATACACATTTCAGGGTGTCTCACTATCTTAGATTAGGAAAAAGTATGAAGTTAAATGAAGTTAGAGTACCTTTTAAACAGGAAACTAAAAAAGACAGTCATACTGTCTAATTGCAGCAGGGCAGTGGTTCTCAAATGGGGAAGATTTTGCCTCCCAGGGGATATTGGCAATGTTTGGAGACCTTTTTAGTTGTCAACAACTGGCGGGAGGTGACAACAGTGCCAGAGCAGTGCTACTGGCATCAGTGAGTAGAGGCCAGGGGTGCTTCTGAACATACTTTAATGCACAGGTCAGCCCCTCACAACAAAGAATGATGGCATAACTCTTTAGAGAAGACAAGCTGAGTGGAGTCAGTGGGAAGGTATACATATCAGAGAGTGCTAACCTTTATTTCCCTTTATAGTAGGAAGTCAGTAGCTAATGCATGAACCTGAAAAGTCAAGAAGCAGTACTATAAGTGTGTTATTTAGAACTATGAAAGCAAACACCCAAAGCAACAGTTCAGAGTGATTCCTGTGGGGATAAGAAGAGGTGATGTGGGGGCTAGGAGCAGGTGTGGTGGTCATGGGTTACTGGTTTTTACAGGTTTGCAGATTACATAACATTTCAAATAATGTGAATGTATAATGGGTGAAAAAAAATGAAAGAGAATAAATTTGTATATACACATTCAAACCAAATACAGTGAGGCCCATTAAAATACCTAGTCAGAAATGAATATCAGTTCTACTGTGTCTCTGTGACCAAAATAACTATGGAATTATAAAAAGAAGTACAAGATTTATACATTGACAATTATAAAACATTGAAAGAAAGAAAACCCAAAAAAGAAAAAAGATATTCAATGCTTATGGATCAGAACACTTAATATTGTTAAGAGATGGCAATACTCTCAAATTGTTCTACATATTTAACGTAACTACTCTAAAAATTCTTGCTCCTTTTTTTGCATAATTTGATAAACTGATCCTAAAATTTATATGGATATTCAAGGAACCCAGAACAGGCAAAGTAATCTTGAAGAATGAGAACAAAGTTGGAGGACTCACACTTAAAACTTACTACAAGGCTTCTAGTTCCAGAATGACAGTGTGGAAGCAAACTGGCTTAACTACCCCAGACCCCTTGCCCCACAACCCCCCACCACAGAACCACAAAAATTAATATACAGCACTAAGATTTTAACCAGTAACAACCCAGAGTTCAAATATGAGGATTAGAGAATCCTAGGGCCACAGAGTAGTGAAAAATTGTAAGCAGACGGTGGGAGAATCAGACTTCCACATCTTCATTGCCCCACTACCCCATTCTACCCAGGACCAAGAGTTCGTAAAATATCCTTCCAACTCATGGCTTCTACACTGGAAACAGTGAGGCTAAGGTAGTAAATGAACTTCCCCACCATCTTGGGTTCCCTGTTGGGAGACTTGTCCTTGCCTTAACCTGTGGGGAAGCAGGAAGCACAGTGACTGCCTGAAGGGAGAAAATGCCTGAGGACAGGCAGAGACAAAGTGGAGAGGTGGGACTACCATCCTCAGCCCTGAAAACTGCTGTTACTCAGTCAAAGAAAATGTCAGTGGCTGTTGGGCAGCACCATGCTGTAGGGGTTAGGTTCCCCAAGTCCCATGGGCACCAACTCCTAGCCAGCCTTGACACACTGCTGGGACAATCCCTTTGGGACCCCCTAGAACTGAAAAGGAGGCAGTGACTTAGCAATATTGATTCACTAAGCAGATACATCTAATAAAAATCAAAGCAAGGCTGGGTGCAGTGGCTCACGCCTGCAATCCCAGAACTTGGGGAGGTCAAAGTAGGCAGATTGCTTGAGGCCAGCACTTCAAGATCAGCCTGGCCAGCATGGCAAAACCCCGTCTTTACTAAATACACAAAAATTAGCTGGGCATGGTGGTACACACCTGTAATCCCAGCTACTCAGGAGCCTGAGGCACAAGAATTGCTTGAACCTGGGAGGTGGAGGTTGCAATGAGCTGAGATCATGCCACTGCACTCCAGCCTGGGTGACAGAGTGAGACTCTGTCTCAAAACAAAATAAAAACAAGCCAGATAGAGAAAACCAGAATAACAAATCCTTCAGTGCAAAGACATAGAAGGTATACCCATAAGAAACAACAGGGAATCATGACCTTCCCAAAAGGACAAAGCAAAAATTCAGTGACTGGTTCTAACAAGATAGCAGTTTATGAGCTTTCTAAGAATTCAAAATAGCAGGGTTTGTTGTTGTTGTTGTTGTTGTTTGTTTGTTTTGAGACACGGTCTCGCCTTGTTGCCTAGGCTGGAGTGCAGTGGCACACCCATGGCTCACTATAGCCTCAACCTCCCAGGCTCAGGGAATCCTGTCACCTCAGCTTCCTTAGTAGGTGGGACTACAGGAACATGCCACAACACCTGGCTAATTTTTGAGTTTTTTGTAGAGGTGGTCACACCATGTTGGCCAGGCTGGTCTTGAATTCCTGGCTCAAGTGTTCCTCCTACCTTAGCCTTTCAAATTGCTGGGATTACAGGCATGAGCCACCATACCTGGCACAAAATAGCAGTTTTAAGGAAACTGAGCAATCTCCAAAATAACAAAGAAAAGTAGTTCAGAAATTTATCAGAGAAATTGAACAAAGAGATTGAAATAATTAAAAACAAAACAAAACAAAACAAAAAAACCCCACAGAAATCTTGGAAATGAAAAAGACATTTGCTTAACTGAAAAACTGTATGGAGGCTCTCAATGGCAGAATGGACCAAGCAGAGAAAATAATTAGTGAACTTGAAGATGGGCTATTTGAAAATATACAGTCAGTGCAGAAAAAAGAATGAAAAGGAACAGACTGTATATAAGATATAAAAAATTACCTCGAAAGGCCAAATTTAAGACTTATTAGTGTTCAAGAAGGAGCTGAGCAAGAGGAAAGATAGAAAGCTTGTTCAAGGAAATAATAGCAGGTAACTTTTTAAAACTTGAAAAAGATAGAAATATCCAGTTACAAGAAAGTCTGTGCCAAACAGATTAAACCCAAATAAAACTACCTCAAGGCATATAATAAACTCTCAAAAGTTAAGAACAAAAAGAGGATCCTAAAAGCAGCAAGGAAAAGAAGCAGGTAACATATAAAGGAACTCCAATTAGTCTGGCAACAGACTTCTCAGTGGAAGCCATACAGGCCAAGAGGGAGTGTAATGACATTTTCAGAATTCTCAAGGAAAAAACTGCCACCCAAGAATATTTTGCAAAATTATCCTTCAAAAACTGAGGTACAACAAAGCATTTCCCAGACAAACAAAAGCTGAGAGAATTCACCACCACCAGACCCATCTTACAAGAAATGCTAAAGGGAATTCTTCAGTCTGAAAGAAAACAAACGAACCAACAAACCAGTAACGTGCTAAAAGCAGCCTTTTCAACGTATAAAATCCACTGGTAAAATTAAGTACATAGGCAAATACAGAATACTCTATTACTGCAATTGTGGTGTGCAGTACACTTATAACTCTAATATGAAGCCCAAAATCACGTCTGTCAAAAACAATAGTAACTACAGCGACCTGTTAAGAGATAGGTAATGGAGGTAATATTAAAAATGTAAATTGAGTCAAAATATGGAGGAGATGGAGTTAAAGCATAGAATTTTTTTTTGTTTTTTTGTTTTACCTTTGTGTATTTTTGATCTAAGTTCTCATCTCTTTAAAATAACTTGTTATATCTCTAAGATGTTTTTTGTAAGCCTCATGGTAACCAGAGTACAAAAACCTATAATAGACTCACTAAAAATGCAACAAATTAAAAACAAATTACTAGGGAAAGTCACTTAACCACAAAGGAAGACAGAAAGGAAGAAAAATGGTTCAAAACAATCAGAAAATAAGCCACAAAATGGCAGTCTTGAGTCCTTACTTATTAATAATAACGCTGAAAGTAGTATTGTCAATTCTCCAATTAAAAGGCATAGAGTGGCTGAATGGATAAAGAAACAAAACCCAACTCTATGCTGCCTTCGGGAAACCCACCTCACTAATAAAGACACACATAAGCTGAAAGTGAAGGGTGGAACAAGACATTCCATGCAACTGGAAACCAAAAAAGAGTCGGAGTAGCTATACTTACATTGAATAATATAGACTACCAGTCTAAGACTGTAGAAAGAAACCAAGAAGGGCACCATATAAGATAAATAGATCAATTCAGCAAGAAGATATACAAATTATATTATAAATATCTATGCACCCAATACTGGAGCACTTAAGTGTGTAAAGCCGATGTTAGTAGATCTAAAGGAAAATACAGACTACAACACAACTGTAGTAGGGCACTTTAACACCACAGTCTCAGTAATGGGCAGATTGTCCAGATAGAAAAATCAAGAAACATCTGAGTTAAACTACACACTAGATCTAATAGACTTGATATTTACAGAACATTTCACCCAATTGCTGCAGAATACACATTCTTTTCAGTAGCACATCAAACATTTTCTAGAATAGAGTATCCCGTAGGCCACAAAACAAGTCTGAAGACATTTTTAAAAAACAGAAATAGTATCAAGTATCTTTTCTGACCACACTGGAATAAAACTGGAAATCAATAACACAAGGACCCTGGAAAATACACAAACACATGGAAATTAAACATCATGCTTCTGAATGACCAATGGGCCAATGAAAAAATTAAGAGGAAAATTTAAAAATTTCCTGAAACAAATGAAAATGGAAAATACAACATACCAAAATCTATGGGATACAGTAAAAGCATTACTAAGAGGGAAGTTTATGACAATAAACACTTCTATCAAAAAAGAAAATTAGAATTTAAGTAAACAACCTAACAGTGCACCTCAAAGAACTAGAAATGGAAGACCAAACCAAACCCAAAATTAGTAGTAGGAAAGAAAGAAAGATCAAAGTAGAAATAAATGAAATTGAGACCAAAAAAGCTCCACAGAAGATCAATGAAACAAGAAGTTGGGGGTTTTTTTTTTTTTTTTTTTTTTTTTTTTTTTTGAGACAGAGTCTCGCTCTGTCACCCAGGCTGGAGTGCAGTGACCAGATCTCAGCTCACTGCAAGCTCTGCCTCCTGGGTTCACGCCATTCTCCTGCCTCAGCCTCCCGAGTAGCTGGGACTACAGGCGCCGCCACCTCGCCCGGCTAGTTTTTTTGTATTTTTAGTAGAGATGGGGTTTCACCGTGTTAGCCAGGGTGGTCTCGATCTCCTGACCTCGTGATCTGCCCGTCTCGGCCTCCCAAAGTGCTGAGATTACAGGCTTGAGCCACCGTGCCCAGCAAGAAGTTGGGTTTTTAAAAAGATAACCAGTATCAGCAAATCTTTAGCTAGTCTGCAAAGGAGAGAAGATCCAAATAAAATAAAAAATGATAAAAGAGGAATAATAACTGAAACCTCAGACATACAAAGAATGGTTAGAGACTGTTTTGAAGAACTATACACCACCAAAATGGAAAATCTAGAAGAAATGGATGAATTCCTGGATACCATATAACCTACTAAGATTGAACCATGAAGAAATATAAAACCTCAACAAACCAACCATGAGTAATGAAATTGAAGCTGTAATAAAATTGGGCCAGGTGCAGTGACTCATACCTGTAATCCCAGCACTTTGGGAGGCTGAGGTGGGAGGATCCCCTGAGACTCGGAATTTGAGACCAGCCTGGGCAACATAGTGAGACCCTGTCTCTACAAAAACAGTTTTAAGAAATAGTTGTGTTTGGTGGCATGTACCTGTAGCCCCAGTTATGTGGGAGGCTAAGGTGAGAGGATCACTTGAGCCCAGGAGTTTGAAGCTGCAGTGAGCTATGATTGCACCACTGTACTCCAAACTGGGCAACATGAGTGAGTCCCTATTTCTTTAAAAAAAAAAAAAAAAAAAAAAAAAAAAAAACTGAAGAGGAGATAATACTTCCAACCTTATTCCATGAGGCCAGGATTACCCTGATACCAAAACCAGAAAAGGACCCAAGAAAAGAAGAAAAGTACAGGCCAATATTACTGATGAACACAGATGCAGAAATCTTCAACAAAACCCCAGGAAACCAAATTCAGCAATACATCGAAAAGATCATTCACCATGATCAAGTGAAATTCATTCCAGTGATATAAGAGGATGATTCAACACCTGCAAATCAATAAACATGATATGTCACATTAACAAAGTTAAAAAAACCACATCATTGTTTCAACAGATGCTGAAAAATCATTTGATAAAATTCAGCACCCCTTTATGATAAAAGCCCTCATCAAAATGGGTATAGAAGGAGCACACCTCAAAATAATAAAGGCCATAAATGACAAATTCATAGCTAACATCATACTGTATGGGGAGAAATTGACATCCTTTTCTCTTAGGACTGGAAGAAGACAAGGATGGCTATTTTTACCACTGTTATTTAGCATAATACTAGAAGTCCTGGCCAGAGCAATTAGGCAAGAGAAAGAAATAAAGGGCATCCAAATTGGAAAGAAAGAAGTCAGATTAGCCTTGTTCACAGATGACATGATCTCATACCTAGAGAAACCTAAAGACTCCACAAAAAAAATTGTTAACACTGATAAATGAGTTTAGTACAATTGCAGGATACAAAATCAACATACAAAAATCAGTAGCATTTATATATGTCAACAGCAAACAATCTGAAAAAGAAATCAAGAAAGCAATCCCCCTTATAATAGCTATAAAATACCTAGGAGTTAATCTAACTAAATAAGTAAAAGATCAAGGAAAACTATAAAACTCTGATGAAAGAAACTGAAGAGGACACAAAAAAGCAGAAAGATATTCCATGCTAATGAATCGGAAGAATTAATATTTTTCAAATGACAGTACTACTTGATGTAGTTTACAGATTCAGTGCAATACCTATCAAAATACCAATGATATTCTTCATAGAAATAGGGAAAAAAATTTAAAATTTATATGGAATTACAAAAGACCTTGAATAGTCAAAGCAATCCTGAGCAAAAAGAGCAAAGCTGGAGACACTACCTGATGTCAACACTACAGTAAGCGAATAGCGTGATACTGGCATAAAAGCAGACACATAGACCAATGGAACAGAATAGAGAATCCAGATATCAATCCATGCATTTACAGCCAATTGATCTTTGACAAAGGCACCAGAACATACAATGGGGAAAGGACAGTCTTTCCAATAAATGGTACTGTGAAAACTAGATAACCATATGCAGAAGAATAAAACTAGACCCCTATCTCTCTACATTCACAAAATTCACATCAAAATGTATTAAAGCTTTAAATCTAAGACCTGGAACTGTGAAACTACCAAAATGAAATACTGGGGGAACCCTCCAGGACATTGGTCTAGACAAAGATTTTTTGGGTTAGACCTCAAAAGCACAGGCCACCAAAAGCAAAAATAGATATGGAATTACATCAAGTTAAAAAGCTTCTGCACAGCAAAGGAAACAGTCAACCCAGTAAAGAGACAACATAGAGAATGGGAGAAAATATGTGCATCTGACAAGGCATTAGTAACCAGAATATATAAGAGCTCAAACAACCCAAGAGCAGAATAACAAATAATCTATACAGTGAGCAAAAGATTCAAACACATTTCTTGAAAGAAGACATACAAATGGCCAAATAGGTGTATGAAAAATGCTCAGCATCACTAATAATTAGAGAAATGCAAATCAAAACCACCATGAGGTATCATTTCATCCTAGTTAAAATGTTTCATATTAAAAATGACAGTAACAGATGTTGATGAGTATGTCTAGAAAAGGGAACCCTCATAAACTGTTGTTAGGAATGTAGATTACTACAGCCACTATGGAGAACAATATGGAATTTCCTCAAAAAACTAAAAATAGAGTTACTATATGATCCAGCAATTTCACTACTGGGTATATAGGCAAAAGAAAGAAAATCAATATTTTTAAGGGTTATCTGCACTCCTATGTTTAATGCAGCAATATTCATAATAACCAAGATATGGGATCAACCTAAGTGCCCATCAGTGGGTGAAAGGATATAGAAAATGTGGTATATATACACAATGGGATATTACTCAGCCTTAAAAAGGAATGAAATCCTGTCATTTGCAGCAACATGGATGGAACTGGAACCCATAATCTTAAGTGAAATAAACTAAGCCCGGATAGAAATATCACATATTCTCATTCATATGTGGGAGCTTAAAAAGTGGATCTCATGAAGATAGTAGAATGGTAGTTACAGAGGCTGGGAATGGTGGGGGGAACGGGGAGAGGTTGGGAGGCACGGGATAGAGGACAAAAGAATATAAAGTAGAAGCACAATCATGTTGATAACTTAATTGATTCATGCTAGCAAGAACACTGTCCTTGTTTTGTAATAAACCAATAGTTATGATTAAAATGCCCCACAGGCATTAAAAAATATCATGCATGGAAATAATGAGATTGAATATCTGACTAACTGGTCAAACTAGATTTTGACTGTTAATATAAAAAATCACTATCCTGACCAAGTGCACATTGAAATAATGTACTAAGCAACAAAGGATTTTTCGGTATATGATAAATACTAGAAAACCAAAAAAAAAAAAAAAAAAAAAAAAATTCAGTGGGGGAAAAAAAACTGACTGCAAAGCAACAGTAATGAAAACAGTGTGGAGCCTGCATAAGGATGGGCTATGGAATAGAATCGAGAATTCAGAAGTATCTTTTCTTCTTTTCTTTTCTTTTCCTTTCTTTTCCTTTTCTTTTGTTTTCCTTTTTCTTTTCTTTTCTTTTTTAGATGGAGTCTCACTCTGTTGCCAGGTTGGAGTGCTGTGGCATGATCTTGGCTCATTGCAACCTCCGCCTCCTGGGTCCAAGTAATTGTCCTGCCTCAGCCTCCCGAGTGGCTGGGACTACAGGCACAAGCCACCACACCCAGCTAATTTTTGTATTTATAGTAGAGATGGGGTTTCACCATATTGGCCAGGAAGATCTCAATCTCTTGACTTTGTGATCCCCCCACCTCGGCTTCCCAAAGTGCTGGGATTACAGGCATGAGCCTGGCCTCAGAAGTATATTTTCACAGCACTTTGGGAAAGGCCTAAATGTAAGAGTTACAACAATAAAACTCTGAAGACAACAGGTATAAACCTTCATAGTCTTGGTCTTGGACTAGTCAAATGATCTTTTAGGTATAACACTAGAGGCACAAGTGACAGAAAATAGACTTCATCAAAATTGAAAACTTCTGTGCTGCAAAATGATACCATTAAGGAAGTTAAAAAACAATCCATTAAATGGGAGAAGATATTTGCAGATCATTTATTTGTTAGAGGACTTGCATCCAGAATTTTTTTTAAAAAACCTCTCACAATCCAATAATACAAGGGACAAAAATCCCAACAAAAACGGGGTGGTTTGAAATGACATTTCTACAAGGAGATGTACAAATGGCCAATTAGCACGTGAAGATGCTCAACATCATTAGTCATTATAGAAATGCAAATGAAAACCACAATGAAATACCACTTTATACACACTGTATGGCTAGAATAATGAGACAGAAAATAGCAAGTGTTAGTGAGGATATGGGGAAATTGGAACCTTCATTCATTGCTGTTGGGATTGTAAAATGGTACACAGCCACTTAGGAAAATAGTTTGCTTCTCAAAATGTTGAACATATATTTCCCATAGAACCTAGCAATTCTACTTGTAAATATGTATATACCCAATAGAAATAAAAGCACATATCTACACAAAAACCTGTACATCTATTCATAGCAGCATTAGTCACAATAGCCAAAAAGTGAAATAACCCTAATATCTGTCATCTGATGAATGGATAAACAGAATGTGGTATATCCATACAATGGAATATTATTCAGCCTAGAAAGGAATGAAATACTGAGACATACTATAACCCAGATGAACCTTGAAAATATTATGGTAAATGATAAGAAGCCAGTCACAGAAGACCACATAATACCTGATTCCATTTGTTTGAAATGTGCAGAATAGGCAAATCCATAGAGAAAAAGTAGATTAATGGTTTTCAGGGCCTGGGTAGAGGATAATGGAGAGTGACTACTTATGGGTATGAAGTTTCTTTTTAGGGTGATGATATTACTGGAATTAGATAGTGGTGATGGTTACATAACTGTATACTAAAAACCACTTAATTGTACATTTTAAAAGGGTGAATTTTATGGTATGTAAATTATTTCTCAAAAGGATTTTTTAAAAAAACAGCTGTGGAAGGATGAAATGGAAAAATTAAGTCTGCCAGTTATTTTAATGTTTTAAAGTATTCTTTGGCTAAGTGTGTGTGTGTGCGCGTGTGTTGGGTGAATCTGGAAGAGAGGAAGAGAGATACTGTTGTCATCATTTGTTAAAACAAATTTGCCATAACTTCTTACCATAGCAGGAACATCAGGGCTACTTGATTTAGATGAAATCACTCAGAGCTTCTCTCCTGCTGCCCTCTCCCAACCTTCCCATCATCTGGAAAGATCTAGCAAGGAAAGACTTGGAAGAGTGATGTCTGGATCTTACCATGTCAGTGCATCTCTGGTGTTCTCCAATGTTAGTATCTTCCTTACACTCACAGGCTTATTTGTGATAGTTAAATGAAGTTTTAGATGGGAAAGGACTCTTAACAAATTAAAATTATTCTGCAAATGTAACACAAATATAATGAAACTCTGAATGGTGTTTTAATTTGGTGACATTGTGGTACGCATTTAATTGGTCTGACTGACATGTAGAGACAATAATTTAATTAATATTTTATTCATTTATTTGGGGGTATTTGCCTTCTTAATGGAATTTTAAGAATTGGAACACTCAAAAAATTTAAAAAAATTTTTTAAAGAATTGGAACACTGGAGTGGGGAGAAAGAGGATGGAACTATGGAGGAAATTTAGGTAGGAAAATATTTGATGGCGAATCTGGTGTGTTGTTATTGGTAATCAGGATAATTCTGGTGAATTGAATTTGTCGGGCAGAGTTTGGAGATAAAAAATTGTTGAGGCTGAGGCTACTTGGAGCCAATAGGACATCTTTGTTTAGATGTATAAACTAATCATCATACTCTTAACCTGGGCTGCAAGCTTTCAGAATTTTTCCCCATGGCTTAACTTTGCCTCTGACACTTTGCTTTCTCCTACAGCTTACTCAGTATCTTAGATTTATTAATTTTAAATGAATCATTGTAGAGTTAAAGTCATCTCTTAAGTCCTAGTCAGGTTATAGGTGGTAAAGATTCCACAAAACCAAAAATACACAGAGTATACAGTATTTGAAGTATCATTCATTTATTCAATGTTTGGTTAAAACAAGCCTTTGGGAGTTTGAGTATTTATGGTTGTTTTTAGAAATAGATAATCGTGTGCATCTGTAAAACTTAAACAGATGTTTTGTTTTCCTGAGAATCAGTTGAGGCTTAAATATGAGAGCCTGAGCTAATTCCTAGGTGAAGAATGAGAGTGACAGGGTGCTTAGTTCCCAAATAATACTTCAGAAAAATAGGAACCTACTTTTATGTCATTTCTTTTTTTCTTCTTCCTTTGGTTGCTGCAGTATATTTAAGGTCTTTTTGACTTGGCCAAAGGAATAATGATCTTGGAATCCATTTTAGTGACAGGATCTCTCTGGAAGATCCAAATAGTCAATTCTGACCGAACAAGGACACTGATTTGTGGCCATGAATAGGCTGCAACAAGGGGAAACTCCTTTTCATCTTCATCAGATGTTTGGGGTCACTTTCACGAAAGAAACCAACGAATGCTACCAGGACACTGCAGACTCCTCCCCACAGTCCCCAGATCATGAGTTTCTATACCCTGCCCTAGAGCTCCCCTTCACCATTGCTGATTCCACAAAAAATACCATGACCACACATTCAGATGAGAGTAACACAGCAATTGGCAATACAAAAGAATGTGCCATATTCTTCCTTAGTCTGCCCCAAAACTCCTTTGTGGAATACTTGTAGAGGTAGAGTGATACTTAAGCTTATCCATTTCTACTTGGAGAGTGCCCACTACTTTCATACCCTCATGCTATGTGTGTATTTCTTTACTCTGTGCTTTTTCAAATACTCTCTTGTTCTTTTCCATTTTTCTAACTTGTACGTAATCCTTAAAATCATGAATCTGTTTTGTTGTTGTTGTTTTTGGAGATGGAGTTTTGCTTTTGTCACCCGGCCTGGGGTGCAGGTGTGCAATCTCGGCGCACTGCAACCTCTGCCTCCTGGGTTCAAGCGATTCTCATGCCTCAGCCTCCCGAGTAGCTGGGATACAGGCACCTGCAACCATGCCCAGATAATTTTTGTATTTTCAGTAGAGACGGGATTTCGCCATGTTGGCCAGTCTAGTCTCAAACTCCTGACCTCAGGCTGCCCGCCTGCCTCCCAAAGTGTTGAAATTACAGGCGTAAGCCACTGCACCCAGCCCATAATCCTTAAAAATCAAACTGAATTTCTGCCTCTTATGTAGAACTCATTTTAACTTTTGTTTGCTTATTTAACTTTATAGAGATGTGTGTCTAGTTCCTCTCATTAATTTCTAAGTTCCTTGCATATAGGGCTTATGGATTGTTCATATCTTGTCCAGCAAAGCCAGTAGCTGCAGAAGTTATTTTGACTCTAGTGCAGCTGTCTTACTGTGAGCCAACATCCTGCAGAAGAAGGAGTTTGGAAATATTTGTGACTGGTAATGTCTTTCACTGAACCTAAGGCAAACCTGAGCAATTTGCAGAATCAGTTGAGGCTTAAATATGAGAGTATGTGTATATATATATATATATATATTTTTTTTTTTTTTTTTTAAGACGGAGTCTCGCTCTGTCGCCCAGGCTGGAGTGCAGTGGTGGTGCGATCTTGTCTCACTGCAACCTCCGCCTCCCAGGTTCACGCCATTCTCCTGCCTAAGCCTCCTGAGTATTTGGGACTACAGGCGTGTGACACCATGCCCGGATAAGTTTTTGTATTTTGTGGTAGAGACGAGGTTTCACCATGTTAGCCAGGATGGTCTTGCTTTCCTGGCCTTGCGATCCGCCCGCCTCAGCCTCACAAAGTGCTGGGATTACAGGTATGAGCCACCGCGCCCGGCCGAGAGCTTATATTTAAGCTTCCTATAGGAAAGTGCGAAGGGAGTTTCCGGCCATGGAAAAATGAAATAACTCAATTGGTTTGAAGTATTTGTGGAATGCACTTTAAGCATAATCAGTATTCACCCTAAGTACTTCATTGAATAGTTTGAATGAAACCACCACATTGCATGTGCTCCACCTTGGCTAGAGAATGTCAATGTGTAGACTTTTCAAATTAGATTTTATCATCTGGCATGGGTATACCAACTAGTTACATTTTATGTAGAGCCTCCAGATATTTTGAAATGGATTGTTTTACATTCCTTCCTATGCTTTCAGAACCATCACCTTCATGTCCAAAACAGTGTGATGCTATTCATTTTAGAATATTATTGAGGACATCACACTGGTGGCTCTTTGAAGGGATGTGTTTTGGACTCAGGTGTGGAACTGCCACATGCCACTCATTCAACTCTTCGGCATCTAGGAGGCTTTGCATATGCTGTGTGAATCCTCTCGTCCTAGGAGAGTTTACTTAGTGGAGCAGTGTTGGGATTTCTAGCCTGTTTTCTTCTGAGGAAAAAAACATGTCAAGTTAAACCTTCTAGGATGAAGGGAGGATTTTGCTGGGGGGAGCTGTTGTATCTGAAGTGTTAATGTAGGGCAAATGCGGTTTATTTTCTCAAAGGAGGGAGAGAGATCATGCCAAGAAAAACGCATAGAGTGGAGTGGAGTGGAGTTGGGAAAGAAAATGTGACAAGTCCCTAAAATCAAATGCCTGTAGGAAGGATTTTCCCCATCATTAGCTCCAAATGTTGGGGGGTGGGGAGGATGTTGCTTGTTTCTGTATTTCTTTTTAAAAAATTATTTTACTTTGTTCTTGACTCTTTAGTTTCAGAAGCAGATGAAGGAAAAGCTTATTAGGAAGTCTAGAGTCATAGGCACTGTAGAAATTACCAGCCCCCAAAAGTCAATATCCAATTACTGTACCTTTTTGGCTGTTCCACATAATTAACCATGCTGCTTGATCCAAGTGAAGCCAGGGGAAAGCCAGGCACTGTTAGATGGTGTAGCTCCTTGCTTAACCCCTCATGTTGTAGTGCAAAGATGAGTGCCCACTTACCTGGATCTCTCAGGGGATGACATTTTCCAAAAGATTTTCTTCTGGTCCCTCTTGAGAACAATATAAAGAGTGTGTAATTCAGAGAGAGATTACTTTGAATTTGACTAAAGGAAAGTACAAAGGCTTTGTTTTTTCAGATCCCATGAAATTAATACTGTCACATTTGGAAAATGTTGCTCTGTTTTAATAGATCTCTTAGAAGTATATCTCTTATGCAAATAGTAATTGTGGTTTTTAAAGCTAATATAAATGTGATTCATTTACTTAAAATCAAGCCACCTTGTAGCTGTGAGTAGTTTTCCCATTTTGTTGAAGGTAAGTACAATTTTAAATTAGCTACATTTGGTTGCAGGAGAGGTTAAAGAATAGATTTAAGTAGGCATGTCTAAAAAGGACAGAAAGTCCCGCAAAGCAGTTGTCAGCAGGGATTAGATCTCTGGATGTCCTTGTTTGTCAGGAAAAGCCTTCCGTGTATCCAGTAGCTTCTGAAAATGTTAATGTGGCACTGTGCAGGGAGTCAAGGGAACAATCTCCTCATTTTCAGTGCGGGATGCTAGGGAAAGCCTGTCACTACGTGTGCGTGGGTGTGTGAGTGAGGGCTGGCTGTGCACTCTGCCTCTCTTGTTGAAGTAAGTTGCAGTGCAGCTTTGCCTTTTCATGGGCTTGGGTGTGGGGAATCCCTCCTACCAAGAGTATTTTGGGAAATTCCTAAATGCTGATGTGTTTTCAGCTCTATATAATGCCCTTGTTGGAGTGAGTAGCAAAACGCACATGGAGAATGATTTTAAAGCACCAGTCAACCAATTCCTGGTGTGTGTCTTTTCTTGCTTGATAGAGCTGTTCAAGGAGAATCTTGCTGTTGGTCAAGGATTTTAGGCTTCCCCATAGCACAAGGATTGCTCTTCTTTTCCTTTTCCAGGGCTTTTCCTGTCTCTAGATATTTAGCATGCAGATGCAGTTTCATGATCTAGCACGAGAATCTCCCACATTTCCACATATATTACACAGTCGGCAAAGCAAATGGTAATGGTGGCTGCTCCAGCCAAACATGGTGGTGCTACTGCCATCACTTTTCTAATAACCTTGGTATCTCTGCAACAAGGTTAGTGGTGGTGTTTACCAAAGCTACAACTTTCTTTCTCCTTTCTCTTTCCCTGCTTCTGTTGTCTCCCTGTCTCCCCTCCTGCTGCCCCTTACAACTTAGGTTAATGAACTTGCCTGTGATATGCAGAAATTAGTCAAACATGCATCTTTAAAACACACTTTAGAGTTTTAAAAAATGTGCATAATAGAAATATATCCTAAAGTTCAAAAACATTCTGAGATTGTCACAGTTAGTGGCAGATTAAGGAAACAGAATATAAAATAGCCAAATATATTCCAGGAAGTCATGCTTGTTGAGTAGGCATTTATCTGACAGATTGAAATGAGCTTCTTTTGTGTGTTGGCACATAGTCCAGAATTGCAAGTTTGTCACTTTTAGTGTTTATATAAAATTCTCCTGCTGGCTCATTTCATGGAAATAAAGGCTCACTCACTTCATCTGTAACTTGTATCTGTAGTAAGACCCTTACAGGGACGGCAATTTTCATCTTGGTTTAATTTGCAAGAAAAACATTATTATGTACATATAGCTACTTGTTTTAATTTAGTGTCAGTTGTCAGTGTCGTAGTAGAAATGGATGAAGAAAGTCCTTTTGGAAAGGAGATTTTTATGGAAATCAAAGGAGTATTGCTCAGCAACTCTTAATAGGTGTTTACTGAATATATACTATGGGAATGTATGTGCGCTTTAGAGATTCTAAAGAATAACATATCCTTGCCTACAAGGTGTTGCTTACCAATTTGAGATGAAGATTGTCCATAGAATAGGGAGTGAACAAGCACTGTGTGAAAAAAAGGTATTATGCTGTGCAACAAAATTTCAAGAATAGGGTAATACGTAATGGACTGATTTGCTGTGGAGATCGTTTCATTATATGTGAGATTGATGTCCAGAGATGTCATCCAGTTTAGTTAATGTAGTTCTGGCTAGCTGTTTGTGGAATTCTGGCTAGTTTGTTTTTTTAATGTCTTTATCCTGTTTCTTGTGTTATACTTGAACACATCAACATAGAGTGAGAAGTTAACTGTTTTTGTTACCTAAAATTAGTCACATAGCAAAAAGAGATGGGTTGAGAATCAGATATATTTGATTTTAAATCCTGGCTGTGCTCATTCTTAGCTCTGTGTGCCTCAGTTTTCTCATTGGAAGAACTGGGATATAAGTTACTAATTTACAGATTTGTTGGGATTAAATTATTTTCAAGCACGGCTGGGTGCTGTGGCGCGTTCCTATAATCCCAGCACTTTGGGAGGTGGAGGCGGGCAGATCACCTGAGGTCAGGAGTTCGAGACCAGACTGGTCAACATGGCAAAACCCCGTCTCTACCAAAAATACAAAAATTAGCAGGGTGTGGTGGCAGGCACCTGTAATCCCAGCTACTTGGGAGACTGAGGCAGGAGAATCGCTTGAACCCAGCAGGCGGAGGTTGCATTGAGCCTAAATTGTGCCACCTCACTCCAACCTGGGCGACAGAGCAAGACAATGTCTCAAAATAAGTAGATAAGTAAAAATAAATAAATAAATTATTTTGAAGCACAAAAGCATTGCCTTTTCAGTTTTCTCACTAAATTTAATCCTCCTGGAAACGTGCCATCACTGGTAGAATATTAGGTATTTAGGTTATTTCCCATAGCACTTGTTCTTATGCAAATTACCAGATTTGTGCTTTTCCACTCTCTTATGAATCCTTACATCCCCAGTGTCAAATAACAAAATAGCAAAGAAAATTTATATATGGGAAGAGAAGGATTTTTCAAGGACCATATTTTAATCTCATGCCTAAAGGGTAAATTTCTATCCATTTAATAATGTAATATAAATTATTTTCATAGTAAGCTAAACAAAACGTAATTTGAAAGACAAATCTGCTGCCTTTGCATCTTACAAAATAACATGTCCTTCTAAACCCAGCTAAAGTCCTATCTCCACAAAACCTTCTCTGGCCACTCCCGCCCATGGTAATTTTTTTCTCATTGAAAATGCAGTTTCTTTTGGTTATACAAATTTCACTGAGTTTTTGTTTGTATTGTTTTTTGAGACAGAATCTCTCTCTGTCACCCAAGCTGGAGTGGGAGTGGTGCGATCCCAGCTCACTGCAACCTCCGCCTCCCGTGTTCAAGCAGTTATCCTGCCTCAGCCTCGAGAGTAGTTGGGATTACAGGTGTGTGCCACCATGACCAGCTAATTTTTGTGTTTTTAGTAGAGATGGGGTTTCACCATGTTGGCCAGGCTGGTCTTGAACTCCTGACCTCAGGTAATCTCTCCCCCTGCCCCCCGCCTCCCAGAGTGCTGGGATTACAGGCATAAGCCACCGTGGCCAGCCAATTTCATTGAATTTACCTCTCATTTGGCACTTAAGCATTGTTATAAACCAGTATATGTCTATTTTTATTATTGTATCCTGCCTTGCCAATTAGATTGTAACCTCTTAGCAGCCATATATACCTTGTCTGAGAATTAGTTCTGTTCTTTTTTTTTATTTTGAGATGGAGTCTCACTCTGTTGCCCAGGCTGGAGTACAGTGGCGTGATCTCGGCTCACTGCAACCTCTGCCTCGGGTTCAAGCAATTCTCCTGCCTCAGCATCCTATGTAGCTGGGATTACAGATGCGCCACCACACCCAGCTAATTTTTGCATTTTTAGTAGAGACGTGGTTTCACCATGTTGGTCAGGCTGGCCTCGAACTCCTGACCTCAGGTGTTCCACCCGCCTCGGCCTCCCAAAGTGCTGGGATTACAGGCATGAGTCACTGTCCCGGCCTAGAATTAGTTATTTTCTTCACAATACCTCGTGGTGCTGTGTATGTGATAGGCACTGAGCTGATACCTGGTGCTTGAGGAAAGTGGTAACAATGTCAGGAAACAAGAACAGGTTTTTTTCTGTATTCAATTTGTACAGGAGGTTCTGGCTTATTTATTCAATAGGTATAGAGTCCTTACCCAAATAAGTAGCTGCTGACTATGAGTGTATGACTTCAGTTGATTAAACAACTCAATGACTGCTTTTCAGCAGCGCTGAAATGATGGGATTGTAGTGAAAACACAAACACATAGGTAGTAGGCTGGCATAAATGGTTGTGCATACAAACTAGTGATGAGTGGCTCATGCCTGTAATCCCAGTACTTTGGGAGGCCAAGGCAAGAGGATCCCTTGAGGCCAGGAATTGAAGGCCAACCTGGGCAATATAATGAGACCTTGTTGCTACAAAAAATAAGAAAAATAGCCAGGTATGATAGTGTGTGCCTGTGGTACCAGCTACACTGAACCCTGAGTCAGGAGAATCACTGGAGCCCAGGAGTTGGAGGCTGCAGAGTGCGCCATGATGAACCACTGCACTCCAGCCTGGGCCACAGAGTGAGACCCTGTCTAAAAAAACAAAAACCACAAACTAGTGATGAGTGAAGTTCATCTTGTGCTTTCTATTTGGAAATTTTACACCAGATCCATACTTCTAAGAGATGGCTACAGGAGAATGTCTTTTTAAAAAGCATTTCATATTTTGCATTGTCACCTAGTAACACATCATGAATAGTTGACTCTTGATAAAGTGTTTGCTTGCTAGTCCATAGCAAACCATATTTTAAAAGATACTGCAGTGAACCAGGTGGTTTGTTGGAATAAACCTCACATTTGCTGAGGAATTGCTGGATATATCTGATTTCCTTCCTTTGACAATAGTCTTGTGTGGAGTGTGGTGTCTTGGAGCCACTTAAAGACTTATCTTTTTCCCTAAGTGAAAAAGATAAAACTATACTTAGAGTCCTATAACTTGTTCATTTTTGCTTTCTGTAATGTTTGTGTCTATTCCTTGAGCCTTTAAGGAGTAGGTTTGGGGTATTAGATGAGGAAAATTCAAGGGTTAGCCTGTAACTTCTAATTCCTTTTCCTTGGGTGACTTGACCAGTTCTGAAAATGAGATTGAATGGCTAGAGACTTTGGAAACATCTAAGGTACTTAAAGAATATAATCTTAGCACAATAGGTAGTAAGATGTTTTAGGTATAAATAATAATATGTAATTAAAGTTTTCTTGTTGGTAGCATGTGTACAAGTTAATATCTAATAGAGTCAAATGACTTGAATTTGAGTGGTTGCCATTACGTATTAATTATAATATAACATTCCCAAAATGTCCATAGTTTCTGTGTTATGTTTAGCTACCTTAGCTTTAGCTTCTGTAAAGTATAGGAGCTTATAAGAATTTATAATGCTAGCTTTATGTCATCTTATAGTCTAACCATCTTGTTTTCAACTCTTGAATCAACTTGTTTCAACTTTCAGTTTTCTTTTAAGAGAAACCGCTCCATTTTCATACTACATCCAGATAAAAAAGTTCAAACCATGTTTGACATACAAGATTAATTCTGCTCACCTTGAATGTAAGATTGGTAAAGTTTACCTCCAGGATTCCTAGCTTGCCCTTTCTCTTTCCATTAATCCCTGTTAAGACCTGTTCCCTCATTATTCTCCATCAAATTTTCACCCAGGAAAAAGACTACCAATATCTTAATCTTTGTAACCCTCCTGGGATTCTGAAATCAGATTCATATTTCTAATATTCTCCTTTCTGGCATGAAAGTTTTCCTTTTTTAAAGGCATTTCAGACTTCAAGCCATTTAAATCACACCATACAATATGGAGCCCAGGAAAATGAATGTGAAAACCACCTAGCATAATCAAAGACCTTCGAAAGGATGGCGGTTCCTCTTCTCACTACATGGTCCACTAGCCATTTCTAGTTATACGCTTCGGATATGTTTGCTGGCTTTGGTTCTAATTCAGACAGGGGTTTGATTCAGCAGACTTTATGTGGAACTTACTCTATGCCACGCACATCATAGAACATTTAAACTGTAGATGTACACATCAGAATTCTGAACTCTGTGTATCTTTCTTAACCCTACAGCATTGAATTCCCAACACCAGCATTTTGGTCTAGGTCTAGTATCTGTCTTTCATGTTGCAAAATTCACCAAAGAAGATGGGGGAAAAGACATTCCCTGAATCTGTACCCACTGAATGTTGGAATTTGCTATAGAAAGAGAAGAGAAATAATTCTCAGGTAATTCCAGTGTCTTCCCTCTTCTTTCTTCCACCCCCAGTTGGGGGTTGGGGGAGAAGCTACATGAATGTTGTATGTATTTTATAACTCCCAGAAGCCTAAACAAACATCTAAAGATTTTGAATGGAATGAAATGTAAGGTGAATCATATACACTCCTCTTAGAAATTGTGGTATTAAAAAAAAAGACTGCAACATGATTCTGATGTATTTTATTTTTGAATTCTATTGTGGATGAATGGAGATGATGATATAAAAGGTATGATATAAAAGTTGAAGTGTACATCTCTTATTAAATTAAATATCTGATTGCTTGATTAAATAACTCTGGATATTCCTGGGATTCTCTGGTATTTATTTATAGCTCTGTATCTAGGGAAGGCTGGTGCTACATAATAAAAGCTACTAGGTGTGCTTTATGCCACTATGCTCAGAAAGCTTTGATTGCAGAAGTTCTTTTGTGAATAACACCACTTCAGTTGAAATGTAATCTCCTAGGATCTCAAATCCAGTATTTATTTTAAATCATAATAGTACTTTTCATTTTTGTTACAGAGAACTAAGAAACAAAGAAACATATTGTGGTCTGACAAAGATAGATCAGATATTTTGGAAGCATTTTAAAATCTTGAAAGCCTTGCTCTATTCGTACATAATTAGTGGATATTCTTCAGAGTGATTGATTCTCCCCAGAAGGAATAGTGTTCATATTCTATATTCTTGATAGTCTTAGAAGTTGGGGAGAGGGGTGGCAAACATACTAAAATTTAAAGTGAAATCATCATCTCATTGTTAAGAGGTAACAAGTGGTGGCACATTTTACCTTTGTTGCCCTGCCTTGTTCCCAACAGTTTCAAATTAATGGTGAGTATTATATCATTTTAGATCCTTTAAATTATGGAATGACTATAGTGTCTTAAAATCACATGTATGAAGCTCAGCTGCTGGCTGACTCTCTCTTACCATAGTTAAAAAGTTGTGCAAAATGAACTGAATTTTAATGTTGTGTATAGACTGTAAACCGTAACCATTAGTATTCATTATTTCACTTCTTTTTGATTTTTACTCTCTTCACAGCCTCCCTATCTATACCCCAGTTCAGGGGAAGAATGTCAGTATTTTTTTTGCTAGTCCTTGGGTGAATTATCTTCAGAGAATGTTTCTCTTTTTAAGAAACAGTGCTGAAAAGGCTATGCCTTTTCTTTCTCTTTCTTTGAGGTTTTATCTTAGTTATATTGCTTGTTTAGATATAGGATAAGTTATTTTTATTTTTATCTCCAGGAAGCCTTTCAGCGCAATGTGCTTTCCCATAGTTATTGAAATGCCACAAATCACCGGTGCAACTAATCTGAATAATTAGTAACTGAGTACAGGTATACAGGTTGTAAAATTATCTCTGCATCTTTATGTAAGAATAGTAATTACATGAACTTACTTTTAATTTTTTTCCCTGCTGAACATGTTTTCTTTTATGTAGGAAATTTTTTCTAAATGCCAAAAAAAAACCTAAAAAGATTTTTAAGTGATTCTATCCAGAAGAGATTGCTACCTCAGTTCCTTTTATCAAAAGCAGCCATACATGTGGTAATTTTAAAGAGGGGGGATTTTGAAGTCAAGTTTGAATCCCAGCTCTTCCACTTCCTAGCTGTTTGACCTTTGGGTAAAGTCTTTCAGTATCTCCATGTGAATATGAAAATAGTGTTATGAAACCGAACTGGGGTTTACTCGCCTGGAGCAGTAAAACCAGATATCCACACAGACATTTTGCAGTGGCAGAAAGAAAGGCTTTTATTTGCAGGGCACCAAGCAAGGAGGACCAGGCAGCTAATGCTGAAATCCTTACCTCCTTGATAGCTTACAGGTAAGGGTTTTTAAAGGCAGGGGTAAATTTCAGGAAAGCAGAAGTGACAGACAAAATCCTATGTCAATGCATGGAGGTTACACAGTGGTTTTGGCCTAACAGGACAGGATATCTTGAAGCAGCAGCTTACAGGTCATAGGTAGAGTCAAAAATTTTCTGATCTGTGCTTAAGGAAGAGAAGCTTTGTTTAAAAATTTGGAATCAGCGGAAAACAATGTTAAACTGCTTCCTGGGGATGACTCCCTCCAGGCCTCTCAGGAAGAAATTTAGAACAAAGAAAGGTGGTCAGAGTTCAGCCTTCAGTTCTTCCGTATCTGAGGTCTACCTGCCAGTGGATCAGTTCCCAGAGAGTCCTAGGTGGGGCTCCTGGTTTTTGAAAAACTCAGAGATATATGTTAAGATGTTATCTTCAGTCTCTGTAGGGAAACCAAACATCTCTAACCTTCCCGTCACCTTCTTTTTATCAAGTTACTTATTTACATCTCAGGGTCAGGTGCCTGGAATTTCCCTTAAAGGAACTCAGGATTTTCCTTTATGTTTTTATATGCTTGCCCAACCCCTAATAACTCCCCCTCCCCCCCTCCCACCTACTCTCCCCAAAAGGGGCTGCCTGCTCCATCTTAAATAATGTTAAGACCTCCTCAGGAGTTTGCATTGTAGAGTGAATGACATCAGTGCATGTAAGGTACAGTGCATTATAGGGCTAATGCCCAATGGACATTAGTGGTAATGATGATTACGCTGCCTTTTTTTTCTTTTCTTTTCTTTTTAAATTGAGATGGAATCTCACTCTGTTGCTCAGGCTGGAGCGCAGTGGCGCGATCTTGGCTCACTGCAACCTCCACTTACTGCGTTCAAGTGATTCTTCTGCCTCAGCCTCCTGGGTAGCTGGGATTACAGGCGCATGCCACCACGCCTGGCTAATTTTTGTATTTTTAGTAGACAGGGGGTTTCACCATGTTGCCCAGTGGTCTCAAACTCCTGACCTCAGGTGATCTGCTCGCCTTGGCCTCCCAAAGTGCTGGGATTACAGGCGTGAGCCACTGTGCCTGGCCTGATTACACTGCTTTTTAAGGCTTACTGCAACAGTATAGCCAGGTACCTAGAAATAAGCATTGTCACCAAGGTGAGGGAGAGCCTGCCTCAGATCCTCAGGCAAAATAAAGTCACAGATGTTGAGAAGCCAGATGTTGAGCCACTTAAAAAGAGAGAGCAATCAACAAAAGGAAGAAATGGAGGAACTATTAAAATATTTTTGTAGAAGCCCAGTAGTTTAGGACCACTTACTGAGTAGGCAAACAGTCCTATATACCTTTGTGGCCATGAGGATTTAATTTATTAAAGCAGCAACAGACTGGGTTCTGGTTATCTGTTGCTTTGTAACAAATCAGAATTAGTATCTAAGACAACAACCATCATTTTATTATTGTCTCTTAATAGTGTTGTGGGTTAGCCGGGCCCAGCAAGGTTGTTCTTGCTTGGAATATCTGATATGGTCACAATCAGATGATGGCTGGGACTTCCTCACACGGATCTGACTGAGGCTGACTATTAGCTGGGCCCTTGGTTGGGGCTGTGGGCTCAAAATATATCTACATGTGGTCTATGTGACTTAGATTTCCTAACTGCATGGTGGCTGGGATCCAAGAGTAAGCATCCCCAAAGATCCAGGTGTGTTGCTTTTCATGACCTAGCTTCAGAAGTTATATCATTACTTCTTCCATATTCATGGGCGTACTCAGATTCAAGACCCACTTCTTGATGGGAGGAATAACAGTTTGATCATACTGTGAGCTGAGCACGTGAGATGGGATGTATTGGGATGGCCATCTTTAGAAAACATTCACATCCCTCACATATGCAAATCACATTCAACACCTCTATCAATACTCCCAATTTACATTCTATTACAGTAGCAACTCTAAGTCTAGGATCTCATTATCTAAATCAAGTCCATCCCATTCTAGCAGGTGTTGTTAAAACTTTTTTTTTAATTAAAGAAATAAATCAAGTCCATGTTTGATTGAGGCTCCTTGGTCGCAGTTCCTTTCAGCCAGCTCCTTGGGAGTCATTCCTCTTGATTTGAAGACCTTTTAGTAAAGAGATAAGTTATCTGCCCCACATATACACAACATACAGTGGTGAGAAAAACTTAGGATCACCACTACAGACCCTCCCATTCAAATAGGGGGAAAATGAGATTCATAGAGGTACTGATCTGGAATCCAACCAGACACGTGGTGCTATTTTCTTGATTGGGGATAAGTCTTTCTGCCTATGGGGTTGTTTCCTAAGGCTCTTGGTTCTGCCTTCTGGGCTCTTCATTCGCTGAGTCATCCTTGCTTCTGCATAAAAGTAGCCTGTTTTTATTGCTGAGTAGTTTTCTTGGCCTATTTCTTGCCTATAGAAAGAAGTTTGGGAAGTCCAAAAGCCTCCCTTCATTCTGTTCTGTTTCTGTCCCTTTCAGTCCAAGCTGATATAATTTCTTTTGAATCTCTGTGAATTTATTATGAGTCAGTTTATGAATTCACTTAATTAGACCGAGACCCCCAAATTTCTAAGATAAGACTCTCTACCTTGAGCTCCCTCTGAGACTACTGTGGAACAAGACCCTTAGGCTTCTTAGAACTCTCTCTTGCCGGGCGCGGTGGCTCAAGCCTATAATCCCAGCACTTTGGGATGCCAAGACGGGCGGATCACGAGGTCAGGAGATCGAGACCATCCTGGCTAATACGGTGAAACCCCGTCTCTACTAAAAAATACAAAAAAAAAAAAAAACTAGCCGGGCGACGAGGCGGGCGCCTGTAGTCCCAGCTACTCGGGAGGCTGAGACAGGAGAATGGCGTGAACCCGGGAGGTGGAGCTTGCAGTGAGCTGAGAGCCGGCCACTGCACTCCAGCCTGGGCGGCAGAGCAAGACTCCGTCTCAAAAAAAAAAAAAAACAAAAAAAAAAAACTCTCTCTTTAATGTAGAGTATCTGTGAGGCATGCCTTAAGATCTTTAAATAGCTTACCCCACCTCCCATTTGGTAGAGTCTATAGAGTACCTTTGTAAATCTCCCTGAGTCTTAATAAAATATTTTAAAGGTTCATTCTGGATTTTATATTTTGCCCAGAATAAATTTCTTCATTTGAGAATGGCTTGCTTTCTGGATTGAATTAAAAAAATGTTTATTTTTCCAAACCCAGAAAATCCTAGGTTATTTATGTTTTCTTAAAATATTCCTTGAAAATTAGTTTTTAAAATTTATACTATCTCTCTTCCATTTCTATTTACCTATAGCCAGCTAGAAGAAGACAAATAGTACCTTCAAAATTCTGTCCTAAAATCTCCTCATTGAGCTCATTAGGTATATTTCTTATTTTCCACATTACCATAGGTGACTATGTTACCAAGTTTTTCACCACTCTAGCTTCCAATAAAATTTTCCCCACTTTCCTATAAGTTTTCATCATCACCTTTCTCAGGCCCACCCTGCCTCCACCTGCCATCCCATCTCAGTCATTGCCACACGTTTTTGGTTTTTGATATGGCATCACCCCACTTCCAGTAATATTGACTCTGGGTTATCAAGTTAAAATTGTTTCATATTCAGTATGTTTTAAGAAAAATGAGTAAATTTTAGAAGTTTTTCCATTAAAACTGCTAAAAATTTGAAATGTGTATATGTGTATGATATGGTGATTTTTAAAAATCTTATCTTTTAGAGATACTGAAATATTAGTGTATAACATGATATAATTTCTGGGACTTGGCATCAGCAATATATTAGTGGGGGAAATGGAGTGTGGGTACAGTTTGATTGTAGCTCCCGATGACTGAAAATAGTGGTGGCTTCTGATGAGGCATCTATAATGTGGTGTCTGTTTCTTGGCACAAAGAAGCAGTGTAGTTAAAAATGCCACTCTGGACCCGGGCGCAGCGGCTTATGCCTGTAATCCCAGCACTTTGGGAGGCCGAGGCGGGCGGATCACGAGTTCAAGAGTTCGAGACCAGCCTGGACAACATGGTGAAATCCTGTCTCTACTTAGAATACAAAAATTAGCTGGGCCTAGTGGCCCGTGCCTGTAATCCCAGGTACTCTGCAGGCTGAGGCAGGAGAATTGCTTGAACCTGGGGGGAGGCCGAGGTTGTAGCCAGCTAAGATCGAACCACTGCACTCCAGCCTGCACGACAGAGCAAGACTCTGTCTCAGTGAGAAAAAAAAATGCCATTCTGTAACTGTTAGAGCTCATTGATCCACCAAGAGTTTCTCACAAAACATTTCTCTCAGACAGTGATTTCTCTCAGAACCATTGTCTTAAACTGCATGCAGTACTTTCATTTCTCAAAGAGAAACCTTTAAAACAGTCCAGTTGCAGTGACTCATGCCTGTAACCACAACACTTTGAGAGGCCATTGTGGGAGGATGGCTTGAGGACAGGAGCTTGAGACCAGCCTGGCCAACATAGTGAGACCCTGTCTCTACAAAAAATAGAAAAATTGGCCAGGTGTGGTGGCATGCACCTGTAGTCTTACCTGCATGGGAGGCAGAGCCCAGGAATTCGAGGCTGCAGTGAGCTATGATTATATCACTGCACTTCAGTGTGGGTACCTGAGTGAGACTCTGTCTCTAAAAAACCACAATAACAACAACAAAAACCTTTAAAACAACAAAGAGCTATCCTAACGAATACAAAGCCAGAGCTTAAACAGGAAAATTTATTTTGTTAATTTTTTATTTTTAAAGAGACAGGTCTCACTTTGTTACTCATGTTGGAGTAACATAGCGCACTGCAACCTCATCCTCCTAGGTTCAGGTGATCCTCCTGCTTCAGCCTGCCGAGTGGGTAGTACGACAGGTGCATACCACCACGCCTGGCTACTTTTTAGTTTTTTTTTTTTTTTCTGTAGAGATGGGGTCTTGCTATGTTGCTCAGACAGGTCTCAAATTCCTGGCCTCAAGTGAGCCTCCTGCCTCAGCCTCCTAAAGTGCTGGGATTACAGGGATTTAACAGATAAATTTAAATAATTCTATTTCCTCCTTGACCAAGAATTATTTAACAGAGTTTCAAAATTTCCAGGTAGAATGACTTTATTTTCTGATTTTGTTTTATTGCAATATGATTAAGGATTTAAAAAAAAAATTTGCTACTTCTTAGAATTTATTGATGTTTTCTTTGTAACCTAGTGTTCAATTTTCATAAATGTTGCATGGACATTTGATAATAGTTTTGTTTTTTAAATTCAGGGTACAGAATGCACCCACAGTATTGTAGCTTATCGACTAGGTTAAGTAGCCTCATTATTTTTGTCTACATGAATTGCGATGGTCTAAGAAGTAAAAGTCTCCTGTTACTAGTGTATTTCTGTATGTTTCACCTTGCTGTTTCTACTTTATAACATAATTTCGTTTTATTCTTTTTTTTTTTTTAAAAGACGAGGTCTGACTCTTACCCAGGCTGGAGTGCAGTGGCATGATTTTGGCTCACTGCAACCTCTTCTTTTTTTTTTTTTTTTTTTTGAGATGGAGTCTCGCTCTGTCGCCCAGTCTGGAGTGCAGTGGCGTGATCTCAGCTCACTGCAAGCTTCACCTCCCGGGTTCACGCCATTCTGCCTCAGCCTCCTGAGTGGCTGGGACTACAGGTGTCTGCCACCACGCCCGGCTAATTTTTTTTGTATTTTAGTAGAGAGGGAGTTTCACCGTGTTAGCCAGGATGGTCTCGATCTCCTGACCTCGTGATTCACCCATCTCGGCCTCCCAAAGTGCTGGGACTACAGGCGTGAGCCATGGCGCCCGGCCACTCACTGCAACCTCTATCTCCTGGATTCAAGTGATTCTCCTGCATCAACCTCCCGAGTAGCTGGGATTACAGGTGTGCACCACCACGCCCAGCTAATCTCAGCTCACTGCAACCTCTGCCTCCTGGGTTCAAGCAATTCTCCTGCCTCAGCCTACCAAGTAGCTGGGATTACAAGTGCATGCCACCATGCCCGGCTAATTTTTGTATTTTTAGTAGAGATGGTGTTTCACCATGCTGGCCAGGCTGGTCTTGAACTCCTGACCTCATGATCCATTTGCCTCAGCCTCCCAAAGTGCTGGGATTACAGGCATAATCCCAGCACTTTGTATGCTCTTCTCGGGACTTTTTTTCCTAGATGCATTTAGTTGTGTTTTTTATTTTATTTTATTTTTTAGAAATCTTTTCTTACTTGAGTAATATGTGATGTTTATAAATCAAAATAATACAGAAGTGTTAGAGAGCAAAAAGTGAAAGCTTTCTCATTAGCAGTTTGATATACATTCTTTCAGACTTTTCTCTGTGCATATATAATGTATGGATATAATTTAAGCTAAAGTATAGAATCATACTGTATATTTTGAATATAAAATCAAACTATGTTTAATTTTATAAATTAATTTTTATACCTAAGATTCTGTAATATACTTTGACAGCTGTATATGTGGATCAGCCTGATTCTTTTATTTTTGTTTTTTATTTTTTTGAGACGGAGTCTCGCTCTGTTGCTCAGGCTGGAGTGCAGTGACCTGATCTCGGCTCACTGCAACCTCCGCCTCCCAGGTTCAGGTGATTCTCCTGCCTCAGCTTCCCGAGAAGCTGGGACTACAGGCCCCCGCCACCACGCCCGTCTGATTTTTGTATTTTTAGTAGAGACGGGGTTTCACCATATGGCCAGGCTGGTCTCGAACTCCTGACCTTGTGATTCACCCGCTTTGGCCTCCCAAAGTGCTGGGATTACAGGCATGAGTCATCGCGTTTGGCCTCAACCTTATCCTTTTAAAAAACTATATAGTTTTCATTGTATTGATATATCATAATTTATTAGATGATTTCCAAATATTCACTATAATTAATAGTATTACAGTGAACATTCATTCATTTAATAAATATTTAATGATTACCTGCTGTGTGCCAAGCACTATTTTTGGTGTTGAAAACCGTGGTAAACAAATCCTAAGTTCTAGCCTTCACAAAGCTGTTCTCTGTAAGCACTCCTAGCTTTGTGTATTTGTGACAATTTCAATATATAAATTTTTTTTTTTTTTTTTAAATGAGATGCGGTTTCACTGTGTTGCTCAGGCTGGACTTGAACTCCTGGGTTCAACTGATCCTCCCACCTCAGCCTCCTGAGTAGCAGGGATTACAGGTACATGCCACTATGCTCAACTCACAACATTTTTTGAAAACAGAATTGTTGGGGCTAAGAGTTCACATTCGATACTGCTAAATCTCTCTAATCTTTTCTCATCTGATAGAAAAAAAAGGTAAAACAAAACTCATGTCATTGTTTTTAATAAATATCGTTATTATTACGATTAAACATTTTTTTCAGGTCATTGGCCATTTGTATTTCTTATTTTATGAATTACCTATTCATATCTTAAGGATTACAAATAATATCTGATAAGTAATAATGCATTGCTTTTGAAACATATTAGACATACAACATTTGGTTGGATGATTATAGTTCCTATTATTTCATTTTTTAATAATCAGTCTTGACAAATACAAGTTCAGCATCTCTAATTCAAAAATCCAAAATCTGAAATGCTCCAAAATCCAAAACTTCTTGAGTGCTGAAGTGACATGCCAAGTGGAACATTTCACACCTGACCTCATGTAACATGTTGCAGTCAAAATGCAGGAATACAGGGCACAGTTTATTCAGGGATCTCAAGGGAAAAAAGACCCTCCCCCAGTGCCCTCCAGTTGCGATATATCTTTTCCAAGCACAGCATGATGGTGATGCCAGACAGCCACAGATTGTCCACATGGTGGCCAAGATAGTTGAAACCTTTGCTTTCTGATGGTTCAATGTGTACAGACTTTGTTTCCTGCCCAAAATTATTTAAAATATTGTATAAAGTTATCTTTAGCCTATGTGTATAAGGTATATATGAAACATAAATGAGTTTTTTGTTTAGATTTGGGTCCCATTCCCAAAGTATCTCATTATGTGTGTGAGAATATTTCAAAATCCAAAGAATTTCGAAATCTGAAACACTTTTGGTCCCAAGGATTTTGAATAGAGAATACTCAACCGGTAATGCAAAAGAGATGGAAAAGCCTCTTGCTCATGTATCAAGATGTATTTACTGAATCACTTAATGAGTCCATATATCTTCCAAAAGCCCTGTCTATAGATTACAGCCTCTCAATTGTTCTTTCAGTTTGAAAGGCTGAGAATCACTGATAACAAAAGGAAACATCCTATAACAGAATACTGAATAAACGAGAGAGCTGTGCCTTCCTAAAGAAATTTTTGAATTCATTTGTGTTTGGATGTTCTTTTCTAACCTTGCCGTCATGCATTTTTAATTGATATAATTTACACACAATGAAGTACACAATCTAAGGTGTTGGATTATTTTTTAAATAGTTTCACTGAGGCCTAGCATGGTGGCTCACACGTTTAATCTCAACAGTTTGGGAGGCCAGAAGTTCGAGACCAGCCTGGGCGACATAGCCTGGGCGACATAGCAAGACCCTATCTCTACAAAAAAATTTAAAAATTAGCTGGGCATGGTGGAACACACCTGTAGTCCTAGGTATTTGCGAGGCTGAGGTGGAAGGATCGCTTAAGCCCAGGAGTTTGAGGCTACAGTGAGCTATGATTGATCACACCACTGCACTCCAGTCTAAACAACAGAGTGAGACCCTGTCTCTTAAAGTTTCACTGAAGTGAGAAACCAAAAATTTTAGTATATTTTCACTAATTTGTGGGGGTGGGGATAGGTAGAGGACATATTCATAGTACTTTGGGCAGTGTTCTCTAGAAAATTTATAGTACTTTTCGTGTTATTATACACTATCACCTATTAAGGTAACTATTCGGTTATAGTGCTGTAGAAATGGAGGTGATGAGAGGTTCTCATTGATTACGTAACTTCCTAGATAGTGTTAACTCATAACATTTTTTCTTTTTCTTTTTTTTGCTGAAAGTATTTTCAAAAGGTAGTAATTGGTTCTGTTGATTTTATAGGTACAGTGTAGTGAATATAAGTGCCAGCCAGTACTGGAGCTAACATTAGAACTTTACCCTTCTGACTCTAGTTTCATGTTCTTCCCATAAACCTTACTTCTGCTTGGGAGGCTTGGACTGACTCTGACCCACAGACTTCTCAGGTGATTTTTGATAATTCTTTATCAGTTTGTTTTCTTGAAAATTGCTATTTCATTCTAAAAGTAGATAATAGAAAACATCCTGTTTCCTATTAGTTGATGATGAGTCTAGGTAATTAGTTCAAGGTAACTTTTTTTTTTTTTGATATGGGGTCTCATTCTGTCACCCAGGTTGGAGTGCAGTGGTGTGATCTTGGCTCACTGCAACCTCTACCTCCCAGGCTCAAGCGAACTTCTCGCCTCAGCCTCCCAGGTAACTGAGACCACAGACATACACCACTATGCCTGGCTAATTATTTATATTTTGGTAGAGATGGGGTTTCGCCATGTTGCCGAGGTTTGCCTTGAACTCCTGAGCTCAAGCAATCTACCCACCTCGGCCTCCCAAGTGCTGGGATTATAGGCGCTAGCCACTGTGCCCAGCCCTAGGTAACTCTTAATTGTGTTTTTACACATTTGTGTGGGATTTCCTTTAAACCACTTATGTGGCCTTTGAGGAATTGTAATACCAAGTGTTCAACACAAAACTGGAAACTTCCACTATTGAGAGGTTCATCCATTCTGTCCTGAAGGACAACAGGCATTTCCTGCTTTCCTTCTAGGTATAACTTGTACTTCTTCAAGAGGCACATGGTTCTGGAGGGGCAGGTTCGTAGTGTTCCTGAGGATTTTCCCTGCCTCCTTTTAAACAATCATCTATCATTACTTCAGTAACTAGCATTTTCAGTGAGTCTTTTGATTCAGTAGGGATAAAGAATAAACAAGACAAATTTTATTAGCCTTGTTTTCATTTAAAAATAATTCTGTACTTAAGTGAAATATAAATAAACTCTGTTTGAGTTTTCTTTAAAAAAATAAAAAATAAAAAAAATGACTCAGAACTAACCACTCTGGCCAGAACTACTGAACGATGTCTTAAAAGTTCTCCAGTGAAACTGACAAGAACCTGAACAAGGCTGACAAATTTGTAATTTCATCAGAAACTGAGCAAAAGGAAATTTATGGTAAAGGTAAATACTTATCCATTGTAGACCATTGGATAGCCACAGCTCTCGGAGCCTGCCTTGCTGAAATATATTCAGTGTGTATCTACATGTGAAATATTCAGCCTTTGCTTTAAAAGGCAAATAGAACACTATTACTTTGTATAATCCTTAAAGCTTTACTTTCTGGTTTGTGTTTTATGTTTTTATTTGAACATTAAAGCAATATTTGTTTATATGTATTTCCCCTTATTCTGTATGAAAGGTGACCTGGTAAATCTGTTAAATCCTTTACATCACCACTCAAACTTACTTTGAAATATTTGTAACTCCTGAGTAATTATGTTGAGTAGCATTTCACTATAGCTTAACCAACAGTGGTTTCATTCCCTGTACAGCCATCAGATCGTGTACCAAAAGAATTATATCTTATTTCATGTACTCGTGACTCATTGTTTCTGTATTTCACCGAAAATAGACTAATACTCCTTTTCCCCTCTTCTCCTTTGTGGATTTTATTATAAGAGAAGATAGGCTTAAAACGTAATAATTTTCAGGAGCAAAATTACGTGGGTTTTTCCATCTGGGTAATCCATTTTGGCTTTTATTATTGTGGAGGAGAATATAGCTCATACAGTAGATGGTTTGTTGTTTCTTTTTCCTGCTTTTTTTTTTCTTTTAAAGAAATAATTTCTTCACAAAATCAGCAACAATTCTCCTTGAATTTTTCTTGTATTTCTTCATCCAGTTGGCTCTCATTTTCCCCCATCTTCTGCTTGCCAATTGTGATACTCAGTGAGCCTGAGGAGCTACAGAACTTTCACTTAAAAATGCAGAAATAGAAACAATTGACAAATGCTTGCCACAAAGAAAAAATTACAAACTCATAAATCTGGCCTGTTTAATTTGTTCTGCAGTAGCATCCTCTGCTATTAATTTATTTATGTAAGCTGTGAAGTCCGAGAAAAGGCTTGTGTTTTCAAAGGCTTTTCAGTTTCTGTTCTCCAATTTTTTTGTAATAAGCATAAACTTCCATTTTATATTCTTCTTAATATTTTACTATGAAAGTTGAAAACCTTTATGAAAGTTGGAGTAATGGTTTAATGAATCCCATATACCCAGTACCTAACTTCATCAGTTACCAACACATAGCCTATCTTATTTCATTTTTACCCCCACTCATTTTTTTGCACACACACAAAATACTGGATTGTTTTATGGAAATCATTTATTATATTGTTTTTCTGTATATACTTCAATATATTTCTCTGACATGTAAGGATAGCCACAATACCATCATCAAATCTAAAAATATTAACAGTATTTTTAATATCATAGAATATCTAGTCATTGTTTAAATTTTTCTGATTGTCCCATAAATTTACAGTTAGCTCATTTTAAACGGAATCCAAACAAGGACCAAACATTATATTCTTTCTTAATCTATAGGTTCATTCTCTTTGTTTTGGAATGTAAGTAAAAAATATATATATAAAATAACAGTGCCAACAATTTGCAATTTTTTTTTTTTTTTTTTTTTTTTTTTGAGACAGAGTCTCTCACTCAGGCTGGAGTGCAATGGTGCGATCTCAGCTCACTGCAACCTCTGCCTCCTGGGCTCAAGTGATTCTCGTACTTCAGCCTCCCAAGTAGCTGGGATTACGGGCGCCCACCACCACATCTGGCAATTTTTTTTTTGTATTTTTAGTAGAGACGGTTTCACCATGTTGGCCAGGCTGGTCTTGAACTCCTAACCTCAGGTGATCTGCCTGCCTCGACCTCTCAAAATGCTAGGATTACAGGTGTGAGCCATCGCGCCTGGCCAATTTACTTATTTTTAAAGTCAACAAATGCCTCAAATACCACAAAATCCAGAAGAAAAAACATTTTAATTAATTACCTGATACACCTTTATAATACTTTTTGTTCCTGCTTTGTCTTCATACTCTTTGATCACTTCTTCATATGACAAAGATTTTCTATTATAATTTTTTATAGAGAATAAACCTAATTCAGCCTTTTTCCTAACAGTTGATTGAAATTTGTTTTTTTTTGTTGTAGATCACATGCAAAAAAACTGGGAAATTTGCACACAGCTGCAGTGATTGTAGTATTAATGCACACAGAAGAGTATCAGTTCTATTTTGTGTGATTCCCAACAAAAATGAAAACAAAATATGTTGCATTGTAATTGCACCCACGTGTTAGCCAATAAATTTCTTCTTACTTATTGGTTGATTGATTGATTGGCTGAGTGCAGTGGTACGATCACAGCTCACAGCAGCCTCAATCTCCTGGGCCCAAGTGATCTTACCACCTTAGCCTCCCAAGTAGCTAGGACTACAGGCGTGTGCCACTAGGCCTGGCTAATTTTTTATTTTTTGTAGAGATGGGGATTTGCTGGTTGCCCAGGCTGTTCTCAAACTGCTCGACTCAAGTAATATTCCTGCCTCTGCTCTGCCTCCCAAAGTTGTGGGATTACAGGCATGAACCACCTCACCGGACCCTAGTTTCTTTGTTTCTTTTCTTTTTCTTTCTTTTCCCGCTCCCCTCCCCTCCCCTCCCCTCCCCTCCCCCTCTCCCTCTGTGGTTTTTTTTTTTTTTTTTTTTTTGAGACAGGGTCTCACTTTGTCGCCCAGATTGGAGTGCAGCAGTGCAATCTCGGCTCACTGCAACCTCCGCCTCCTGGGTTCAAGTGATTCTCATTCCTCAGCCTCCCGTGTAGCTGGGACTACAGGTGCCTGCCACCATGCCCAGCTAATTTTTTGTATTTTAGTGGCAACAGGGTTTCACCATATTGTCCAGGGAGGTCGGACTCCCAAGCTCAGGCAATCCGCCCACCTCAGACTCCCAAAGTGCTGGGATTACAGGTGTGAGCCACTGTACCCGGCTGTCCTAGTATATTTCTGATGACAGAGAACTTCCATTTTGATAAGGTGTCAGTGAGAACCCAATCCTTTGCGTACAGTTTATCCTCTTTTTTTCCCCTTGCCGTTTATTTGTTGAATAAACCAGTTCAACTGTGCTATAGAAAGTCCCTGTGGAATTTGCTAGCCATTCCCTAGATATTTACCCATCTAATAAATATTTATTGAGAGTCTGTTATGTACAGGCACTTTCTGCTTTCATAGTGCAACAGTCTAGTAGATGAACAAACACTAATAATCTCACGATTAAATATCAAATTTTAATTTCATAAGCACTTAGAGAGATTTGAAGAAAACTTTAAGAGCATTTCATAAGGGATTTGACCTATTCCAGTTATCAAGGAGGTGGTAATTGAATGAGGTCTGCAAAAATGAGTAGGCATTAACCAGATGAAGGAATGACCTGGGGGATCTTTCTCTAACCAGAAGAATGGGGAGAGGCCTGGAGCCCACAGAGAAGAATGAAGAATATAGGAAATTTCAAAAAGCCTGTGTGGTGAAGTACAGAGAGTGAGAAGGCTGATGTGAGATGAAGTCAAAGACATAGGTAGGGAATAGTCCATGAAGAGCTTTTTCTTTTTTTTCTTTGAGACAGAGTCTCACTCTTGTTGCCCAGGCTGGAGTACAATGGCATGATCTCGGCTCACCGCAACCTCTGCCTCTTGGGTTCAAGCGATTCTCCTGCCTCATCCTCCCAAGTAGCTGGGATTACAGGCATGCACCACCATGCCTGGTTAATTTTTTGGTATTTTTAGTAGAGATGGGGTTTGTCTATGTTGGTCAGGCTGGTCTCGAACTCCTGACCTCAGGTGATCCGTCTGTCTCGGCCTCCCAAAGTGCTGGGATTACAGGCGTAAGCCACTGTGCCTGGCATGAAGAAATTTGTTTGTTTGTTTGTTTGTTTTGAGACGGAGTCTCGCTCTGTTGCCCAGGCTGGAGTGCAGTGGCACGATCTCGGCTCACTGCAAGCTCCACCTCCCGGGTTCACCCCATTCTCCTGCCTCAGCCTTCTGAGTAGCTGGGACTACAGGCGCCCGCCACCACGCCCGGCTAATTTTTTGTATTTTTAGTAGAGACGGGGTTTCACCTTATTAGCAGGATGGTCTCGATCTGCTGACCTCGTGATCCGCCAGCCTTGGTCTCCCAAAGTGCTGGGATTACAGGCGTCAGTCACCGCGCCCGGCCATGAAGAGCTTTAAAGACAGCTATGTGGAGGCCTTTGATCCATTAATTCATTCAGATATGCAATGGTTATTTGAGGGAATGTGTCTGTTATGTGACAGGCACTTCTCTTGGTGCCAGGAACATACAGAATTAGTCATGGACCTTGCATTCTAGTGGTGGTATAGGCAGTGGGGAAGAGGGTGGGAACAATAAATCAATAAGAAAGAATCACATGTGAAGTTCCAAGAATAAAATAAAGCAGAGTCTTGTATTTAAAGCGATTGTTGAGCTCCTTAGATTGAATGGAAAGAGAGGACCTTTTTGAGAAGGGGTTGTTTAGTGAAACCTGAATGATGAGAAGAAACCAGTCATGCAGAAAAAAAAAAATCTATGGAAGGAATGCTTCAGGCAGAGAAATGAAATTATGTAAGGCCATGAGGCCAGAAGCAAGCTTGGCCAGTTCAAGGAACAGTTCAAGAAGACATTGGCCTGGGACATAAGGAGTGAGGATGTCAGAGTTACAAAATAAGGTTGGGAGAGGCATATAGCTAACATATAGCTATTAAACCATATTACAGAATCAGTCACAAAATAACACAGCTCTAAAGAGTGACATTTGCTTTGGTAGTAAATGTGGTTCCTTAAATCACTGAGAAACAATATTTATTGTATTGCTTTTCACACTCAGGAGTAGCATTTTCATTTATTATGTGGAAATTTAGCTGAGCTTAAAAGCCTGATGGCCACAAAGACTTTTATAAGGTTGTACATCTGTAGAGTGAAGGGGGAAAGAAGATGCATTGACAGTAATTTAATTATTTAGTACAGTCAGCTGGACTAAAACTTAAATGAGAATTTGGAGTATATTACCTAAGCCTAAAGATAACCTTTTAATGGCTTCCTATTGTGCCAAGAGCACTTCTTCTGAAATCTTAAAAAAAAAAAAAGTGACAGCACTTCTCCTTGGAAATGGCAACTTTTAATGTGATCTAAGCCAAGAAGACTAATGAAGTTTGCTTAAGTTCAATGAGTTCTTTTTTTGTTTGTCATTTTTATTAGATAAGGAGGCCAATCATCATAGTATAATCAAACTCCAAAGTTTAGCTCCCAGGTAACTCAATTCTAAATAGTTCATTGGAACAGTGAATCTTTTTTTTTTTTTTTTTTTTTTTTTTTTTTTTTTTTTTTTTTTTTGAGACGGAGTTTTGCTCTGCCGCCCAGGCTGGAGTGCAGTGGCCGGCTCTCAGCTCACTGCAAGCTCCGCCTCCCGGGTTCACGCCATTCTCCTGTCTCAGCCTCCCGAGTAGCTGGGACTACAGGCGCCCGCCTCGTCGCCCGGCTGGTTTTTTGTATTTTTTAGTAGAGACGGGGTTTCACCGTATTAGCCAGGATGGTCTCGATCTCCTGACCTCGTGATCCGCCCGTCTCGGCCTCCCAAAGTGCTGGGATTACAGGCTTGAGCCACCGCGCCCGGCCGGAACAGTGAATCTAATACTTTGATTGTTTTGCCTCCTTTTACTCCTTTCACCATATACATACCCACCCTCGCTCTCCTCTCTCACACACACATAAGATTTGCTCAGAAAATAGACCTGATGTTGGATTTTTGACTTCAGTGTTGACTGGCTTTTCTAAGGGATGGCCAACAGAAGACAGGGCACTGGGAATCGTTTTCCTTTTCTTACCCAAGAACATCTGTTACTCATAAAATAACATATTCTGGTAATATGTATTTCCTGCAAATTATTAGCAGGAAATAGAAAAAACTGAAAAGGAAAATAATTGATTTCTGTCCAGATTCTGTTTACTTACTTAAACATCTAATTACTTTTCCAAATAGAAATAGTCACTTAAATGCAATCTAGTCAATAAGTAACATGAAATAGGAAAATTTATAGCAGTCTATTGACAAGCTTATTTTACTTGATGGTAAATAGATGATTTCTTTACGGAACACTTTTTAGGAGAAGAATAACCTGAATTTAGAGAGTAGTCACATTTTACAATGCCATGTTATCACCGCTAATGGATATTAGGTTTCCTTTGTCATTATATTCAGCAGTTGGCTTACCTTTTCTTCCACCTGCTATCTTTGAAACTCAGCCATTTTCTCTTGTCTTTGGCTTCTGATACTGATCTCATTACCAGCCAAATGAGAACAGATTCAAGTAAATGTTTGCCCTGAAATTAGACAAGTCTACTGTAGAAATTTGTTTGTGAGGCAAGAATAGTCATAGGCATCTGAAACACTAGCTTCAGCGGAACATATAATGATTGCAGAATCCAAAGAAATATTTCACAATTTTGACTCAAGAATGAAGTTCCCATAAAATTGTTTTAAGTTTTCAGGTACATTCTTAATATTCATGGTGTAGATAGCCATTAGATGAAAGGAAATAAGACCCTAGTAACATTTTTTAAGGTCATCTTGTAGAAGGAAGTATCCTTTCAGTACCTTGAGGGAGAGTTAGGATTGGTTTATTTTCTGGAAAGCCTCATGCATTGGTCCATTTTCACATTGCTATAAATAACTACTTGAGACTGGGTAATTTATAAAGAAAAGAGGTTTAGTTGACTCACAGTTCTGCAACCTGTACAGGAAACGTGGCTGGGAGGCCTCAAGAAACCTAGAATCATGGCGGAAGGCAAAGGGGGAGCAAGCACATCTTACCATGGTGGAGCAGGAGAGAGAGAGTGTGAAGAGGGAAGTGCTACACACTTTTAGACAACCAGATCTCGTGAGAACTCACTCACTGTCATGAGAACAGCAAGGGGGAAGTCCACCTCCATGATTCAGTCACCTCCCACCAGGTCCCCCTACCGAAATCGGGAATTAGAATTTGACATGAGATTTGGGTGGGGACACAGAGCCAAACCATATCATCTTGGAAATTATAAGATGTTTTGTCTTTATCCTTTCAGCAATGAGGAGCCAGTGAAAGTGTTCTGAAGAGATGATAATATCATCCTTCCTTTCTTTTGGAGAGCAACTGGTGCATTCTGATGGATATATTAGAAGGACAAAAGATTGGAGGCAATTGCAGTAGTAGTGACAATAACAGTTCTTTTTTGAGTGCCAGGCACTGTGCTCACTGTGCTTAATGCTTTATATGCATTAGCCCTTTGTCACCTTACAATATCTGGATTTATCTAAACAGAAACTAAGCCTTCAGGTAGTCAATGGAACTTGCTCCAAACCACAAAGCTAATAAATGGGAGAGCTAGGATTCAAATCCATTTGTGACTTTAGGGCCTATGCTCTTAACCACTGAATTATATTAATGTTGATAGAAAAAAGAAGGAACAGAAAGAAGCAAAAAGGGTGATGGTAGACTTGATAAGACGTGGAATTGGCTGGGAGTACAAAGTGAAGACTCTAAAATGGCTCTGGGTGTTAAAGCCTGAGAGACTGACCAAAAAGTTTGAGTTATAATTAATCGAAATAGGAAACATCAGAGTAGAGCAGGTTTGGGAACATATATTACTTCAGGGACTTAGAAGTATATTTGATAGAGCTATTCTAATAAGCAGTTGGAAATTTGAATCTGAAAATCAGTACAGAAAGGACTCAAGACATTATTTTCATTGAGATAATAACTTGAAGTTCTAAGAAAGGTTGAGCTCTCCAAACAGAATAAGTATGAAAAGACAAGGGCAAAGAATAAGCCTTGATGAGTATTTAGGGGATAGCTGGAAGAGCAAGAAGTCAATAAAGGAGACATAGAAGTGGTCAAAGACAGTAGAGTAAGAAGTAAATTCAGGAACTCCTAGAGTGTCATAGAATTCAAAGAAAATAATTTCAGGAGAGAGGAGGTAGTCAGCAGTATCAAATGTTTCCAAAAAGGCATAATAGTATGAAAAATGAGAAAACATCAGTGGGAATTAGGATTAGTAAAGGCAGGCTTTTGTGTGTGCGTGTGTGTGTGTGTGCGCGCATGTGCGCAAACGTATGTGTATGGGGGTGGGCACAGTGTAGAACTAGACATGTTTAAGGTTGGAGAAAGGAGCTATTGAAGTTGGAGACATTAAAGATACAAGAGAAAAGAACTAACTGAAGAAGTAAAGGTATTCACCTTGCAAAGGAGTGGGGAGACTTCTTTCCCTGTGTTAGAATGAAAGAAGAGAAAATTGAGAGAAACTTGGTGTTGGAGAAGACAGAAATTGTGAGGGTGAATTTCAGAAATTTCCTATTTTACTGGTTTCAGTAAAATAGGAGGTGAGGTCTTCAACTGAGAGGCAGGAAACAGTTCCAAATAGCTTCTGTAGGGAAGAAGTCTGAGAGTCCACTGACACATGTGAAAGCATTTAGTGGGTAAACTTTTTCATCTAGCTAAGATTGGATAACATGATTTTGTAGTGACATCAGTTAAGACAATCACGTTGCCCTTTTTTTTTTTTTTTTTTTTTGTGATGGAGTTTTGCTCTTGTTGCCCAGGCTGGAGTTCAGTGGTGCAATCTTGCCTCACTGCAACCTCTGCCTCCCGGGTTCAAGTGATTCTCCTGCCTCAGCCTCCCAAGTAGCTGAGATTACAGGTGCCTGCCACCACGCCCAGCTAATTTTTTTTGTTGTTGTTGTTTTGTATTTTTAGTAGAGACAGGGTTTCACCATGTTGGCCAGGCCGGTCTTGAACTCCTGACCTACCCGCCTCAGCCTCCCAAAGTGCTGGGATTACAGGCGTGAGCCACTGCTCCTGGCCTGTGTTGCCTTTTTCTCATAGGCCTTGCTTTATCCCACAGCAGGAGTTGATGAAATAAATTTACCAGAAGGTAAGAATTGGCACAGTAGGTCTAGGAGATCAAGAAAGCCAAAATGCTAGAGAACACAGTTAAAATAAGGCTTATACTGAGTATGGAGATAGTAGTAGAGAAAGGACAATAGGCCTGGAGAATGTTGAAAAGACTTGGTAACTTCTTTTGGTTATACCCAGTAAGAAACCTCCAACCTTCTCAGTACATGCTTTTAGAAATAGCTATTCAGTGTATACTTTATTAGTTTACCAACTGGGGTCACCCTTTGAACCAAAATAAACTTAAATCTTTTACTGCCAGTTTCTCAAGACAAAAATGCGTAATTTATAATGTAGAAAAGATAGACTGTAAAATAATTGATAAGATTTAAGTCTGGATTGCCTTTTCAGTTTGGTTGTGGTGGCTGTTGTTTGAGAAAAAAGGTTATTAATGTTAAAGGATAGTTGCATTCTAGACTCAGTGAGCCAAAATAAAATTTGTTACGAACTTGTTAATGTGTTCGTGTGTGTTTTTTGTTGAACTGAGTTGACATTTTTATGACAAACATTTTTTTGTGTCTGTTGTTCAATGAGAAGAGGGCCAAATATAACCAATAGACTTGGTCCTCTACTAATCTGAATAATAAGAGTTGTTTTGTAAGACCTGTGGGGTCCCTTCAGATTATTCTTACAATTGGATTTTCTTTTCTTAACTAAACAGCTGCACAGTCTCTCTTTGCTTTTCTTTCAATGATCACATTAGAGTTCCAGAGCAAGAGGAATCTTTCACTCAGTTTAGTTTGATTGAAAAGGCCCACTTAATTAAAATGCGTAAGTTGTCTTTGAGCTTATCATTTAATGATTTTCTTCTATCTCTGTATTAAGAGACTAAGTAATGATGTTTTGAATTTTTGCAAAATAAATTTCATGTTAACTAACTTATCTTTGAAGATAAAAGATAATTTCTCAAGATAACATAACTATGTTTTAAAAAGAATTTTACCAAAAGGCCATACTGTCTTTTTCAGTCTTATTTTCATATTCATAGAATTCTGAATGCTGTCTTTTCCTTTATTAACATATAATCAGAAACATTTCCCTGTATCTTCCTTCTTGTTTAGTTAAAAAAATAAATTTTATTCAGCCAACCCTGTGTTCCTTGTCATTTATGTACTAGATACACTTGAAAACAGTTTCCTATATTGAACGTATTTTAGGAAATAATAGTATTTACCTATTCATTTTGGATGTTTACAGTGCTTTTTTTTTTTTTGACATGGAAAGGAAAATGCTTTTAATTTGTAATTTCAAGGTTTCTTTTCTTTTTCTTTTTTTTCTTTTTGAGAGGGGGTCTTGCCCTACTGCCCAGGCTGGAGTGCAGTGGTGTGATCTCGGCTCACTGCAACCTCTACTGCCTGGTTCAAGCAATACTCCTGCCTCAGCCTCCCAAGTAGCTGGGATTACAGACACCTACCACCATGACCAACTAATTTTTGTAGTTTTAGTAGAGGCGGGGTTTCACCATGTTGTCCAGGCTCGTCTCGAACTCCTGAGCTCAGGTGATCCACCCGCCTCGGCTTCCCAAAGTGCTGGGATTACAGGCGTGAACCACTGCGCCCGTCCTCAAGATTTCTTATACTTCATTATTGATATGAGGTGGAGACAGTGGGCCAAGCAAGAGACAGTACAAAAGGAAGAAAAGTGACCAGAGAGAACAGAATTCTGTGAAGAGATTAGTGGTTGAAGACATGATGCAAAAAGACAAAGGAACCTCAGGGATGGTCTCTAGTGAGTAATCTTTAGTATTATTGAGATATGCTTTAAAATAGCATCAGAAATGAAGGGCTGTTTTCTGACATAACTTTTTATCATTACAGAAGCAAATGGTTGCAAAGCAATGTAAAGAGGAAGTAAGCTGTCTTCCCATTACTGCTTTATGTAATGTTTTATCAAATGCTTTGGCTTTATGTTGTCCGGTTTTTGGTGTCCTGTGGGAGGTTGATGGAGAGGAGTATCCAGCCCTTAGTAAATTCAAAAATACGCAGCTTGACAAGTTAATCATCTCTGTGGCTTAGTGCTTCAAGATGTGCTTTAACTGTCACCTCTGATTCCTGGATCACTTTCTTCACTGTCTTTTCTGAGCTGTACTAAACATTAAATAACATGAGGGCTCCTTGCTGCCAGCATTTGGAATACAGTCTAGTTCCTAGCCCAGTGTCCTAGCCCAACATTCTGGATTTTTTGTATATGCTGTGAGGATGACTCATGGCAAGAGTTTGTTCAAACAGATTCACCATAGGAAGCTGAAGTGAGAGCTTTTGGCAAGGCAGGTAGAGCCCATTGGAACATAAATTCAAATGATATATTGCTAGCTGTGGACTGCTAGTGAGCAACAACTGACCAGCCAACTTGGAAATTAACATTTAGAGTCAGTGTCTTTTTATGAGCAAAGGCATCAACCAGCAATGTTATGTAACGTCCAGAGCTGTAAACAACTCTGCAGAAACCTAACCCTTTAATTATAGAAGATAATGAAAAATCAGGTAAAACTTGGGAAAGAAGTTGTAAGAGATCTGTTAATTTAAATACCAGCTCTTTTTTTTTTTTTTTTTTTTTTTAGAGGGAGTCTTGTTCTGTCGCCCAAGCTGGAGTGCAGTGGCACAATCTTGTCTCACTGCAACTTCCGCCTTCCGGGATCAAACCATTCTCCTGCCTGAGCCTCCTGAGTAGCTGGGATTATAGGCATGCACCACCACACCTGGCTAATTTTTGTAGTTTTAGTAGAGACAGGGTTTCACCATGCTGGCTAGGCTGGTCTCGAACTCCTGGCCTCAAGTGATCCGCCCGCCTCAGCCTCCCAAAGTGCTGGGATTACAGGCCTGAGCCACTGCGCCCAGCAAATACCATCTCTCTTGATGTCTGCACTATGGATAGCATATTTTTGTGATTTTTTTTTTCCTTACTGAAATGAAACAACACGATTGTTGTAAACGATATGGAAACTGTACATAAATTATAACCTGCAGATCTATTTAGTCTATGTCCTTCAGGTCTATACACACACACACACACACACACACACACACACACACACACACACATTTTTTGTTTTGTTTTGTTTTGAGACAGAGTCTTGCTCAGTCGCCCAGGCTGGAGGGCCGTGGCACAATTTCGGCTCACTGCAAGCTCCTTCTCCCGGGTTCACGCCATTCTCCTGCCTCCGCCTCCCGAGTAGCTGGGACTACATGTAGGCGCCCGCCACCACGCCCGGCTAATTTCTTTGTATTTTTAGTAGAGACAGGGTTTCACCATGTTAGCCAGGATGGTCTCGATCTCCTAACCTCGTGATCCGCCCGTCTTGGCCTCCCAAAGTGCTGGGATTACAGGCGTGAGCCACCGCGCCCGGCCACATATATATTTTTTAAACATAATTTAGGTTCTTGCTACACACTGTGTTTTGTAACTGACACCTAGACCCAAAGAATTTTGAACCTTAAAAACCACCCTAATCTAACCTTATGAAATTGGAGGAGATATTTGAATCCAAGTGGCAGGGGATGGAAAAGGAAAGGCAGTTACATACATGTCAACAAATGAGGGTCAAATCAAATGGAAGAGTGCAACAGGAACTTTAGTAATGGTCAGGTGAAACTGGTAATCCTAATCATGGTAAACTGGTAAAAACCTAATTTGTAAGTGTGCCATGGAAGTCTTTTATAGTACAGCATTCTGCAACTGCCTTTAATCCAAGTGATAGAACTGATTTGGCACGGCTGCTGGAACGGATCTCCAAACAAATGTTGTTCCTGGCACAGGCTTGTTCTGAGCAATTCTTTCACACTGCTGATGTTGTTTTTTTTGTTTGTTTGTTTTTTTGAATATATCGTTCATTCCCTGGTACATTAAAACCTATCAGGCCTAATAATTTTTTGCTTTAAAGATTAGCTCTTCTTACAGTGTAATGTGTGAGGAAGAGACTTCAATTAAAAGTAGCAGAATAAAGGAATTTTTACTCTTCCTTTCTTTTTTGAAACTCACTAAAAACAAGAAGACAGGAAAATAGAAAAGAAGTTCATTATTAGTGAAACTAGGCACAAAGCTAAGCCCCAGAATATAAACAATGAACCATAACTTGCCAAATACATACTATGAAATCTAGACCACATATAGGAGGATGCTGAACCTCTCCTGTGAATTCTAAGCAATGTACTAATTTCTCTAAAAGTAAGGATTATATTACTTTAAAGGTCTAACCAGTGAACCTTTATTGTAGTGTTCTGACATTTAGTTTTTTTATAGACTCAAATTATAGATATGACCTGTTACAAAAAATAGGAATCTGTCCAACACAAGTGCTAAGAAATAATAAGGCAATAGGAGGAGATGAAAAACCAGTGGGAAAACCTTAGGAAAGAAGTATAAAAGAAAAATACAAGCGTTAGAGAAGCGAAAACCACATCAGAAATAACAAAGAGTAAATGTAATCAGACATGGCTAAGAGGCTTGAGGAAATTATATAAATTTAAGAAAATACAGATATAAAAATTATAGAGAAGATGATAAGGGAAAACAAAGGACATCTATGCATGGCATTAGCAAATTTGTAAAGGGCCCAAAAGTAAATACTTCAGGCTTTGCAACTGTATAGTTTCTATTACAGGCATTCAGCTCTGCCTCTTATAAGTACAGGAGCAGCCATACACACTATATATGGCTGTGTTCCGGTAAAACTTTATTTACAAAAACAGATGGTGAGCTGGATTTTGCCTGATCTTGGTTGCTGACCTTCGATGTGGAGAAAAATAACAAATGGAACTGAAGTAATATTTAGAGCTATAATAGAAAAATTTTTCTGAAATCATTAAAACCTTGAATCAAAGATGACTACCCTGTGGCCCAGGAATAATTGATATAGAACAATTGATACTGAGGCATATTTTGGTGAAAATATAGAACTTAAATGGATAAAGAATTTGGTGGTCATGTAGGTAGTGGGATGGGGGACAGAACTTGGGCTTACCTTAGCTTTCTCTTTAGCAAGAAACAATGTTAGAAAACAATAGAGGAATGTTGACCATGTCTTTAGGTTAACCCGGGATTTTTTAACCAGCAAAATACTTTAAGCATAAATATTAGTACACAATGTGCTCTAGCATGGAAAAAGCTCAGCAAATCTAATACCCATGAGATCTTTTTCAGACAGATTACATCATGATTAAAAACCTACCTAATCGAAAGAATAATCAAAGAATTCAGAAATAAACTGATAAAAAATAGTGTGATAAGAATTAAATTCATTTCATTACAGACTTAATATGCCTCAGTGGAAATTATACTTTCAGAATAGATTTTAAGTTTATAATCTTGATATTATAAAAATAACATAAATAAATCAGGTGGGGAAGGGAAGTGTAAATATCATTCCTTCATAGCAAGAAGGATCACTTGAGGCCATAAGTTCAAGATCAGCCTGGCCAACATGGTGAAACCCCATCTCTATTAAAAATACAAAAATACATGGTGGCGGGCTCCTGTAATCCCAGCTACTTGGGTGGTGAGGCACGAGAATCACTTGAACTGGGGAGCGGAGGTTGCAGTGAGCCAAGATCATGCCACTGCACTCCAGCCTGGGAGACAGAGTGAGACTCCATCTCAAAAAAAAAATAAAAAAATAAACTCTAGAGGGATCTTTTAGGAACTGGTATGTCATACTGATTCAACACTCATTAACAAGTCTAGTTTTACATGAGATTTTTTTTCTTCAGCTATTTCAGTGAAAACTTTAAAATATTTTAAAAATAACAAGTAGGAATGGGCAAAACATAAAGATGAGATTTATTCAGTTGTACAGTAGAAGTTTTAGCAATCATTTAAGTAAAAGAAAATTTCCTCTGGCTTCCTGAACTCAGTAATTGAAAGCTATTCCTTTACAGCCAATTGGTGTGTACTTTTAAATAGCTAATACACAGTGATTAAGACTAAGACATCAGCGAGGCACAGTGGCTCACACATAATCCCAGCACTCAGGAGGCCGAGGTAGGAGGATCTCTTGAGCTCAGAAATTTGAGAACAGCATTGACAACATAGCAATACTGAATTTCTATTTAAAAAATTAAAAATTTAGCTGGGGTGGTGGCAAACACCACCAGCTACTTTAGATGCTGAGGCGGTAGGATCACTTGAGTCCAGAAGACCCAGGCTGCAGTGAGCTGCACTCCAGCCTGAGTGACACAGGAGATGTTATCTCAGAACAAAACAAACAAAAACGAATACATAACCTGGTGAGGTTGCTGACCTTCATTACAAAAGAATCTTCTGGACAGACAGGCAAACAAGCAAGTTCATATAAATGTGATAAGGAATGGTAACATACTATCATTATTTAAATAGTTGCATTTAACAACTTAATTGACTAATAAAAAGTGTTCTACAGCAAACTTAACTACTTATGTATTTCTGTTTCTTTACTAGTGATTTATAATTACTTATTGGGCTAGTTTCCTGCATATTCCTCCCCTGACACCTTAAAATTAGTGTAATCCAGAAGCATTCAGGAGAATCATTTTTGGTTAGTAGTTTCCCTTCCACCTTCTGTTTCTTGGTCCAGAATTTCTGTGGTATCAAATATAAGACCTCTATATTGTGAAGCAAATACCCTATATCTATGTACATTTCAAGTAGAGTAATTTCAAGCTTCCGCCTTGGAGAAGAGAGTAAACTCTCCTCAGATATGTTTGTTTTTTACCCTTCTACCTGGCACCATTGACACAATATAGTAATAGTCAGTTCCATTAGTCAGTTCCATCTCATCACATGTCATTTCCTTGTAGAACTCCAATTTTACTTTATTTTCTTGTATTGACCTTACCTCCTACTTAATAGTAACCTGAGGTAGGCTAGTTTGCTATACTGTATAAGGAAACCTGATATTATTTTGAATAAACATGTGAATCTGTTCTTTAAACTTTGCTTGCCGTGACCACTGTCCTTGGGCATTAGAATTTTATTGTCTTTAAGATGACAATTATTAAGTGGGTACTATAAATGAGCATCAATAGAAGTACATGCACTGTTGCTGTTTTTAAAGGGCTTTCAGTCTAGTTCAAGTTTTTGTTTTATTGTTGTTGTTTTTAAGAGATGGAGTCTCACTGTGTTGCCCAGGCTGGACTCGAACTCTTAGGCTCAAGCAATTCTCCTACCTCAGCCTCCTGAGTAAGTGGGACTAGAGGAGTGTGCTGTCACACCCAGTTTAGTTCGAAAAGTATCTTAAATGTTAGTAAAACTGTGTCTTATTTTGTATTAGTAAAGTAATAAGTAGACAATAATAGAGCCTTTAATGGACTTCAGTGACCCAGGGAGCACTAAGATTTTGTCCCAATGGAAATTAACATTTATTGAGTGACTTTGCATGTACTATAACAAAATCCAATCAAGTACTAACTCTAACCTCTAAATGTGAAAAATATTTTGACTTGTACTGTTCTTTTAGAATTTTGTAAATGGAAAATAGCTGCTTGAAAATAAGCAAAATTAACAATGTTAAATTTCCCTCTTGAAAAAGAATTAGCTGATAGGAAAGTTATAGAGTAGAAAACGTTAAAAGGCTTAAACAGTTTACAACTAAGCAACTCTTCTGGCTATGTTAGATTGAAAAATTTGATTTAAAATGAAAAGTTCCTCTCTAACCTAGGTCACCTGTGACTTTTCAGATTTTCGTGTGCTTCAAAGCTAGGATTAGTGAGAAGAGAGAGGCTAAGTGTGAGCAAACCATGATTGCTTTGTTGTGGTTAATAATATTCACAGTGTTTTGCTAACTCACATTATGAAAATAAAGCTGAAAGTACTATTCTAAGAAGCCATCGACGTTCTTTGGCCTTCTTGACTTCTGTGATTTCTATTTTGGAAACTTGAACTCCTTTACCACATCCTGATTGTAGAACTGACCAGTTTTTATTTATTGCCATTGTTACTGAAGATAATTAGTGAATTATTTAGTAGCATTGAATCTAAAGATGAAGACAATGGCCATCCTCAAAGAGCTTGTGTTGTCAAGACATAAGAATAGTACTAACTCAACTGGGTTTGGTGGTTCATGCCTATAATCCCAGCATTCTAGGAGGCCAAGGCGGGTGGATGACCTGAGGTCAGGAGTTTGAGACCAGCCTGGCCAACATGGTGAAACCCTGTCTCTAGTAAAAATACAAAAATTAGCCGGGCGTGGTGGCGCATACCTGTAATCCCAGCTACTCAGGAGGCTGAGGCAGGAGAATTGCGTGAACCCGGGAGGCGGAGGTTGCAGTGAGCCAAGATTGCACCATTGCACTCCAGCCTGGGCAACAAGAACAAACCTCTGCCTCAAAAAAAAAAAAAAAAATACTTGGCCGGGCGCGGTGGCTCAAGCCTGTAATCCCAGCACTTTGGGAGGCCGAGACGGGCGGATCACGAGGTCAGGAGATCGAGACCATCCTGGCTAACACGGTGAAACCCCGTCTCTACTAAAAAATACAAAAAGCTAGCTGGGCGAGGTGGCTGGTGCCTGTAGTCCCAGCTACTCGGGAGGCTGAGGCAGGAGAATGGCGTAAACCCAGGAGGCGGAGCTTGCAGTGAGCTGATGAGATCCAGCCACTGCACTCCAGCGTGGGCGACAGAGCGAGACTCCGTCTCAAAAAAAAAAAATACTGACTCAACATTGGGGCCAATGCTGTTAAATGATGTTAAACATATTGACATTCAGTGTTACACATTGGAAATAGAAGTTACTTCTAACTCTTAATACTTTAATCCTCCTTTTTTAGAAACGTTCATTCAGTATATAAACAGATGCCAGTTTTTACTCTGTTATGCTTCCTTCCGCTGGACAAGACGAAGCAATAGATAAGATATTTTGTAGGATGACATTTGAAATTTTCAAGGGAGAAGTCCATGAAGAATGGTGTCCAGAAATTTACCAACATCTCTAAAAATCAATAGCAGAGAGGGATTTAGTTCAATTTTCCTTATTTTGACAAATCAAGTGAGCCAGGAACAGCCTTAAGACTTGCAGGCCATACATAGTTTGCTACTTTGAGGAAGTAGCTTTTGTGGCACTTCTGACATTTTTGTGAGAAGGCAGAGTAGAAATAGAGAAAGAAGGGGGGCGAGAAGAGACAGCTACTACATACAGTCAAGACACAACTTGCTAGCCCTTTCATTAATTGTTGCTACTTCTGTTTCCCACCATTCCCTCTACCCCAACATGCTAAATACTCATCTGTAAGTTTGTTTATTTTTCATCAGTAACTTTGGATAGCAGCATTCTTATTAAATAAAAAGCAAGGGGAAAGTTTTTACATTCAAGGAGCTTACAATATTCTGAGTATTTTTCACTTTCAATTTCCTAGGCTGTAATAACTCATCAACCTTAGCATTTTTGGATTTTTAATGAATACTTCCTTACTTTTTATTTTGAAAATTTTCAAATCTGTATAGAAGTGAAAGAATAATGCAGTAGACATCTAAATTCCCTTTACCTAGATTCAGTAGTTGTTAACATTTTTCCAGTCTTTTTTTTTTTTTTTTTGCACTAAGCCATTTGAGCCATCATTGACACTTCATTCATAAAAAGTTCATAATGTGTCTCCTATGGACATTCTTCTACATAATCATAATAAATTTTTGTACTCAATAAATTTATCTTAGTTGATAGTATTGTATAGTTAAATTATAGTGTATTGAAAAATATAGTGAGGTAGTTGTTAAGGAAAATTGGTTTTTTTACTGCCTGCCTCGATGGAAAATACATTTTGCCCATTGAAGAAAAGTCTGAGGGGAAAGTGTGTACGATTTATTCAGTGAACATGAGTGGTATATGTCTGTTATAGGGCAGGAAGAAATAATCATGCTAGAAGTAAGAATCTTACATCAATGGGAATGTGTCACAAAATATCCATTTACATTTCTGCCTCAAAGAATAGTTCATTTGTGCTGTGCATGTGAATATATTGACATGCCTTGTGTTTTTGTCATTATTGTTTACAAACATTTCTAGATAATTTTGTCAGTAAGAAATAAGGTAGTATGTGCCAGGTACCATAGGAACTGTTTATTAGATTTGTTTCTTAATAATTTTTCTCATTCTCCTATTCTACAAGCTATACTCATGAACTTCCCAGCTTAATTGTTGGAAGGAAATAGACAGTTTTGGTATTTCTCAGTTTTACTTTTGACCTCATGCTCATAGTTGCTGTAGGGTAAACATTTAGGTGATTATTTGGCAAAATTGCTCTGACTTTGCTTTGAAAGAGAAACACAGGTGTCCTTCTGGACTTCTTCATCAGTTTGATTAGTATTTTTTTTTTTTTTTTTTGAAACGGAGTCTTGCTTGTTGCTCAGGCTGGAATGCAATGGTGCGATCTTGGCTCACTGCAACCTCCACCTCCCAAGTTAAAGCGATTCTCCTGCCTCCACCTCTCAGGTAGCTGAGATTGCAGGTGCCCACCACCACGCCCAGCTAATTTTTTGCATTTTTAGTAGAGATGGGGTTTCACCAGGTTGGCCAGGCTGGTCTCGAACTCCTGACCTCAGGTTATCCACCTGCCTCGGCTTCCCAAAGTGCTGGAATTACAAGCGTGAGCCACCATGCCCAACCTGGTTAGTACTTTTTAATGGGATAACAAAATGAAGTTAACAGTGCTTTTGGTCAGTAGTTACTCCCTACCACTTTCCGTACGTGTTCCCTTTCTGTTGTTGGTTTTTTTTTTCTCCCCCAAGTGGTGACATGGTACTAGACTCCAGAGAATAATCTGCCCTTTAACAGCTCAGTATTGAGACCAGAACTTGCATGTTGTACATACAATTCTGTTCCTAGATTCAGTGCCCATTCTGCTAACTGAAATTGATTTTTCCTTTATTTCTAAAGCATTGTCCCATTTTTTGTTAACTTTGTAACTTCTTTGTGATCATTACTCCTGTCTGAGAGAAGTGATTGGTTCCTATATTGTAGGAAACAAACTAGAATGGGAACAAAGATCCATGACAAAAGTCAAACAGGCTTGTAAGACTTAATTTTTTTTTTTTTTTTTTTTTAACTAAAACTTTTGGTCTTCAAGGCCTGCATGAAGTACAAGGATCAACATTTTCTTAATGAAATGCACCCGTCATATAAAATGTAGTGAAGCAATCAGCAAATTTTAAATTTCATCTGGTGTTTAAATATTATGATTTATTTGTGAGAAAGTTTTTGAATAATGTGTATTCCTTCTAGAAAACTGCTTTAAAAACCAATTGATTTATGTAAATCTGGAGAATGAAAATGACCCAGTCCAATCTTTCTTTCCAGTCTCAATAAGATTGATATCCATGCCTGAGATCCAAAAGCATGCTTTTCTGCTTGACTTTTACTCCACAGTGTTTAGGGTGGCAGCATATTTTATTTAGAAAGTTCCTCAGAACAATTTCTTGAAAATCTTGACTTTACAGGGATAGAATATCTCTCTAGGCTGTGAAGAAACAAAGTTAAGCCCTTTGTCATACACACGAAAATGTCAACTTCAACTCAGCTGGTATTAAAAGCCCATGGCAACATCAAATCCAACAAAAATTATTACGGGATTCTTGCTTTTTTCAAGTGCACATGGAACATTTTCCAGCTGACCACAGTTAGACCATAAAGCAAGTCCTAATACATTTCAAAGGATTTAAATCATACAGAGTATGTTCTCTAACCACAGTGGAATTAAGATAGAAATTACGTTTTCACTGGAAAATCTTCTGGTATTTGAAATCTGCATCAAAGAAGAAATAATGGCTGGGCTGGCGGTGGCTCACATCTGTAATCCCAGCACTTTGGGAGGCTGAGGTGGGCGGATCACCGAAGGTCAGGAGTTCAAGACCAGCTTGGCCAACATAGTGAAACCCCATGTCTACTAAAAATACAAAAATTAGCCGGGCGTGGTGACAGACACCTGTCCCAGACACCAATCCCAGCTGCTAGGAGGCTGAGGCAGGAGAATTGCTTGAACCTGGGAGGCGGAGGTCACAGTGAGCCAAGATCGCGCCACTGCACTCCAGCATGGGCAACAGAGTGATACTCCTTCTCTAAATAAATAAGGAAATAACAACCAAGACTGACAGATCAAGAAAAAGTAGTCATAGTTTACTAATACTAGGAACAACAAAAAAAGGCAATGCCACTACACATTCTATGGCCATTAAAAAGTTATGAGGGTATTCTGAACAACTTTATGTCAATTCATTTAAAATTTCATGCAAAATGGACAAATTCCTAGAATAACATGACTTCCCAAAAACCAACACTAAACTTGGTAATAAAAAGACAACCCAATGTAAAAATGGGCAAAGATTCTGAATAGGCATTTTTCCAATGAAGATATAAAGGTGGTCAGTAAGCATATGAAAAGATGCTCAACATCATTACTTATCAGAGAAATGGAAATCAAGGCCACAATGAGATACTATTTAACATCCACAAGATAGTATAATTGAAAAGACAGATAGGACTGGGTACAGTGGCTCCCATCTGTAATCCCAGCACTTTGAGAGGCCAGGGCAGGAGGATTGCTTGGAGCCCAGGAGATCAAAGCTGCAGTGAGTCTTGATTGTGCCACTATACTCAGCCTGGGCAACAGAGTGAGACCCTGTCTCAAAAAAAAAAAGAAAAAAGACAGTATCAAGTGTCAGTAAGGATATAGAGAAACTGGAACCCTCACTGTAAATGCAAATGTAATATAAAAATAGCATCCACTTTATATAAATAGTATGGCGTTTCCTCACAATGTTATCAGAGTTCCCATGGGACCCCACAATTCTACTCCTAGATAGCTATCCAAGAAGAAGGAAAATATATGTTCGTACAAAAACTTGTACATGAATGTCTATAGCAGCATTATTCATAATAGCTAAAAAGTGGAAACAACCCAAACAGTCACTGACTGATGAATGGATAAACAAAATGTCATATATCCATACAACGGAATATAATTTGGTAATAAAAAGGAATTAAGTACCAGTATGTGCTACAACATAGATGAGCCTTGAAAACATCACGCTAAGTGAAAGAAGGCAGTCACAAAAAGACTGCAAATTGGGCCCTGTGCATGCTCAGAAAATATAGAAGATGGTAGTGATGTTAGTAATGGTATTCTTTCTTTATATGCAACTAAGCATCTGCTGGTCTCTCAACTGTGTAGAAGTTGTGACTTAGAATGGCTTGCTAAGAGACTGGTCCCCATGTGATCCCTAACCAGACAGGAGAGGTCAGCTGGAGTCATAGGCAGAGTGGGCTGAGGACCATTCTGGGTTGAATGTTTTCAGTTTTGAATTATATGTGAAAATCATCTTAACTCTCTTATTTGATCTTCCGCTTTATACTGCACTAAGACCTTTAATGACTGTTATTCTTTGGTATTAATCTTAATCTGTTCATTATGTGAAGTTACACCTTGGCATGGCTTTGTTAAGGGTATTTTTAAAAACCAAGCAAATAAAAATAAGTCCCCTTAGCTAAAGGTAGAGGAAGAGAATAGAGGCTATCAAAATTAGTGCATTTGTTTGAAGCCAAAGAGTTAAAGACAAGTGAGATTTATGGGCCAGCACAGTGGCTCATAGCTGTAATCCTAGCACTTTGGGAGGCCGAGTCGGGAGGATTCCTTGAGGTCAGGAGTTCAAGACCAGCCCTGGCAACATAGCCAAACCTCATCTCTACAAAAATTAAAAAACTTAGCTGAGCACAGTGGCATATCCCAGCTACTCAGGAGGCTGAGGCAGGAGGATCACTTGAGCCCAGGAGGTCAAGGATGTAGTGAGCTAGGATCATACTGCTGCACTCTAGTCTTGATGGCAGAGTGAGACCCTGTCCCTCCATACTATCCCCAAAAAGGCCTTTATGAATGCTTTAAAATCTCCAATTAATGGAATGTGATTTGTTGTTCTTATGGTATTCCTACTGGATAAAATCTGGAAGGAATGAAGGAATCTTATTAGTCAGCTGGTACATGATTTCTTTTTCTTTCTTTCTTTCTTTCTTTCTTTCTTTCTTTCTTTCTTCTTTCTTTCTTTCTTTCTTTCTTTCTTTCTTTCTTTTCTTTCTTCCTTTCTTCCTTTCTTCCTTTCTTCCTTTCTTTCCTTTCTTTCCTTTCTTTCCTTTCTTTCCTTTCTTTCCTTTCTTTCCCTTTTTTTTTTTTTTTGAGACAGGGTTTTGCTCTTGTCACCCAGGCTGGACTGCAGTGGTGCGATTTTGGCTCACTGCAACCTCCACCTCCTGGGTTCAAGCAATTCTCTTGCCTCAGCCTCCCGAGTAGCTGGGATTACAGGTGTCTGCCACCACGCCTGGCTAATTTTTTGTATTTTTTTTTTTTTTTTTTTTTTTAGATGGAGTCTCACTTTGTCATCCAGGCTAGAGTGCAGTGGCACGATCTCAGTTCACTGCAGCCTCCGCTTCCCAGGTTCAAGTGATTCTCCTGCCTCAGCCTCCTGAGTAGCTGGGAATACAGGCGCATGCCATCACGCCCGGCTAATTTTCATATTTTTAGTAGAGACAGGGTTTCACCATGTTGGCCAGGCTGGTCTCGAACTCCTGACCTCCTGATCCACCCACCTCGGCCTCCCAAAGTGCTGGGATTACAGGCTTGAGCCACTGCGCCTGGCCGTATTTTTTTTTTTTTCAATAGAGATGGAGTTTCACCATGTTGATCAGGCTGGTCTTGAACTCCTGACCTCAGGTAATCCGCCTGCCTTGGCCTCCCAAAGTGCTGGGATTACAGGCATGAACCACCACGCCTGGCCCATGATTTCTGTTATTCCAGTTTTGAGGTTTGTAACTAAATGAGACAATTATGTTAGAAATGTAGGTAGCGTATTTATTTTATTTGTAATTAAGTAAAATAACTTACAGTAAGTGGAAAAAGAATTCTAAAACAAAACCAGCTACTTCGCTATAACTTTCTCTTTTTATTTTTTTTTCTTTTCATGGTATGAGTTTCACACTCACACAACACATGGGAGGGTAGAGAGTGATTTTTATAGCAGCTGTTGTATCCCTCTCATTGCAGGGGAATAAGAAAGGCCTATAGTTATTTATATTTGTGAGTGGTAACTGCATTCTTTTTGTTATTAACTGAAGCTAGAGCAAAAATGAAAATCACACAAAGCATATACTTCTTGATTTGAAATTGTTTACTTCATTAATACAAAGAAGATTTGAGATGACTTCTCACGAGCATTTCTTTTCCCCCTTTTATTTTAGCCTTACCTGAGAAAAAAGTTAAGTCTGTAAGTCAAGGTTAAAATAAAGTAGCAACATGGGAGTGTACATTACTGAAATTCTATACTGATCTTTTTTTCTTCTATCCTAGCTTTTCTGATGCCTTTTAAAGGTTACAGAAAAGTAAATCTGTTATATTTCACCTTAAAAAAGAGAAGAATACAACAGAGCACAATTGGGTCAGTAGATATTTATAATTCTTTTTCTCTCTTAATTTTTTATTTTGAAAAAATTCAAACCCACAGAAAAATTGCAGAAAGACTACAAAGTACAGTCTTATACGCATTACCTAGATTCACCAGTTACTCATCTTTTGCCACATATGCTTTATTTCTCTCTACCTATGTGCATGCACACGTGTATATGTATACATATGCATATTATTGTTTCCTGATCTGACAGTGTCCGGCATCATAATCTTTCACCTCTAAATATTTCAGCCATGTTTTTTCTAAGAACAATAACATCCTCTTGCTCTTGTACAATTCCAAATTTGTTTTTAATTTTTCCAGAATCCTGTCTGTTACCTGTGTTTTATCAGTATTCAAGAACAAAGGAATCAGTGAGAGAAGTTATTAATAGCAACCACCCACTTCCTAAGTTATTCACCACTCTGCATCTTCCAGAAACCAAGTGGGAAAACAAAGAGGTTGATTTTTCAAACCAAATAAATACAAAGTAATCGATAGACAAGGCCCCATAGCATTAAGTAGGCCCAATTTCTTATTCTATCACATATGGTTGAACTGTTTCTCTAAACTACTTTGTAGTGTGTGTCTTGTGTGTCAGGAAAGAATGTATTTGTATTTATTTTCATGAATTAATAGACTTTCAGAGTTGGAAGGGCCTTACAATGTATGTTATATAACCCATTCATTTTACAGATGAGAACTAAGATTCAAGGTCATGCAACTAGAGATGAGACTAAAATCTAGCCTTTGAAACTCAATGCATTGGTTTCTGCTATGTGGTGTTTCCTCTCTATGAGCCCTAGTTGCTTATGCTGGGGTCTTGATAAATGAGAATAGTGAAGGGTCTGACAATACTGTTCCTAGCTAACTAATGCATCCCTTTGAACTCATTTGCATGAACTGTGGTAGTGCTTCTCAAACTTTAATGTGCGTGTGAATTTCCTGGTGACCTTGTTAAAATGCAGATTCTGATTCAGTAGGTCGGAGGTGGGGCCTGAGAATCGACATTCTAACAAGCTCCCAGGTGATGCTGATGCCCCAGATCCATGGACTACATTTTGAGTACCATTTTCTAAAACAAACACAGATTTCTCAGGCCCTAGGCATCAAAGTAGAAAAAAAAAACACTTAAAAATATAAGCCCTTTTAGTTCTATCAGGTATAGACACAAATGTAACTAACACCTGTTTATCCATCACCAAACCAAAATAAAATATTTTGTAAAGTTTGTATTTTCCTAACTTTTATGGCACTTTAAGAAGGAAGTTTTATCTCAATATGTGCAACTAGTTCCCCAACATTGTTATGTCAACAAATGCATTGAGATTCCACAGGCTTTAATGGCACTGTGTAAGGAAATATGAATTCAGGTGATGAAAAGAACCATTGCCAAACTGAACTGTCTATCAAAAAGGGCAACCAAATGAAGTTCCATTTTTACTCTCAATAAAACTCTACAAGCCAACTACATTTATTCATTTAACAGATACAGTACAGTGGTTCCCCCTCACCTGCTGTTTCACTTTTTGTGGTTTTCACTACCCACAGTCAGCTGCAGTCTGAAAATATTAAATGAAAAATGCTAGAAATAATTAAGTTTTAAATGGTGCACTGTCCTGAGTAGTGTGGTGAGATCTCACACAGTCCTACACTGTCCCACTCTGTCCTACTCAAGATGTAAATCATCCACTTACAGTACAATAAGATATTTTAAGAGACCACATTTGTATAACATTTATTACAATATATTGTTGTAATTATTCTATTTTATTATTGTTAATCTCTTGCTGTGCCTGATTTATAAATTAAACTTTATCCATAGGTATGTATTTATATGAAAAAACATAGGGTTTGGTACTGTCAGTGGCTTCAGGCATCCACTGAGAGTCTTAGAACAACATATCCCTCACAGATAACGGGGGAATACTTAGAGTTTCTGTTCGCATGGGGTTTACATTCGGACTTTATTCCCTTACATCTAAATCTATATGCTGCTTTGAATTGCATAAATGATTGTTAAAAGGTATAAATGCTAAGTTTTATGTGCCAGTGAATCCTTTAAGTAAAGATCTTTGCATTTGGGTTTTTAGTTTTTAAAAAATAATAATGAACAACACATTCAATGACCATCTCAGTACAACATGGAATGCATTTGTACCTACGTCAGTCAAAAATAAAACAGACCTTTAATATATAGGGAGAAATTTGTACTCTGTATCAAAAAATGCTTGCAGAAATCATAATTACTTTTATTTCTCAGAGTAGCTTAGCAGTAAAACAACAAATCTTCAAATGTGTTTTATTTTGGTATTTGAAGAGATACTCTTTTAAAACCTCAGATTTCTACCTTTAACATCATAAGATGTTTATTTTGTATATTATCTCTGTTTAGAGATAGTTGTGGTTTTTGAAATGTATTATAGTAATTAAATTTTTTATGTTGAGTCAATCTCTTAAGGATTTTGAAGGTTTATTTTGCATTTATTTCTGTAGAATATTAGTCATTCAAGTGTTGTCATGTTTATATTGTCACTTTCCTTAAGTGAAACCAGCCTTGTGAAATGGTTTTGTTATCATTGTTGCATTATTTTTAATTTAACAGATGAAGAAATAGAGACTTAGAAGTGGAAATTCAAGATAGTGAGTTGTGGAAGTGGGCCCAAGTCTTCCCACTCCAGTGTTTTCCCCCACTATCCAATCTCCAGGTTAAAGCCACAGCCCTTATTTAGTATATCGGTAGATTAGAAGTAGTAAATGTTGCTGATAGGATGTTTCAACAGCTTTGCTGTTTCAGGGATATAGAAAAAGACTGATCCCAAGCTGTGTAAGCTGTTATAGGTGTGTCTTGCTTTAGACCAACTGAAATAGTTTATACTGCTAATTGGAGTATCCGTACAAGCACTGAATTTTGGAGACAGGTTTGGCAAAGTTGCTGAAATATGGGTACTCTGGTCTTAGAAACGAAATTTTTGGAACATTATTGAAAGGGGTTCATTTTATAAGCATTCCATGTTGTGCTAAGGGAAATGTAACAGGGAGATACAAGTGGACATATCCAAACTTGAGGCAGAGTGAGGCTATTTATAATAAGATTTTAGCCATGGACAAATACATAGATACAGTTATTCCATCTAAAGCGGTTTGATGCAGTTAATATAGTTTAGTTTGATGTAGTTGGTAGGTGTTTGTTTCTTAATGAAATTAGATCCCAAGATTTTCTTTTTTTTTTTTCTTTGAGACGGAGTCTCGCTCTGTCACCCAGGCTGGAGTGCTGTGGCCGGATCTCACCTCACTGCAAGCTCCGCCTCCCGGGTTCACGCCATTCTCCTGCCTCAGCCTCCCGGGTAGCTGGGATTACAGGCGCCGCCACCTCGACCGGCTAGTTTTTTGTAGTTTTTAGTAGAGACAGGGTTTCACCGTGTTAGCCAGGATGGTCTCGATCTCCTGACCTTGTGATCCGCCCGTCTCGGCCTCTCAAAGTGCTGGGATTACAGGCCTGAGCCACCGCGCCCGGCCTCCCAAGATTTTCTTAAAGGGAACTAGGTTAGTAAGAAAATAACTTTACTTCTCTTTCTTTCTTTTTTTTTTTCTCTCTCTCTCTCCCTTCCTCCCCGCCCCTCCCTCCCTTCCTCCCCCTCACCATTCCCCTTCCTTTAGCCTGATGTCTAATTGACTGTGAATATTTTGGGGCTTTTGACAGGTTATTTAGATTTGACAGTCCTCCCAAGTTTCTGGAAGGAGTATACTGCTGAGTTTGCTCTTTTGAACTATGAAAGATGATTAAGTATAGTTGAATAATTTACGATCACAGTAAGGAATTTAAGAGTAAATTTTGACTTTAATACTTTTCTGAGGGCATAAAATATCTTTTTTATCATTCTAAAGTTTAATTTTTATTGGCTTAAATCTTACGTTTTGGAGAAATAAAGTTACGGTGTTTCGTAGCCTAACTCTAAATTGATAACACTAGGGATTAAGATCAAAGGTAAATGATTATAATACTGCAGCAGACGTTATACTTTCTTTTAGTTTCAAGTCCCTGATTTTCCTTAAAGTTCTCAAGTTACTTATTAAAGATATGGACTGGTACCAAAAGAATAAACTTGCCGTTTCTTTTCAAGGAACTGTGGGGGCACCAAATCACCTTATTCATTTGGCACCAATATTTCTAGGGAGGCTGGGCGCCTTGGCTAATGCCTGTGATCCTAGCACTTTGGGAGGCCAAGATGTGCAGATCACTTGAGTTCATGAGTTCGAGACCAGCCTGGCCAACATGGTGAAATCCTGTCTCTACTAAAAAATACAAAAATTGGCCGGGCATGGTTGGTGCTCGCCTGTAGTCCCAGCTACTCAGGAGGCTGAGCCAGGAGAATCGCTTGAACCCAGAAGGCAGAGATTGCAGTGAGCCAAGATCATGCCACTACACTCTAGCCTGGGCAACAGAGAGAGACACTATCTAAGAAAAAAAAAAAAAATTCCTAGAGATTTTCCCTTTCTCTGATAATTTTTGAAATACTTTCTAAATAATTAACTTTACTGAAGTTTAATCTTTGTATCTGCCAAGATTTAACTTAATTGACTTTACTTTAATCTTGGTATCTGCCTGTGAAATTTAAATATGTAAATATCACATACCATTTGCCTGATTGTTTTTGCTGACTTTTCTTTCTTTTTTTTAACTTCCTGGTATATTTTTCAGACTTTCAGCATCAGTCAAATATTTATTAAAAGCTTCCAAGGAAAGTAAAGGGGGAGGAAAAAAAAAACCTAAACAGTAAAGGAAAAAAACTTTTAAAAACTTACTATTTTCTTGTGACATGTTAAAAATACAAAATTTAAACCATGAAATATTTTCAATTTAGGGGAGTTATGGAAGAGTTTAGAATAGCAATGGTTCTTTGATCTTGAACTCTTATAATTGCTTCCTTGGTTTTTTTTGTTTGTTTTGTGTTTGTTGTTGCCATATTTCAAGGAAAAAAGGCAAGAGCAAAATAATTTTTGTTTTTGTTATCTTTATTAGACTCTAAACTTCTGGAGGTTTAAAGGAAATAAAGGACTTATATGTGTGTTTGTAAATACTTAATATGTGGTATTTATAATTGCCAGTGTCGTTATAGAATTAGGTGGGAAGGACTTTGAGAAAGTGAATTATCCCAAAACTACAGAAACTGTTCTATAAGCAAGGATCAGCAAACATTTTCTTAAAGGGCCAGATGGTAAATATTTGATACTTTGTGGGCCATGTGGTCTCTGTTGCAGCTACTCAACTCTTGCAGCTGTATACCAACCACTCAGTTTTGCTGTTGTGATGTGAAAGTAGTGGAGTGGGGTATAGAGAGTAAGTAAATGAATGAGTTTTGTTATGTTCTAATAAAATTTATTTACAAAAACTGGCAGCCAGCCTGCCAACCCATGTTCTATATCATTTAACAAATATTACTCATAACCAGCCATGTAATGATGTGGTTCTCTGCCCCACAAAAACATCTTTTATTATTGTTAAGGATAATTTATGAAATCATAGAGGACAGTATGAAATCATAGAGGACAGAGGATTTCTGTTTTAAAACGGCCCAGTGTATGTATATTGAAATGATATGATGGTTGGGATTTCCTTCTAAGATATACTGAAGGGAAAAAACTGGGTGGATATAGATAAACTGAATTTGATAAAATGTTGATAAATATAGAAGCAGATGATGGGTTCGTGAGATTTCTTCACACTGTGCTTCCTATTGTATGTGTTTGAAGATGTCAGTATTTAAAAGTTACTACATAAACAAATAATGGCCCAGTAAAGGCAGCAGTTTCTCCCTTCTCTTCTCACATCCTGGAATAGGAAGGAGAATAAGACAAAAATACAAGCCCCATCTTCAGCACAACTAGGGAGATCTCTGCAATTCCAAAACACTTATTATATAAAGGAAGGTTGTCAGATCCAGTGAGGGTCAAATAGAGGTGTGTGGGGAAACCCTGAGGAATGACACCTATGGTTGCAGATCCCCAACAAAGCCAGCCAAGCACAGTTCTCCAAAGGAAGCTGCTGACCTCAGACTTCTCCAAAGCAGCATTCAACACTGATAGTTTCCCTTCCAAATCCTCAAGGAAAGATTAATTTAGAAATTAACATGCCAAGCTACAGGAAATTTAGCTTTTATGAGTCCTACTTCTACAGGAAGAAGTGCAGCCAACCAAGAAATGAAAGGAGAAACTACAGCTAAAGTATTGGCAGTGAACATAGAGTCCATTGATCTATAACATTAAGACTAAAACAAATGTGGAAATTAGATTTACAGAGCAGAATATGAATCGTTAAAACCTTGACAGTGCAGTAATGAAAGTCGATGAGGAAATAAATGATGTTGTCATGTTTTATAACAACCTGTCAAAAGATGTCATTTGAAATCAATAAATCTAGTAAAATCTTAAGATTGGAGGGGAGGGGAGTCTATAGTTGATACATAGATACGTTGGTTAGAGCGAAAGGTAAACGCTAAGAGAAATAATCTAATAAACTAAACCGAGTAGTAGAGGGAAAGAAAAAAGAAACAGCTGTATTAATCATTGCTGATAATACAGATAGGATTTTTATATATTACAGTATATTTTATGTAAAACTATAGTTATAACATAAAAAAAACTATAAAATATAGGATTTTTTTTTTTTTTTTGCCTAACATGTATTTGATGAGGACTTGTTATTTGCCAAGCACTGTCAGTGACCAAAACAGATGAAAATTTTTGCTTCATGGGTTGGAGGAGACAAAATAAAAATAATAAGTAATTTGTTAAGAGGTGTTGAATGTATGGGGAGAAATACAGCATAAAAGGATGAGGAGTACCCATTGATTAGATTGCTTTTTTTGAAGTGGGTGAGTAGACCTTAGTCAGACAATGAAATTTGAACAAATATTTGAAGGAACTGAGGGAGCCAGATAGTTATCTAGAGAGACAGTATTCTAAGCAAAGGTGGTTGCTATTGCAAAGGCCCTGAAGCAAAAACGTAGCTGGGCTCAAGAAACAGGGAAGAGTATAAAGGGGTAAAGCACAGTAATATAGGAGGGAGAGTGGTAAGCGACGAAGTCAGAGATAATGGGATATCAGAGAATATTGGACTTTCAGAGGCCATTAAAAGACTTCAGACTTTTACTCTGAAGTAGCTACTAGAACAAAAAAGTAAACCTTTTTTATTATCAGAAGGAATATGTACATAAACAAAGTAAGCCCAAATCATTGAGTAATTTTATTTTAATGTTTTTTAAGAAATGAGGTCTCACTCTGTTGCCCAGGCTGGAGTGCAATGGCACGATCATAGATCACTGCAGCCTCTTCTAACTCCTGGGCTCAAGCAGTCCTCTCACTCAGCCTCCCAAAGTGCTGTGATTACTGGCGCAAGATACCATGCCCAGTCACTAGTAAAGTATTTTTACTTTAGAAAGCATCGCATACAATTTCATAACAGATAAGAGCTTAAATATGTATGCTATATTAATTAAAGTATATAGGCTAATCTCCTATTAAAACATTCCCAGATCAGATTACTAAGAAAATGAAAGCAAAGAAACTCAGAAAGGATAACAAAATTAAAGAACACGCAAAGCTGTAATAGGCATATGCAAACTCAAACATGCAGGGATCATGTTCCTAATATTGGACAAGACTTAGTACAAAAACCATTACACGAGGAAAAAGAGCGTACAAGATCTGCTTGAAAACAACTTTAAAGTGCTTCTCAGAAATACAAACAGAGACTTAAATGCAAAGACTTACAAGATTCTTTGGCAAAAATCAAAATCCTTTTTTAACCCATGAAGTTAATATCTCACAACAAGATATAGCTAGTATTTATTGAGAATGTACTCTATGCCAGGCATGTTCTAAGGACTTTATATGTATTACTCATTTAGTCCTCACAACTACTTTACATGGGTGATGTTAGTATCACTTTTTGCCCATTTTTCAGTGAAGAAACCAAGGCACAAAGAAGTTAATAACTTGCCCAAGAGTTGCAGTTAAAGTTACTGAACTACAAAATGAACTCAGGCAAGATTATTTCAGATTCTGTGCTTTTAACCACTGCATGATACTGTTTTTTTGAAACCAATAGCTGTGCGTGTGTGTGTGCTTCTGGATAAACTGACTCTAAAGTTCATGGAGAAACAAATAAGAATAACTGGGAGATTTCTTAAAGAAAAGTAATAAAGGAAAACTAGCCCTACTAGACACTGAAATATAAGACTAGAATGTTAAAACAATGTGGCTACTAGAGCATGAGCAGAATAGAAGTTCAGAAATAGATCCAAATTCATGTAATTATCTGGAAAATTATAAAGATAACATTTCAAATAAGAAAGGAAAAGATGTATTATTCATTGTATGGGACAGCTATGTTGTCATTAGAGGGAAATTAGATTTCTACTTACTAACTTTGACTAGGAGTAATTCCTAATGAATCAAAGATTTAAAACTAAACTAGCTGTGAGCCAAGTCTCAAGTAATTTTTAAATTATTTATTTAAATTTTTTATAAATGTCAGTCTCACATTTCTGCATGCTCTCAAGTTGAAACGAGATGGAAATTAATGATAGTCATATGAAGTGCATCAGCACAAAGAAAAATCATTTAGGACTCTGTGACAATGCACACCTTAATACAGCTTAGTAGATGCTAAATGACTTTTCTTTGTGCTGATGGAATGGAATATGTCAGGCCTGAAGCAGGTATATTGGATTTTATTCAGTTAATGCCTGCCTTTGCTCTTCCTTTGATACTTTTTGGGGCTAGGAAAGTAAAAGATACAAAGGAATAAAGTATTTGGCAAGTGAAAAATGTATTCAGTATTCATTCTGAAACATGGTTTAGTTATGAGAACCTGAGTTCCAGATCCACATCCACAGTGACATTGCTCTTCAAGGAAGTAGTAGAGGTGGATGTGAGTGGGAGTGATTTTTTCTAACACTCTGAAGCGGTCATGATTAAGGACTCAAGTAGTGAGGTTGCCTCTCCAAGTTTTTTAAAAAGGAGAGTGAACATAAAGACCAGATACCTACTCCATAATAGTAAATTCTTGATACAGCTACTTAATAACTCTTATACCTGGTAAGAGATAGGAAGGAGATGCAGGTCTGAAAGGTAACCAGAGGAAGAAAAAGCCAAAAAGTTTACTTGAGGCCTGATAGTACCTAGAATCAATATTGTTTTTCAAAGTACATAAAACATGATTTGTATAATTCTAATTTTGTTTAATGTAACATGTATACTTGTGTTTGTATATGTAAATGTGTTTGCATAAATCTTGAAAACACCAAAATGTTCACCACTATTATTTTAGGATGATAAGAGTTTGAAAGACTTTTATTTTCTTTTATCTGTATTTTTAAAGTTTTCTACAAAGCATACGTATTACTTAAGTAATCATATTTATATATTTATTATATACACACACATAAGTATGTGTTTGTTGTTCCATTCTGATAGTAGATATATCTTTTATGTTGTCTAGGTACACCAAAGGATCTCTTCCTGGCAGAATTTGGGAGTTGTTTATTGCAGTACTGTTGTGCCCTCTGATGGTGAGTTTCAGCAAATCCACCTTTTATGTCTAATATTATTTCCCTCTTAGCTCAATGTTTCCTATTCTCTATCTGACACAAAAATTTATAAACCATACTCTTTCACTTAAGGTGGGCTTAGGGATTGGAGAGAGAAAGGAGGAGAAGGAAAATAAAATTTGGATGAGGATCTAGTGAGTTTAGAGAAAAAACCAAGAAGAAACACTAAGATCCATTAAGACTTCATAGGTTAAATGATCATATATCTTTTATTTTTTATTTTTGAGATGGAACCTTGGTCTGTTGCCCAGGTGGAGTGCAGTGGCGTGATCTCAGCTCAGTGCAGCCTCCGCTTCCTGGGTTCAAGCAATTCTCCTGCCTCAGCCTCCTGAGCAGCTGGGAACAGGCGAGCACCACCATGCCCAACTAATTTTTATATTTTTTGTAGAGATAGGGTTTCACTGTATTGACCAGACTGGTCTCGAACACCTGGCCTCACGTGATCCATCCACCTCAGCCTCCCAAGGTGCTGGGATTATAGGCGTGAGCCACTGTGCCCGGCCTAATTTATCTGTTAAAACTAGGGACATAGTTAATGTGAAGATCACAGAAGCACCATCTTTTATGTTTTCCAACCATTGGGTCTTCACATTATGGGTAATGATCAAACACTCCAGCCTCTTGTTGTATCAGAGCCTAGACAGAAGGAATTCAAAGTCTGAGACCTCCTACTCTTGCTTGTCTTTTTCCCTACTTAGGTATAGGACTATAATACTCTTCTTTGATGTGGGAAGGGATAAACAGATGCTTGGAGGCCACATGCAATCCTTTGTAAAGGTCTATGATGCTATAAACTGGTGACAGGATCCAAACCTTTATTGTTTTTATGGTAGCGGAGGGAGATGTGTTTACAACTCTTACTGCCATTTCTCTTACCCAGTATTGTGCATTTACAGTTTAGGTTGCTTAGTTTAGGGGTTGACTGTTAGATATGTTTCCTCTGTGTAAAGTTGAGTTTGATAGAGCTCTGATTTCAACCTTAGAAACATTTATTCATAAGCACAACAGCCGCTGAAAAAGCATCCTGCAAATTTACAAGGGTGCCTAAAACTAAAAAAGCCCAGAAAATGAATCATGAAAACACTAGAATCCCCAACGTTTAGTCAGTATAATTTTTGCAGTGTTATCAGAATCACCTCCCAAAGCTGTTACGTGAATTTATAGACAGTGTGCTCATATTTGCCAAATCTTCTAAATTTGGAAGAAAAAGCCATTGTGATTACTCGTTTGTAATATGGAAAGGTTAAAAAGGGGAAAATAGACCAAAATCAAAATAAGGAAAATATTAGCTGGCTCTCTGTTTCCAGTCTCTTAAAGACAAAAAACTAATAAATTAGTACCAATTAATGTATAAATTAAAAAACAGTACTTAGCACTGTGTTGTGGCCAGAAAGGTAGCTGTGTTGCCCCCAGTCAAGAGTCAGTATGTACCCAGATAGCAGTACTTTCTACGTGGCCACGAGCCGGAGGACCATAATGCCACCTGGCTATGCTACCTATTCCTTTCCCTCCTTAAGCTCCTTCAATGCAGTGGGTGGGTATCTCTCTTGCTCCTGACACTGCTTGGTCCATTAAATAGCCAAATGGTGACTGTCCACATCTATGCCAGCACCACTCCCAGGTTCTGACTTACTCCATTACAACTGCAGGGTGCCATCATTAGATAGTTTGAATAAAAATAATTTCTCTTACTGTAAAGAAAAGAAAAGAAAAGGTTTATATTGCTGAATCCACTCAGCTTTTGCTGAACTATTTCATTCAAAAATTTCTAGTCTTTATGATATTGTTTAAAATTATCATATATTCAATATCCACATATATCAATATATATTCATAAAGAATATCAACCAAGTCACATGTTATACTACAGCAGGAAGGTCAAGTGCCATTGGCAGTTATGATATTTAGTGGCAATTAACTTGAACTAATAAATTCATATTGGAATTGATATTAATTTTGCTACTTATTACCATTACTATTATCCTGTTATATATACCTATATATAGGCTGTGTTATATATACCTACGTTCTATCCATATGGAGATATTTCAGTAATTTAACAATGGTACAGTTATACTGGGGTATCTGGTCAAATGTTATCAGAGGACATAAATGCTAATAGGTTGCCAGTATGAGGGTTTGAAGGCAATATTATTTTTACAAAAGCTAAAAGGATACCAACTTAAGAAAAAAAAGAGTGTCTCCCCAAATTCCAACCAACACTATTTATCCTTCTTAAGAAAACTGATTCATATTACTTATCAAGAAATAAAAGCACAAAATTATTTGATTTAATGTAGCTTGATGTCCTTATTGTACATCTTTCTAATTTTGTACTTTTTTTTTTTTTGAGACAGAGTCTCACTCTGTCGCCCAGGCTGGAGTGCAGTGGCGTGATCTTGGCTCACTGCAAGCTCCGCCTCCTGGGTTCACGCCATTCTCCTGCCTCAGCCTCCCAAGTAGCTGGGACTACAGGCGCCTACCACCACACCCGGCTAATTTTTTACATTTTTAGTAGAGACATGGTTTCACCGTGTTAGCCAGGATGGTCTCGATCTCCTGACCTCATGATCCGCCTGCCTCGGCCTCCCAAAGTGCTGGGATTACAGGCGTGAGCCACCGCGCCCGGCCTAATTTTGTACTTCTAAGTTAATTTTACCTTAGGTCAGTATAGCTTGTGAGAAAACTGCTTAATCCACAGCTACTCCAGTAAGTAGAGTTTGGTCACCAGTAACAGAAATTTCTACCATCACTCCCTGCTCTTTGCTGTGACTGCTGGTCATCTTCAGTATTAAATGAGGGCTTCACCCTCAGTTTTTACAAGTGGAAGGTCTAAAATATCATGTCCTGTAATTATGGTATTTATATACTTAGTAAATATACCTATATATACTACTTTTCAGTAGTTGTTAATTATGTTAGTTGACAAATCTGGTTATGATGGTAACAACTGATAATAAAATATGTAGATTATCTTAAATGCTTACCTCTCTAACAAAGCAATCTAACAGGCTCTAGATTTTTTTTCTTTTTGGTATCGTAAATACTTATGAGGCTCTATTGAAAGCTCTAGACCCGTTTTCTAGAAGAATTTATATAAACATAGGAAATTTTGCATACAATGTTATAGTGCTACAGATTCCCCTAGACCAAACCGTGGAGCAAACACATACCCATACTGACCCCCAGGTTCCCTTTTATGAGAGGCATTCTGCTTAAAGGTTAGGAGTACAAGCTTTGAAGTCAAGCAGACCTAGGTTTATATCCCAGTTCTACCACTTAACCTCCTTATAACCCCCGGTAAGTGATAAGTCAAAGCCTGTTTCCTCATCCGTGAAATGTAGATAGTAATAGTTAACACCTCCAACAGAAAAATGTAGAAATAGTACTTATTCTGTAAGGAGTGGTTGTGGTAATGTTAAAGACCTCAAATCTAAAACACATGGTCTTGGACTTATTTTAATTTCTGTGTGTCCCAGATCCTCAACTGTAAAATGACTAATAGTAAAATTTTTATGGTTATATGGTTCATACTTACTTGAAGTCTTTAAAGCCTTCAGGGGTTTCCCTTCATGTTAGTGGAAGTTACAGTGATGTGGATAGTTCTGCTGTAGACAGTTTGTATAATTTATCATCCAACTCAGAACACTTTTGAGAATGAAAGGAGATGCCTGATACTTTTTTTTTTTTTTTTTTTTGAGACCGAGTCTCACTCTGTCATCAGGCTGGAGTGCAGTGGTGCAATCTCAGCTCACTGTAACCTCCGCCTCCCGGGTTCAAGTGATTCTCCTGCCTCAGCCTCCCGAGTAGCTGGGACTACAGGCGCCCACTACCACGCCTTGCTAATTTTTTTTTTTTTTTTTTTTTTTTTTTGTATTTTTAGTGGAGATGGGGTTTCACTGTGTTGGCCAGGATGGTCTCGATCTGTTGACCTTGTGATCCACCCGCCTCAGCCTACCAAAGTGTTGGGATTACAGGCGTGAGCCACCACGCCTGGCTGCCTGATACTTTTTAATAGTGTATTCCAGGACCTATCTTCACTCTAGCTATTGGGAAAGTGTGAAAAGTGAGCTAGACAAAGAGCAAGAAAAATAGCCTTATCTAGCTGCTTTTTTTTTTAATCCAGAAATGTAACCCTACTCAAATTGCCTTATATTAAGAATTGCTAGGGCCTGGCATGGTGGTTCACGCCCGTAATCCCAGCACTTTGGGAGGCCAAGGTGGGAGGATCTCTTGAGTTCAGGAGTTCAAGACCAGCCTGGGCAACATAGACCTCATCTCTATCAAAAAATACAAAAATTAGCTGGGCGTGGTGGCATGTGCCTGTGGTCCCAGCTACTTGGGAGGCTGGGGTGGGAGGATTGCTTGAGCCCAGGAGGTCAAGGCTGCAACGAGGTGGGAAATCAAGTCGACAGTGAGCTAGGATCCGCTACCGCACCACTCCCTCCTGAACGACAGTCAGACCTTGTCTCACAAAAAAAAAAAAAAGTGAGAATCGCTAGAGAGTTGTTATGTTTATCTTGTACTTAACAAAAGATATAAAATTTACCTACAAAAATTGTTTGTGGGCAAATAATTTTAATAATGAAAGTGTCTGAAAATTCCTGTTTAATAATAAACAATCATCTGTTTAGTCAACCCAAGTAACAGATAATATATAAATTCTAAACCTAAGGTCTGTGAGTGGTTTTGGGAACCAGATATATGCTCCAGCTTTTTTTTGTTTTTGTTTTCTGTCCTGTTGCTTTTTAAAGATTAGAACTGGGGAACTTTAAAAAAAAATTTTTGCTACACTATCAACTGACAAACAAGCAAGCGGTTTGAAAATGGATTGTTGTGGCTGGGCATGGTGGCTCATGCCTGTAATCCCAGCACTTCGAGAGACTGAGGTGGGTAGATCACCTGAGGTCAGGAGTTCGAGACCAGCCTGGCCAACATGGCCAAACCCCCTCTCTCCTAAAAATACAAAGATCATTCGGGCATGGTGGTGCATGCTTGTAATCCCAGCTGCTGGGGAGGCTGAGACACAAGAATCGTTTGAACCCGGGAGGGTGAGGTTGTAGTGAGTCCAGGATGGTCTTGATCTCCTGACCTCGTGATCCGCCCGTCTCGGCCTCCCAAAGTGCTGGGATTACAGGCTTGAGCCACCATGCCCGGCCTGACTATTTATCTTCTTATTATTGAGTTGTAAGAGTTCTTTATATAGTCTAGAGTTTTTCTTGTTAGTTTTTAAAATAGTTTTGAGAGAAAGGGGACAAATGTTATTAATGACTTTTTGTCAAGTCTTGTTAGTAACTGTTGTACACAGTTGGAAATTCTGTGTCATTATTGTATTGAGGGCACATACATACCCCACCACTATATATCTTTCATTCCAGCTTTAAAAAGACTTGACAACAAAAAAGAAATGAAGCATTGAAGCTACTTAATCACCAAAAATTATAGGGCACACAGAGCCCAAGTATTTTAATGTGGCAGAGTTCTCAGCAACTTAAATACAAAGTTGTGAAAACAGAAGCACCTTATTATTTTTATTTTAAAAATATATCCAACAGTTCAGATTTTTTTTTTGTAAGTAGTAATTACAGTTTGAAACTTTACCAAAATGTGGATGCACTTGTTTCATCACAGAACTCTTTCCTTGAAGGATTCTTCAAGATTGACTTTTATATTACCAAGAAAAGAAGCCACATGAAATTGGAAAGACCTTTAAGCTTTATGTGCTGACAGTGAACTACTTCGCTTGGAGCAGAAGCAAATTTATGTCAGATTTCAGGTGATGCCATCCACTTCAGGATTGTCATCATTTTTTCCAATATTTTGAAGTGAATTTTGAGGGAATTGGAAACTAACTCATTTTCCTCCAGAATGCAGCTTGGTGAAAAAACTGATACTGCTCAAAGCAGTTAGTTCCTAGTTTTTGTCTGTTAACATGCATGTTGACACAATTAAAGAAAAATTCCTAATATCCAGGTCTTTTGTGGAAATTACAAAGGCTGTTAATATTAATAGCTACCAGCGTCTCTGACAGACTATTAAATTTCTTTGCCAAAATAACTACCAGAAAAAAATTTTTTTTTTTTTTATGAGATGGAGTTTTGCTCTTGTCGCCAGGCTGGAGTGCAGTGGCACTCAGCTCACTGCACCCTCCTCCTCCTGGGTTCAAGTGATTCTCCTGCCTCAGCCTCCTGAGTAGCTGGGATTACAGTCGCCTGCCACCATGCCCAGCTAATTTTTGTATTTTTATTAGAGACAGGGTTTTACAATGTTGGCCAGGCTGTTCTCAAGCTCCTGACCTCAGGTGATCCACCCGCCTCGGCCTCCCAAAGTTCTGGGATTACAGGCATGAGCCACTGCGCCTGGCCCAAAAAAAAATTTTGACTCTAATGAAGATCTTAGTATTCTGCACAGATGGCGCATCTTCCAAACTTAGCAATGTGCATACTTATACTGCCTCAGAGGAGAAAGCAGCTCCACCCATTGTAATAATGCATTGCTTTTCTTTCTTTCACTGGCACATACCGGCTTTGAAGGCTCTTCCAACAGGCCTAAAAATTTTGCCTGCTACCGCAGAAGTAATCAATTTCATAAGAACAAGTTTTTATCAAAAAAAGTTTAAAAATTTAAAATTCTTCTTTGCTTGATTAAATTTTTGGCAGGAGTTTTGCTTTTTGAGAGAAAAGAAAGATTAGTACAGGAGGAGTTTATTCGTGGCTTGATTTACTTGGGGATATTTGGGGCTTTATGAATGAGTAATCTAATTCAAGACCTTATAGTTGTTGTTATGGATTTGGCAGAAAAATCATAAACTCTTAGCCAAACTATTGCTCTGAGTAAGGTAAAGCCAGGAGTTTGAGACCAGCCTAGGCAACATGGTGAAACCGTCTCTACTAAAAATACAAAAAATTAGCTGGGCATGGTGGCGCACACCTGCAGTCCTGTAGTCCTGTAGAAATGGACAACCGTGTGAATTTTCTACTCCTTGAAGTATCTCTGTAGGCTAGTCATGAATGAAAAGTTTTGTCAGTTTCTCCGTAGGCATATAGGAAAACCGCAGAGATCTTAAAGATTACCTCCACACAGAAAACCTCACAATTGAAACTTGGATTTATAATCTTTTCACTTTTCATATTGTATTGAGTAGTGATATGAAATCAATTCTCAGACAATTCTTAGTTTCCTTGCACAAACCTAACCTAGCATCATTTCGCAAAGTGAGCTGTGATTCTGTTTGTTACCATATACCTTTCTCGGAATTTTCGGTACCACTTTTCATCAAAATAGAAAGTGCACAACCTTTTGGATATCAAAGATAATGTTCAGTTTACCATGTTCCAAAACTAGGGCAGTATGTGACTTCTTTAGTCAAGCCAAACAATAGCAGCCTATAATTTACATGTTCTTTCCTCTTGAATTAACTTTTATTTTCCGTTTAATTTGTATATTTTATTTCTTTTTAAAAACCAGGAAATGGCCATTAATTTTGGTTCAAAAATGAGAGAAATAATCCTTCAGGTTTTGTAAACATTGATTTTTAAAATAGGGCAATACAAAGAAAATCGTATTTTCTTCGTATTACATATAAAATAAAGTAGTTATATAAAATAAAATTTTATAAATTATAAATAAATATAATTATAAAATAATTGTAAATAAATACAATAATTTATTTTATAAATTATATCTAAAATTTTTATGTACAAACTGTTTGGATTTTTTCAGGAAATAGGGTTGAGGAAGAAGTTCATCCATAGCTTTATCAAATTCTCAAAGAGGTTAATTAACCAAAAATACTAAAAAACAGACTATTTTTTTAGAGCAGCTTTAGGTTCACATCCCAAATGTGAGAAGGGTACAGAAATATCCTATATATTCCCTGCCCCCAAATCCTTGCATAGCCTCCCCCGTGATGAATATCTCCCCATGAGAGGAGTACATTTGTTGTAATTGATGAGCCTGCATTGACTCATCATTACAACCCCAAGTCCATTAATTTTCGTTAGGGTTCACACTTGGTGTTTTACATCCTATGGGTTTTGGGCAAATGTGTATATGACGTGTATCCACCATTATAGTATCACACAGAGGAGTTTCACCGCCCTAAAAATCCTCTGTGCTCTACCTATTCATATCTCCCTTTTCCCTAACTCCTGGTAGGCAGGTACCAATCTTTTACTGTCTCCATAGTTTTGCCTTTTCCAGAATGTCTTACATTTGGAATCATACAGTATGTAGCCTTTTCTGATTGACATCTTTTACTTGGTAAGATACATTTAAGTTTTCTCTATGTCTTTTCATGGCTTGATAGCTCATTTCTTTTTAGCACTGAATAATAGTCTGTTATCTGTACCACAATTTGTCCACTTGCCTACTGAAGGACATCTTGGTTGCTTCCAAGTTTTGGCAATTATGAATAAAGCTACTATAAACATCTGTGTGCAAGTTTTTATATGGGCATTTTTCAGCTCTTTTGGTTAAATACAGAGAATCGTGGTTGGTAGCAGTATGTTTATTTTTGTAAGAAAACACCAAACTGTCTACCAAAGTGGTTGTACTATTTTGTATTCCCAACAGTAATGAATGAGAGTTCCTGTTGCTTCACATCCTTGCCAACATTTGATGTTTAACTTACTCTTTCGCCTTGTTAAACTCAGTGGAAGCAGTCATTTTTCTTCTCTTGACATTTAAAGAAAATTTTAATTATTTTACATAGTAGATTTTTCTGAAATTATTGTGAAGCAAACACATTCTGTTTATACATATTGATTATAGATATTCTGTCAGATGCAGCAGCTCATGCCTGTAATCCTAGCACTTTGGGAGGCCAGAGCAGGTTGATCACCTCAGCTTAGGAGATTGAGACCAGCCTAGGCAACTTGGTAAAACCATCTCTACCAAAAATACAAAAAATTAGGCTGGGTGTAGTGGCTCATGCCTGTAATCTCAGTACTTTACGGGGCCAAGGTGGGCGGATCACCTTAGGTCAGGAGTTAGAGACCAACCTGGCCAACATGGCAAAACCCCGTCTCTACTAAAAATATAAAAATTAGCTGATCATGGTGGTGGGCACCTGTAATCCCAGTTACTTGGGTGGCTGAGGCAGAAGAATCGCTTGAACCCGGGAGGCAGAGGTTGCGGTGAGCCAAGAGTGCGCCACTGTTGCCTGGGCAACAGAGCAAGACTCCATCTCAAAGAAAATGTAAAAAAATAGAAATACAAAAAATTAGCTGGGCATGGAGGCATACATCTGTAGTTCTAGCTACTCAGGAGACTGAGGCAGGAGGATCTCTTAAACCTGGATGGTTAAGGCTGCAGTGAGCCCTGATCATGCCACTGCACTCTAGCCTAGGTGACAAGAGTGTGACTTTGTCTCAGAATAGATATTCTGAGGATGTTTTTGCGATAATGTATAAGGAAGCTCCTTATTGTCACCAAAGTAGATAGATATTTAGTTTATTCTGTTAAAATGACAGTCTTATATTTTGTCTAACATATAATTTAACAAAGCATATAGACTTTTGGAATTATCCTTAGGAATATAGAAGTGATTGTTAAATTACTTGAGGGCATCTAGGCATAAAACTAGTAAAAATAAAATGTAAGACATTTATTGAGAATAATAAACTTTATTGAAGGACATAAGATAGGAATAAATGCAGTGTAATACCATCTTAATAGATATGAAGACAACAATTGTAAATTGTCTATTTTCCTTAAATGAATTTATAAATTCAATGCAATGCTAATCAAAACCCCAGTGGGAACTGATCAACTTACTTAAAAATTCACATGAAAGAGTAAAGCTATATAAAAAACTAAGATAAATTTGGAATAGGAAAACACGGGGACATGTGGTACCTAAGCACATACTAAGACATATTTCTAAAACTGTAATTATCAAAACAATGAAGTATTGGTACAGGAAAGATTGTTGGATCAGATTAGAGAAAGCTTACATATATAGAAATCTGACATGTGATTGATTAGCATTGTGAAGCCAAGGAGAAAGGGCAGACTATTTAATAAATGGTGCTATTACAATCAACTTCTCAACATCACAAAAATAAATAAGTTCCAGATGAATTAAGGAGTAAAATGTGAAACACAAGGCTCTAAAAGGAAATAAAAATTTACATCAGAAACTAAAAACATTGACTAGTGCTACTTTCTCTTAGCCTTATTTTTATTTATAATGGGGGAAATAATCTGGTTTTTCAATATACAAATTATGGTATACAGTCATGCATGTACTGAATAACAACGTTTCAGTCAACAATGGGCCACCTATATGATGTTGGTCCCAAAAGAGTATAATACTGTATTTTTACTGCACCTTTTCTATGTTCAGAAATGTTTAGATATACAAATAGCACTGTGTTACAGTTGCTGACAGTATTCAGCACAGTAACATGCTATACAGGTTTGTAGCCTAAGAGCAATACCTAGATACCTACTAGATGTGTGGTAGACTATACCATCTAGGTTTTGTAAATGTTACCTATGATGTTCACACAGTGACAGAATCACCTAATGATGCATTTCTCAGAATGTATCCCTGTCGTTAAGCAATGTATTCATAGAATGAAATTCTATATAGGAGTTTTTTTTCTTTTTTTTTTAATTTACCACTTCCTTATATATAGGAGTTTAAGTGAATGTTTCCAGAAATATGATTCAATTTAGACAAACCTCAAAGCAATGATTATCATAAAAGACAAGTTTTAGAGGGTTGTAAACCGTGATCCTTTATATATAGGAGTCTCCCCTCCACCTTTTTCCATGGCTTCACTTTCCATAGTTTCAATTACCCATGGGCAACTGCAGTCTGAAAATATTAAATGGAAAATTCCAGAAATAAACAGTAAGTTTTTGTTTTGTTTTGTTTTGTTTTGTTTGAGACAGAGTCTTGCTCTGTCACAGGCTGGAGTGCAGTGGTGCAATATCATCTCACTGCAACCTCTGCCTCCCAGGTTCAAGCAATTATCCTGCCTCAGGCTCCCGCGTAGCTGGGATTACAGGTGCCTGCCACCACACCCAGCTAATATTTGTATTTTCAGTAGAGTCAGGGTTTTACCATGTTGGCCAGGTTGGTCTCAAACTCCTGACCTCAAGTGATCTGCCTGCATCAGCCTCCCAAAGTGCTGGGATTACAAGTGTGAGCCACTGCGCCCAGCCCAATTAATAAGTTTTAAATTGAATGCTGTTCTGAGTAGTGTGATGAAATTTTGTGCTATCCTGCTCGATCCCACCTGGGATGTGAATCATCCCTTTGCTCAGCATATCCATGCTTTATATGCTACTCGCCCATTAGTCACTTAGTAGCTGTTTCAGTTATCGGATTGACTGTTGTTGTACTGCAGCACTTGTGGTCGAGTAACCCTTATTTTACTTAATACTAACCCCCCATGTACAAGAGTAGCGATGCTGGCATATTGTTTTAATTGTTCTAATTTTTTCTTAGTTCTTTTTGTTAATCTCTTATTGTGCCTAATTTATAAATTAAACTTAAAAAAATTTTTTTCTTCTTTTTTGAAAATAAAAATGTTTGACTGGACTGGGAAGGCTCCTCCCACCCCTCAAAGCCAGAGCTAACAAAATTGTTCCCTTTAGGGTCCAGATGGAGGGAACCAGGATAGGGACTGGGAAGAAACCAGGAAGCAATGAAGGGAAGGAGTGGAAAGGAATAATCCAAATGGAGAGGAATAAAGCCTCCAAAAATCTTCTACCTAAAAGTAGGAGATCTTAGATCCAGGGGAACTTCCTCCCATTGTGGCCCGGGAGACAGCTGAACTTTAGATGTCAGTGTATCCATTTCCATTTTTATTGAGACGAAGTCTTGCCCTGTCGCCCAGGCTGGAGCGCAGTGGTGCAAACTTGGTTCACTGCAACCTCCGCCTCCCGGGTTCAAGCGATTCTCCTGCCTCGGCCTCCCAAGTAACTGGGACTTCAGGCACATGCCACCATGCTGGCCTAATTTTTTGCACTTTTTCACTAGAGACGGAGTTTCGCCATGTTGGCCAGGGTGACCTAGAACTCCTGACCTCAAGTGATTCGCCCGACTTGGCCTCCCAAAGTGCTGGGATTACAGGCATGAGCCACCGTGCCTGGACTGTGTATTGATTTCTGATCATGTTGACAAGTTTACTTTTGGTCAAGAATGTACCACTTCTCCATATGGGCTTCTCCATAGGGCTGCAGGATTGTCCTCATGATATGATGACTGGGTTCCCCTAGAGCAAGTGTACAAGAGACCAAAGCAGAAGCTGTAAAGTCTATTACAACATAGTCTTGGAACTTACAGTCATCACTTCAGCTGTATCATATTGGTTCTGCAGACCAGCCCTGATTTGATGTGGATGACACTACTCAGGGCATGAATATAGACAATCCCTGACTTCTGATGGTTCAACTTACGGTTTTTTGACTTTATGATGGATTTGTTGGAGTATTAAATGCATTTTTTGACTTACAGTGGGTTTATGCAGAGGTAATATCATAAGTCAAGAGGCATCTATACTATCTTAGTCCATTTCTTTGCTGCTATATCAATTGCAAACTGAGTAATTTATGAAGAAAAGATTGATTTGGCTTATAGTTCTGGGAAGTCCGAAGATCGAGGAGTCCATCTAGCGAGGGTCTTCTTGCTGCGTTTTAACATCGCAGAAGGCATCACATTGTGGGGAAGTGTGCACAGGAGACAGAGAGGGGAAACTGAGTTGAACTCACCTTTTTTGTTTTATCAGGAACCCACTCCCCCAGTAACTAACCCACTCCTATGATAATGGCAAAAATCCAGTTACAGGGGCAGAACCTTCATGACCTAATCATCTCTTAAAGGTCCTGCCTCTCAACACTGTTACAATGGCAATTAAATTTCAAGGTGAGTTTTGGAGGAGACATTCAAACCATAGCAAATACTTACAGGCAAGGATTATAGAGAGCCTTCTTGAAGGCTGGCTATCACAGTACTAAATATTGTGTATTGAGATATATATTTGCGCGCGTGTGTGTGTGTGTGTGTATATAAATGGATGGAAATGGTAAACACCAACTACCAACTTCAGGATAGTGACTTCATTTGGAAAAAGATCACCCTGCTTCAATGTGGAAAACTGAACTGGAGCAAGGCTGGAATGAAGGACTCCAATTACAGTGCAGCTGATAGAATAAAAAGACAGTGGTGGCCTGGACTAAAATGGTGGTAGTATAGAGAGTATCAGAGGGCTTAGAGATGTTTAAAAAATAGAATGAAAGGGCCGGGTGTGGTGGCTCACACCTGTAATCCCAGCACTTTGGGAGGCTGAGGCAGGTGGATCACGAGATCAGGTGTTTGAGACCAGCCTGGCCAACATAGTGAAACGACGTCTCTACTAAAAATACAAAAAATTAGCCAGGCGTGGTGGCAGGCACCTGTAATCCCAGCTACTCGGGAGGCTGAGGCAGGAGAATCGCTTGAGCCTGGGAGGTGGAGGTTGCCGTGAGCCAAGATTGCGCCACTGCACTCCAGCCTGATTGATGGTGCAAGACTCCGTCTCCAAAAAAAAAAAAGAAAAGAAATGAAAGGACATGATGACTAATTAGATCTGAGGAATGTCAGATTCAGATTCTGGCTCTATGATTAGTCAAGGATAGCAGGTAATTTTCTGGCTTGGTCAAAAATAAAATAATGGTGGTGTTATTTATTGGTTGAGATTATGGGTGGTTAGGGAAGATGGATTCACTTTTAGGACTCTTGAGTTTGAGTTATGGCTGTGGGAGACCCAATTTCTAGCAGACAATTGAATATAGGCTTGGGATATCATCAACATTTACATGAGACTTTGGGAAGACACGAGATTCCCCAGAGAGTGTGTGAACTGAGAAGCACAGAGGCCGAGGACAAAGCACTTAGAAACTTTTAAGGGATGAATAGAGGAAGAATAACTTATGAGGGGAAATTAGAAGGTCTAGACAGAAAGAAAAGCTAGAAGCCTCATAGAAGCCAATGGGGAAACTTTTACAAAGTGAGGGAGTCGTTAACATCATTAGATGCTGCTACCTAATGTTATGTGTGACCTAGAAGAGGATTTCTTAGTCAAATGAACTATTGCTATTGAATTGAACTATGTGATCTTAGGAATATTATCTTTTTCTTTTTTTTTTTTTTTTAAGACAGAATTTCGCTCTTGTTGCCCAGGCTGGAGTACAGTGGCACAATCTCAGCTCACTGTAACCTCCCCCTCCCGGGTTCAAGTGATTCTCCTGCCTCAGGTGCCTGAGTAGCTAGGATTACAGGTGTCTGCCACTACACCCAGCTAATTTTTTGTATTTTTGGTAGAGATGGAGTTTCACCGTGTTGGCCAGACAGGTCTCGAACTCCTGACCTCAGGTGATCCACCCGCCTTGGCCTCCCACAGTGCTAGGATTACAGGCATGAGCCACTGTGCCTGGCCCAGGAATATTATCTAACATTACTAGACTCTATTATTCTTAGCTGCAAAAGAAAGATGTTAGTTTGTATGATCTCTCTGGCCTTCTAACACTGAAATTCTGTGATTATATCTCACATTTATGATGCAGAATATTACAGAAAATGGGGAGGAAATTGACAACGTTGAGATCATAAGCCCCTGAAATCATCCATCATATATAGTTCTACTCCAAGTAGCTTTGCAGAAAAAGCCCAACATGGGCTTCCTTACTGTACCAGTTCCCTTTCATAATAAGCCCTCAAAATATATACAGGTGATATATTTTAGTGGAGATTTTACTCATTATTTTGAACACCAGCCAAACTTCATACTATATATTTTTACAAGCATTTTAAAAATATTTTACAAAATAATAAGCATTTGTATTTTATGACTGTTTTTCAACTCCTGATGCCTCAAAGGCATTTTTTAAAAATGTGTTCCTACTTCAAATGCAATTGTTTGTAGTTCCTGCACTACTCTTCTTAGTCGGCACAATTCCACAGCTTTCTGTTTTTATGCCTAAATCTGTTATCATGTTCTAACTCTAAGTATTCATGTTGAACGCTCCATAATTTCTAGGCTTTTTTTGAAGCACACTGCTCTGGAACATACTTATGTTATTTCTTATTTTATTTACATGGAAATCAAAACAAAAGAAAAAAAATCCAACCAAACAGCCACTTGATGCAATGTATACTTTAAAAGAATATTTTGTCTCTAGATAATAGTAACTGACAACTGTCATTAGCTTGTGAATACCCATTGTGACTTAGCTACAATCAGCTGTTTATTGTTTATATTGTGAAACTTGAGGAACCTTGGCAATTGTTATTCCTGAGTTGCAAACTAAGAAATCTAATGTTGACATTACAATCCACAGTGTAGGAAAGAAGAGCAGGCCTTGGGATTTCAAAAGCAGTATAGTAAAGGCTTGTCAGCTCTGAAATGCTCTATTCCTTGTAGAGTTTCTCAAAAGCTTTCTTATTTCATTCCCTTGAAAAAAGCATCATGCTCTTTAAAGGAAGAAGTTAAACTGGGTATGAAAGACCTTCATATTCTCCGTTCACTTTGACTCAGTTATTTTAAAACAGTAACCCCTAAGCATTTACCTGTGAAACTGATGTTTTAGTGTATTTGTAACTGCCCAACAGCTTCTCTGTGCCCACTACCTAGATAGAGCCAATTTGTCAAGACATGAGAATTGCAATAGAGAAAGAGTTTAATGCACACAGAGCTGGCTGAATAGGAGACTGGAGTTTTATTACTCAAATTAGTCTCCCCAAATTGGAGGCCAGGGTTTTTCAAGGATAGTTTGGTGGGCAGGGGGCTAAGGGAATGAGTGCTGCTGATTGGTTATGGATGCAGTCACAGGGGTGTGGAAAATGATCCTCATGTGCTGAGTCCTTTTCTGGGTGGGGGCCACAGGAGCCTGAAAGGGCATCTCAAAAGGCCAGTCTTAGGTTCTACAACAGTGATGTTATCTGCAAGAGTGGGTGTGGAGAAGTTGCACATCTGTGACCTTTGGAATAATGGCTGGTAATCCCTTACACTTACATCTTAGCAGAATTCAGCCTCCTCCCATCTTCCTAACCTGGTGCTCTTTCGTTAGTTTTGTGAAGGCAGTTTATTTTGGGGAAGGCCTATTATTTAAACTAAAAACTAACTTTCTCCTAAAGCTAGCTAGGCCCAAGCCCAGGAATGACCAAAGGCAGTTTGGAGGTTAAAGGAAATATGGGGTTGGTTAGATTAGGTCTCTTTCACTGTCATAATTTTCTCACTTTTATAATTTTTGTAAAGATACTTTCAAGATCTTCCAGATATATTTCAGACTCACAGATTCTATCTCTTTTTTAAATTCAACTCTCTCTATTTCTTGATCTGTGGTTACTCTTTTTCACATATATAGAAAGGGGATAATTGGATAATTTAATCACTAATCTTAATGACTTCATCATCATTACTGCCTATAGAAAAGATAGAAATATTCTCATGTTAGTGGTTCTGACTTCAGGAAACAGTAGATTAATTGCTAAGGATTCTTTTAGAACAAGAAGGAATATGACACATTTTTAAAATATCTTTAGGTATTGCAAACTTTAGATAGTACATGCTATATATTCAATTCAAATTACTATTTTGACCTCTTCTTCCTTAGGAAACAGACTATTCCTTTGGACAGAAAAAGGCAATAGGGATTTCTGATTTTGCCTTTAGTTTTTATGTAAAAATTCAAATCATACATCCATGAAGTATTAACTGCTGTGAGAATTACTATCCTGCTATAAACAACTAGAACACCAGACAAAATATCTGAAACAACTGTTTTCAGACACTGGACGATAGGCACACAGGACTGTGATGCCTGAGATAAGAGGAACAAATGAGTTAAACCCTGCATTGGTTCAGTTTACAGCCTGAGGCAGCCTCTAAACTGCATCACAGAGAAGGGAAACAGAGCTTGGCCATCTAGTTAAGATGAAGAAACAGAGATCAGAATTTGTAAATCCCAAGGCAGCTAGAATTTATGAGACAGAGATTTGCAGAGGAAGGAGCTATGAAGAAAAAGAGAAGTCTTAGAAATCTGCAAAGGCATCCTGTGAGACTTTGGCTGAATTCTAAACCACAAGACCACGCTAGAACTTCCTAGAAAATAGCTATTGCCAGTAACATAAAATGAATAATTTTGCTTCCCTCTAGCCACAGTAGAGAGATACACTTGAACACTTGAACATTTGGTAGACATTCTCATAAGAACCATATCTTAGAAGTAGGGACAAATTGGTCCTAGAATAAAGGATTCTCTAGATCTCTCCTAAAAGAAGTTTTTGAAGTCTTGAAAGTGCCAAACTAACATGCAAGTAATTTAACTATACAAGATCCAGCACTCAACAATGTAAAATTAAAAATGTCTAACCACCAATCAAAAATTACTAGGCATATGAAGAAGCAAAAAATAAACCTTCCAAAAATTCAGTCAATGAACAGACCTGGAAATGTCAGAGATAATGGAGTAAACAGCCAAGAATGTTAAAATAGCTATTATAAATATGATCCTTATGCTCATAGAGAAAAGGAAAAGCATAAGTATAATGTGAAAAGAAATGGAAGATATAAAAAGAAATAGAACTTCTAGAGGTGAAAAATATGCCTGAAATGAAAACACCATATAGATGGAATTACCAGAAAATTAGACACCGCAGAAGAAAAAAATCCATGATGTTGAAGTATATTGCGATTAAAACTATCCAAAATGAAACTGAGAGGGGGGGGAAAAAAAGCCCCTGAAATGTATGAAGAAAACCTCAGTGACCTGTGAGACAGTATCACATGGCCTAACATAAGTGTAATTGGAATCCCAGAAGGATAGGAGACAGAAAAAAATAATAGTTGAATAAAGGTCAAAAGTTTTCCAAATTTGAGGAAAGCCAGTTCTAAAAAATCTAACAACTCCCAACCATTCACAGAGAAAAGCAAAGCACATCACAGTCAAATTGTTGAAAACCAATGATAAAAGGAAAATGTTAAAAAGCAGGCAGAGAGCTGGGCATGGTGGCTTATACCTGTGAGCCCAGCATTTTGGGAAGCCGAGGCAGGAGGATCCCTTGAGGCCAGCCTGGGCAACATAGTGAGACCCTTTCTCTACAAAAATAAAAATTAAAAATTAAAATTAAAAAAATTAGCTGGCCCAGCACTTTGGGAGGCTGAGGCGGGTGGATCCCCTGAGGTCAGAAGTTCGAGACCAGCCTGGCCAACACAGTGAAACCCTGTCTTTACTAAAAATACAAAAATTTGCTGGGTGTGGTGGTGTGTGCCTGTCATCCCAACTATTGGGGAGGCTGAGGCAGGAGAATCGCTTGAACCTGGGAGGTGAAAGTACAGTGAGCCAAGATCACACCACTGCACTCCAGCCTGGGTGACAGAGTGAGACTCTGTCTCAAAAAGAAAATAAAAATAAAAATTAGCTGGGCATGGTGGCACATGCCTGTAGTCCCAGCTACTTTGGAGGCTGAGGCAAGAGTATCCAGTGAGCCCAGTAGTTGAGACTGAGTGAGCCATGATGGTACCACTGAACTCCAGCCTGGGCAACAGAATGAGACCGTGTCTTTATTAAAAAGTAAAAGTTTTAAAAAGGCAGACAGAGGAAAAAAGACATAGAGGAGCAAAGATAAGAATATACACAAACTCTTAATATATACTGTGCAAAACAAAATCTCTTTAAAAGATAATCAAAAGGTAAACCACACAAAAATAATGTGTGGTTTATAATATATGTAGAAAAATGTGTGAGAACAATACCACGAAGAATATAAGCAGGGGAAATGGAAGTATATTGTTGTAAGGTTCTCTAAAACTGTACCTAAAGTGATGCTATATTATTTGAAGACTGATTGTGATATGGTAAAGATGTATAACATAGAACAGAATTCAGCAAACTATGACCTTCAGCAGTGCTCCTCAACGTTTTTGGCAGCAGGGACCAGTTTCGTGCAAGACAGTTTTTCAATGGTACCAGTCTGTCTCCTGGGGGTTGGCGATCCCCTGACCTACAGGCCAAAGCCAGCCCATTGCTTATTATAAATAAAGTTTATTGGAACACAGCCATGCCTATTTGTTTATATATTGCCTGTGGCTGCTTTTGCACCACAGTAACAGAGTTTATAGTTGTAACAGAGTTTATAGTTGTAACAGAGATCTTTCGACCCACAGAGTCTAAAATATTTAATACCTCAGCCTTTACAGAAAAAAGTTTAGCAATACCTGCTCTAGAGTAATGCTTTAAAAAAATAAAATTAGGGCCCCTGGCCAACATAGTGAAACCCTGTCTCTACTAAAGAAAAATTAGCTGGGTGTGGTGATGGGTACCTGTAGTCCCAGCTACCCGGGAGGTAGAAGCAGGAGAATGGCTTGAACCCAGGAGGTGGAGGTTGCATTGAGCCGAGATCACACCACTGCACTCCAGCCTGGGCAACAGAGCAAGACCCTATCTCAAAATAAATAAATAAATAAAATAAAGTGTATTTAATAAGTCAACAGCAGAGATTAGCTTGGGCGTTGTGGCTCAATCCTGTAATCCCAGCACTTTGAGATGCTGAGATGTGAGAATTGCTTGAGTCCAGGACTTCAGGGTCAGCCTGGGCAACATAACGAGACCCTGTCTCTACCCTGCCCCCGCCCCAAAAATTATCCAGGCATAGTTACATGTGACTTTAGTCCTAGCCACTCAGGAAGCTGAGGTAGGAGGATCACTTGAGCCCAGGAGATCAAGGCTGCTGTGAGTTGTGATCACGCCACTGCACTCCAGGCTGGGAGACAGATTAAGACCCTGTCTCTAAAAAATAAAAATGAGAAAAAAAATAGAGATTAAATTATCATAAATAGTGATTAAATGAAACAATCATTTTTAAAGAGATTAAAAGTAAATCTAAAAAATGGCAAGAAAAGAGGAAAAATAGAAGAAAGAACAGTAGGGTCAAATAGAAAATAAGTAGTAAGATGGTAGACGTATACTCAGCCATACTTATAATTACATTAAATACAAATAATATGTACACTTTAATTAAAAGACAGAGATTGTTAGATTGGATAAAATAGCAAGACCCAACTATAAGCTTTCTGCAGGAAACTCACTTTAAATAAAACATGGATAAGGTAAAAGGATAGGGAAAGGTACACTATGAAAACATGTCATGCAAAGGCTTGTATGCAAATAACCATAAAAGCTTTATTCATAGTAGCCAAAACCTGGAAACAACCCAGATGTTCATCAACAGGATAAACAAGTTGTGGTTTGTCTATGCAATGACACCTTCTCAGGAATACAAATGAATGACTACTAATGAACTAGCTAATTGATGAACTACTAACAACAACATAGGTGAATCTCATAATCATGCCAAGAGAAAGAAGCCAAATACAAAAGGGTCCATAGTGTGATTTTATGTATATATAACTCTATAAAAATTTAATCTGTGGTGACAAAAATCAGATCAATGGTTACCTAGGGATTAACTGGGATGGGGATCAGAGAATTTGGGGGAATCAAAAATGTTCTTTATTTTGATTCTTACGTCAAAACTCATCAGATTTCCATTTTAAATAAGAATGTGTTATTTATAAACTATGTCTCAATTAGGGTTATTTCTTGAAAATTCAAATCATGAAAGATTTTAGTGTGAAGATTTTGTGTATAATGTAGGCCTTATGAATTACTAGAATAGACAAGGAAATAAGATGTAGATGTCTACAACTACAACTATGGAAAACTTGATGCATTTTGGATTTCCAAAACATTAATCTCACACATTTCCTATAAACTGTTTGATTAGTAGGGATATAAATCCTTAGAATCATAATAGAATGTAATTTTTGACTCATTTTATTTTTAAAAATTGTTTTTAGAAGCCAGGCATAGTGGCTCACGCCTTTAGTCCCAGCACTTTGGGTGGCCAAGGCGGGTCGCTGCTCAAGCTCAGGAGTTCAAGACTAGCCTGGGCAACATGGTGAAACCCTGTCTCTCCAAAAAAAATATATATATATAGCATGGCATGGTGGTGCGTGCCTGTAGTCCCACCAACTTGGGAGGTTGAGGCAGGAGAATCGCTTGAGCTTGGGAGCTCGAGTCTGCAGTGAGCTGTGATCCTGCCACTGCACTCCAGCCTGGGTGATATAGCAAGACCCTGTCTCAAAAAAAAAAAAAAAAATTTAGACATGGGGTCCCACTCAGTTGCTCAGGCTGGAGTGCAGTGGCACAATCATAGCTCACTGTAGACTCAAACTCCTGGGCTTAAGCAGTCCTCCTGCCTCAGCCTCCCGAATAGCTGGGACTACAGACACGTGCCGCTACATCTGGCCAACTTTTGATTCTTCAAAGGAGCTAGTAAGGAAACATTATCATTTATGTATCATGTAGTGTGCTAAGTGTTTTAAATTATTTATGTATTTCACTCATTTCTCACAACAGCTCTATGAGTTAGGGATTAAACCTTTTTTTTTTTTTTTTTTTTTTGAGATGGAGTCTCGCTCTGTCACCCAGGCTGGAGTGCAGTGGCTTGCTCTCGGCTCACTGCAACGTCCTCCTCCCAGGTGGAAGTGATTCTCCTGCCTCAGCCTCCCTGGTAGCTGGGACTACAGATATGCACCACCATGCTCAGCTAATTTTTTTATTTTTAGTAGAGACAGGGTTTCACCATGTTGGCCAAGATGGTCTCAATCTCTTTACCTCATGATCTGTCCACCTCGGCCTCCCAAAGCGCTGGGATTACAGGCGTGAGCCACCATGCCTGGCCAAAGCCCATTTTATATATGAAAAAAGTGAGACTCAGAGAAGTTACATAATATGCCCAAAATTACAGAGCCAAGATTCAGTCCCAGGTTTGACTCCAAAGTCTGTTTTCTTTCCTCAGTGCTAATATCATCTTTAAATGCTTAGTTGCTTATGTAAAACATTTTGATTTTAAAAATGCATTTTTAAAAAATGTATTTGAAAATTATTGCGAAAGAGAGTTATTCTGAAGTTTGTTTTACTAGGGCCCTACAAATCAAGAATACTGAGGGAAAAAATAAGGAAATAGGCATGCTATGCTATACTTTTGTAGAAAATCCCTTCAATTTTATAACTCATAATAAACTTTCCCTTCATAACATTTTGTTATAAAACCTTAAACAACAGAGTTTTGGTTCTGTGTAGCCAGGCTCATGAAGACATTCAAGAGAACATGAATTGTTTTTGATAGTATGCTAACTGAAGAATGACAAGGTTCATGAATTTGGAAAGGAGACGTATATTTCTCATAAAGGTTGCAGCCTGCAGGGTGGCCGTTCTGACAGTCTGGGAAGTGTAGCCTCTATTCAGAAGCCAAAAACAGACACTTTGAGGAATAGGCAAAAAGAACAGGAATGCATGCTGAGCAGGGTGGCCAAATATACATACTCAGTACATTATAGGAGAGGCCATGCATATTTATAAAAGGAGAAACGTGTGTATGCACAACTGAGCTTCATGCCCCTTCATGGGTCCCGTGTACAAAAAATGGCTGCATCAGCATGATCTGAGGGTGGAGTTTTCAGCTCTCTGATGTCAAAAGATGAAGCAGAGGGTGTGAAAACCCTCACTGTGCATTCTCCGTAGACTGGCCAGAACCACTCCACGGTCGGTGGCCTCTTATCAGGCAAAAAAGAGGGGCAGTGTTGGGCAGTTAATTGGTTAATATCAATGGTGGAGTCTTTTGAAAGGGCTAGTTTCTCTTAAGCCCTTACGAAAGAGTGCCTAATGGTGGCTAGCAAGGAGGGGATATAATGAGTTGTGTCTGACCTCCCATCCTGTCATGGCTGAGAACTTAGCTTTAAAGGTTTACCCTGGGTGTCCCTTTGGCCAAGAGGGGGTCCATTCAGTCAGTTGAGGGGCTTAGGATTTCACTTTTGTTTCTCACTTATGAGCTTGTACTATATATACATGAATGGACTGTTTTGGAGTAAGAGTCTCACTTATTAGGGTACTTCTTGAAAGCTCTGGATCCCAAGAGCCACGTCCTATAGGCTATGAAGTCTGGCCCAGCAATCTCTGACTGCTTAATAAAATCTTGTTAAATGGATCCAGGGTTTGTATTCACCAATATCAAGAGCTTCACCTGATATCCTTGGGAAAGCCTCTCCTTGACCCACTCAGAAGACAGTTCCTTGCCTGTTTTTTCATATCTGTAAAATGAGCTGTGTGATCCATTTGATCTTTTATAAGCCAGTTTCCAGAGTAACCTTCAACTAAAGCTAAAGGGCATGTTCTTAAACCTTCTTTGAAAACATTTTAAATCATGCTAATGATAGACCCCCATGCAAGAATAGTAATCATGTGACTTTAACTTACATTGAAATCCAATTATCATATGTTTTTGGGTCTTTTTCATTCAGATGTTACAGTGGTTTATCAAAATGGGTTACCTGTGATATCTGTGAGACTACCATCCCGGCGTGAACGCTGTCAGTTCACACTCAAGCCTATCTCTGACTCCGTTGGTGTATTTTTACGACAACTGCAAGAAGAGGATCGGGGAATTGACAGAGTTGCTGTCTATTCACCAGGTATAGTCACCATCGTTATTAATTACCATCTACCCCTCATTTCACCCCACACCAATTTCTAGACACATACATATACCATACACGTAGCTACAAAAGAACCCTACACTGTTAACTTTAGAAAACTTTTTTCTTTTGCTTAGCACTTACCAGGAGAGAAAGTGATTTCTCTCCCAGTAGTACTCAGAGTATAATTGATCGATTTTAGCAAATGTGTATGCACAGGGAATCTCATTCAAAAGCAGCTCACATATAATGCCATGAGCAAGGATGAACAGTCAATCACATTTTATATTATTGAGACTTTTTATCATTACTTTAGGTGTAGAATAAATACTTCCAGTAATTAAACCCTCATGTCTGGAAAGAAAAGTTTGCCAAAATAAAGAAGTGGCCGGGCGCGGTGGCTCAAGCCTGTAATCCCAGCACTTTGGGAGGCCGAGACGGGCGGATCACGAGGTCAGGAGATCGAGACCATCCTGGCTAACACGGTGAAACCCCGTCTCTACTAAAAATACAAAAAACTAGCCGGGCGAGGTGGCGGGCGCCTGTAGTCCCAGCTACTCGGGAGGCTGAGGCAGGAGAATGGCGTAAACCCGGGAGGCGGAGCTTGCAGTGAGCTGAGATCTGGCCACTGCACTCCAGCCTGGGCGACAGAGCGAGACTCCGTCTCAACAAAAAAAAAAAAAAAAAAAAAAAAAAAAAGAAGTATATGATTTGAAAAGAATATAAAATAAGGCACTAAAAATTACCATTTTATGTATTTCATTTATTTATTTTTTAAGTTTTTTAATTTTTTTCCCATTTTTAAGTTTTTTTCCCATTGTTTTTTTCCCCATTTTTACTTTAAAAATTTTTAAACCTACAGAAAACTTGAAAGATTAGTACAATAAATGCCCATTTACCCTTCACCTGGATTCACCAGTTAACAGTTACCACAGTTCTACTCATCTGGCAATATAATTAGTAGACCAGCGTGGTGGATGTGTAATACTTTGTTAACCCCAGCATCTGTCTCTACTGAATTACTGGCAACTACTCAGTGACTGTACTGAAAAGTACCATATGTCAGAAAATATTGGGTTTTTTTTTTTTTTTTTTGACTCAACCAGCTTCCATTATGGACAATGTTAAGTCCATACAGCTCTCCCAGTGACCCTAGATTTCCAATGTATACCTATAGAACTATGACCATTAATTATTTCACTTGCTCATATAGTTCACAGGAGAAGCTGTTGTTAAATCTTCACAAACTCGAGTCCTAAAAACAGAGCTTTAGGCAACCTAAACTTTGCATAGAACTGGGAAATGAGGTAAAAAGTTAACTGAAATTTTAAAAGGAGGAGGTAATTTTTAAAAACTATTTTGAAGGTTGAATTTTCCTGACCATTCTTGAATAATTATGGACCTATGACAAGTTTCATTTGAAATTTTCACAGATGGTGTTCGCGTTGCTGCTTCAACAGGAATAGACCTCCTCCTCCTTGATGACTTTAAGCTGGTCATTAATGACTTAACATATCACGTACGACCACCAAAAAGAGGTAAAATAGTAACCTTGGTAAGGTCACAGAAATGTGGGAAGGGCTTTTGGAAAGAACTTTATTTTTTTTCCTTGGGTAACCTTGAGAAACAGACAATATTCAAAGAACACTGAAAGAGCTCATTGAGTACTTGGCACTTGACTAGTACATTGACTAAAATCACTTAGATTCTGCCTTGGCTAAAATCACTTAGATTCTGCCTAGATGCCAGAATGCTTTATTATCTGACATTGTCACTCTGTTTCACATAAATGAATGTCCTACATAACTGAAGCTCCTTCCCTTCATAAAGGCCAAAAGTCGTACTACTTTAATAACATTACAGGGGATATCTTTTTAAAATAAGCTGTAGGCTTCTCTGTTCTCTTAAGCATTGTAATAAATATTGAGTTTTTTTTATGGCTCAAGGTCAGCAGTCTGAAAGTTAATTGTTGTACAATAATAATAGTTCTTAGGAACTTCTGACATGAGGCATGTTTTTTGTTTATTTTTTTGTTTGTTTTGTTTTTTGTTTGTTTGTTTTGAGACAAGGTCTCACTCTGTCACCCAGGATGAAGTACAGTGGCATAATCACAGCTCACTGCAGCCTCGACCTCAAATTATCCTCCTACCTCATCCTCCCAAGCAGCTGGAGTAGCTTGGACTACAGGCATGTGCCACCATGCCTGGATAATTTTTTTTATTTTTGTAGAGATGAGGTCTCACTATGTTGCTTAGGCTGGTCTTGAACTTCTGGGCTCAAGCACTCCTCCCTCTCTGGCCTCCCAGAGTGTTGGGATTACAGGCATGAACCACTGTTCACAGCCTGTATATGCTTTTATGGGAAAAGGAAAGGTGCTTGCCTCAGACACAAATTTTAAGAGGGTACCAAACAACTCAGTAATCAAGATAAAGAATTGTTGTTTTATTTTTGTTTTGTTTTTAAGAGTCTCGCTCTGTCGCCCAGGCTGGAGTGCAATGGCGTGATACTGGCTTACTGCAACCTCCACTTCCCAAGTTCAAGCTAGATACGGGTTTCACCGTATTTGTCAGGCTGGTCTTGAACTCCTGACCTCAGGTGATCTATCTGCCTTGGCCTCCCACAGTGCTGTGATTACAGGCATGAGCCACTGTGCCCAGCCGCCAGGCTAATTTTTGTTTTTAGTAGAGATGGGGTTTTGCCATGTTGGCCAGAATGGTCTTGAACTCCTGACCTCAAGTTATCCACCTGCCTCAGCCTCCCAAAGTGCTGAGATTATAGGCATAAGTCACCACACCCAGCAAGATAAATGGTATTTTAATGTACTGTTTTAAAAAACCAGAGTTAATGCAAAAAATGCATGATGAATAAAATTTTAAATAAAGACAGAGTCAGTATTGCTAATATTTCTTTTCATCCTGGCCTCTACTATGGCTCTGCACAGTACAATGCTAAGTAGCTCTCTAAAATAGCGTTTTGAGTTGTGTCTTTTTTGGTCCCGTTTATCTATTTGCCCTTGATATTCATTGTTACTCACTGCTGTTGTTAATGCCCCTTCCACTACTCCTTCCACCAGCGCCATAGGACAGCAGTTCCCAACCTTTTTGGTACCAGGGACCAATTTTGTTAAAGATAATTATTTCGGCCGGGCGCGGTGGCTCAAGCCTGTAATCCCAGCACTTTGGGAGGCCGAGACGGGCGGATCACGAGGTCAGGAGATCGGGACCATCCTGGCTAACACAGTGAAACCCCGTCTCTACTAAAAAATACAAAAAAACTAGCCGGGCGAGGTGGCGGGCGCCTGTAGTCCCAGATACTTGGGAGGCTGAGGCAGGAGAATGGCGTAAACCCGGGAGGCGGAGCTTACAATGAGCCGAGATCCGGCCACTGCACTCCAGCCTAGGCGACAGAGCGAGACTCCGTCTCAAAAAAAAAAAAGATAATTTTTCCACTGACAGTGGTGGCAGGGGCAGAGGCAGTGGTTTTACAATGAAACTGTTCCATGTCAGATCCTCAGGCATCAGTTAGATTCTCATAAGCAGCACACAACCTAGATCCCTCACATGCACAATTTACAATAGGGTTTGTGCTCCTATGAGATCTAATGCTGCTGCTGATCTGACAGGAGGTGGAGCTCAGGCAGTAATGCTTACTCGCTGGCCGCCTCCTGTGTAGCCCGGTTCCTAACAGGCCACTGACCAGTACTGGTTCGCACCCCAGGGGTGGGGGACCACTGCTGTAGGACATTCCTTCTTTTCAATCCTGCTTTTAGGAATTGGGTTTAGGCCTGGTAAGGTGGCTCACACCTGTAATCCCAGCACTTTAGGAAGCCGAGGCAGGAGGATTGCTTAAGACCAGGAGTTTGGGACCAGCCTGGGCAACACAGTGGCAACCAGCCTGGGCAACACATCTTTAAACAAAAAAAAAGAGAAAGAATTGGGTCTAACATAGAAAAGTTCTGAATGAAACCCTGTTATTAAATTCCTCTATAATCTGGTCCACATTTACCTTTTAAAATGTTTTCTTTCCCTCCTACATGTTGCCTACTTTTTCTCCACTGTGTATTCCTTTATGGTTTCCTGAACTATGCCCCATTGTTTTCCATCTCACTGTTTGCTCACTTTCTTCTGCCTAAGATGCCTTTCTTCCTAACTCCCGTTTTCTCAAGTCAAAATTGTCAGTATTGACTCTCCAGTAAGCCTTTAATGATCATACTCTTTCCTTCTCTGACCCCTGACCAACCAAAAATGATAAATATCTTCTCTGAATTTTGCTTCGTCCTTTTCTTTGATGCTCTGAGGGAAGGCACTGTGATTTCATATTCCCCATTGATTCCTTCTATATTGAGTGAATTAAATGTATTTGCTGGGTAGCATTTTGATTGTGCAGAGGCCATATTCACTTTCTTTAAGCTAGATGAGAGGGAGCTAGCTGGGAGAAAGTATAGAAAAGTATCCTTAAATAGTAAGAATGGAAAGATATTCTTTACATACAGTTGACTGTTGAACAAAACAGGTTTGAAAAAACTTGCAAACGAACCACATAACCTGGTAATATCCAAAAAATTAAGAAAAGTTAAGTATGTCATGAATGCATGAAATATATGTAGTTACAAGTCTATCTTATTTTATTTTATTTTGTTTTTGAGACGGAGTCTCTCTCTGTCCCCCAGGCTGGAGTGCAGCGGTGCAATCTCAGCTCACTGCAGCCTCTGCCTCCTGGGTTCAAATGATTCTCCTCCCTCAGCCTTCCTGTAACTGGGATTATAGGCACACACGTTTCACCATGTTGGCCAGGTGACCTCAAACTCCTGACCTCAGGTGATCCACCCACCTTGGCCTCCCAAAGTAATCCCAGGCCTCCCTGGAATTACAGGCCTGAACCACCACGCCCTTCCTATTTTTTATCATTTACTACCATAAAATATATACATATCTGTTATAAAAAGTTAAAAATTATCAAAATGTATGCACACACAGACCGTGCATGATGCCATTTGCAGTTAAGAGAAATGTAAAGATGCAGTATTTAATAATGTCTGCATAAAATTGACTCTAGTACATAGTATACTACTCTAGTAATTTCATAGCCGCCTCTTGTTGCTGTTGCTGTAAACTCAAGTGTTTTTAATGTCAGCTTAAAATGCTATGTGATGCTAATTATCTCCTCATGGGTAGTTCATTTCTCCAGTAAATTGTTTATTGCAGTAAAAATTGATCTCTTGCAGTTCTTGAATTTTTTTGTGTGTTTAGTCCACCTTGAATAACACCATGGGACCCATATGAAGTGCTACCAGTGATGCTGGAAGTGCTCCCAAGAAGCAGAGAAAAGTGATGACATTGCAAGAAAAACTTGGATTGCTTGATATGTACCATAGACTGAGGTCTGCAGCTACGGTTGCCCATCATTTTAGACAGATGATTTATCTTGCAAACAGACAATGTAAACTTACAATGTAAATAAATACAGTACAGCACTATAAATTTATTTTCCCTTCTTTATGATTTTAATGTTTTCTCTAGCTTACTTTACTGTAAGAATATAGTATATAATACATATACAAAACATTTGTTAATTTTGTTATTGGTAAGGCTTCTGGTCCAGGTAGGCTATTAGTAGTTAAGTTTTTGAGGTTTCAAAAGTTGTAGGGGGGTGGTGCCCCAACCTCATCCCCCAACCACATTGTTCAAGAGTCAACTGTAGTAAGGCATTATCGAATCAGATTTTATGAACTTAGAATAATTAAACATGTAGACCAGGGACAGTTAGCCATATGTCAGCTATGCTAATGTGTTTTTCTTCTAGCCCTGATTCTCGGGCTAGAAGTTCTCTTTAAAATAACAGTAGTACAGGTCCTGTTTTACTGAGGTGTGTTTTTGTGTGAATTACCTAGAGAGTTCATCTGTTTAGATTTTCTGTTGGTAACATTCTGAAAGTTCACTAATATATTCCTATATAAAGTATAACAATCAGGAAAGTTAAGATGTGAGTTTCCATATATTATGTTGTCAAAAACTAAAGGTATTTTAATCAATAAATACTAACCATTTCTATAATAACTGTATTTTTTAAACAGAAATGAACGTTTAGTTTTTTAAATAAAGCTTTTCTCAAATTGAATAAGAAAAGGTAGAAATTGAAAAAACATGGGATTGTATTTGATTCCCTGGTGATTTGGCAGCCTAAAACAACCCATTGCTTTATCTGTATCCAGGAACTGTGGAATATCTATCTACCTTGCATTTCTAGAAGTAAATTAGGGTATGAAGCTTGCAAGGGTCAAAAATCTGTAATTCATGGAAATAATCGTAAATTGAAGTGTGAACTTTAGTAACTCAATAGCAGCATTGGTGTAGAATTTCAAAAGACCTTTTTAATGTTTAAATGCACACATCATAGCTCTCTTAGTTCCGTTATTCTCTAGTGAGATTATGCCATCAGATACCATCTCTCACAGAAACTCAATATGATTTTAAATCCATAAACACTTTGTTTTCCTTGATCTTAAATTTAATTATTTTTTTGAGACAGGGTCTCACTCTGTCACCCAGGCTGGAGTGCAGTGGCGTGATCACAGCTCATTGCAGCCGTGACCTCCCAGGCTCAAGCAGATCCTCCCACCTCAGCATCCCAAGTAGCTAGGACTACAGGCACATGCCACCATGCCTGGCAAATTTTTTATTTTTTGTAGAGATGAGGTTTCCCTATGTTGCCCAGGCTGTGTTTTCCCTGTTTTTTTTCTTTTCTTTTCTTTTTTTGAGATGGAGTCTCGCTGTGTTGCCCAGGCTAGAGTGCAGTAGTGCAATCTCGGCTCACTGCAAGCTCTGCCTCCCAGGTTCATGCCATTCTCCTGCCTCAGCTTCCCAAGTAGCTGGGACTACAGGTGCCCACCACCATGCCCAGCTAATTTTTTTGTATTTTTAGTAGAGACGGGGTTTCACCATGTTAGCCAGGATGGTCTCGATCTCCTGACCTCGTGATCCGCCCTCCTTGGCCTCCCAAAGTGCTGGGATTACAGGCATGAGCAACTGCGCCTGGCCTTTCCCTGGTTTTTAAACATAGTAAAGAAAATCTTTTTTTCTCCTTTTGATAAAATGCAAAATAGGCTCAAATTTTGTTTCTACCTTGTGTCTTTCTGTCCCTGGTTGAGGAAGGTATTGCTGGCATCCAAGGTACCACCACTCTTTTTCAGCTGACTACAGTAAGAGAGTGGTTTGAAATTCTGTATTTAAGAGGGATGCCATTCATTGGATAAGCATGTTCCTTTGCCCTGTGTTGCAACACTTTAGTGAAAGGGCTAAATGAAGGAAAGAAATAGAAGGCACTAGGTTCAGGATGTTTAAGAAGAATAATACTAGGGTTTTTTTGTGTTTTTTTGTTTGTTTTTTGTTTTTGTTTTGAGGCTGGAGTGTAGTGGCACAATCTCGACTCACTGCCACCTCCGCCTCCTGGGTTCAAATGAGTCTCCTGCCTCAGCCTCCCCAGTAGCTGGGATTACGGGCGTGCGCCACCACACCTGGCTAATTTTTGTATTTTTAGTAGAGATAGAATTTCATCATGTTGGCCATACTGGTCTCGAACTCCTGACCTCGTGATTCGCCCACCTTGGCCTCCCAAAGTGCTGGTGGGATTACAGGTCGTGCCCAGCCAACACTGGAGTTTTATATATACATGGAGAAGATGGAACAGATCTGCTTTATCTAATAAAATAGTTCATGAAAGGGGACTGAACTTGCAGAAGAAATTTAATATTGGTATAGTAGAAGCACTGTAATGTAGCTACAGGCCTAGAAATCAGGAGACCTGGACTCTCCCCTTACTGTGCCATTCTGGACAAGTTACTTCAGCCTCCTAGAGTGCAGTTTCTTCTTCTGGTAACTTTGGACAGTTTAGGCTATATGCAAATGTGAGCAGCAGCTTTGGTACGAGGAAGACACTGTTGACATAGATGACTTCTGGAACTCAAAGTGCTCTTCCTTTTATGCTCCCATTAATTCAGCACATATTTACTGAGGCATACAAGATACCCAGCTAGGTGCTATATCCCATTTTACTACATCAGCTCTTCTCTAATCCAATTTGTTACCTTCTTTTGAATTTTTTCATTGATTGAACTTCTATAATAACTGTACTAAAGCACATCCTTAAAGAATGTTTGAAATACATGGTTAATTCTGACTGTGGCTTGTTTTGTTTAGAAGAGTGCTACCCTTATGTTGTACCTAACATTGAAAGCTAATAAGAATCTAAAAAAAAAAATGTGCTTTAAAAAAAAATGGACAGCTTTAATCAGCAGAGTTTTTATTTGATTCTGAAAACATAATTTTTAGATTTCTAGAAATACATGCTACTCATAGTAGAGGATATTGAATGAAATAATTTAATCTTTCACCCTTTCAGTCGTTCTCATAACTTCATACCCTTTAGACCATGATACTGAGGCCCCTACAGCTATTCTCTGTCTTTCCTCAACAGGAATGAATAAAAGTTGGTATACTAGGGAGAAGAAGAATGAGGGTTAATATTATTAGAATGGGCCAGGACGGTGGCTCACGCCTGTAATCCCAGCATTTTGGGGGGTTGAGGTGGGTGGATCATGAGGTCAGGAGATAGAGACCATCCTGGCTAACACGGTGAAACCCCGTCTCTACCAAAAAATACAAAAAATTAGCCCGGCATGGTGGCAGACGCCTGTAGTCCCAGCTACTACTCGGGAGAGTGAGGCAGGAGAATGGCGTGAACCTGGAAGGCAGAGCTTGCAGTGAGCGAGATTGCGCAACTACACTCCAGCCTGGGTGACAGAGCGAGACTCCGTCTCAAAAAAAAAAAAAAAAGATTATTAGGATGATGGCATTTTTATTTATGCCTTTGTATTTGCAAATTTGAAATACTATATATTTTTCCCTTAGGACTTACTAAGGGGAAAAAAATCAATTAAAATGGCAGGACTACAGATAAATTATAGTCACCATTTTGATAAGCATAATAGATTGATTCTAAACCTCTCTACTAGTTTTTAACATTTGCTTTAATTTTGTCTTTATCTAATGAAGATCATTATTTGTATTATTTTTCTTAATGTTAATCATACCCTCATTTGTAGCATTTAGACTTCCAAGAATATAATGGTAGGTATTTGTTTCAAATTTTTTTAGTTACCCAAATATGAATTTACTTTTTTTTTTTTTTTTTTTTTGAGGCGGAGTCTTGCTCTGTCTCCTAGGCTGGAGTGCAGTGGCGCAATCTCGGCTTACTGCACGCTCCGCCCGCCGGGTTCACGCATTCCCCTGCCTCAGCCTCCTAAGTAGCTGAGTCTACAGGCGCTCACCACCATGCCCAGCTGATTTTTTGTTTTTTTTTTTTAGTAGAGACGGGGTTTCACCATGTTGACCAAGATGGTCTTGATTCCCTGACCTCGTGATCATTTGCCCGCCTCGGCCTCCCAAAGTGCTGGGATTACAGGCGTGAGCCACCGGACCCGGCCATGAATTAGCTTTTTACATTTGTGGACAACTTTTTTGTTTTAACAAAAACTATTGGCTGGGCGTGATGGCTTACGCCTGTTATACCAGCACTTTGGGAGACCAAGGCAGGCAAATCGCTTGAGCCCGGGAGTTCAAGACCAGCCTGGGCAACATGGTGAAAACTTGTCTGTACAAAAAATACAAAAATTAGCCAGGCTTGTGGCTGGTGCACACCTGTAGTCCCAGCTATTCCGGAAGCTAACCTCAGAGGGTTACTTGAGCCCTGGAGATAGGGGCTGCAGTGAGCCAAGATCACACCACTGCATTCCAGCCTGGGTGATAGAGTAAGACATTGTCTCCAAAAAAAAAAAAACTTTTTTGAAAAGAGAACTATTACTTTCCTTCAGTTTAACACTGAAGGTGAGATACCTATAATGGTATCTGCCTCATCTGATAGTCCTAGGAATAGTAATCATTTAAGGCATACATTTTTTAAAAAATGTAACTCCTTTGTTTCAGACCTCTTAAGTCATGAAAATGCAGCAACGCTGAATGATGTAAAGACGTTGGTCCAGCAGCTATACACCACACTGTGCATTGAGCAGCACCAGTTAAACAAGGAAAGGGAGCTTATTGAAAGACTAGAGGATCTCAAAGAGCAGCTGGCTCCCCTGGAAAAGGTAAAACTTCAAATCTCAGGTTTTTCACCTTACCTGTATTTTTTCCAGAGTATGTATGTTTCTGTTTTTTCTTGTAAGTTTTATGCAGTTGAGTCATGTCAATCAAATTAGTTCTTTAGTTTATGGGACTGAACCATAAAAAAGCTTAAGTCACAGCTAAGAAAGGGCTTAAAAAGGAATCATTTGGAGCCTTGATAATGGACTTAAGAGCTTTCAGTTCTGAATGTACCGCCCTTAACCAGATTTACCACCTTTAAAATTAAGATCAGAATAATTGCTGATCAGGAAAGGCTCTTGAGTATAGTGGATAATGATTTTAGCCAAGTTAAGAAGGAATATTATAGTTGGCCCTCTGTTATCTGTAGGTTCTACATTCGCAGATTTAACCAACCTCGTATAGAAGATATTTGGTGGGGGGTGGGGGGACAATAAAGCAGAACAAGGCTGGGCGTGGTGGCTCACACCTGTAATCCCAACGCTTTGGGAGGCCAAGGCAGGCCGATCACCTGAGGTCAGGAGTTTGAGACCAGCCTGCCCAACATGGCAAAACCCCGTCTTACTAAAAATATAAAAATTAGCCCGGCGTCGTGGCATCATGTGCCTATAGTCCCAGCTACTCAGGAGGCTGAGGCACGAGAATCACTTGAACCCAGGAGGCGGAGGTTGCAGGGAGCCAAAACTGCACTACTGCACTCCAGCCTGGACAACAGAGCAAGACTCTGTCTCAAAAACAAACAAAACAACAACAACAAAAAAAAATACAAATTTAAAAAATCAATACAATAACTACATAGCATTTACATTGTATTATAAGTAACTAGAGATGATTTAAAGCATATGGGAATATATGTATAGGTTATATGCAGATACCATCCCATTTTATATAAGGGACTTTAACATTTATGTATTTTGATATCTTGGTTTGGGGGGTATCCTGGAACCAATTCACCACAGATACCTAGGGACAACTGTATATAGACTATTATGCAACTATTAAAGGGACTATATAGATTTAATTTGCCATAGAAACCAAATTATAAAATAGTGTGCATACTATGATCCAGTTTTTACATGTGTTATATATATACCTATACGCATTTATATATATACATACACAGAGAAAGAAATCAGAAGGAATACATTCCAAAATGCTAGTACAGTAGTCGGGTTATGACTGATTTTTCTTTACACGTTTCTGAATGTTTACAATGAATATATGTTACCTTTATTTTTTCTATGGTATTTCAATTTTAAGAAATCAGATTGTAAGGAGAAAGGAGGGGAACAAATACTCTTAGTAGTTTGCATTTTCTGATTCCTGAAAAATAATTTTCATCGTTTATAGAATATTTACTATGTTTCATGAATTGTGCTAGTATTTTACCTATATTTTCTTATTTAGTCTTCGGAACAACTCTTTAATGAAGTTAATGGTGATTTGCAGATCAAGGCTCTGAATTGAGCTGCTTTAAATCCAGAGTCCGTGTTCTGCCCCTAGTATATCACTGGAGTTAAAACTGAGAATAGATTAAATCGTGTATGCAACAGTGAAAGAATATAGCTATGTGTGCATTTCCCTCTTTCAGAGAGGATAATCTTGTGATTGGATGAAGACCTGTTGAAACTGAGTTATTCATGCCCGTATTTTCACCCACTTCTAGGGTGAAACATAAAATACAAATGCCCTGAATAGTAGTTATACTTATATGTATATATATATTTTTCAAGGCGGTTTCATTCTGTCACCCAGGCTGTAGTGCAGTGGTATGATCTTGACTCACTGCATCCTCCAGTTCCTGGGCTCAAGCGATTCACCCACCTCAGCCTCCCGATAGCTGGGACTACAGGGATGTGCCACCATGCCCTGCTGATTTTTGTATTTTTTGTAGAGATGGAATTTCGCCATCTCTACAAGATTGCCCAGGCTCATCTTGAACTCCTGGGCTCAAGCAGGCCGCCCACCTTGACCTACCAAAATGCTGGGATTACAGATGTGAGCCACTGCACCTGGCCTAAGATATTTTATTCAGTGAAAACTGCAGATACTATTTAGGAAGACAAGCTATATTTACTAGTACTGAGACTTGTGTCTTGATTATGAGCCCTGTTTCTTTAGTGAACATAGAACAGTTTAAACCTTTTTAAATTGGTTTTATGTCAAAATGCCTTACGATTATGTGTGCCCAATAGGTACGAATTGAGATTAGCAGAAAAGCTGAGAAGAGGACCACTTTGGTGCTATGGGGTGGCCTTGCCTACATGGCCACACAGTTTGGCATTTTGGCCCGGCTTACCTGGTGGGAATATTCCTGGGACATCATGGAGCCAGTAACATACTTCATCACTTATGGAAGTGCCATGGCAATGTATGCATATTTTGTAATGACACGCCAGGTAAGAATTCCTCTTCAAGTAACTTTTTATGAGATAGTAATAAAGTTTTAATTGTCAAAAGAGTTTTCTCTTTTTTCTCATTTTCTAAGGCCAGTTTTCTTTAAGTACTCATCCTTTACACGCACACACACACACGTGTGCCACTTGTGTATTAGGCAATATTCCAAGCAAATGCTGTAGATAGAGAGGTAGATAAAAGACATGGATGACAGTTGCGTCTCATATTTAATATGGCTGCTGTTGGACATATGCATTTTCTTTCTGTTGTTAGATCAGTGGTCACAACCTATTTGTGTTTGGGAAAATGACAGCACAAGAATATTGTTTAACCTTTCTTGGCCTTCCGAATGTGTCTAATAGAGAAGAAAGTAAACTGTTTTATGTCCTACAATTGCTTGCTCAGACTTTTTTAGCACCTAGTGGCATGTCTGGCTCATACTAGTCACTGTGAACAGAACTGAACAGTCACATCATTCTTATCTGATCACAGCTCTGGGCATGGCTTGCATCTGTGACATTTCTTTCTCTCTCTCTCTCTCTCTCTGTGGTGTGTGTGTGTGTGTGTGTGTGTGTGTATCTTTAGCGCTTGCTCTCTTGTGCTCTCTCTCTCTTCTCTCTCATTTACACACACTTTTAATGGCTTCTCTTTATCTACTGATTTAAGTCCAAACTCCTTAGCCTGGGTATTCATAACAGGTTGCTATCTGTCCTTTTCAGATGTCTCTCAACTCCTCTGTGTATGTTCTAAACAAGCCAAATTCTATTCTGTATTCCCCACAGTGACCTGAGTTTTCCACCCTTTTGTTCCTTACTTCACATCATTCTTTCAACTGGGAAAGTTCTCCCTGTTGATCTCTACCTGTCATCTTTCAAGGTTTACTTAAATGTTTATCTTTCATGAGCCTTTGACCAATTCCTTGTAGCTAACTTGGATCTCTCCCTCTTCTAAATTCCTATAACATATTGTGCCTCTCATTTTACTCATCCCATGTGCTCCCTTTTATTGTAATTATTATATGCTCTCTTTTTCTCTGTATTAGACTGTAGTATCTTTTTTTTTTTTTTTGGAGACGGAGTCTGTCACCCAGGCTGGAGCACAGTGGCGCGATCTCTGCTCACTGCAAGCTCCGCTGCCTCCTGGGTTCACACCATTCTCCTGCCTCAGCCTCCCGAGAAGCTGGGACTACAGGCGCCTGCCACCACGCTCAGCTAATTTTTTTGCATTTTTAGTAGAGACGGGGTTTCACCGTGTTCAGCAGGATGGTCTCGATCTCCTGACCTCGTGACCTGCCCGCCTCGGCCTCCCAAAGTGCTGGGATTATAGGCGTGAGCCATCACGCCCAGCCTAGACCGTAATATCTTTTGAGGCTAAGCATTTGGTTTTATTCAGTTTTTATTTCTAAGATCTTATTTCTAAAACTTAAGTCTTTAAGTCTAAAAGACTTAAGTCTAAGTCTTTTAGATAAAAGGCACATGTTACACAGTGATTTATGTCTACATTCCCTTAGGCACTGTGTAACATGTGCCTTACATCTAAAATACTAAATGAACTGAACATGTCAAATAAATGACACAGTGCTTTGGGAGGCCAAGGCAGGAGGATCACTTGAAGCTAGGAGTTTGAGACCAGCATGAGCAACATAGCAAGACCCTGTCTCTACCAAAAAACAATTTTTTTAATTAGCCAGGTGTGGTGGCATATGCCTATAGTCCTAGCTACTTGGGAGGCTGAGGCAGGAGGATCACTTGAGGCCAGGAGTTTGAGGTTACAGTGAGCTGTGATCATGCCCCTGTACTCCAGTGACAGTGCAAGACCCTGTGTCATAAGTAAATAGATAAGTAACAGCCATGTTTTCAGCCAAACACTAATTTTTTCCAATTATACCTTAAATCTAAAGATCACCCTTGATATATCTCTTGCTGATTAACTGGGTACAAAATGGTGGTATTTCCTTGTGGAGTTTGCACTTCCTTGATTACTGAAGAGGTGAAGCATTCTTTCCACTGTGAGATACTCATACCTTTTGCTTGGTCATTACTATTAAGTACCTTTTGCTAAGCCTAATTATGTGTCAAGCATTTTACATCTAGTAACATGAGTACCTATATTCATATATTTAACCTCAACCCTGTAAGTATTTATATATCCCCATTCCATAGATGAGGAAACTGAGTCTCCAAGAGGATAAGTAATCTGCCCAAACATTATATCTAGTTCACTGTAGGACAAGGAATTGAACCCAGATTTGTGTGACTCTGTAGGCTGCTTACTTTCTACTCAATTATACTGCCTTCCCTTGAGTTCATTTATGAGGAGTAACTTTTGAAAATTATAATTAGAATAGAAATAAAAATATATTGGGGAAATAATTACTGCTTACAAAAAGCTGTTTTGTAAATGTTTTCTGTATTAGACTTGAATACAGTGTTACCACTTTCTCCCTTCTCATGCTGCTGTAGAATCTTTAATGCCTTACCTGTCCTACTAGTTAAATGCTCCATTCTCTGATTCCCAAAATAGTCTTGCTGCCCCCAAGTGACAAGTTGCAAAATAGCAGTAGTAAACAATTTAGTCACTATTCACTTATGAATAGGAAAACAGTGACCAAATAAAATGTAGTTTTCACATTAAATATTTTTACTAACATATCCATCTGAAACCCCGAAGCAAATGCCTGTTCGGTGGCATTTAAACTCTTCTAAACTGCTGTTACTGTGAGTTGCTGTACTTGTTAGCAATCTAAATATATGCCAATAATATGTTAAGTTCCAAAGAATCTTTCTAAGATGGCAAGCTCCTTGAAAGCATAAAATCAAATGGAATATTGAGTGTTGCTGATTAATATTTCAGTAGAATCTGAGCACTGATTTCTACTATGTAGAAAAGGAGCTGGGCAGTAAGACTTGCCTGTGGGAGCTGTGTCATTGTGCACATGGACCAGCCGTCCCACCATCTGGCCCATGCCTTTTCAATGAAGGGGATGATGTTGCCTCATGGGAGTGAGCATTGATTCTTGGGGAGTAAAAACATTTTACATATTATAATGCATAAACAGATAAACAGTATATTAAACCTCCTTTGGGAAGTAGGAGTAATCAGGAAAAAATGCCTTAAAAGGCTACTTAGGGGGGCAATAATGAAAAAAGTGTTGATAAATAGTGACCTAGCCTTTAATACCCTTTACCTCCTCAATTCCAATAACCGTCATTTATATTGTACTCCAGCAAACCACTTCAATGGCTGTTCAGGGCCTTCTTTCCTAGAACTGTCCCACTTATAATATAAATTAGTATGTTAATTTCTGATAATTTATTTTCTTTCTAGACCTTTTATTCACTCACTCATTCCTTTGACCTCATCCAGACCTTTAAGCTACTGGCATCTTTCTCTTAACTTTTTACTATCACCTTCCTCCTGTATCACTTCCTTTTCTGTCCAATTTAAACTGTGTTGTCATTCTCTTGTTAGTATCCTACCATCCCTGCCCTTTTGTCTTTCTACAGTATGTACTCTATAAACTCCTAATATCGGATTAATCTAGCCCTTTATCCTATCTCTGTCTAGGCTATTAAATATTGCTAGAGAAAAATCATGTCATAGTGTAGAATGGGCCACTGCTTGTGTTTCTAATCACGTTTTCTTCCCTCATATCCCCATAGTAGTTATTCTAAGACTTCACATCAAGATCCCCATCCCACCCTTAACCTTGCCTCCTACTTCTCCTAGAAAATTGAAATTAACAGATAGAAGCTTTCTAATTCTTAAGACTGTAAATGCAACTATATCTGTACCGAATTTTACACTATTTCCATCAAATTCCAAGAAAAGGTGGCATTTTCCTATTTAGGGCTAGCCCCTCCACATGTTCTTAGTCCCGTTCCTTCCTCCTAGTATCTTATTCCAGTTTATTTTTTGTGTTCCCTGTGTTTTCAACCTCTCCTTCTCTGACTTTCTTTCCTAATGAAATTATCTGCATCTTTTCTCACTTACTATCAAATCACTTTTTTTTTTTTTTTGAGACAGGGTTTTACTCTGTCTCTTAGGCTTGAATGCAGTGGCATAATCACAGCTCACTGAAGCATCTACCTCCCAGACCCGAGCAATTCTCCCACCTCAGCCTCATGAGTACCTGAGACTGTAGGCACGTGTCACCTTCCCCAGCTAATTTTTAAAAATTTTTTGTAGACAGGGTTTCCCTGCGTTGCCCAGTCTGGTCTCGAACTCCTGAACTCAGGTGATCCTCCACCTCAGTCTCTCAAAATGCTAGGATTACAGGCATGAGCCACTGCACCCAGACCAAATCACAGAAATTTTAGAATAGAGTCTAGAACATAGTTGCTCAGTAAATGCTTGTTGCCCAAAAGAGGAAGCACAGAATAGATTTGAATAAACTTAGTGTGTATATTTACATCCTAAGGGAACATAGGTGAATAGCCTAGTAACAGCATGTTAGATGAATGTAGAGGGCTTTCCCTCAAGTTCTTAATCCACTAATTATCCTTTCAGTCAATTCAGACCTCGATTTTATTCATTTTAAAAAGGTTTCCACAAACCCTTTAGCTATCAGTCTTCCAATATCTATTATCTGTCATCATCAATAATTAAATATTTACTCTGTTTCTAGTTGTAGCATACTAGGCAATCAACCAGTCCTCCCATAAGAAAAGTTAGAATTGTTAGACAAAACAATACACATCTGCTTGAAGATACTAGAGAACTAACAAAATAGCAAAAATTACTAGGTAAGGGTCTAAATAAGAGGAGTCCCAGGAAAATGAGACTAGTATTTAGGTGTGCTTTTTCCTCTGGGAATTTATGCTAATTGAGGAGGGTATAGTGGAGAGGCCAAGAAGCTGAGCCACACTTGTTAGCCTAGAGGAACCACAGCCTTAGAGATTGGTGTCTGATGATCACTAGAGTAGGTGAAACAGAAACCATCTTGCTTTGGTTTGGAACCTGTAAAGGCTACCATTGTAGAATAAGGATGAACCTGTTATAGGCTCTCTCAAGTACTGTAGCTCATCTTTCATTCATCTCAATCCTGTAAATTAGATTGAGGTAGTCTTGGAATACTGGTAATCCCCGAGTGCTGATGCTTACAGGCTTAATGCAGAAGCAAATATAAATCATCCCTGGGAGGAGATAACATTATTCTAACCCTTAAATTATTTCTACAAATAATTTTGCTTTTTTATTTTTTTATTTTTATTTTATTTTATTTTTTAAGACAGGGTCCCACTCTGTTGCCCGGGTTGGAGTGCAGTGGCACAATCATGACTCACTGCAGCCTCAAACTCCCAGGCTCAAGCAGCCCTCCCTCTTAGCTTCCTGAGTAGCTGGGACTACAAGCACGTGCCACCATGCCCAGCTAGGTTTTTTTTGGCATTTTTTGGAGAGCTGTAGTTTCTCCGTGTCACTCTGACTGGTCTCAAACTCCTGGGCTTAAGTGATCTGCCTGCCTCGGCCTCCCAAAGTGCTGGATTACAGGTGTGAGCCACCATGTCTGGCCAGTTTTGCAAACATTAAATTAGACCTACAATAAAAATAAGCAGATACACAAATACCTACAGAAACAATAGACATTACAGACACAAGGACTCCAGATATTGGTATTATCAGACATAGCCTTTAAAATAAATATACTTACTATATTCAGGGAGATAAACAACAAGGTTGAGAATATTGGCAGATAACTTGATTTTTTTTTAAAGAACCCATTGAAAAATTTTAGAAATGAAATATAATGGATGAGTTTAATAGTAAATTAGACGTGACCTTGAGTGAGGCACAAGAAGCTATTCAAAATGAAGTGTGCAGATACAGAAAGATGTAAAATATAGGAAAGGGTAAGAGACACAGGACACAGTGGAAAGGCCTAATATATATTTAATTTTATTGGAGTCTCGGAGAAGAGAGAGAGGATGGGAAGAAACAATAAATAAAGAGTTAATGGCTGAGAATTTTCCAAAATGATGAAAGACATCCATTTACAGATTTAAGAATTCCAACCAGTATCAACCAATATAAAAACCGGGCGCAGTGGCTCATGCCTGTAATCCCAGCACTTTGGGAGCCCGAGGTGGGCAGATCACTTGAAGCCAGGGGTTTGAGACCAGCCTGGCCAACATGGTGAAACCCCTTCTCTACTAAAAATACAAAAATGAGCTGGGCATGTTGGCGCACATCTGTAATCCCAACTACTCAGGAGGCTGAGGCATGAGGATCACTTGAACCTGAGAGACAGAGGTTGCAGTGAACTGAGATCACACCACTGCACTCCAGCCTGGGTGATAGAGCGAGACTATGTATCAAAAAAATAAAATAAAAATAAAAAAGGAAATTTCCATTGAAACATATTGGTAGTAAAACTTCAAAAGCCAAAGCCAAATGGAAAAATCTTAAAAGCAGCCAAAGAGAGAAAAAGTTTGCCTTCAAAGGAGTCCCTGTTAGACTGAATGCTGACTTCTCAATAGCAGCAGTGAAAGCCAATGGGATAGTATCTCCAATTTTTAGAAAGAAAATAACTGTCATCTTAGAATTCTATACTCAGCAAAAAATATCTTTCCAAAATAAAGACATTTTCAGACAAACAGAGAATTTGTCACCATCAGATCTGCACTGAAGGAGATACTAACAGATGTTCTTTGGGCAGAAGAAAGATTATCACACATGAAAAGTCAGAAAAGCAGAAAGGAATAAAGAGCAACAAAAATGGTAAACCTGTGAGTGATGAGTCTAAACAAATATTAAATATATAAAACAATTATAATAAACTCTTAAGGAATTTAAGATATAGAGAGAATTAAAATATGCAACAACAGGCCGGTCTCATGCCTATAATCCCAGCACTTTGGGAGGCTGAGGCAGGCAGATCATTTGAGGTCAGGAGTTTGAGACCAGCCTGGCCAACATGGCAAAACCTCGTCTTTACTAAAAATACAAAAAAATCAGCTGGGCATGGTGGCGCACACCTGTAACTCTAACTACTGGGGAGACTGAGGCATGAGAATTGCTTGAACCCAGGAGGTGGAGGTTGCAGTGAGCCGGGATCGCGCCACTGCACTCCAGCCTGGGTGACAGAGTGAGACTCTGTCTCAAAAATAAATAAATTAATTAATTAATTAATTAAATGTGCAACAACAATGGCATATATGTCTGGAGCAGGTAAATAGACTTAAAATGTTCTAATATTCCTTCATTGTCTGGGAATAAGGTAGAAGTACCACTCCTATTCACCTTTGAAGAGGAGGCCCTAGCCAGTGCAGAAGGCAAGAACAGAATATGGAAGATAAAAGGATTGGAAAGAAAGAAAACTGACACTTAGAGATTTTGTACATGAAAAAATACAGAAGAAATGTACAGATAATTGGTTAGGATCCGTGAGTGAGTTTCATAAGGTTATTGGATACAAGGTCAGTGTATGTAAATCAATTGCATATCTATATGCTAGCAACAAATGGTTAGAAAATGAAAATAATTTAAAGCTGCACCTTAAAACTACTTTTAAAAATACATAGACCACATGTAGAAGGCAAAGAAGGGGGGAAAACCCTAGAAATATATTGTATAAAAAATGTATAAGACTCTATCCAAACATGTCAGTTCTACCCAACTGATCCATTAGATTCAGTGCAATCCCAGTCAGTCAAAAACCCAACAGATTTGGGGATTGGGGAAGAGATTTGAATAGACTGCTTCTAAAACTGATATGGAAATGTAAAAGACTAAGAAAAGCCAATAAACTCTTGAAGAAAAACTGAGTAAGAGGATTTGCTCTATTAGATATGAAGACTACAGCTTTAGTTACAACACTTCAATGACAGTGGCACAAAGATAGACCTATAGAATAGAAGAGTATAGAAACAGACCCAGTGTAAATGAACTTTCTATTTTAAAAAGTTCTGGCCGGGCGCGGTGGCTCAAGCCTGTAATCCCAGCACTTTGGGAGGCCGAGACGGGCGGATCACAAGGTCAGGACATCGAGACCATCCTGGCGAACACGGTGAAACCCCGTCTCTACTAAAAAAATACAAAAAACTAGCCGGGCGAGGTGGCAGGCGCCTGTAGTCCCAGCTACTCGGGAGGCTGAGGCAGGAGAATGGCATAAACCCGGGAGGCGGAGCTTGCAGTGAGCTGAGATCCGGCCACTGCACTCCAGCCTGGGCGACAGAGCGAGACTCAAAAAAAAAAAAAAAAAGTGATGGGTCATGCCTGTAATCCCAGCGCTTTGGGAGGCCAAGGTGGGAGAATCAATCACTTGAGGCCAGGGGTTCACGACCAGCATGGACAACATAGTGAGACCCTATTGCTAAAAGAATTTTTTTAATTAGTTGAGTGTGGTGGTGTGCACCTGTAGGTACCAGCTACTCAGGAGGCCAAGGTGAGAGGATTGCTTGAGCCCAGGAGTTTGAGGTTGCAGTGAGCTATGATTGCACCACTGTACTCCAGCCTTGGTGGCAGAGTGAGACTCAAAAATAAATAAACAAAAAAGATGGCCCTACAAAGAAAGGAGGGTCTTCTTCAATAAATGGTGCTAGGATAATTGAATGCCTATATTAAAAAATGAAATAACCCCATTTTATACTATAAACAAGAATAAATTCCAGGTGAATTGTAGATCTAAATGTGATAGGTAATGTAATAAAACTCCTATAAGAGAATATCTTAATGACTATAGAGAATGATTTCTTACACAGAATGAAAAGCACTAACCATACAGGATAAGAATGATAAAGTAAGCCAGGCACTGTGGTGTGTACCTGCAATCCCACCTACTTGGGAGGCTGAGATGGGAGGATCACTTGAACCCAGGAGTTTGAGGCCAGCCAACAAAGCAAAATCCCATATCACAAAAGAGAAAGAATGACAAATTAGACTACATTAAATTATTGTCTGTTTATTAAAGAACACCATGAAGAAGGTAAACAGGCTAGAAGGAGATACTTGCAGTATGTATAACCTACAAAGGATCTATATCCAGAATATAAAAACAAATTCTACAAATGAGTAAGAAGGTGACAGAATCCACTAGAAAAAATGGCAAGAGATCTGGACAGGCATTTCTAATAAAGGATATGCAAATGGCCAATAATAGATTAAATGAAAAGACCTCAGCCTCTTAGGGATCAGGAAAATGCTGTGTATCTCCAAGAGAAATGAAAACATACATCCACACAAAAACTTGTACACAAGTGTTCACAGCAGGATTGTACATAATAGCCCCAATATGGAAACAATCCATATGCTATCAGCTGAGGAATGGATAAATAAAATGTGGCATAACTATTAATGTTATTAATAGTTGGAATGTTATTTGGCAATAAAAATAAATGAAATACTGATACATGCCACAAATGGATGAACCTTGAAAATGTTATGCTAAGTGAAAGAAGCCAGACACAAAAGGCCACGTATTGTATGATTCCACTTATATGAAATATCTAGAATAGACAAATTATAGAGGCAGAAGATAGATTAGTAGCTGCCTAGAACTGGGAGTTTGGGGGAAGAGGAGAATTGACTATCACAGGGTATGGAGTTCTTTTTTGGGGTGATGAAAATGTTCTAAAATTGTAGCAATGATTGTACAACTCTGTGACTATATATAAACCATTCAGCATTATACTTTAATTGGGTAAATTGTATGGTATGTGAGTTATATCTCATTAAAGCTTTTTTTAAATGAGATAGTATTGCATACACAGCAGAATGGCCAACATCTTTTAAACCGGCAATATCAAGTATTGGCAAGGATGTGGAATGATGGTACCTCTCATAATCCTGCTGGTAGGAATATAATTGGTACAACCATTTTGGAAACTGTTTAACATCACTTCTGACATTTGAACACATGCATACCCTGTGATCTAAGATTTTCCACTCCTAGGTATATGTCCAGCGGAAGAGATAAATCCAGAAATGCTTTTGGCAGCATTATTAGTAAGAACCGAAACAACCCAAAAGCTTATCAATAGTAGAATGGTTAAATAAACTACGATGAAGTCATACAATATAATATAATGGAAATGAATAGACTGCAGCTACACACAAAAGGTGAATTTCACAAACATAATGTTGAGTGCAAGTAGCCATATAAATATATACTGTGTGACTCCATCTTCATAAAATTCATAAAACAGGTAACACTAAGTTGTGGAACTTAGGAATGCATGCTTAAGGAGGTAAGTTATAAAGAAAGCCAGAAAACAATTACCATAAAAGTCAAGAGACTGATTACTTTGGGGGAAAGAGGTGTGAGTATTTGGAAAGGGGCAAGAGGGAGTTTCTGGATTGTTGGCAGTGGTCTATTTTTATAAAATCTGGTGATGAGTAACATGTTCATTGTGTGTTGATTCATTGTGATGTACATTTTGTGTGTACTGCTCTGTATGTTTCACAGTAGAAATGTTCAGGTAGTAATTAAATACTTAACAGTCAGCACACATGCATACATATGTATTGAATCTAAGCAGCAGTTAGTGAATATTTTGTGAAGATAGTACGCTAAGGACTGATAATTCCATTTCTTCATTTTTTTAGGAGTATGTTTATCCAGAAGCCAGAGACAGACAATACTTATTATTTTTCCATAAAGGAGCCAAAAAATCACGTTTTGACCTAGAGAAATACAATCAACTCAAGGATGCAATTGCTCAGGTATTACAAAAATTAAAATAAATCCCAGCCCCATCTTGCATGGTTATTATTATTATCCACAGCCACAGTTCTTCAAATGAGTAAACTGAAAGAATGTTCCAACCTTCTTCCTGTATAAATTATTCGTCAGTTGATTACAGTAACTATTTTAGGCATGGACATTTCTCTAGAAAGTTTTATAAAAAGCAAGTGAGAAGATGGTGTGTCCGCTCCATCCTGTTAACACCAGCACATTGACATTTTTAGGCCTACTTTTACTTTTTTTTTTTTTTTCATTTTATTTCTTTGTAGTTGTCTGTTTCTACTTTTCCCTCTGCTTTTTGATTATTTCTATAATAATTGATCTAAGATTTTTCACATAAATGTGTGGTAGCAGTGGGGAAAAGTAAAACCCAGGTAAGAGGGAAAGACTGCTAGAAATCTTTGCCAGGGACAGGTTAGAGGCTATTAAACTAGAAGATACTTGGAAAAGATTGATATATTTTATTTTTCATAAAAGCTACCTCTTTCACATTTCTGGATGTGCCTTCCTCACTCTGTTATCTTTGATTTTGGTAAATAAACCCTTATTCTTTTTCTCTGTAGTCTTTGTGACTTTAGAGATTTTTCAGCCATCTCTAGAAGCTTTTCCATCCTCTTTATGGTTAGTTGCCCTTCTCTGCCTTTCCTGTCTCTTCTTGATGATGGGGTTGTGCTTTGAATAGGCTTAATCCATCTTCCTGCTTTGGCCTAAGTGGAGTTCTGTCTTCCTTTGCTATGTACGGTGGTTCTAAACTGGAGGGAATACATCAGAATCATCCCTGGATCTGTTAAAAGTACAGATGCTTCAGTCTCACTCTGGGCTTGCTCGTTAGTCCAACTCCTCTGGGGTGAAGTCCAAGCATGTGTGAGTTTTGAAAATTCTATGGTTGACTCCACACGCTGTTTTCAAATCAATTGGCTAAGTAAAAACTTAAACAGATACTGGATAAATAGCTAAAATCTTGAGTAGCATGAAGTCCTGGCTCTTAGCCCTTGTGAAAGGGCTTCTCACTGGAGAAACACCATCAAGATGCATGTGTCAGATGCTCTTTACATTCTTAGCCTCTGAGTCCTACCCTGTTGATAGCACTGCTTTTTCTGGAGGCTTTGTTGAGGGCTGAAACTGCCAAGGAAGGCTTCCATTTTGTATTCACCCTTTGTTGTCCTATGTCGTGAGTTAAAATGCTTTTTCAAGGCACTCTTATTTTGAGAGTTATTGAGATGATCTCTGACTCATAGTAATGGAGAAGTTTCCTTTTCTCGGTAGAGAGTAATTTCATTGAAAGCTTCACTAGCCAGTTTTTCTCACCTTTTGTTTCTATTTTAGGCAGAAATGGACCTTAAGAGACTGAGAGACCCATTACAAGTACATCTGCCTCTCCGACAAATTGGTGAAAAAGATTGATCTGCAAAGAGCCTCTGAATCCTGGCAGAAGGAACACCTGTTTGCCTTTTTAATTAAAGCATTGCAGGTGGAAGCTGGGAGTGATGGGGGGGGTAGAGCGTTTTTACCTTTAATTATAAAACAAAAACAGAAAGGATCTGAGGGAAGAAGGGAATGTTAAAACCTGAGGATCAGGCATTGTGGACTATAAGCTCAAAGGGCTTAGTGAATATTGTCTTAACCAAGTATCTCAGTTTCTGGATGAAAATGATGCAGTTATATAGTTGAGAGATTCATAAAGAGAAAATGATGCTGGAGGTGTTTGTTTCTTGCATCTTTGCAGAGTCAGCAAAACAGTAACACACCAGCACCCCACTCTGCTCTATTTGTTTTTAATTTAACTGTCCCTATTTTTGATATAGGAGTAAATAAATATACCAGAAAAGCAAATTCTCATGATATGCTAAAATATTATTAGCATTTGTTTTAAATTGGACCCAGTCTCTGCAGAGTTACCAGGAATCTCTCCTTCCTGCATCCCTTTACTGACCACCTACCTGTACCTCTTAGCTACACTCATTTTTTCCATTTGATAATTGGAACCAACTTACAACTGTTTTAATAATTGACACTTTAGATTATCTCTTAATACCTTCTTAAATGTCTATATATCCCAGTGCTCTGGATCAGTGTCTAAAAATCATTGGCAACACTGCATGAGGTTGTTGATTTTGTTTTGTTTTGTTTTTTTTTATTAGTTAGTCTTTCACAGGAGGAAAAATTGCCCTCCTTTATATACTTATCTATTGATAATCCCCTCTCCCTCCACAACACAAATCAGAGGGAAGGGGGACATTCAGCTGTACTACCAAATCAGGAAGATGTAAGGTTTACAAATTGGCTAAAAATCATGGCTCTGTAGCCATTTCAACCAGAATAATTTTATTGCTAATCTGCTTGTGTGACAGCATTCCAGGCCAGCCAGATGGCACTGCCTTGTCTGGAGGCTTTGTTCATCTCGAAGGACACACAATTCCACACTGTTTGTGAGCCCTCACACCTCCACAACTTCAGTTGTTGTAAATCAAGTGTGTGAATCTCAAAGGGTGCCATTTATCTTTATATAGGAATACATTTCTAGGGCTTCCTTCAGCCCACTCTCTTCACCCTATTTTTTCTTATCTTAAATTGAGAGAAAGAGAATTAATCTTATACTTTGTCAAAACATTTTCTACCATATTTCCAGATGACGTCTGCGCTTGAAGAGTCAAAGGAATCTGTGTCTAATATCCTGTTTTTAACTGCTGTAGGGGCAGGATGGAAAGGATGATGGGGGCTGCCACACCACTGATTGGCCTTTTCTTTCACGTGATTCATCCTTCCTCATTGTGGCAAGGAGTTTCTTTCTCTTTTTCTTCCTCCTTTGGGATCATTGTGTATGAAAAGAAAAACTTTAAATGACAAATCCAGACTCCAGGTGCCTTGCAAAGGTTGAAGGCCAGCCAGGATTGCTGCTGCTGCTACTCCTGCCACCACCCCTTTCATTGGCATGATGGAATGAAAGGATGCATGTCTCCACTTCCTGACCCTCCGCCCACTTCCTTCTCCCTCCACCACCCCCAGTCATCAGCTCCTTCCCTCATTTATTTTTGTTAAGTTGTGTGAATTATTTTTAAACCATTTATCCTGTTTGTGCATAGGGTTTTTAAGAAGAAACAGCACAGTGCAATGAGCAAATATTTTCAGGGTGTGTGGGAGGCAAGGGAGGGAGGACATGGAGGAAAGTTCTTTAAACAAATAGCAAACTATTGAACATGTGTAAAATCCTGTATCATTTATGAAATATGTATAAAAAGCAATGTACCTTCTGGAACAATAAATACTTATTCAATTTTTGAACAATAGCATCTCATTCTTTAAAACAATACCAGAAAAACTACATTTCCTGTGATTCTAGGTAGTAAGTTTTTACTTCTAAAATTCATTTTTATAAAAATATCATTATCAAATTAAGCTCTCTTCCTTAAGCCCATATTTCAAAAATAGGCGTTTCACTAATTCTTCCTGAACCTAAGATAGTATTTTCCTAATTTGCCAGAGCCACCAAGAGGTTGAGTGACCTCTACAATCATAAATAAAGTCAGCAGCAGCAGTCTCAGTGAGCCTGAATCCTCATCTCCTGATTGACAGGAAAAATGTCCATGGTATCAGATCACCTGGATTGCCCAGTGTGGGCTCCTGGACTCAAGAAAATTGTTCAAAGATGCACCAAAATTAAGTATTCATTATTTTCAGAGTTTGTATCAAATTTACAGTGGTAGCCAAACAGGAAATATCACATGCTGCCAAGGTCACCACAAGCATATTTAAAAACTTGTATTAAATATCTGGTTGCTGTAGTGCAATATGAGGTGCTGTTCAAACAGCCTCTGTAGCTGTGGTCCTGCCTTCTGGCAGCTTACAGCAGCCTAACACAGACAACCCTCACCCACATGTAAGGTGTAAGAATTTAAGGTTTGACAGAGCAGGAGCATCGCCATCTTGGACAAGCACCGCCATTTTAAGTTCCCTTTGATTAAAAACCGCCTCAATCCAGCCCAGAATCATCAGCCTAATGGCTAATGTCAGCATGACCATAAACCACAAATGACACCTGAGACAAGAAACATTCCAACCCTGAGATAAAGCCCCCTCTGACCAGAAACATCCCAGCCCAGAGATAACCTCTCCTCCTCCGAACAGACATTCCAACCCTGCAATAAAATTCTCCTCCACCCAGAAATACTCCGAGCCTGCAAGGCTCTCCCTCACTAAACCCTTAAGAACCCATAGTCTGTAAGAGAATGCTCCTGATCGAAATCAGCCAGAATATTCTCCAAAATAAACCTGTCTTTGACTATGGAGCCACTTTTTGTTTCTTTCTTCAACTCTTAAAAGGTTGAAAATATTAAGTCGTTTTTTGCATTCAATAAACAGTATCTACATACTTCACACATTCTGTTAAGCTTTGCAGGGTTGTTTTTGTTTTGGTTAGGTTTTTTAAGGAAAATAAAAACATGATCCCTGCCTTTAAGGAGCTTACAATTTGAAGTTTAAAGCAGGAGTAGCCAATCTTTTGGCTTCCCTGAGCCATACTGGAAGAAGAATTGTCTTAGGCCACACATAAAATACACCAACACTAATGATAACTGATGAGCTAAAACAAAACGCAAAAAAACCTCAATGTTTTAAGAAAGTTTACGAATTTGTGTTGGGCTGCATGCGGCCTGCGAACCATGGGTAGGACAAGCTTAAAGTATAGTGAACCTAACAACAACAAAGGAAACCTGATTTAAAAATGATCAAAGGAGTTGAACAGTTCTCCAAAAAGGTATACAAATGGCCAATAAACACGAAAAGATGCTCAACATCACTAATAATTAAGGAAAGGTAAAACTACCATGAAATGCCACGTCACACCCAGTAGAATGGCTATTAGAAAAAGCAGAAAATAAAACGTTGGTGAGGAAGTAGAGAAATTGGAACCCTTGGCACTGCTAGTGGGAATGTAAAATGGTTTATCTCCTGTGGAAAACAGTATGGTGACTCCTCAGAAAGTGAAACAATTACCATATGATCCAGCAATTCCATTTCTGGGCATATGTCCAGAAGAAAGTAGAGACAAACAGACGTGTACACACACGTTCGTAGCAGCATTATTCACAATAGCCAAAAGGTAGGAGCAACCCGAGTGTCCGCCAACAAATGAATGGATAAACAAAATATGGTGTATACACACAGCTGATTATTATTCAGCCATACAAGAATGGAATTTGGTCACATGCCGTAATGAGGATGAGCCTTGAAGACACATGCTAAATGAATCGAGCTAGTCACAAAAGGACAATTACTGTATGATTCCACTTATATGAGTAGTCAAATTCATAGAAATACAAAGTAAAATAGTGGCTGCCAGGGATGAGGGAGGGGAGAATGGGAAGTTATTGTTTAATGCATACAGAGTTTCAGTTTGGGAAGATGACAAAAAGTTCTGGAGGCGGGTGGTGGTGATGGTCGCCAAACAATGTGAATGTACCTAATGCCACTGAACTGTACACTTAAGTGGTTAAAATGATAGATTTTATGTATATTTTACCACAATGGAAATTAAAAAAGCATAGTGGATTAGAGGCAAATAATGATAGTGTCAAATCTATTACTGAGTGTAAGTAATGCAGTTTCGCTGAGGGAGCATAGACTTTAGAGGTGGAAAAAGTAAAAGGGTTCTCAGAACATGGTCCCCAGAGCAGCAGCATGTCATCTCCTGGAGTTGTTAGAAATGCAAGTTCTCCGGTCCCTCTTGCATCAGAAACTAGGAGTAGATCCAAGTGTTCAACAAACCCTCCTGGTGATTCTGATGAGAACCCTTGATCTAGCCTAACCATTGCTTTAAAGAGAAAGGAACGAAGGCACAGAGATGGCGTCTATGTCACAACTCCTCAGAGCGTCCTGTGGTCAAGTACCAGACGAAGTGACTGGAGGATTGCTGAGCATGGTGACTGGTGAGTAGAAACGATGTAACCAAGGGTCATGTTAACGCTAATGTGGTATCCTGCTTGTCAGGGTGCAGCGGTAAGCACGTGGTAGACGCTTTCAAAAACAAATACAAATAGGTTGACTTTTAAAATCTATCTGGAAAGATTTCACAGAAAAATAGGACTTCTTAGATTTTAGAGCTCGGTTTCACCGAAACACTTCAGAGTTTTAATTCAGTTTCATCACTGCCAACCTTTGTTGCTCTCCCAAATAAGTCCAAACTCCTTGTTTCCCACGGTGTACTTGTGATATTTCCTTAGGATAAATGTATAGGTCGTTTTTAATGAATCCTACTGAATATAAGATTACCTACTTTGCCTGTAAATCCCAGCACTTTGGGAGACCAAGGTGGGTGGATAGCTTGAGTTCAGGAGTTCAAGACCAGCCTGGGCAACATGACAAAACCCCATCTCTACTAAAAATACAAAAATTAGCCGGGCGTGGTGGTGCACACCTGTAGTCCCAGCTACTCGGGTGGCTGAGGCAGGAGAACACTTGAACCCCGAAGGCAGAGATGCAGTGAGCTGAGATCGTGCCATTGCACTCCACCCCAGGCGACAGAGTGAGACCCTGTCTCAAAAGAATACTTATTTGATAAATGTTTATATTTTATAAATGCATCATACACTGAGCAACCCCTCCTCTTTGAACTTCGGCTCCTGTGACTCCACCCTTGCATTTCCTTTCATAAATCTGTGATTACTTCTTGGTCTCCTTTACAGCGTTGTGTTCCTCTGCCCACATCTTTGATATCAGGCTTCCCCAAGGTTCCATCTTGGACCCCATTTTCCATGGGTGTGATCTCAACCCCTCCCCTATTTCAGTTACCATTTATATGTTGGTAGCTCTCAAATTGTTACTGTAGCTCAGATGCAGATCGTAGACTGATTTATCCTCTTCCTAACTGGTCTATTTCTAGCATTGCCTTCTGTACATTAAATTCTCTCAGTGTCACCAGAGTATTTTTGTTTTTAAATTCTAATGGCACATAATTAAGAAAAATTATAACATATGACCAAGCATCAACATTAAATATGGGGGAGGAGACAAGACACCACAAGAAAGCAATTCACCAAACCCAAAACTCGGAACATTCTGTAGGACAAATGGTGGGGTTTCGTCAACAAATGGAATAAAGAGGGGAAGACCATTATGGATTAAAATACATATATATATAATCCAAATATATGTATTTGAAACGGAGTCTCCCTCTGTTGCCCAGGCTGGAGTTCAATGGTACAATCGCGGCTCACTGCAACCTCCGCCTCCCAGGTTCAAGTGATTTTCCTGTCTCAGCCTCCCAAGTAGCTGGGATTATAGACGTGCACCATCACACTTGGCTAGTTTTGCATTTTTAGTAGAGATGGGGTTTCACCATGATGGCAGGGCTGGTCTCGAACTCCTGACCTCAGGTGATCCACCCGCCTTGGCCTCCCAAAGTGCTGGGATTACAGGCGTGAGCCACTGCACCCAGCCAATAAAAATAAATTTAAGTGACAACCAAAGTGTAATATATAAATCTTATTTGAATCCTGACTCAATCCAGGATTAAAAGAAATATTTGGAACTATTGGAGCAATTTAAATATGGTTTGGGTATGAGTTAAGGAATTACTACTAATTTTCATAGTTGTAATAAAAGCATCATGATTATGTAAAAAAAAAGACCATGTGTTAGAAATGCATACTGGTATGTAAAGGAAATGAGATTGACAAAATGTTAGTAATTATTATAGCTGGGTGTTCATTATTGTTCTTTATACTTTTATATATATATTTGAAATTTTTCATCATAAACAGTAAAAAATGAAAGGGCAGGTCAACTAAAAAGGAAAAAATAAAAATAAGGGGGAAAAAATCTTACCATCCTGGGAATTCTTGTTTACAGAACCAAAAGCTATCTGGTGAAAGTCCTTGACTCCAGCAATCAATCCTGGCAACAAGTCTGGGTTTATCTCATGCACACGTCCTCTGTTTCTCTGCAACACATATGAAGCCCTCAGATGGCTTCCTAGGCACAGGAAGTTGTGGGGGTTTGTTTTTTTTTTTGTTTAAAGCACTAATACTTAGCAACACTATCCTGCAATGAGACAGCAGGGTCATCCATTGCTGCCATCAAACCACAGCTTAATAAGTTAATGGTCAAATTGCCTGTGTCCCACTGATGTTAGTAATAAAGTAGCTAACTGCAATTTTAGATCAATGGAAACCCCTTGCTTGACCATAAACCCTGTGCTTCTGGAGACCATTTGTACTTTTGTCACTGTCAAAAACCAGTGATTGGCCGGGCTCGGTGGCTCACACCTCTAATCGCAGCACTTTGGGAGGCCAAGGCGGGTGGATCACGAGGTCAGGAGATTGAGACCATCCTGGCTAACATGGTGAAACCCCGTCTCTACTAAAAATACAAAAAAGTTAGCTGGGCATGGTGGCGGGCGCCTGTAGTCCCTGCTACTCAGGAGGCTGAGGCAGGAGAATGGCATGAACCTCGGAGGTGGAGCTTGCAGTGAGCCGAGATCAGGCCACTGCACTCCAGCCTGAGTGACAGAGCAAGACTCTGTCTCAAAAAATGTGCTATGAAGCACATTTTCTCTCCTTTGTCTAAACGTGAAACTTCAGTAAATTTTGACATTTTATTTTCCAGAGTGTTAATTTAATGAGTAGTTTCTAATTTTAAGCTCCTACCCCATCTTAATGTGAGAATTAGTGAAATAAATAACATAAAACCAATTTTAATTTTGGGAGTAAAGACAATAAAAACATGAGGTATTGCTGCTTGAATTGGTAAAAACACAATTTAAACCTTGTTTCTTTCAGAAGTTTTGAGGTCAAAGACCATAATAAAACAAACTTAGGAGCTCATTTCAAGAGAATACTGTCCTTGTCCCATACCTGTCCTTACTACTTTGTTTTGTGTGCTATTGTAAGCTCCTTGACCATCTGACCAAGACAGGTTCAATGATTTGGCTTCATCCATTCTCGTTTAGTGTGCAATGCTATGGCTGCAACATTGTGAAATCAATTCCTATAAGTCACAAAGCAAGAATTTGATGTGAGGGGATGTCCCTCATTTAGAATTCCCTTCTGGATAAGATATTGGAGGTTTCATTGCAAGGAATTCTTGAGAGAAAACAATAGGAGGATGAGGGATTGTGTTTTTTTTTTTTTTTTTTTTTTTCCTGAAGAAAACTATCAATAAAGGAACCATGTTGACAGTGTAAAGCAGTGCTTCTCTCTGGGGCCAAGGCCAGAGCTGTGGACACCTTGTCCCACTCATCCTCATCCTCTTCCTCTGATAAAGCCCCTACCAGTGCTGATAAAGTCTTTCTCGTGAGAGCCTAGAGGCCTTAAAAAGAAAAAAAAAAGTGCTTGAAAGAGAAGCGGACAAAGGAACACCAGTATTAAGAGGATTTTCCAGTGTTTCTGGCAGTTGGTCCAGAAGGATGCCTCCGTTCCTGCTTCTCACCTGCCTCTTCATCACAGGCACCTCCGTGTCACCCGTGGGTGAGTCTCACGTCAAGAACTTGGCACAATGCACTTTTTGTTGTGGCAATTTGCTATAATGTACAGATGATTAAGAACTAGATTCCAGTACCTTAAATGCTAGCTCTAGAATCTTGTAAGAAAAGTCCCTGATAATCCTTGAAAATAGATTTCCAGAGAATTTCTGTTACATGTTCCATTTAACCTCTTGCCTGGACATCCAAAATTTCCATGGATCTGCCATATTCCACAGCTTTCACTAGCTAAAGAGTTCCTGGAGTTTGTGTAAAAATAATTCTGTCTTCTTTGTGTTCTAGGCACTTTTACAGTTCCAACTTGAAGAGCCAAAAAAAAAAAAAAAAAAAAAACTAAAGTTGAGCATGGAATTTTTCTTTAATGAAGGCAAGGGACTGAAAGCTCTGTTGCCATGAGGGGCACAGATCTGGATAAACCAAACTCATTAGTCTTTATATCAGAATATACTTTTTGCACAATTCGAGTGAATCTTAAATTGTCTCCCTCCTCAGGGTTGGTGCAAAACTGGCCAATCAGACAAAGAAAAGTTTCATTTCCAGTTACTAACAGATTTCTCTCTTGCCTCTTTTTCTAGTAGAATATCAGTACTAACTGGAAGAGAGGGTGGGGGTGAGATGGAGAGAACCATCCTTCTTGACACTTTTGAGTAGTTCAGTATTTAATTGACCCTGGTCTATTTCTTCATGGTTGCTCTAGCACCTTAAAGGATACACATTAAACAAAAGCTTGTGGCCAGGCACGGTGGCTCACACCTGTAATCCCAGCACTTTGGGAGGCCAAGGCGGGCAGATCACCTGAGGTCAGGAGTTCGAGACCAGCCTGGCCAACGTGCTGAAACCCCATCTCTACTAAAAATACAGACACACACAAAATTAGATGGGCATGGTGTCGCATGCTTGTAATTCCAGCTACTTGGGAGGCTGAGGCGGGAGAACCACTTGAACTCAGGATGTGGAGGTTGCAGTGAGCCGAGATCGAACCACTGCACTTCAGCCTGGGCAACAGAGGGAGACTCTGTCTCAAAAAAATAAAAAATAAAAATGTATTTTAAAATATGGCGATTTGAGACCCTCAGGAGACCTGATACCTAAATGTAATGTGGGATCCTGGAACAGAAAGATATAGGTGGAAACTAAGGAAGTCTGCATAAGTGTGGACTTGAGTTAATAAGAAGGTATCAATAGTGGTTCATTAACGCGACAAAGGTACCATGCTAATGTATGGTAAGTGTACGGCTAAAGGTGACACGCCGTAACAAGGGAAACTGGGTGTGGGGCTTGTGGGATTTCTTTGTCTTATCATCTCCAAATTCAAAACTGTTCCAAAAAATATGCTTGAGCTACCTGTCATTAATCACCCCATATCTGCTACCAGTAACTAACCCAAGGTTCGCTCAGAAAGTTGTCCTCCCGAAAAATCTCCACTCCCCTTTCTTCCCACCCTTCTCCTTACCTATTCTCCCTCTAGTACCTCCTGTATTCCCCATTCTTTCCATATACCCTCGCCCTTCCCAGATCTTTTCCTCCGACCCCCAACTCCTCAAGGATGATATATGGCTCAATGCCAGAGGCGTGATAAAGGCGGAACTTTGGGGACTGGAGCTGGTGTTTGCCCTGGGAGGAGAGAGGAAGTGAGAGAAGAAGGAAAAGAAGGGATGGGAAAGGGGGAAGCAAAGTGGGGTGATGAGGGAGGAGGATGGAAGAGGAGGGAGTAGGAAAGAAGGGATGATTCCCAACCAAGCTCAGGCACAGGGTCGAAAGGGGGCTGTGATTCAGGGGTGGCTGTCTGTTGGATAGGACCTGGAGGGTTGGAAGACTCAACACTGGGGCGAAAGGGTGGGGACACAGACATCGGTTCTCTGCCCTTGGCCCTGCGTGGTCCTGGTGGAAGACGCCAGAGGGGCAGCTGGCAAGTGGGCATCTTAGCAAACCATTAAGGAGCTTCTGGCAGGCCAGAAAGGAACCCACAGGGCTGTTCTTTTTGAAGCCCTCCCAATTAGATGTATAGATCAGCAGTTTAGGATGAATGTGTGCAATACTAGATTCTGGGCTTCACACTGAGATTGAAAACAGGATATAAAACCAGCAGCCAGATTATTAGATTGGATTGGCTGCCTTACGAGGGGGTAGAGTGGGATGGGTACATTTAATGTCAGAAAGTATTGGATGGTTAACTGTTAAAAATATGTATGTATTATTTAGTCAGTTACAGAAGGTGGTAGATAAATTTCTCCTCCTCATATCCTATCCCCCCTACAGCAGGGGAGGAAGTGAAATTTTAGCAGACAGCCCAAGAAATGACATTTTACTTGAAGGAAAATCTTTATAAATAAGGAAATAGTTACTGAGAGAGGTTTAGGAGTCTCTGTAGAAGCCATTAACAGTTGACTATCTAACCATTTCTTATAAAATTAGAGCCAGGGAGAGGAACCAAATATTTCCATGACCCTATAATCACCTGTGAAACTGCTCTGGAAACTTGTTTGTAAGAAAAAACCACAGCTGGGAGAGCAAAGGAGGAAATTTGTCCCCTTTGAGGAGAGAGAGAATCTGAGGATATTTCTTCCCCTCAAAGGATTATGGTCTAGGGCTCAGCTGAGATACATAAGGGACATTTTAAAGAAAGAGGGTTGTTTCTGCCATTTGCATCCCTGCATGTTATTTCCAGAAAATGCAATATCCCACTTCTTTCTTGCCTTAAATTGTCATATTTTCTTGGAGGCCATTAGCAGTGGGCTACACTTTTCTCTACGTGTGACTGAAGTTTAGAGAGTAAACTTAACTTTGAAATGTGGATATGTAGATTGGAAACATCTAAAGTAGTTTCTAGACAAGTTAGATTTGGTGATCATGGCCGATTCATATTTAATCGTTGTGCAGTATTTGCGAATACTGAATTCCCTGCCCACGAAATATATTGGCCCTAATGTGAATTCCCTGCCTACAATACCAGTTACGTAAGTCAACCTCATGTGCATTAAGAAAGATAATATAGTACTCTGTGGCCAATGTTCCTTTCTAAAATTTCTTGGTTTCATAGATTCTTCATAAGGACAATTTACCTCTGTTGATTCATTAATTAGCTTCCCTGGAGTTAAGGGGAGCAATGGGAATATTGGAGATATTGGTGTCTTTAGTCATTGAAATGTTGTTTTTCTATTTATTTATTTGTTTGTTTATTTATGAGACAAAGTTTTACTCATGTTGCCCAGGCTGGAATGCAGTGGCATGGTCTTGGCTCACTGCAACCTCTGTCTCCTGAGTTCAAGCGATTGTCCTGCCTCAGCCTCCCAAGAAGCTGGGATTACAGGCACATGCCACCACGCCCAGCTAATTTCTGTATTTTTAGTAGAGATAGGGCTTCACCATGTTGACCAGGCTGGTCTCGAACTCCTGACCTCAGGTAATCCACCCACCTCGGCCTCCCAAAGTGCTGGGATTACAAGCGTGAGCCACCGCACCCAGTCAAAATGTTGTTTTTCAATGTCTTCATGACATATGATAAAATGTTTTGGTTGAGATATTTGTCCTTGTAATTTATGCACTAAACACGTATGCCTGAGAAACTTGGCTATATGACAGCTAGGATAATAATGCCATGGTTAACTATGAATACACAAAGTTCTTGGTATTTTCAATAAGCTGGTAGAATATATACCAAAATTCACTTTGAGAATATGTCTGGTAACTACATGCTAGTATACTGTGTATTTCAAAGTAGGTGACATGTGCCCGAGGCCTTTTTCTTTTCAGTGGAATGAGCTTTTACACATTCCTGATCAAGTCAAACTTTCTAATAATGCAAAATTCCACCTATAATCTTTACAAATGGCCAGCCAAATACTTTTTTGAAAATTTCCAAGGATTGGAAGCTAACTGCACTGTGACACAGCCTCTCCCATGACTAGATAGCTGAACTGAAATGTGCTTTCCCATAATTCGTTCTTGTTCTTGTAACAGAATAGCTAATTCCTCTTCCACAAGCCTATTCCAGATTTTTTAAAAACGAATATGTGTTTTCTTCAGTCTTCTTTTTTCAAAACCATAATTCTCAACTTCACCAGTAAATAATTTTTAGGACCCCTTCTAAGTCTGGTCAACTTTCTCTGAAGTTTGTCAATTGCTTTCATAAAATACAGTCTCTGGCCAAGTGCCAAGTTCATGCCTATAATCCTAGCACTTTGGGAGGCTGAGGCAGGAGGATCACTTGAGCCCAGGAGTTCAAGACCAGCCTGGGCAAGATGCCAAAACCCTATGTCTACAAAAAAAAAAAAAAAAAAAAAAATTAGCCAGGTGTGGTGGCATACACCTGTGGTCCCAGCTACTTCAGAGGCTGAGTGGGGAGGATCACTTGAGCCCAGGAGGCGGAGGTTGCAGTGAGCCATGATTGTACCACTGCACTCCAGCCTGGGCTACAGAGCCAAACCCTGTCTCAAAAATAATAATAATACAGTTTCCAAGTATGAACAAAATACTAGAGTATGGTCTGACTCGCGCAGAGTTCAGTGAGTCTTCAATCCTAACCTCCCTTGGTCTGAACAACTATCCTTCTATCAAATAATTACTATAGATAAAAATTCAGTTCAAGCTAACACTTAATTTTAGGTTTGAAATAATTTTGAAAAGGGCATTTATGCAGCATGTTTAAATCAACCTGAGGAATCTTAAACAACTATTTTTTTGGGACCTTAACTAATTTCTCTTTTGAATTCAAAAATGTCCAAATGCAAGACCAGGAAGGTGGACTTGGGCTGTTGGTGCTGTGATCTGAAACACTCTCGGTACTCTGAGGTATCTTTTTCATTTCCAGCCCTAGACCCTTGTTCTGCTTACATCAGCCTGAATGAGCCCTGGAGGAACACTGACCACCAGCTGGATGAGTCTCAAGGTCCTCCTCTATGTGACAACCATGTGGATGGGGAGTGGTACCGCTTCACAGGCATGGCAGGAGATGCCATGCCTACCTTCTGCATACCAGAAAACCACTGTGGAACCCACGCACCTGTCTGGCTCAATGGCAGCCACCCCCTAGAAGGTGACGGCATTGTGCAACGCCAGGCTTGTGCCAGCTTCAATGGGAACTGCTGCCTCTGGAACACCACAGTGGAGGTCAAGGCTTGCCCTGGAGGCTACTATGTATATCGTCTGACCAAGCCCAGCGTCTGCTTCCACGTCTACTGTGGTCGTGAGTACCTTCCCTGTGCTCTTGTTCTCCACCAACAAGGCCACGGATGGAGTCCAAAAGTGCCAATTATAGGATATGCAGTTACAGTGACAACTATATCTCAATCTGAACAACATTGATGTGGGGCCAAAGATACCTCTAGATTGTGATTTCTGAGATCTCTTTGTAGAACTTCTGAAAAAATCCTGAAGAAATAGAAGGGGAAAGGAGCTATGACTTTGATTAGTTATTTTTAATTTTGTCTGAATTCCATTCAAACAACACATTAGAAAATGAAATATTGGGCTAGGTGCGGTGGCTCACATCTGTAATCCCAGCACTTTGGGAGGCCGAGGCAGGTGGATCACAAGGTCAGGAGTTTAAGACCAGCCTGGCCAAGAGACCAGCCTGGCCAATATGGTGAAACACCGTCTCTACTAAAAATACAAAAGTTAGCCAGGCATGGTGGCAGGCACCTGTAACCCCAGCTACTCAGGAGACTGAGGCAGGAGAATTGCTTGAACCCGGGAGGTGGAGGTTGCAGTAAGCTGAAAATCACGCCATTGCACTCCAGCCTGGGTGACAGAGTGAGACTCTGACTCAAAAAAAAAAAGAAAAGAAAAGAAAATGAAACATTGATTTAGGTTATCTAAATAGTGGATTTCCAACTTGTTTGAGTATGGAGAACCCCTTTTTAAGATCTATAGATAGATAGATAGATAGATAGATAGATAGATAGATAGATAATCAGACACCCATATGGTTGGATTGTGTTTAGTGTCCACTGATTTTTTTAAATGATATATAATGGGAAGAAGCTACTTTGTGTCAGTAATACTTCTAATTTCTGTGTTATTAATCCTGTCAAGATCTGTATTCATTTTAAAAATAGAGCACTAGAAGAGTAAGACGTAACACTTTCTTAGTCTATAGCTCATGTATGGTGAGGTTTTAGATTTGCAGACAGTCTGTGGCCACTCAAGGGCCTATGGATCTGAAGTTGGGAATCATTGATCTAGAAGACAGAAGATGCCCTAGTTTGTTGTTTTCCATTGGGTTATATAAACCCTGAACAATGAGAATTCCCTCGATGGTGGCTGGAAACTCATCCCCCAGGCTGCACTCATGAGGCTGTCTCAAGGAGAGGGTCAGCTGGATGCAGTGGCTTGTGCCTGTAGTGCCAGCTACTTGGGAGGCCAAGGTGGGAGAATTGCTTAAGCCCAGGGGTTTGAGGCCAGCCTGGGCAACATAGGGAGACCACCCCTCCTGCCCCACCACACCATCTCTAAAAAGAATGAAAAAGTGTCCTCTGGTCTCCTCCTCTCATGAAGATAATCTTTATTCTTCCGTAGATTTTTATGACATCTGCGACGAGGACTGCCATGGCAGCTGCTCGGATACCAGCGAGTGCACATGCGCTCCAGGAACTGTGCTAGGCCCTGACAGGCAGACATGCTTTGGTAAGAAACTCATCAAAGGTAGAATCAGACTATTAGGATTGAAAGGACAAATCAAAAACTCTTCCTGCCTCAGAGCGCCATCATTTTCCCAGTTTGTGTCTCCAAACACTTGGAATGGTGTTTGCTTTTTAGTTTATACCTGGACTGAAAGCCCCACACCAAATTTGTATCATGGTTAGGGACAGTGGAGAATTGTGCCCTCCACTAGAGTAGCCACAGGTGGCCATGGCTCACTTGAAATGTGGCTAGCATGACGGAAAAACTGAATTTTAATTTTATTTTATTTTAATTTTACAACCAATGTTTGGCCACGCACGGTGGCTCATGCCTGTAATCCTAGCACTTTGGGAGGCTGAGGCTGGCAGATGGCTTGAGCCCAGGAGTTCAAGACCACCCTGGGCAACAAAGAGAAACCTCATCTCTACAAAAAATATGAAAATTATCTGAGGATGATGGCATGTATCCATAGTCCTAGCTCCTCAGGAGGCTGAGGTGGGAGGATCACTTGAACTTGGGAGTTCAAGGTTACAGTGAGCCATGACACCACTGCTCTCTAGCCTGGGTGACAGAGCGAGACTCTGTTTCTAATAATAATAATAATAATAATAATATCTTTAATATTGGTTATATATCAAAGTGAAAATATTTTGCATATAATTGGATTATATAAAATATTATTAAAATTAATTTCACGTTTCTTTTTTAAAAATTTTAATGTGACTACTAAAAAATTTTAAATATGTAATTTGCTTTATATTTCCGTTGGACAGCACTGGTCTAGAATTATCTAAGGACTTACTCCTCTAGCTTCACTGATATAATTTTGATCATTCTGAGTAGCAAGAAAGATGAGTCAGATTGTCCGTAGGAAATCCAGAGTTGTTGAATTGTATACTATGTTGTCTATAACTAGAAGAGAACAGAGATGAAAACCCCAAGATTGAATATCATCTCTCTTTCTCTTTAATGTTATGAAGGTTTTGGATTCAGACTCAAATAGATTTAAAACAAGTCTAGAGAGAAAGGGGAAGATTGCCCTACCCGGGTCCCCCAAGAAGAACAGTAACAGGTCAGGATTGAGGAAGGAGATTAAGGTGAAAGGAGCATAAAAGGCTTATTGGTGTTTGTTTGTTTGTTTGTTTTTGAGACAGGATCTTGCTCTGTCACCCAGACTGGAGTGCAGTGGTGTGATCCCAGCTTATTGCAGCTTCAACATCCTGGGCCCAAGTGGCTTCTTGTTTTAGAAAAGCTTTTGCTCTTCAATCTCCTAAATGAGCCAGGGGCAATGGCTCATGCCTGTAATCCCAGTGCTTTGGGAGGAGGAAGCAAGAGGATTGCTTGAGACCAGGAGTTTAAGACTAGCTTGGGCAACATAGTGAGACCCCCATCTCTATAAAATAAAAAATAAATTAGCCAGGCATGGTGGCAGCCTTCCAAAGTAGCTGAAGTTTCAGCTGAGGCAGGTGGATTGCTTGAGCCCAGGAATTTAAGGCTGCCGTCAACTCCGATTGCGTCACTGCACTCCAGCCTGGGCAGAAGAGCAAGACCCTATCTTTAAAAAAAAAAAAAAATCATAAATACATCAATAAATAAAACCTCCTAAATGAACCCCACTGACCATCCTGTGGAGCAGGTTTCAGCCCTGCCATAGGAGTTGTTAGGGGTCTCGTGTGGTTGATTTTGAGTATGTGATTTAATGCTAAATGGCTTGGGGTAGGGGCAATGGTTCCTGAAGTCTCTCCCTACCCTCATGTATTCCTGTTCAAAAATATTTGGCTTTATTTTAAGCCAGGAGTTATTTATGCATTTCTTTGCTTTTATTTTAATACAACTCTTAAGAGGTAATACATTTAAATGGTTCTCAAATTAAACAACATGAAAAAGTATACAGCAGGCTGTCCAGCTTTCAGTCACCCTCTTGCCCCATTTCCCTCTTCCCCAGCTCCATCCCAAGGAAACGGTTGTATTATTTTCTTATATGTGCTTCCAGGGTTTCTACAGTCAGATTTTAAAATGCAAATATATATATGTATATTAGCCTGTTCTCATGCTGCTAGTAGAGGCATACCCGAGCCTAGATTTATAAAGGAAATTTATAAAGGAAAGAAGTGTAATTGACTCACAGTTCCACATTGCCGGAGAGGCCTCACAATCATGGCAGAAGATGAATGAGAAGCAAAGTCACATCTTACATGGCAGCAGGCAAGAGAGCATGCATAGGGGAATTCCCATTTATAAAACCATTGGATCTCGTGAGACTTACTCACTACCAAGAGAACAGCATGGGGGAAAGTGCACCCATGATTCAATTATCTCCACCTGGCTCCACCCTTGACATGTGGGGATTATTACAATTCAGGGTGAGATTTGGGTGCAGACACAGCCAAATCATATCAATATGTTTACTTATTGGCCATTTTTAAACATCAAAGGTAGCGTATTGTTCATTTCTCTCCCTTAATTTATCTTAGACAATCTTTTTCTATCAAAGCCCCAAGTTCCTATGTGGGATCTGTGGGACTTCAGGGAGGTGAATCCTCTGAAACTGTAGACAGTGTTTTGTGTTTGTGAGCATGTGTCAATTTTCCTTTAGTTTTTATTTAAAAGTAATAATTTTAATTATTTATTTTAAATTATATAATTTGTTCAGGCAGCATACAAGAAAATAATATAACAGACACTCGTGTACCTAGATTTAACTAGCGTTAAGTTTTGCTTCCTTTTTGTTTTTCTTTTTTTTTTTTTTCTTTTTTGAGATGGAGATGGAGTTTCACTCTTTTGCCCAGGCTGGAGTGCAATGGCACCATCCCAACTCACTGCAACCTCCACCTCCTGGGTTCAAGCGATTCTCCTGCCTCAGCCTCCAGAGTAGCTGGGATTACAGGTGCCCACCACCACGCCCGGCTAAATTTTTTGTATTTTTAGTAGAGAGGGTTTCACCATGTTGGCCAGGCTGGTCTTGAGCTCCTGACCTCAGGTGATCCACCCGCCTTGGCCTCCCAAAGTGCTGGGATTACAGGCGTGAGCCACCGTGCCCAGCCCTCTTTTTCTTTTAATTTACATAAAATTTTGTAAATACAATAAAGCCATCCTACCCCGTCCTGCTTTCTTCTCTCACCCTCCAGGGGTAATCATTGTTTCGAAGTTAGCATGTGTTCTTCTGGTCCCATTTTAATGCTTTTATTATTTATGTATGTACCCATAACAGTAGATAGCATTGTTTTGTGTGTTCTTAGAATTAACATAAAAATGATACCTTACCCAATGTGTGAGATTTTCTCTAGCAGGTACCCATAAGAATGGAACTGCTGGGGCATAGAGTGTCTTCATTGGCTATAAACAACAAACCCCCAAATAATGATGGCTTTAAAAAGTAGAGGTTTATTTCTCTCTCATAAGATAAGCAGTCCAGGCTTGGAATGGAGGCTTCTAAGGGACCTACCCAAGCATGGGTGTCACTATGTCCACATCCGGGAAGGCTATGAGCCTCTAACCGTCTACTTTCCAGGCAGTATAATGAGGAAAGGGAAAGAAGGGGCCCTGATACAGATTCTTAATATTTTCAACTACATTTTGCATTTCTGCAAGTTCTGTTTGTTTTCGGTTCCGCCTTGTCTTTTACACACTTCTTCTCTTTTGCTGATTGTCCTTTCTTTTATCTTTTTACTAATTCTTTAAGTACTTGTATTACGGACTTTTCTGGATAACTCTGTTATCTCCAGTTCAAAGCCTCCAATGATCACGCCAGCGCTGTCTCACAGTGGATCATTCCTCACTTAAGTGTCTTGTGGCAAACCGTCTTCTGTCGTAGTTTTCTTTCTGTAGGACACCACTCTTGTCATCTGGTATCTTTGTTTAGTGTGGCTATAAAGGAATACCTGAGGCTGGGTAATTTATAAAGAAAATGGGTTTATTTGGTTTATGATGCTGCTGGCTGGGAGACCGAGCATCTGGGGAGGGCCTCAGGCTGCTTCCACTCATGGAGGAAGGTGAAGGGTGCTGGCATGTGCAGAGATCTCATGGCAAGACAGGAAGTGAGAGTGAGAAGGGGGAGGTGGCAGGCTCCTTTTAAACATGCCGAAACTAATCTAATAGAGCAAGAACTCACTCATTACTGCAAAGATAGCACCAAGCCATTCACAGGGGACCTGCCTCCAAGACCCGAACACCTTCCATGAGGCCACACCGCCAACATTGAGATCAAATCTCAATATGAGGCCAGGCATGGAGGCTCATGTCTGTAATCCCAGCACTTTGGGAGGCCGAGGCAGTTGGATCACTTGAAGTCAGGAGTTCATGACCAGCCTGGCCAACATGGTGAAACCCCGTTTCCACTAAAAATACAAAAATTAGCTGGGCGTGGTGGCGCGTGCCTGTAATCCCAGCTACTCCGAAGGCTGAGGCGGGAGAATCGCTTGAAACCGGGAGGCAGAGGTTGCGGTGACGTGAGATAGTGCCACTCCACTCCAGTCTGGGTGACAGAGACTCTGTCTCAAAAAAAAAAAGAAAAATCTCACTATGAGATTTGGAGGGGTCAAATATCCAAACCACAGCACCTGGTTTGAGGAAGTTTTACACAGAGCACTTTTTCAAATGCTTCTGTTGGCATCACAGATTCTTTATCAGACCAGGCCAAATTTTCCATCAATTTCTCAGCTTCAGGATTCCCCATACCGTGAGGGAAGTGTAAAACCGTACTTGAGCCATGGCAGAGCCCTGGCTTGGGGCTTCCATTGTTTGTGAAGGCTTTTCTTTCTCCTAGAGCCTGGGGCAGAGTTTCCTTATTGTTTCCCTGGGCCGCTGGGCAAAGTTCTCCCCATCTCATTGAGGGGATACATTTTCTGGGGTTCCAGACTTAAGCAGGGTTTCAGTCACAGCTTATCTCCTCTCCTGGGGCCAAGGTCATGACTCCTGTCACCGCATGGGTGTTTAAACCTCAGTCCATGGTTTGTGTCCTATCTGGGCCTGTTATTCCTGAGGGCCATGACAAATTTAGCTCCCAAGCTTCCCTTTCCTTGTTTGTAGAAAGAAAGGCATAGACATTTTCTGCCAGCTGTGCGTTTTTTTACAGCAAGAGTCCATACCCTTCATCAGATTCTTAAAAAGATTAGCAACCATTGCTTAAGTACAGTGTGAGAATATACTAATTTGAAAAACAGATTTTGAGGGCAATAGTTCATATTATAAAAGAAAATTGCCTTACAAAATATTTTATCAGCTATTTCCTTCTGTAACGTAAGCTCCTCTCATGACTTAAAACAATTTACTTTATAAGTTTGTATTTATTTAGCAACTTCTCAGGAACTCATTAAAGACAGTGAAATTCGCCAATACAAATAAGTAGGTGTACCCAGGACACAAAAGGAACTTCATTTTCCCATTGTTTTTCCCTGAAGAGAAGGTAATTGGCAAGCAATTAGGTTCCTTCCACTCAGTAAAGGGCAGATGAACCAATAACGTGGTTAAGGAGATCAGGTAGATGGGAGCGATGATACTGGATCAGAGTGGGAGCTGGGTGGTGGAAGGTCCATCAACAGGATCTGAAAAGATGTGGAAACTCTGCCCGGGGGGTTTGGGAAAGGCTGAATCACTCAGCAGTATAGAAACAGTGTGGTTTCTCTTCTGCAGATGAAAATGAATGTGAGCAAAACAATGGTGGCTGCAGTGAGATCTGTGTGAACCTCAAAAACTCCTACCGCTGTGAGTGTGGGGTTGGCCGTGCGCTGAGAAGTGATGGCAAGACTTGTGAAGGTGAGAATGGGCAAGAAGGGACCCAAATCAAGAGCCCAAAGGAAGCCACTGGCTTATTCTCTGATGTTCAGGAAACTGCCTTAGTGTCCAAAGAGAGCAACAGTCTGGCTGTGCAAAGAAACGACAAAGGGATTCATCAACATTGAGAATACTTATGCTGTGGACAGAATTCAGTTTTGATTTTGTCTCTAAGATTCAACAGGAGCGAATTTTGCAAGAGGCAGAAAGCCACATTTTGATACGAGAAATAAAAATAGGGTGTTCTGGCCAGGTGCAGTGGCTCAAGCCTGAAATCACAGCACTTTGGGAGGCTGGAGTGGGAGGATCACTTGAGGCCAGGAGTTTGGAAAAGCCAGCCTGGGCAACATAGTAAGACACTATCTCTACAAAAAATTAAAAAATAAAAATTAGCTGGGTATGGTGGTGCATGCTTGTAGTCTCAGCCACTCAGAAGGCTGAGAATCCTCAGCCTTGAGCCCAAGAGTTTGAGGCTGCATTAAGCTATGCTTGCGCCACTGCACTCCAGCCTGGGCAACAGAGAGAAAATATCTCAAAAAAAAAAAAAAAAAAAAAAAAAAAAAAAAAAAAAAAATGAGGGGGGATATTCGGTATTTCTCAAACTTTAATGTACCTATGAATCACTTAGGCTCTTGTCAAAATGCAGATTCTGATTTAGTAGGTCTGAGATCAGGTCAATATATTGCATTTTTAAAGACATTCTAGGAGTCACCTATGCTGCTGGTCCAAGGAGCACACCTGGACTAGCCAGGTAATAGAGGCAGTAGCATAACCACTGGCTAACAGCTGTGTTTCCCAAACTTCCCTGCTGCTGAGAAGCACCTAGGACTTTTACACTTTAGCCCCTCCGAGACCCTCTCCTGCAGCCTCAGCTTCAGAGGAGCTAAGATGGGCCTTAGAGTTTGTGTTTTCAACAAGTTCCACGGGTGACTTTTATCATCTTGGAAGTTTAAGCCATTTCCTCTCCTCCCCATATGCTTTGTGTTTATGGGAGATGAATACAGTTTGGGGGGATAAATAAAATAATCTATTTAATTTTACTTTTAGATCTGTTTTTAATAGCAGACATTTTATAGGACTTTATACATTTATATAACTAATAACAAAAGAGAATTCATAATATATATCAAATAATTGAAATGGAAATTGCCTACCATTATTATATGAAACTTAGATAATATCCCTTCTCTAAGGCACATTTACCCTTGCAAATTGTCACAGCTAAAATTCGCCAGGCACGGTGGCTCATGCCTGTAATCCCAGTACTTTGGGAGACTGAGGTGGGTGGATCACTTGAGGTCAAGAGTTGGTGATCAGCCTGGCCAACATGGTAAAACCCCATCTCTACTAAAAATTCAAAAATTAGCTAGGTGTGATGGTGGGCGCCTGTAATCCCAACTACTCAGAAGGCTGAGGCACAAGAATCACTTGAACCTGGGAGGCAGAGGTTGCCGTGAGCTGAGATAGTGCCACTGCACTCCAGTCTGGGCAACAAAGAGAAACTCCATCTTAAAAAAAAAAAAAAAATTCCATCACTTCTACTTTAATGTCAGAATTCTCATGACACCCTGTAGATTATATGGAGAGATAAATGGTGTAATTGTTATTATTTACAGAGGATATATATTTGTTCCTTAGGATAATTAAATTTGTGGAATAATCGAGCTTTGGTACTACTTGCAAAAGTTCACTTTATTCTTGCTATATTCAAAATAATAAAATACTATGCCAAAGGGAAAAATTATGGCTAGTGTCCTTATTTTATTTCATGCAACAAACTTTGCATTATTAACTGAGAGACCATTAACCGGAATATTAAATTACTGTTCCTTATAAAAAGACTAAATGTATTTTAAACTTTATTGAATAGGGGTAATATCCAGAGTCCTCCTTAAATCTTCATTATTTTATGTACTAATCTTTGCATGTTTGAATGTTAATAAAATGTTCCATAAAAACATTTGTAATTATTTATGAGTACTTTATTGGAAAGATTGCAGTTAATCCTCCCTCATATAATCTGAAAACCTAATAACCATAACTGAAAAAATATTTTAGCAGAAGATGAAAATTAAGTGTGAGTTATACTTTAGGATTAATATTCCTGTTTATAACCCTTAAGTTTTATTGATAGTCCAAACATATATGTTTCTTTAGCTAACCTATTTGATAATTATATGTTCATTTTTTTTAATGGCCTTTTTAATTTTTTTTTTTTTTTTAGATTCAGGGGGCACATGCACAGGTTTGTTACATGGAGACATTGCTTAATGCTGGGGTTTGGGTTTCTATTGAGCCTGTCCGCCAAATAGTGAATATAGTACCCAATAGGTAGTTTTTCAACCCTCACCCTGCTCCCTCCTGCCACCTTTTGGAGTTCCCAGTTTCTTTTTTTTTTTTTTTTTTTGAGACAAGGTCTCACTCTGTCACCCAGGCTAGAGTGCAGTGGTGCCAAGGTCTCACTCTGTCACCCAGGCTAGAGTGCAGTGGTGCCATCCTGATTCACCGTAGCTTCTGCCTCCCTGAGCTCAGGTGATCCTCCCACCTCAGCCTCTCGAGAAGCTGGGACTATAGGCATGCACCACCACGCCAAGCTAATTTTTGTATTTTTGTAGAAACAGGGTTTCACCGTGTTGGCCAGGCTGCTCTCGAACTCCTGAGCTCAAGCCATCCACCTGCCTTGGTTTTCCAGAGTGCTGGGGTTACAGGTGTGAGTCACTGTGCCAGGCTCCCTGTGTCTATTTTCTATAGTTTATACTTGTCCCATCTTTATGCCTGTGTGCACCCATTGTTTAACTCCCACTTGCGAGTGAGAACACGCAGTATTTTTCTGTTCCTGCATTAATTCAGCTCTTGTTAGTTTTTAAGTAATTTTTATTTTTTGTTTTATTTATTATTATTATTATTATTATTATTATTATTTTTAAGACAGAGTCTCACTTTGTTGTAAAAGCTAGAGTGCAGTGGGGCGATCTCAGCTCACTGCAACCTCTGCCTCCCAGGTCAAGCAATTCTCCTCCCTCAACTTCCTGAGTAGCTGGGCTTACAGGTGCCTGCCACCATGCCCAGCTAATTTTTAGTAGAGATGGGGTTTCACCATGTTGACCAGGCTGGTTTTGAACTCCTAAGCTCACACAGTCCACCTGTCTTGGCCTCCCAAAGTGCTGGGTTACCACAAAAGTGTAGAAGAAAATACAGAGGAGCAAGAGAAAAATAATTAAAATGATCCACAATCCATTTGCCAGACGTAGCCATTCTAAGCATTTTGGTATATCTTCCTGAGAGACTTAAATATTTTAAGCTAATTTAAATTTTCAGTTTCTTTTATATTTTGTATTTTTAGACCTGGAAATATCCTGAGTGAACATTTAGTACAACCTCTTCATTTTACAGATATTGAAATTGTGACTCAGAGAAATAAAATGACTTAAGGAAGGTAATTTTTAAGGGAAAAAAACTGCTATTAATGTTCATTTTAACATCTTACAATATATTTTTGTGCTTTCTTCTATAGTATTATGTATAATCTTCAGCCATTTCAAAAGCCCTTAGGTGTGCTTTTCTCCTTTAAAAATATACAGATGTATAATGGCCAGGCATGGTGACTCATGCCTGTAATCCCAGCACTTTGGGAGGCCAAGATGGGCGGATCACGAGGTCAGGAGATCGAGACCATCCTGGCTAACACAGTGAAACCCCGTCTCTACTAAAAATACAAAAAACAAACAAACAAAAAATACAGATGTATAAACTAGTATTACTTAATCTCTTTTAAGTGTTGCAAAGAGTAATTCATTGCCATTATTTTTCTCTATATACATTTCACAAAAACTAATTCATCCTAAGTTAATTTATTGATGTTCCAAATAACTGCTTTTTAAAAACTATTATTGAACTGAGAGCGTTATCGCTATAACTGGAAATCAGCTTTTATCTTTCCCTGAGCATCTCAGATGTTTTGAAAACATTCCCTTTCTTTATTTTAACCTAGAACAGGGGTCAACAAACTTTTCTCCAAGGGTCAGATGGTAAATACTTTAGGCTTTGTGGACCACACAGAATCTGTAGAAAGTACTCAACTCTGTTCTTATAGTGAGAAAGCAGCCATGCAGGTAAATGAATGAACATGGCTATGTGCCAATAAAACTTTATTTGTAATAATGTGTAGCAGATTAGAATTTGACAACCTCTGACCTAGAAGATAATGTCCAAGTCCCACAAAGGTCATTTTTTTTTCTCTGTTAAACTTGAAATCACCTTATAGATTCTTTAGTTTTCAATGGAATATTTTTCCTTTTTGTCCATTGGCTTGAGTTTGCTTTTTGAACATGCAAAACATTAAAAAAGGAAAATTAAGCAAAACCATCTCATAAGAGGACAATCACCAAGAGTTTCGTTGAATGGACTCAGCATGTTGTCCAGGCCTCATTTTTATAGTGTGCTGTCAGCCCAAAGCCCTTTACCCCCAGTGCTCTTGTCCTAGATATTTGAGGAGAGAGCCAGGTGACCCAGCCAGTCCACAATAAGTCAGATCTATCCAGCCAATTCGGGTGAATTTGTATTCTGTCAATCTCTTTTACGTCAATAATGCTCTATAAAATGTCAAATTGGTTGGATTAAATGTTACCGCAAATAATAAATGACTTTTGGGTCCTAGTCCTAAAAACTCATAACCCCCGACTAACCTTGAGAAAAACATCAGACAAACCCAAACTGAAGGTCATGCTACAAAATTCCTGACCAGCTTAATTGGGTAGAGTTACAGATATTGGAAGATTGCTCTTTGTAGCTATGATATTTCATAAACATTCTTTGAGGTCTTGCCCGAATGTCTCAATCACTAGGTTAGGCACCAGGGATGCTGCTATAAGTTAAGTATAATCCCTGATGCAAAGTGCCAGAATTCTTGGGGTTGCGAGATGATTCCCTTTTCTGTTGGTTTCTACTGCAGACATTGAAGGATGCCACAATAACAATGGTGGCTGCAGCCACTCTTGCCTTGGATCTGAGAAAGGCTACCAGTGCGAATGTCCCCGGGGCCTGGTGCTGTCTGAGGATAACCACACTTGCCAAGGTAGTACATGGGGCGGAGGGGGGGCTTGTCTCTACTCTGATTACACTTCTTCCTCTCCCAAAGCTGTTTGTCTTCCTCCCCCAAGTGTGTCAGGGTTCTCATCTTTTAGAACAATGGCTCTTTGAGCAGTGTGTATTGCTGAATCATCACTGTGGAATCATTTAACAGAGAAGATCTCTAAGAAAAGATTACCAGAAAGTTAACTTTCCTCTGCTGTTTACCTTTGGTTTTTGACTACTTTCTATGGTTAGTTGTATGACTAATACTCAATATGGAAGCCTAAGACATTGATACAGCTCCTCTCTTTTCTAACAGGATTGAAACTAAGTGAACTCAGTTGAAAGCCCTGAGGAACATATTCCTCTCCCTACACTTAGGATATAAGGGTTAACAATCCTCTGATAATTATTTTCTGGAAATCTATTTTTTTTTTTTTTTTGGCAGAGTCTCACTCTGTTGCTCAGATGGAGTGCAGTGATGTGATCTCAGCTCACTGCAGCCTCCACCTCCTGGGTTCAAGCAATTCTCTTTCCTCAGCCTCCTGAGTAGCTGGGATTACAGGCTTGTGCCACCACACCTGGCTAATTTCTGTGTTTTTAGTAGAGGAGGGGTTTCACCATGTTGGCCAGGCTGGTCTCGAACTCCTGACCTCAAGTGAGCCGCCCTCCTCGGCTTCCCAAAGTGCTGGGATTACAGGCATGAGCCACCGCGCCTGGCCTGGAAATCTAGTACCTGATGTCCAGAATATTCATCCATTCATCTACCAAACATGTAAGGGGCACCTGTGTCTGATTTCTTTGCACCACTACACCATCGTTATGATGTGTCTTCACGTATCGGACGCTGACAGAACTCAAGTCTTCTTTTCAGGATATTTGCAGAGTCTAGAGAAGAACCTGGGAATGCTAAGGAAAAGCAATCTTTTTTATATTAAGCTAAAGTGGTGAAATTTATAGTCAGAGTTTATGGTTTCCTGAGCAATGCATGGACAATTTGGAAGCCTTTCCCAAGTGCACTAACACTGTTTTTATTGTCTCTGTTTTACTAGGCAGTAATTAATGGTAAAGTCACAGCAGTATCATTATGTACCCTAGGCCTATATCAAAGCAGCACTTTTTCTGTATTGCCAATAAACCATGTTTGTGCTGAAAGTTAATCTCTTAGGTGTTTCAGTTCACAGAGTTATGCTGGCTACACTTTGAAACCAATGTTTGGTGAATTGAAAATCGAACCTGGTATTTCCTAATTCAGGGAACCATATATTTGAGGAACATTATTTCACCATAATCTTGGGAGTTAGGAATAGTGGTTTTATTCACCAGCTTGTTTTCAGCCCCTCTGATTTCCTTGGGGATGGAACAAAAAGCTCAGGTTGTGTGAGGGTGAAATTATTTCTCCTAAAAGCCTTCCTCTCATTCAGGTTTCCTGGCTCTAACAGTGGCCTCTTTTCTCTGCAGTCCCTGTGTTGTGCAAATCAAATGCCATTGAAGTGAGCATCCCCAGGGAGCTGGTTGGTGGCCTGGAGCTCTTCCTGACCAACACCTCCTGCCGAGGAGTGTCCAACGGCACCCATGTCAACATCCTCTTCTCTCTCAAGACGTGTGGTACAGTGGTCGATGTAGGTTCCTCCTGGAGGGCACTCGGGGAATGGCCAAAAGCTGGTTATTTGGGAGGTAGTGGACAGAGGTATGCCATGTGGCTTGTGTCATCAATGAGATATTTACGCACAAAAGATTTGAGCTCAAAACATCTTATGTCATTCATTTAACCAACATGTTCTTGAGCATCTGCTGTGGTCCTGGCACTGTGAAGAATTCTGCTATTCCTGTTTTCAAATACCCCATCTCTCTAGTATGCGCAGACATTTTCCTGAACGCATCAGTACCAGTGGTACTGGAAGGCTGGCTACATCACCTCTGACCAATTATTTTATTTGAAGAAAGTAGCTAATACAGATGATGGTTCATTTATGGTGCAGAGTTCAAGTATTGAACCAGGTTGAGTGAAAAGGTTTATATTTTCATCCCAAAATCTGCACACAGCCCTGTGCTGGAGAGTCAGACATGTATGAAATCCTGCCTTTTAGGAACTTGCACAGCAAAATTGAGATGACGACACAGAAAATGTAAGGAAAGGATGAACAGTGAGACGGATGATAGGTCCTGTAGGCGTCCAGTCAAGGGACAAACACAGGAGCAGTCAAGACAAGTGGGACTTGGATCTAGGTGGAAGTGTGTGTGTGGTTTACACAGCAGAGAGGAAAAGAAAGGGCCTTTCAGATGGGAAACAAGTGAGCTAGTCTCTGAGAGGGGATATGCAGGCCTCTGCGGAGGTATGTGGAGAGTGCAGCCTGACTGGCGGGGAATTCCTACTGGAAAATGAAACCGGAAAAGTAGATGGGGCGGGCTGAGCTTCCAAAGGCCTGCCTTGTGTGCTAGGGTGAGCCGTCTGGATTTGATCCCACAGAAATGGGTTTAGGCAGGGACTGTGGTGATGAATGCCGTGAGCTGACAGCAGCTTGCAAGATGGATAGAGCAGAGGGGGCCTGCATGTGGATCACCACGGAGGCCTTTGCGATCATTTGGTTAAATGAATATTTATTTATGACTCTAACTAAATGAAAATCAGAAAGCTGATTCGACTTGCAGTGAGGTAAGTGGGGGATATTCAAGGAGCAGGTGGTCCCACTTGAGGCAAGTTATGTTGATCATATCGGTGGATAATCAAATGGACATGCCGCATGGTAGGTTGGCGCTATTCTCCCGTGTAGGGCAGAGCACAGGAATCTGGAGATAAAGAGCTGAAAACCAGCCGGTACATGCCACAGCCGAAATTCTGAGTGTGCAAGAGTTCACACAAGGCCATGCTGCCGCCGCATCACCAGGTCTAAAATTCCTGAAAGAGACATAACGGGCGGAAGCTGTCCTTTTCTAAAATACCAGAGCTCTGGATTCACTGATTCTGCATAGATCCGGTATTATGAGTAATACCCCAAAGGAATGTGTGGGGCTGCCCGAGAAGTAGTGTGTAAAACTCTTTTTTTTTTTTTTTTTTTTTTTTTTGAGATGGAGTTTTGCTCTTATTGCCCAGGCTGGCAATGGTACAATCTTGACTCACTGCAACCTCCGCCTCCTGGGTTCAAGCAATTCTTCTGCCTCAGCCTCCCAAGTAGCTGGGATTATAGGCACCTGCCACCACGCCCGGTTAATTTTTGTATTTTTGTTGAGACGAGGTTTCACCATGTTGGTCAGGCTGGTCTTGAACTCCTGACCTCAGGTGATCCACCTGCCTCAGACCCCCAAAGTGCTGGGATTACAGGTGTAAGCCACGGCACCCAGCCTTTTTTTTTTTTTTTTTTTTTTTTTTTTGGTATTATTTTCTTATTTATTAAAAAGTACACAACAAAGAGCTAGGCTGTATAATACCAATAGTTAGGATATTAAGCCATGTATAATAATAGGCTAATTAGGAGGTAGAGAGAAATTCTAAATGCGAGCCATGTGAGTTTAAGTTACAGTTGATTCTTGTTATTCACAGTAGTTATGTTCTACAAAGCTGCCACAAGCAATGAATTAGGGAATACTGAAGCCAATTTCTTTAGCAATTAAGCATTGCTCCTAGGGGAAACACTGGGTTAGGTTCCTGTAGTCCTCTGGTTACAACATTTTTGTTAACCGATCAGTTAACAATGTTGTTCTGTGTGTGTTTCTGTTTAAAGATACCTTATTTAACATGCATTATAGATTCATTAACATTGCACTCATGGCCAGCAGCACTGCAACTCATGTCTGGAGTTTATCAAACACCTATTTTCCCATTTTCCCTGTAAGGGTCTCATAGCCTCCTTGTGCTTGGGATCACTAGACAGCCCATCTGCACTGCATGTGTGGGTGCCTTTCAACAGCAACATTGCTCACAAAACACAAACATGCAAAAGCATGCCGTTCTGTAGATCACAAAAAGGATCCTGGTGTACAGTATGAGAGCTAAAACAAGAAGGCAGTGGTGCCTTGTTGGACCTCAGCTGGGAATGTGCCACTGCACATTCTGGGAATAACCTCAGAAGCATAGTGAGTACTGATTTTGGGGTTATAAATAAATGTTAGCTGCTAGATGAATTCACACATACTAAATGCATGAATAATGGGCATCAACTGTACATGGTAAACCTGGGGGACTTCATAGAAGAGATGAGTTTGAGTGAGGCATTGAAGGATGGGTAAATGAAGATGGGAATGATGGATGAGGAGAGATGTCAGCCCCTAGTGAGTTCTAGTCTCATGATCACACTCGTCCCTTCCTGATCACAGGTCATTTCTTTTTTTTTTTTTTTTTTTTTTTTTTTTTGAGACAGAGTTTCACTCTGTTGCCCAGGCTGGAGTCCAGTGGCGCAATCTCAGCTCACCACAACCTCTACCTCCCAGGTTCAAGCAATTCTCCTGCCTCAGCTTCCCAAGTAGCTGGGACTATAGGTGTGTGCCGCCACACTCAGCTAATTTTTATATTTTTAGTAGAGACAGGGTTCCACCATGTTGATCAGGCTGGTCTCGAGCTCCTGACCTCATGATCCACCCGCCTCGGCCTCCCGAAGTGCTGGGATTACAGGCATGAGCCACCGTGCCCAGCCGACCACAGATCATTTCTTACTCTCGTATACCATACTGTCTTTGAAGCTGAGTTTTATTTTTATTTTTATTTTAAGCTCAGGGGTACATGTGCAGCATGTGCAGGTAAATGTGTGTCATGGGGGTTGGTTATACAAATTATTTCATCACCCAAGTATTAAGCCTACTGCCTGTTAGTTATATTTCCTGCTTCTCTCCCTCCTCCTACCTTCCACTCTCTGATAGGCCCCAGTGTGTGCTATTCCCCACTATGTGTCAGTGTGTTCTCATCATTTCGCTCCCACTTATAAGTGAGAACATGTGGTATTTCATTTTCTGTTCCTGTGTTAGTTGGCTAAGGATAATGGCCGTCAGCTCCGTCCACGTCCCTGCAAAGGACATGATCTCATTCTTTTTTTGTGACTGCAAGTATTCGATGATGTATATGTACCACATTTTCTTTGTCCAGCCTATCATTGATGGGCATTTAGGTGGATTCCATGTCTTTGCTATTGTGAATAGTGCTGCAGTAAACATACATGTGCATTGCATGTGTCTTTATAATAGGACGATTTATAATCTTTTGGGTATATACCTAGTAATGGCATTGCTGGGTCAAAGGGTAGGTCTGTCTTTGGGTCTTTGAGGAATCACCACACGGTCTTCCACAATGGTTGAACTAATTTACACTCCCAACAACAGTGTAAAAACATTCCTTTTTCTCCACAACATCGCCAGCATGTTATTTCTTGACTTTTTACTAATCGCCATTCTGACTGGTGTCAGATGATATCTCATTGTGGTTTTGATTTGCATTTATGTTTGTTGGCCACATGTATGTTTTCTTTTGAGAAGTGTCTGCTCATGTCCTTTTCCACTTTTTAATGTTTTTTTCCTTATAAATTTAAGTTTCTTGTGGATGCTGGATATTAGACCTTCATCAGAGAAAAAAAAATTTTCTCCCATTCTGTAGGTTGTCTGTTCTCTCTGATGATAGCTTCTTTTGCTATGCAGAAGCTCTTTAATTTAATTAGATCCCATTTGTCAATGTTTGCTTTTATTGCAATTGCTTTTGGCATCTTCTTCATGAAATCTTTGCTTGTGCCTATGTCTCAAATGGTACTGCCTCGGTTGTCTTCCAGGATTTTTATAGTTTTGGGTTTTACATTTAAGTTTTTTTTTTTTTTTTTTTTTTTTTTACTTTATTAAAATACTGAGTTTTATTTTATGTGTATATTTTTGTCTCCCCACCATTTCCATGTCCAACCACTGCTACTACTATGTCCCATCATAACATTCCACACATGCTTAAACCCAGGTAAAGGGTGGAGTTCCATGTTTAAAAACTAAACAGGTATTTTGGACAACACATTCTTGGCAATGGAACCTGGACAACATTTATCAAACATGGTAGGGAAAGTTCTCACTCTGCATTACAAAAAGGACAGCCAGACAGCAACTGTTACAGAAATGAAATAAGATGGAACATTTTTAACAAATTGTTTAAACTATTTTTTTAAAAGAGACTTCCTCCATTGCCAGAGATCTTGAATAGCCTCCTGGTCAGTCATCTGGAAGCAATTCTTCACATAATTGATGAACTTGGCTTCCACTTTGGGAAGAGAATCACGTTTTTCTATACTTGCTTGCATTTTTGCTTTACTGTCTTCTACAGAACTAGGTCCTTTTGGTGTTTTAGGAGTTTTTTTCTGTTTTTTGAAGGGTTCTTGTCCTTTTGATCTTGGTGTTGATGATGGTTTTGAGTCTTTTCCATTCTGATTTGAGTTTTGTGCATTTTTGGCTGGAGTATCTTGTATAGATTTCTTCACTTTTTCTTCAGCTTCCTCATCATCTTCATCATCATCTTCTTCATTATCATCTTCATCAGCAGCAAGTTTTACTTTTTTCTGTGGAACCTTGCTACTACCTCCAGGGGCAGACCGCTCTCCAGATATACTTAAGAGTTTCACATCCTCCTCCTCTTCATCTTCTGACTCTGCATCTTCCTCCACAGTTACTCAGTACTGTCCACTAATATGCAGTGGCCCTGAACCACACTTCAACCTTAAGACCACTGGTGGTGTTATTTCAAAGCCCCCAAGGGAAAGGGTTGGCTGTACAGACATTTTCAAAGTTGCCAGTGTTACTTTAATTGAACTGCCTTCGTAATTCATTGCCTCTGCTTCAACAATGTGCAATTCATCCTTTGCACCAGCCCCTAAACTGACTGTTCTTAAAGATAACTGGTGCTCATTTTCATCATTATCCACCTTAAAGTGATAATCTTTGTCAGCCTTTAGTTCACAACTAAAAAGATAGTTCTGGGGCCTCAGGGGGCTCATGTCCATGTCCATCGAATCTTCCATCGGGTGGCAGCACACACTTAGGTCGGAGAGAAGGCCGACGGAGATAAACCACCACTGCTCAAGAGAACAGCTGCACAGAAAGGAATCACACCAGGGTACATTTAAGTTTTTAACCCATCTTGAGTTAATTTTCCTATATGGTGTAAGGAAGGGGTCCAGTTTCAATTTTCTGCATATGACTAGCCAGGTATCCCAGCACTGTTTCCTCATTGCTTGTTTTTGTCAGTTTGGTTAAGATCAGATAGTTGTAGGTGTGCAATCTTATTTCTGGGTTCTCTTTTCTGTTCCATTGATCTGTGTCTGTTCTTGTACCAATACCTTGCTGTTTTGGTCACTGTAGCCCTATAGCATAATTTGAAGCTGGGCAGCATGATACCTCCAGCTTTGTTATTTGCTTAGGATTGCCTTGGCTATTCAAGCTCTTTTTTGGTTCAATATGAATTTTAAAATAGTTTTTTTTCTGCAAAGAATATCAGTGGTAGTTTAATGGGAAAGCATTGAATCTATAAATTGCTTTGAGCAGTATGGTTATTTTAATAATATTGATTCTTCCTATGTATTTCCATTTGTTTGCGTCATCTCTGATTTCTTTCTTTTTTTTATTATTCATTTTTTTTTTATTATACTTTAAGTTCTAGGGTACATGTGCATAACCTGCAGGTTTGTTACATATGTATACTTGTGCCATGTTGGTGTGCTGCACCCATCAACTCGTCAGCACCCATCAACTCGTCATTTACATTAGGTATAACTCCCAGTGCAATCCCTCCCCCCTCCCCCCTCCCCATAATAGGCCTCGGTGTGTGATGTTCCCCTTCCCGAGTCCAAGTGATCTCATTGTTCAGTTCCCACCTATGAGTGAGAACATGCGGTGTTTGGTTTTCTGTTCTTGCGATAGTTTGCTGAGAATGATGGTTTCCAGCTGCATCCATGTCCCTACAAAGGACACAAACTCATCCTTTTTTATGGCTGCATAGTATTCCATGGTGTATATGTGCCACATTTTCTTAATCCAGTCTGTCACAGGTGGACATTTGGGTTGATTCCAAGTCTTTGCTATTGCATCTCTGATTTCTTTAAGCAGTGGTTTATAGTTCTCCTTTTAGAGATCTTTCACTTCCCTTGTTAGCTCTTTTCCTAGGTATTCTTTTCATGGCAATTGCAAATGGGAGTTCATTTGTGATTTGGCTCTCAGTTTGACTGTTGATGTGTATAACAATGCTGGTATTTCTGCACATTGATTTTGTATTCTGAGACTTTGCTGAAGTTGTTTATCAGCTTAAGAAGCTTTTGGGCTGAGATGATAGGGTTTTCTAGATATAGAATCATGTCATCTGCAAACAGGGATAGTTTGACTCCTCTTTTCCTATTTGAATGCTGTTTATTTCTTTCTCTTGCCTGATTGCTCTGGCCAGAACTTCCAACACTATGTTGAATAGGAGTGGCGAGAGAGTGCATCTTTGTCTTGTGCTTGTTTTGAAGGGGAATGCTTCCAGCTTTTGCCCATTCAGTATGATATTGGCTGTGGGTTTGTCATACATGGCTCTTATTATTTTGAAGTATATTCCTTCAATACCTAGTTTATTGAGAGTTTTTAACATGAAAGGATGCCAAAATTTATTGAAATCTTTTTCTATATCTGTTGAGATAATCATATGGTTTTTGTCTTTAGTTTTATTTATGTAATGTATCACATTTATTGATTTGCATATGTTGAACCAACCTTGCGCCCTGGGGATGAAGCCTACTTGATTGTGGTGAATAAGATTTTTGGTGTACTGCTGGATTCAGTTTCCCAGTATTTTGCTGAGGATTTTTGCATCAATGTTCATCAAGGATATTGGTCTGAGGTTTTCTTTTTTTGTTGTGTCTCTGCCAGATTTTGGTTCAGGATGATGCTGGCCTCATAGAATGACTTAAGGAAGAGTCCCTCCCTTTCAAATTTTTTGAAATAGTTTCAGTAGGAATGGTACCAGCTCTTTTTTGTACAGGGGATAGAATTCAGCTATGAATCTGTCTGGTCCTGGGCTTTTTTTTTTTTTGGTTGTAGGCTATTACTGCCTCATTTTCAGAGCCTCATTGTTGGTCTCTTCAGGGATTCAACTTCATCCTGGTTCAGTCTTGAGAGGATGTATGTGTCCAGGAATTTATCCATTTCTTCTAGGTTTTCTAGCTTATATGCATAGAGGCATTTATAATATTCTCTGATGGTTGTTTGTATTTCTGTGAGGTCAGTGGCAATATCCCCTTATCATTTCTGATTGTGCTTATTTGATTCTTCTCTCTTTTCTTCCTTGTCTAGCTAGTGGTCTATCTATTTTATTAACTTTTTTGGAAAAACCAGCTCCTAGATTTGTTGATCTTTTGAATGGTTTTTTTGTGTCTTTATCTCTTCCAATTCACCTCTAATTTTGGTTATTTCTTGTCTTCTGCTAGCTATGGGGTTTGTTTGCTCTTAGTTCTCTAGTTCTTTTAGTTGTGATGTTGGGTTGTTAACTTGAAATCTTTATAGCTTTTAATGTGGGCATTTAGTGCTATAAATTTCTCTCTTAACACTGCCTAACCTGTGTCCCTGAGATTCTGGTATGTTATATCTTTGTTCTCATTAGTTTCAAAGAACTTCTTGATTTCTGCCTTAATTTCATTATTTACCCAAAAGTCATTCAGAAGCAGGTTATTACATTTCCGTGTAATTGTATGGTTTGGAGTGAATTTCTTAGTCTTGAGTTCTAATTTGATTGTGCTGTGGTCTGAGAGACTGTTATGATTTCAGTTCTTTTGCATTTACTGAGTAGTGTTTTACTCCCGATTATGGGTCAATTTTAGAGAAAGTACCGTGTAGTGATGAGAAGAACGTATATTCTGTTGTTTTGGGGTGGAGACTTCTATAGATAATTATCAAGTCCAATTGATCCAGAGCTGAGTTCAGGTCCTAAATATCTTTGTTAATTTCTGTCTTGATGGTCTAATATTGTCTGAGGTGTTGAAGTCTCCCACTATTATTGTGTGGGAATCTAAGTCTCTTTGAAGGCTTCTAAGAACTTGCTTTATGAATCTGGTTGCTCCTGTGTTGGGTGCATATATATTTACGATAGTTACCTCTTGTTGAATTGAACCCTTTATCATTAGGTGATGCCCTTCTTTGTCTTTTTTGATCTTTGCTAGTTTAAAGTCTGTTTTGTTGGAAACTAGGATTGCAACTCTTGCTTTTTCCTGTTTTCCATTTGCTTGATAAAGTTTCCTCAATCCCTTTACTTTGAGCCTATGTGTGTCTTTGCATGTGAGATGGATCTCTTGAAGACAGCATACTAGTGGGTCTTGGCTCTGTATCCAGTTTGCCACTCTGTCTTTTAATTGAGGCATTTAATCCATTTACATTTAAGGTTAGTATTGTTATGTGTGGATTTGATCCTGTCATTGTGTACTTCAGTATGTTTTTATAGTGGCTGGTAGTGGTTTTACCTTTGCATATTTAGCGTTTCCTTAGGAGCTCTAGTAAGGCAGGTGTGGTGGTAACAAATTTTCTCAGCATTTGCTTCTCTGAAAAGGATCTTATTTCTTCTTCACTTATGAAGCTTAGTTTGGCTGGATATGAAATTCTGGGTTGAAAATTATTTTTCTTTTCTTTTCTTTTCTTCCTTCCTTCCTTTCTTTCTCTCTTTCCCTCCCTCCCTCCCTCCCTCCCTCCCTCCCTCCCTCCCTCCCTCCCTCCCTCCCTTCCTTCCTTCCTTCCTTCCTTCCTTCCTTCCTTCCTTCCTTCCTTCCTTCCTTCCTTCCTTTTGACAGAGTCTTGCTTTGTCTCCCAGGCTGGAGTGCAGTGGTATGATCTCAGCACACTGCAACCTCTGTCTCCCAGGTTCAAGTGATTCTCCTGCCTCAGCCTCCCGAGTAGTTGGGACTACAGGCATGCCTGGCTAATTTTTATATTTTTAGTAGAGATGGGGTTTTATCATGTTGGCCAGGCTGGTCTTGAACTCCTGACCTCAAGTGATCTGCCTGCCTCAGCTTCCCAAAGTGCTGGAATTACAGGTGTGAGCCACTGTGCCTGGCCATTTAAAATTCTTTTCTTTAAGAATGTTGAATATTGGCCCCCAGTCTCTTCTGGCCTGTAGGGTTTCTGCTGAAGGGTCCACTGTTAGTCTGATGGGCTTCCCTTGTAGGTGACTTAGCCTTTCTCTCTGGGTGCCCTTAACATGTTTTCTTTCATTTCAACTTTGGAGAATCTGAAGATTTTGTGTCTCAAGGATGATCTTCTTGTGGAGTATCTTACTGGGGTTCTCTGCATTTCCTGAATTTGAATGTTGGCCTGTCTAGCAAGGTTGGAGAAGTGCTCATGGATATCTTGAAATATGTTTTCCAAATTGGTTTTATTCTCCCAGCTCTTTCAGGTACTCCAATCAGTCGTATATTCAGTCTCTTTACATAATCCCATATTTCTCGGAGGTTTTGTTCATTCCTTTTTATTACTTTTTCTCTATTCTTGTCTGCCTGTCTTATTTCAGAAAGACAGTCTTCAAGCTCTGAGATTCTTTCCTCTGCTTGATCCATTCTGCTATTAATACTTGCAATTGCATTATGAAATTCTTGTGGTTTTTTTAGCTCTATCAGGTTGGTTATGCTTTTCTCTATCTTGGCTAATTTCTTTTCTTTTTTTTCTTTTTTCTTTTTTTTTTTTTTGAGATGGAATCTTGCTCTGTCACCCAGGCTGGAGTGCAGTGGCCAGATCTCAGCTCACTGCAAGCTCCTCCTCTCGGGTTCATGCCATTCTCCTGCCTCAGCCTCCCAAGTAGCTGGGACTACAGGTGCCCGCCATGTCACCCGGCTAGTTTTTTGTATTTTTTAGTAGAGACGGGGTTTCACCATATTAGCCAGGATGGTCTCGATCTCCTGACCTCGTGATCTGCCCGTCTCGGCCTCCCAAAGTGCTGGGATTACAGGCTTGAGCCACCGTGCCCAGCTTCTTTTCTTTTCTTTTCTTTCTTTTTTTTTTTTTTTTTTTTTTTTTGAGATGGAGTCTCACTCTGTCACCCAGGCTGGAGTGCAGTGGCACAATCTCGGCTCACTGCAAGCTCCGCCTCCCAGGTTCATACCATTCTCCTGCCTCAGCCTCCGCAGCAGCTGGGACGACTATAGGCACACACCACCATGCCCAGCTAATTTTTGAATTTTTAGTAGAGATGGGGTTTCACCGTGTTAGTCAGGATGGTATCAATCTCCTGACCTTGTGATCCACCTGCCTCGGCCTCCCAAAGTGCTGGGATTACAGGCGTGAGACACCGCGCCTGGCCTATCTTGGCTATTTTCTTTGTCAGTTCCTACAATGTTTCATCATGATTTTTAGCTTCCTTGCATTAAGTTAGAACATACTCCTTTAGCTCAGCGAAGTTTGTTTTTATCCACATTCTGAGGTCCACTTCTATTATTTCAGCCATGTCAGCTGCAGCCCCATTCCAAACCCTTGCTGGAGTGGTGCTGAGTCATTTGGAGGAGAGAGGGCACTGTAGCTTTTTGAATTTTCCCTGTGTTCTTGCACTGATTCTTTCTCATCTTTGAGGGCTTATCTACCTTCAGTCTTTGATGTTGCTGATCTTTGGATGGAGTTTGGGGGTTTTTGTTCTCCCACTTTTTTTTTTTTTTTTTTTGAAATGGACCCTCACTCTTGTCACCCAGGCTGGAATGCAGTGGTGCAATCTCGGCTCACTGCGACCTTTGCCTCCTGCATTCAAGCGTTCTCCTGCCTCAGCCTCTTGAGTAGCTGGAATTACAGGCCCATGCCATGACACTTGGCTAATTTTCGGGTATTTTTAGTAGAGATGGGGTTTCACCATGTTGGCTACTGGTCTCAAACTCTTGACTTCAGGTGATCCACCTGACTGGGACCCCCAAAGTGCTGGGATTACAGGTGTACTGATTTGGCCTTTTTTCCCCCCTTTTAACAGTCTGGCCACCTTTCTGTAGGGTTGCTGTGGTTAGCTGGGCATCTGCTCCAGTCCCTAGTCACCTCAGATTTTCCAGTACTTGGAGGTATCACCAGTGAAGACTGTGAAACAGCAAAGATAGCAGCCTGCCCCTTCCTCTGGGAGCTCCATCCCTGCACAGTACAGACCTGTTGCCAGTCTTAACATACCTGTAGATGATGGTTGGAAACCCCGGTTGGGAGGTCTCACTCAGCCAGGAAGAAAAGGATCGGGGACCTGCTTAAAGAAGCAGTCTAGCCCTGCTTTCATAGAGCAACTGAAGTGTGCTGAGGTACCATTTCCATCACCCCCCAGTCAGGTTGAGCTCTCCAAAGCCTGGAGGCTGAAACAGCTAAGTTGCTGAAACAGCAAAGATGGTGGCCTGCCCCTTCCTCTGGGAGCTCCATCCCAGTGGGTACAGACCTGTTGCTGACCTAAGCACACCTATAGGAGGTGGCTGGATACCCCATTTGGGAGATCTCACCCAGCCAGGAGGAACAGGATTGAGGACCCACTTAAAGAAGCCGTGTGACCATGCTTTCCTAGAGCAGCTATGCCATCCTGGGGCACTGCTTCCACTTCTAGACAGCTTGGACTCCCTGCAGGCTAAAATGGCTGAGTTGTCCAAACAGTTGTCCAAACAGCCTACCCCTCCCCCTTGGCACTCCATCGCAGGTAGAAATCAAAACTCTGTCTGCTGGAGAATATGGGCAGAGCCGGTAGGAGGCCCCAGTTGGGAGGTCCCCCCCAGAGATAAGGAGCAGATCAGGGTCCCACTTAAAGAAGCAGTCTGGCTGTGTTTTGGTAGAGCTAAGACTCTTAACAGTCAGGATGGCTTGATAACAAGAGGAGGGCAGTGGGAAAAAACAAAACAAAACAAAACTCAGCCTTAGGCAACCAAATCTCTAATGTGTTTTGAGGTAGATAGACGCTGGTAGAAGTTAAGGTGAGAGGGGAAGATAAAAAAAACTCTGTAGAAATAAACAGACAATCTCTTTCCTCTCCTCACCCTGGCCTGGCTCAGGTGGTGAATGACAAGATTGTGGCCAGCAACCTCGTGACAGGTCTACCCAAGCAGACCCCGGGGAGCAGTGGGGACTTCATCATCCGAACCAGCAAGCTGCTGATCCCAGTGACCTGCGAGTTTCCATGCCTGTACACCATTTCTGAAGGATACGTTCCCAACCTTAGAAACTCCCCACTGGAAATCATGAGCCGAAATCATGGGATCTTCCCATTCACTCTGGAGATCTTCAAGGACAATGAGTTTGAGGAACCTTACCGGGAAGCTCTGCCTACCCTCAAGCTTCGTGACTCCCTCTACTTTGGCATTGAGCCCCTGGTGCACGTGAGCGGCTTGGAAAGCTTGGTGGAGAGCTGCTTCGCCACCCCCACCTCCAAGATCGACGAGGTCCTGAAATACTACCTCATCCGGGATGGGTAATGCTGCTGCGGGAATGGTCTCATCACCCCTCGTTCACATCCAGCCTCTAAGTTCACAGCACACCCAGTCATTTACTAAAACTGCATGGCACAACTGTCAGCTCTTTATTAGTTCAGGAACCACTTATTGACATTTTGGAGGTAAAACTAGTGAAGAAAAGGAGAGTCAAAACTGGCTCCTAGGCCGGGCGCAGTGGCTCATGCCTGTAATCCCAGCACTTTGGGAGCCAAGGCGATTGGATCACCTGAGGTCACGAATTCAAGACCAGCCTGGCCAACATGGTGAAACCCCGTCTCTACTCAAAATACAAAAATTAGCACTCAAGAGGCTGAGGCAGGAGAATCACTTGAACCCTGGAGGTGGAGGTTGCAGTGAGCCAAGATCACACCACTGCACTCCAGCCTGGGGGACAAGAGCGAAACTCCTAAAATCTTAAAAAAAAAAAAAAAAGGCTCCAAGGGGTCTAACCCAGGTGACTGACCAGATGCCATTAACCAAGATGAAAAGATGTATATAGAAAAGCAGATTTGAGGTAAAAATACTGAATTTGTTCATTCAAAATGATATATTGAATAATTTAATTTTTTAGATACCTGCAGGATGCCTAGAAAGAGAAATTCAGTGCGTATTCAGCAGAAATGCGTGATCAGTTAGACTCAGGAACATGGTCAGGACTAGAACTGAAGGACAGGCAATCACCCAATTTAGAGATGAAACAGTAGGACTGAGTAACCTGCTCGGAGATGACAGAGCACATGTGAAGGTGGGGGCTGAGATCCCATTCATGTGGCTGAGGGTATAGTGGACAAGAAGGCAGCAAACATAAATTCCTCTTTTAGGAAGTTTGGTAGTCAAGGACAGAGAAGAAATAGTTGGTAGATTTTAGAAGAAAGATATAGTTATAGCAGTTTGGTTTTGTGGGTGGTTTTTTCGGGGGTGGAGGGCAGTGCAAGGTTTTGCTCTGTCACCCAGGCTGGAGTGCAGTGGTGCAAACACTGCAGCCTCGATCCTCAGGCTCAAGTGATCTTTCCGTCTCAGCCTCCTAAGTAGCCAGGACCACATGCGCATGACCATGCCCAGCTAATTCTTTTTTTTTCTGGAGACAAGGTCTCACTTTGTTGCCCAGGCTGGTCCTGAACACCTGGGCCCAAGTGATCCTCCTCTCTTGGCCTCCCAAAGTGCTGGGATTACAGTGTGAGACACCATGCTCGGCCCCTGCACTTGTTTTATACAAGAGAGTTCCATGGTATTTCCTAAGGATCCTTGGTGGGATCTGTAGGTGTCCTGAGGTACCGATGGAGACCTAGCCCTTTTCACAGCCATTGCCTACATTCCTAGGAAAATTACACTCAAACCCAAACTCATAGCAGCATCTCATGAGCTTCTTCCTTGTTCTCCATGTCAGGTGGTACACAGTCTCAGGTGGGGTCAGGAACTGCAGCTTAACCAAACGGAGAACGGTCCAGTACAAGCTGCTCAGTGCCCTCGGGGGCTTGCCCTCTGCCGGCTGGCCTGCAGGCTCTTGGACATTACTACGCTGCTTTTACTTCTTCTGTTTCTCACCACAGCCAACCTTCACCAGATGCTATCAATCTCTTGCACAGTGATATTTCATCCCTTGATGCACATAGGATCAACTGAGATGCTTTTTAACAAATAGCGATGCCCCAACCCTGTCCTCTCTATTCCATTCCTATTGTCTTAATTCCCATCTGCATTATCTTTCACCTGGACAGCAAAGCAGCCTCTTAACACAGCCTCCGAAACCTCACCTTTCACATCTCAGCTCCACAGAGCCCCTGGGTGATCCATTCAAACAGAAAATATGATCTTGTCACATCCCTGCTGAAAACCTTTTAATGGTTCTTTATTAGCTTTGGTCAGTAAGTCTGCTTCTCAGAAGGTGTGCTTCCAGCCTCAGATTCTTGTAGCCTACTTAAGCTCATTTTCATAATGTGGAAAGTTTGTCATCCTGAGCTACTCTGGATGGCCAGCAGCAGAGGGCATCTGCAGATACGTGGATTTCTTGCCATGCTAAGGTGATTTCTAAAATGCTTTAACATGAAAAGAAGAAGCAACATTTTGTATTTATTTTTTCAGGGACTAGATTTACTTTTTTTGCAGTGATAAATTTTTGTTCCTTTTTACTTTTTTTAAAAAAATAACTTTAGTGGAGTACTATTCACATACAATAAATAGACATATTTAAAGCATGTAGTTTGACAAGTTCTGATGTGTATACCCATGAAGCCATCATGATAATCAAGATAATAAACATTTTTCTCACCCTAAGTTTGCCCCTGCCCCTTATATTTAGTTTTTGAAAAAATAAGAATATAATCATAACTCACTGAGAAAAACATGTAAGCTACAAACTTAGTAGAGCTTGTGAAAGTTATTTATGTATGTGTTATTCAGACTCTTGGTGAAGGACCATTTGCTTTTATTTTATTTTATTTTATTTTATTTTATTTTATTTTATTTCTTTTTTGAGACAGAGTCTCACTCTGTCGCTCAGGTTGGAGTGCAGTGGCACAATCTTGGCTCCCCTACAACCTCCGTCTCCCAGGTTCAAGCGATTCTCGTGCCTCAGTCTCCCAAGTAGCTGGGACCACAGGCATGTACCGCCACACCCAACTAATTGTTGTACTTTTAGTAGAGACGGGGTTTTGCTGTGTTGGCCAGGCTGATCTCGAACTCCTGACCTCAGCCTCCCGAAGTGCTGGGATTACAAACGTGAGCCACCACGCCCAGTCTTATTTACTTTTATTTCAGACAATTCTAAGAAGCTACACTATTTATTTTGCCAGTCCTTATCACATACAGAAGAGAAAAAAATATATATGCTCTAGAAGAAGAAAAGCATAGGCAAAAATGTGAAAACCACAGCAGTGTGGCCCTACTTTGTGAGCAGGCAAATCATCCTGTCTGTGGTGCTGTACAAGAATGATGTGTGCGAGATCCTCCAGCTCTTTGCGTGGCTCATGGGCCCTTACCGTCTGACCTCAGCCCCCTCCAGTTTCTGCTCCTGCCAAAGGGAATTACTGACAATTCCCAAACTGTCACTCCTGAACACCCTTCTGACTTTGCACATGCTGTTTCCTCTGCCTGATATCTTCTTCCTCACCTTTTCTTCCTGTCTGATCCTTACTGGTTCTTCAAGATTCATGGAGAGTTTACTTCCTCCATGAAGCCTTTCCTGGCACCTTTCTCCATTTGAACTAAAAATCTTTCTTCCTTTTTCTTCTTCCTTAATTCCTAGCATATAGTAAGGGTCATTAAATATTTGCCAAGTAAATAATTGAAAGAGTCTTTATAATAATCATAATTTGGGGCTAGTCCACAAACCTAAAATAAACATAACTCACTTTATTTATATTTATAAATTGTTTGATTATTCGTTTCTTTGATTTTTCATTGTCCTCAGCTTAAATTTAAATCAAGTTGCTTCTCTGCTGATATTGAACACATATGATTCATCTCCCTCTAATTTTTGTTGGCATGTGCTCTGAGAATACAAAATGATTTAACACAAGCCTAAGCAAAATATAGCTAGAAAGTTAATCACCAGAAAAAGAAACATACTAAATTCCAAAGTCAAGCATTGAACAAGTTTTTGATGAGGAATTAGTTTTGATTCCATTATACCGTTGTTACTTTCTTTCAGTACATGAATTTGGTGCTCAGAACTGGCATTGGCTAGTCACAGCAAACCCCAAATCAAGAGCCAACATTTGTCCTGGTTTCCATTCTGCAATGTGTTACCTTGTAATAACCCCTTCTGCTTCATTTTTTCTTTTAAAGAAAAAGCAGTTATTTTGAGATAAAGATAAATTGAAAATGCTCAGGCACTTAGATTAAAAGTACTATTTTAATATCAAGGCTTACTATTATCTTAACATACTGGACTATAAAATCCTTGACATCAGAGACCATATTATTCATCTTTATGTCCTCTGCAGCAGCCAGCAGGGTGTTTTGCATAGATTAGGTATGCTATGGATATTTGCTATAGAATATAATCAGAAGAAGGTATAAATGAATTTTAACTCAGGAAAATAAAAATGAATAAATAAATACAAGAAATAACAGAAACCACATTATGTTTAGATCCTTTTCAGTTCAGTGGAATGAGGTGCTGGTAATAACACTAGTCAAGATGCCTTATTTTAAAATAATTTTGTTGGATTTTTAAGTGCACCAAAACAGCAGTTAGCAAGGAACTAGAAAGCAGTCTGGCTGAGCACGATCGTGGCTCATACCTGTAATCTCAGCACTTTGGGAGGCTGAGGTGGAAGGATTGCTTGAGTGGTCTTGAGTTCAAGACCAGCCTGGGCAACATAGTGAGATCTCATCTCTACAAAAAATGAAAAATTAGCCGGGCATGGTGGCACACACCTATAATCCCACTGAGGGGCTGAGGCAGGAGAACTGCTTGAGCTTAGGAGGTGGAAGCTGCAGTGAACTGTGACTGTGCCACTGCACTCCACCCTGGGCAACAGTGAGACCTTGTCTCAAAACACAACGAATAAAAGAAGAAAACAAAAGAAAAAAAAGTGGTCTGTGCATGTGGAGCAAGTACCCAGTTTAATCGGCTTTAATATCTGACCCCACTTTTTTCCTGGCCCAGAAGACAGGAACTATTAGGTATCCACTGAAAAGCAACTATGTCCAGAAAAAAAAAATCCTCTAGAATCTAGAATGGGAAAAATAATATGAGGGTGATTCTTGGCCTATAAGAAGTTTCATGAATATCCAAAACTTTGGCCTCAGCTAGTGTGAACATGGTTCACTGCAGCCTGTGCCTCCGGGGTTCAAGCGATTCTCGTGCTTCAGCTTCCTGAGTAGCTGGGATTACAGGGGGACACCACCATACTTGGCTTTTTTTTCTAGAGACAAGGTCTTGCTGTGTTGCCTAGGCTAATCTCGAACTCCGGGGCTCAAGTGATCCTGCCACTTCAGCCTCCCGAGTAGCTGGGACTATAGGCAGGAACCACGACACCTGGCTAACTTTTTGTATTATTTTAATAGAGATGGGGTTTCACCATGTTGGCCAGGCTGGTCTCGAACTCCTGAGTTCAAGCAACCCTCCTGCCTCAGCCTCCCAGAATGCTGGGGTTACAGGCGTGAGCCACCTTGCCCAGCCAGGAGTGCTTCTTTTCCCCCAGCTAACCCTGAGGTGAACCTAGGAGTTTCACTTTAAGCAGTAGACCTGAGATTAAAACCCCAAAATTCTATCAAACTGCAATTTAACATTACATTTGGGAAAAGAAAAAACAATTTGGAGGTGCATGACTTTTATCCAGTAGAACCAGTTATTATCTAAGAAACTTGGATATTTATGTCACTTTGATGCATGCACTGCAGTTCCATAACTTTTGTATCCCTTCAGTAGTCAGTTGCTATTCGGTGTCCAATACATTGTTAATAAATTTTGTTAAATAAAAGCCTTCTCAAATCAATACTAAGGTACATAGAGGCAGAATTCCTGCAATATTTTGCAAATGGAAAGACAGCCTTACTAGCAAAAGGTATCTGAAATAAATGGTGTTGCTGTTGCCAACATTTAAACACCTTAACAGGAAGCCCTGGTGTCCAGTTTGTGAGTACAGTGGATGATAAATGGGACAGACGCTATTAGTGAAAAAGGCTAGGTCTGAAGAGGACTTCACAGGGAAAAATTTAATTTTTCTTTCATTCCCAAAAAGCTTGAGTACAGTCCAGCCTCCTCCACCCCTTTGGCTCTCCTTGGGCCAAAATGTTGGGCTAGATTGTTTTTCCACCTCTGTTGAAGCAATCAAGTCTTATGTGCTATCTGCCCTACTTTCAGCTGCGTTTCAGATGACTCGGTAAAGCAGTACACGTCCCGGGATCACCTAGCAAAGCACTTCCAAGTCCCTGTCTTCAAGTTTGTGGGCAAAGACCACAAGGTAAGTTGAACATCTTTAATTTATAACCCCTGAACCTGAGCCTTTTTTTTTTTTTTTTTTTTTGGTGTCCCAATATATTGACATTCCAAGAGCCCACTGTGAGGATCTGCATGGGCTCAAGAAAAAATACAGAGAAACTGGCTATCGAGAAGTTTAACCCTTTCATGCATGTCACACCCCACTGCCTGCCAAAATCACTGTGCTGTTCAAAGAAAATACTATAGGATCATAATTTAATTTAAAATCTTTGCGGGCAGTTATGGTTGAAAAGTCAGTGTGGTGATTGGTCAAATGGCAAGGGATATGGACAGGAAATTCACAGAAAAGACAAATAGTGAAATGTTCACTGAAAATAGTACTTAAGTGCTGATGAAAACAATTATAAGACACCATTTTATACATATTAAATTTATGAAAAGTATAAAATACAACATGTACAAGGTTACAGGGAGAAGTATACAGTGACAGTATAAATTGGTACATTTTCTGGAACATTGTCTGATAATATGTAATAATAATCATAAAATCATCATATTCTTTTATCTAAAAATTCCAATTCTGACAGTTTCTTAAAAACAAAACAAAACAGAGGCAGGTGGATTGCTTGAGGCCAGGAGTTTGAGACCAGCTTGGGCAACATAGCAAGACCTCTTCTCTACAAAAAATTTTAAAATTAGTTGGGCATAGTGGCACACACCTGTAGTCCTAGCTTACTCAGGCGGCTGAGGCAGGTCACTTGAGCCCAGGAGTTCAAGGTTACAGTGAGCTATGATCAGGCCATTGCACTCCAGCCTGGGTGAGAGAATGAGTCCCTGTCTCTAAAAACAAAAAACAAAAAAAAATTTTTTTTTTTTTTGAGGCGGAGTCTCCCGCAGTCGCCCAGGCTGGAGTGCAGTGGCACAATCTCGGCTCACTGCAAACTCTGCCTCCCAGGTTCGCGCCATTCTCCTGCCTCAGCCTCCTGTGTAGCTGGGACTACAGGTGCCCGCCACCACACCTGGCTTATTTTTTGTATTTTTAGTAGAGACGGGGTTTCACCGTGTTAGCCAGGATGGTCTTGATCTCCTGACCTTGTGATCCACTCACCTCGGCCTCCCAAAGTGCTGGGATTACAGGCATGAGCCAACGTGCCCGGCCCCCAAAAAATTTTTAAGCCAAAACGGACAAGGTGTGTTGGAAGTGTCTGTAGAGCATTGTTATAAGGGGGTAAAAGAAAAAGCCCCAAACAAACAGGGCTAAGGGCCACAGTATATCAATTTAATGCAATAATAAGGTTATTAAAATGATAAATATGGGAAAAGCAGACATAATAACTGTTGTCATAACAATTTACAGGCATATTAAATATATTACATTTAAAAAACATGTATACTCATGGATAGAGGTTATAAAGGGCTATATAGAAAAGGTTGTAGTGAGATAAGCTGAAAGTTTTTTATCGTTGTTGTTAGAGTGTAGTTGTTGAAACATTTAAACAAAAGGAAGTTGAAGAGACCAACATTCTTTTCCACACTGCTTGTAAGTATACGCGGGTCCATTCCAGCTATACCATGGTTACAGAACAATTGCTAACAATGATGGCTGATCCTGATCACCCTCAATCAGGCAGGAAGCCCAGGCAGTTACCTACAGAAAGGCGCTTGCAGAGAACACTAGTTATTTGACAGCACAAGTGCATGGGAGCCAATGCTATCCCCAGACCTTGGTGTGAAGAAGGAAGATGTTCTAGTAGATGTTACTTCACAAAGGCCTCTTCTGTTCCAGCTCCATGCAGGAGTTATGAATATGGGTTTTTTAATCACCCACGTGACTTAAATGCAATGTTTACCACATTTTTTACTAAATGTGTACATTTTGGCAATTTCCTTAACCTCTCTGTCTGTTTCCTTATCTGTAAAACGGGGATGATAACCTCTACTTGTGGGTGTCCTTGTTAAGATTACATGAGATGATGTTTGGGAACATTGAGTATTGTGTCTGGCTCCTTGAGGGTGCCCCCCAAGTGGCAGCAGTTATTGTTTTTATTAACAATCGTGATCATCTCTTCAGGAAGTGTTTCTGCACTGCCGGGTTCTTGTCTGTGGAGTGTTGGATGAGCGTTCCCGCTGTGCCCAGGGTTGCCACCGGCGAATGCGTCGCGGGGTAGGAGGAGAGGACTCAGCCGGTCTACAGAGCCAGACGCTAACAGGCGGCCCCATCCGTATCGACTGGGAGGACTAGTTCGCAGCCACACCTCGAGTCCCTGTATTGGGTGGCTCTGCTCTTTGGAGCTTCTCCCCCTGGCCCTCTAAGAACAACCGCCAACACCTAGGCTCAGACTTCACACTGTGAGTTCAGACTCCCAGCACCAACTCACTCTGATTCTGGTCCATTCGGTCTGCACAGGCCACAGCACTGCTGAACAAAGTGGCCTGGGTGGGGTTTCATGTTTCTAGGGCTGAAAACTAAACTGTCCACCCAGAAAGACACTCACCCCATTTCTCTCATTTCCTTCCTACACTTAAATACCTCATGTACGATGCAATCAGATCATAAAATCAGAAGCCGGGTATAATATTTCAAGTAATAAACCCTAGAAAAATTAAACAGTTACTGAAATTATGACTTAAATACCCAGTGACTCCTTAAATATGTAAATAATAGTTATACTTTGTAATTTCAATTCAAATGCAGACTAATGATAGGGGATTTGGAAGTTTATCAATAAAACAGTATATAATTTTAAAAGTAGTATTTGGTTTTTCTGCCTCATACTATTTTCTTTTTCTTTCTCTCTCTCTTTTTTTTTTTTTTTTTTTTTTGAGATAGAGTCTCGCTGTGTCACCCAGGCTGAAGTGCAGTGGCGCAATCTCAGCTCACTGTAACCTTTGCGTCCCGGGTTCAAGCAATTCTCCTGCCTCAGTCTTTTGAATAGCTGGGACTACAGGCATGTACCACCACACCCAGCTAAATTTTGTGTTTTTAGTAGAGTTTTTCCAGGTTGACCAGGCTGGCTTGAACTCTTGGTCTCAGGTGATCCACCCACGTCAGCCTCCCAAAGTGCTGGGATTACAGGTGTGAGCCACCGTGCCCGGCCATCTTTTGATGCTTCTAATATATTGCCTTAAGTGAAATATTTTTACCTAATAAATATTAATAAATTCATCAACATATATTTAAGTGCTTCAATGAGATGTAACAGAATTAAAGTTTGGTACCATATTCCCTGTTATTTGGTATTCTGTACCCTCAGGTTGATAAGATAATAGGAAAAAGTATACAATTCTGCCATACTCTGTTTTGTAGGTACTTAATAAGTTTTATTGAAATAAACTTATAAACCACAAAAAATAAAAATATAAACCACAAAGATAAATTTTATCTGCAGTTAACTCCAATTTCTTTATATGCCAATTAATTTTATGGCCTTTACATAAGATCAGAAAAGTTTTTCTGCTTTTAGTTTTTAAAAGTTGCTGCAGCCTAGGCTCAGTGGCTCATGCCTGCAATCCCAGCACTTCAGAGGCCAAGGTGGGAGATTTCCTTGAGCCCAGGATCTCAAGACTAGCCTAGGCAACATAGTGAGACTTCGTCTCTACAAAAAAATTGTTTTAAATTCGCCTGGCATGGTGGTGTGCCACTGTGGTTCCAGCTACTTGGGGAGCTGAGGTAGGAGGATTGCTTGAGCTCAGGAGGTTGAGGCTGCAGTGAGCCATGGTAGTGCTCCAGCCTGGGTGACAGAGTGAGACCTTGTTTCAAAGAAAACCCCAAATCCCAAAAAACAAACAAACAAAATGCTACATTTAATAGTTCTTAGTAGAAAAGTAAAATTAACAAAAGTAAGGGCAAGGAAAAAAGGATTTAGATAGAAGTCAGCAACTTTTTCTGTAAAAAGCCAACTGGTAAATGTATTAGGCTTTCTGGGCCCTGCAGTCTTTGTCACAGCTACTCAACTTTGCTGTTGTAGTACAAGGACAGCCACAGAGAATATGTAAACAAATGTGAGCATGGTTATTCCAAAAAAGGATTCAAAACCAGGCTTTGAGCCAGGTGTGGTGGCTCACGCCTGTAAACCCAGCACTTTGGGAGGCCGAGGTGGTCGGATTATTTGAGATCAGGAGTTCGAGACCAGCCTGGCCAACATGGTGAAACCCCCGTCTCTACTAAAAATACAAAAATTAGCCAGGCCTGGTGGCAGGCATCTGTAATCCCAGCTACTCAGGAGGCTGAGACAGGAGAATTGCTTGAACCCAGGAGGCGGAGGTTGCAGTGAGCCAAGATCTACCCACTGCACTCCAGCCTGGACGGCAGAGTGAGACTCCCTCTCAAACAAATAAACAAACAACAACAACAACTACAACAACAACAACAACAACAACAACAGGCTTTGGGCTAGGCTTGGTCGACAGGACTTAGTGGGCCAATTTCTGCTGTAGATTAGTGGCCCCCAGCCCTTCTGTGCAGCAGAATCACCTGGAAAACATTTATAAAATACCAGTGTGTATTCTTTATTGGTTTGTTTTAAAGGATTCTCAGGTGATTCTAATCCATGGTTAGGGTTGTGACTCGCAAGTTAGGGAATGGCCACTTGTCTCTCACTCCCGACAGGCTGCAGGAACTTTTCCTAGCCAGCTCCGTTAGTAACTCTTACCAAGTACATCTCAGATCTTAGCATGACTCTAACATCATTTAGTAACTGGGAATACCAGCAGGGTTAGGTCACCGAAGGGAAAAATGAATCCTCAGAGACCTAATTCCATCTGACCTTCTCCTCCACTGGCCTTAATCAGGTAAGCCTCTGAACCTGCCCACCTGTTTTCTCTTTTTAGCATCAGTGGGAATAACTGTGGTCATCGGTGGAACTTACCAGGTTGGGTTTTGGTCTCTTCTAAGTGAAATGGAAGCATATTTGTGATAATGGAATTCATTCATCTCTATCCAAATGTTCTAAAAAGTACACTTTATTAAATGTGAGATGCTTACTGGCAACTGAAACATGAGCCAGCAGAAAGTCATTGCCTCCCAAATGCCTGGACTCCCCACAATTTCACTCATGAATATAATTGTCAGGTCCAGGAATTGCAGGGTTTTCTTGCATTTTAGTCTTTAAGCTAAGAACTGAATTTCCAGGCAACGTGTCTTGGTTGGGGAGAGCAGTCTTAAATGAAGAGTAGCCTTCAAACCACTCCATGTTTTTTTCAATTTTCCTCAAAGGATAGGACTCACTTTCCAGGTATAGAAAAATGTTACCTTTCTCCTGCTTTGTGGTGTCCAAACTGTTGGAAGAACAAATGAGTCACGCTGACTCGAAGATTGACATCTCGAAGGCTGACAGCTGTGGTGTCACTCAAAACCGGGAAGCAATCACTTCTTCCTCATAACTCTTCCTTCTCCTCCTCTGCACAGATGCAAGCTGCCCGCTGACTATTCATAAAGGGGCGGCAGCCCAAAGTCCACACGGTGTTGAACACAGTGTCTACCAGGGAATCACAGGCTACTTGAAAAAGATGAAGAGGGATAGAAAGGTTAACATTGAGTAATTTTGAAGAGGAACTGTACTTCCAGAGATGCCATGATACCCAGAGGAAAGTAGAGACAGTAATCCAAATACAGAATTCAAAGGAAGAGCATACATTTCAGAGAACATTCTCAGAAAAGCTCCCACCCAATCCAATAAAGCAGAAGACACCTGGAGGTGCCCTTGCATGTGGGTCCTTGGTCAAAACAATGGTGAGCAACCAGAACCTCCCACACCACCGTGCTCACTCCATGGAGAATATTTTTTGCAGAAGACTCCCTCTTTTATGTTTTCCATAGCTTTCCCATCTATGGACATACTACCCAGAACACACCCAATCTCGCCTATAGTTTTCACTGTTCAAGTACTGGATGAACAACCATTCGTTGATGGAAAAACATTTGCATGTGTTGGATATGTTCGTTAGCCACTGTCTTAGGAGCCAAGGATACAGAGACAAAAGGCATCATCCTCAACTTAAGGACTCCATAGTTTGGATAAAGAGGTGGACAGGTAAACAGATAGCTACACTACTTCATGATGAAAATAACCCCAAGGTGGTATGAGAGCCCACAGAAAGGGTCTCTATCCCTTTGCAGCAAGGGTTATTAGGGGAGGTATCTTAGAGGAAGTAAGATACCTAAGTTTAAACTAAAGAATGGTCAGGAAAACGAAGTACTGATGCATACTAAAACATGGATGAATCTTGAAAACATTATGTTAAGTAAAAGAAGCCAGACACAAAAGGCCACATATTGTATGATTCCGTTTATATGAAATTTTCAGAATAGGCAATCCATACGGAGAGTAAAACAGAGATTGTCTAGGGCTGGGGTGGGGTAGGGAAGGTAATGAGTAATGACTGTTAATGGCTACAGGGTTTCTTTTGGGACTAATGAAAATGTTCTAGAATTAGATTGTGGTGATGGTTGTACAATTCTGTGAATATACAAAAACCACTGAAGTGAAGGTATATTTTACGGTATGTGAATGATATATCAATTTTTTTAAGTTGGTTCATGGAAAAGATAAAAAATGTTGACAAACTTTTAGCTAGACTAACCAAGAAAAAAAGAGAGGATTCAAATTATCAAATTCAGGAATAAGAAAGAAATGTCACCAACAATCTTACAGAAATAAAAAGGATTAGGGCCAGGCACGGTGGCTCACGCCTGTAATCTCAGCACTTTGGGAGGCCGAAGCAGGCAGATCAGAGGCCAGGAGACCTCCTGGCTAACGAGACCCTCTAGGCTAACACAGTGAAACCCTGTCTCTACAAAAAATACAAAAAATTAGCAGGGTGTGGTGGCGGGCGCCTGTAGTCCCAGCTACTCAGGAGGCTAAGGCAGAAGAATGGCGTGAACCCGAAGGCAGAGCTTGCAGTGAGCCAAGATCACGCCACTGCACTCCAGCCTGGGCGACACCGTGAGACTCCGTCTCAAAAAAATAAAAATAAAAGTGATTACAAGGGAATACGATGAATAACTACATGCCAAAAAATGTGGATAACTTGGATGAAATGGACAAGTTTGTAGAAAGACATGAACTGCTGAAACTGACTCAAGAAGAATAGAAAATATGAATAGATTGTTAGTGTATACAAATACAATTACTAACCCAAGCTGGTGATTTAGTTATTTAAAACTTCCCCAAAGAAATCCAGTTCTACTTGGCTTTACTGGGGAATTTTACCAAACATTTAAAGAATTAATATCAATCCTTTCTAAACTTTTTAAAAAATTAGGAGAGAAGGGATCATTGCCCAACTCATTTTACGAGGTCAATATTACTCTGATACCAAAACCAAAGACATCACAAAAATAACAAACTATAGACTAGTATCTCTTTTGACTATAGATGCAAAATCCTCAACAAAATACTAGTAAACTGAATCCAGCAACATATAAAAAGGTTTACATCATGACTAAGTGTGATTTAGCCTAAGAATGCTAAACTATACTAAAATCAATTAATATGATACACTACATCAATAGAATATAGAACAAATACCACATGATCATCTCAATAGATGCAGAAAAAACATTTGAAAACATCCAACACTTTTTCATGATAAAAACATTCAGCCAGATGCAGTGGCTCACACCTGTAATCCTAGCACTTTGGGAGGCCAAGGCAGGTGGAGCACCTGAGGTCAGGAGTTCCAGACCAGCCTGGCCAACATGGTGAAACACTGTCTCTACTAAAAATACAAAAATTAGCTAGGCGTGGTGGCGGGCGCCTGTAATCCCAGCTACTCAGGAGGCGAAGACAGGAGAATTGCTTGAACCCGGGGTGCGGATGTTGCAGTGAGCCGAGATCACACCACTTCACTCCAGCCTGGGCATAAGAGTGAAACTCTGTCTCAGGACAAAAAAAAAAAAAGAAGAAGAAGAAAAATAAACAACAACAACAACAAAAAAAAAACACTCAACGAACTGGGAAAAGAGGAGAACTCCCACAACCTGATAAAGACCGTCTAGAGACAGCCATAGCTAACAATCATGCTCAGTGGTGAAAGACGAAATGCTTTTACTCTAAGATCAGAAACAAGACAACAATGTCCACTCACAACACTTCTATTCAATGTTGTATTGGAAGCTCTAGCCAGGGCAAGTAGGCAAGAGAAAAAAATTTTAAAAATCCAAATTGTAAAGGAAGATGAAAAGCAGATGACATTATCTTATATATAGAAAAACCTATGGAATCCATGAAAAAAATCAATTAGAACTAAGGAGTTATTTCAGCTGAGTTGCAGGATATAAGATCAATGTACAGAAATCAAATGTATTTCTATACATTATTAGTAAATGATCTGAAAATAAAATTTAAATACAATTACATTTCAATAGCATTAAAAAGAGTAAAATACTCAGGAATAAATTTAACAGAAGTCCAAGATTTGTACTGTGAAAACTATAAACACATTGTTGAAATAAAGAAGACCTAAATAAATGGAAAGGACATTGATATAAATATAATTTTGTTAAGATGGCAATATTCTCAAATTGATCTATAGATTCAATGATAACCCTCTCAAAATTCTAGCTGCCATTCCTTGGAGAAATTGACTAACAGTTCCTAAAATTCATATGGAAATATGAGGGACCCAGAATGTCCAAAATAGTTTTGACAAAAAAGTACACAGTTTAAGAACACATCTTGATTTCAAAATTTACTGCATAACAACAGTAACAGACAGCATGGTCCTGACATAGATCAGTGGAATAGAACTGAGCGTCTAGAAATAAATCTTAACCTTTATGGTCAATTGATTTTTGACAAGCATGCAAAGATAATTTAATGTAGGAAAGAATAGTCTTTTCAACAAACAGTGCCAGAACAACTGAATATCCACATAGAAAAGAATGAAATTGGGCCTTTTTCTTTTTTCTTTTTTCTTTTTTTTTTTGAGATGGAGTCTCACCCTGTTGCCCAGGCTGGAGTGCAGTGGCCGGATCTCAGCTCACTGCAAGCTCCACCTCCCGGGTTCACACTATTCTCCTGCCTCAGCCTCCCTAGTAGCTGGAACTACAGGCGCCGCCACCTCGCCCGGCTAGTTTTATGTATTTTTTAGTAGAGACAGGGTTTCACCGTGCCAGCCAGGATGTTCTCGATCTCCTGACCTCGTGATCCGCCCGTCTCGGCCTCCCAAAGTGCTGGGATTACAGGCTTGAGCCACCGAGCCTGGCCTGGACCTTTTTCTTACACCATATACGAATATTAATTCAAAATGAATCACAGACCTAAATGTTAAGAGCTACAACAATGAAACTCTTAGAAGAAAACATGAGTAAATCTTTGTGACCTTGGGTTAGGCAAAGCATTACTACGTATGACACCAAAAGTACAAATGACAAAAGAACAGATTAAAAAAATAGATAAATTGGACTTAGAATTTGAAACTTCTGTGCTGCAAATAATACCATCAAGAAAGTAAGGGGAAAAAAACAAAAAAAAAGGGGGGAGAAAATATCTGCTAATCATATATCTGATAAAGGACTTGAAAATATAAAGAACTCTTACAATTCAATAATAAAAAGACAACACAATTTAAAAAGAGATAAAGAATCCTAATAGACATCCAAGTATATATACAATGGCCAATAAGCACCTAAAGAGTGCCCAATATCAGTAATTGTCAGGGAAATGCAAATTAAAATCACCATGAGATACAACTTCACAGGGAGTAGGGTCTATAATTAAAAAGACAGATAATGACAAATGATGGTGAGGATGTGGAAGAGCCTGAGCCTTCACAATTTGCTGGTGGGAATGCAAAATGGTGTGGCCACTTTGGAAAACAGTTTGGCAGCTCTTCAAAATGTTAAACATAGAGTTACCATTTAACCTGGCAATTCCTCTCCTAGATACATACCCAAAAGAAATGAAAACATATGTTTCCACAAAAATTTGTGCATACATGTGTTCATAGCAGTATTATTCATAATAGCCAGAGGGTAGAAACAACACAAATGTCCATCAATTGATGAATGGATAAAGAAAATATGTTGAGGGAGGTTCCAAGATGGCCAAATAGTAACAGCTCCAGTCTACAGCTCCCAGCGTGAGTGATGCAGAAGACGGGTGATTTCTGCATTTCCAACTGCATTTCCAACTGAGGTACCAGGTTTATCTCACTGGGGCTTGTTGGACAGTGGATGCAGCCCACGGAGTGTGAGCCGAAGCATCGCCTCACCCGGGAAGTGTAAGGGGTCAGAGAATTCCCTTTCCTAGCCAAAGGAAGCCGTGACAGATGGTACCTGGAAAATCAGGACACTCCCACCCTAATACTGCACTTTTTCAATGGTCTTAGCAAAAAGCATACCAGATTATATCCTGCACCTAGCTCAGAGGGTCCCACGCCCACGGAGCCTCGCTCACCACTAGCACAGCAGTCTGAGATCAAACTGCAAGGGGGCAGCGAGGCTGGGGGAGGGATGTCACCATTGCTGAGGCTTGAGTAGGTAAACAAAGCTGCTGGGAATCTCAAACTGGGTGGAGGCCACTGCAGCACAAGGAGGCCTGCCTGCCTCTGTAGACTCCACCTCTCGGGGCAGGGCATAACTGAATAAAAGGCAGCAGAAACTTCTGCAGACTTAAACATCCCTGTCTGACAGCTTTGAAGAGAGTAGTGGTTCCCCCAGCATGGAGTTTGAGATCTGAGAATGGACAGACTGCCTCCACAAGTGGGTCCCTGACCCCTGAGTAGCCTAACTGGGAGACACCTCCCAGTAGGAGCCGACAGACATCTCATACAGCTGGGTGCCCCTCTGAGATGAAGCTTCCAGAGGAAGGATGAGGCAGGAACATTTGCCGTTCTGCAGTATTTGCTGTTCTGCAGCCTCCGCTGGTGATACCCAGGCAGACAGGGTCTGGAGTGGACCTCCAGCAAACTCCAACAGACCTGCAGCTGAGGGGCCTGACTGTTAGAAGGAAAACTAACAAACAAAGGACATCCACACCAAAACCCCATCTGTATGTCACCGTCATCAAAGACCAAAGGTAGATAAAACTATAAAGATGGGGAGAAACCAGAACAGAAAAGCTGAAAATTCTAAACATCAGAGCACCACTTCTCCTCCAAAGGAATGCAGTTCCTCACCAGCAACAGAACAAAGCTGGACGGAGAATGATTTTGACGAGTTGAGAGAAGAAGGCTTCAGACAACTGGTAATAACAAACTTCTCCAAGCTAAAGGAGGATGTTTGAACCCATCACAAAGAAGCTAAAAACCTTGAAAAAAGAATAGACGAATGGCTAACTAGAATAAACAGCATAGAGAAGACCTTAAACCACCGGTTGGAGTTGAAAACCATGGCATGAGAACTATATGATGCATGCACAAGCTTCAGTAGCCAATTCGATCAAGTGGAAGAAAGGGTATCAGTGACTGAAGATCAAATTAATGAAATGAAGTGAGAAGTTTAGAGAAAAAAGAGTAAAAACAAATGAACAAAGCCTCCAAGAAATATGTGACTATGTGAAAACACCAAATCTATGTTTGATTGGTATATCTGAAAGTGATGGGGAGAATGGAACCAAGTTGGAAAACACTCTTCAGGATATTATCCAGGAGAACTTCCCCAACCTAGCAAGGCAGGCCAACATTTGAATTCAGGAAATACAGAGAATGTCGTAAAGATACTCCTGGAGAAGAGCAACTCCAAGACACATAATTGTCAGATTCACCAAAGTTGAAATGAAGGAAAAAATATTAAGGGCAGCCAGAGAGAAAGGTCGGGTTACCCACAAAACAAAGGGAAGCCCATCAGACTAACAGCGGATCTCTTGGCAGAAACTCTACAAGCCAGAAGAGGGTGGGGGCCAATACTCAACATTCTTAAAGAAAAGAATTTCAACCCAGAATTTCATATCCAGCCAAACTAAGATTCATAAGTGAAGGAGAAATAAAATCCTTTACAGACAAGCAAATGCTGAGAGATTTTGTCACCACCTGGCCTGCCTTACAAGAGCTCCTGAAGGAAGCACTAAATGTGGAAAGGAGCAACCAGTGCCAGCCACTGTAAAAACATACCAAAATGTAAAGACCATTGATGCTAAGAAGAAACTGCATCAACTAACGAGCAAAATAACCAGCGAACATCATAATGACAGGATCAAATTCACACATAACAATATTAACCTTAAATGTAAATAGGCTAAATGCTCCAATTAAAAGACACAGACTGGCAAATTGGATAAAGAGTCAAGACTCATCAGTGTGCTGTATTCAGGAGACTCATCTCACATGCAGAGACACACATAGGCTCAAAATAAAGGGATGGAGGAAGATCTACCAAGCAAATGGAAAACAAAAAAAAAAGCAGGGGCTGCAATCCTAGTCTCTGATAAAACAGACTTTAAACCAACAAAGATCAAAAGAGACAAAGAAGGCCATTACATAATGGTAAAGGGATCAATTCAACAAGAAGATCTAACTATCCTAAATATATATGCACCCAATACAGGAGCACCCAGATTCATAAAGCAAGTCCTTAGAGACCTACAAAGAGACTTAGACTCCAATACAATAATAATGGGAGACTTTAACACCCCACTGTCAACATTAGACAGATCAACAAGACAGAAAGTTAACAAGGATATCCGGGACTTGAACTCAGCTCTACACCAAGCAGACCTAATAGACATCTACAGAACTCTCCACCCCAAATCAACAGAATATACATTCTTCTCAGCACCACATCGCACTTATTCCACAATTGACCACATAGTTGGAAGTAAAATACTCCTCAGCAAATGTAAAAGAACAGAAATTATAACAAACTGTCTCTCAGAACACAGTGCAATCAAACTAGAACTCAGGATTAAGAAACTCACTCAAAACTACTCAACTACTTGGAAACTGAACAACCTGTTCCTGAATGACTACTGGGTACATAATGAAATGAAGGCAGAAATAAAGATGTTCTTTGAAAACAATGAGAACAAAGACACAACATACCAGAATCTCTGCGACACATTTAAAGCAGTGTGTAGAGGGAAATTTAAAGCACTAAATGCCCACAAGAGAAAGCAGGAAAGATCTAAAATGGACACCCTAATATCACAATTAAAAGAACTAGAGAAGCAAGAGCAAACACATTGAAAAACTAGCAGAAGGCAAGAAATAACTAAGATCAGAGCAGAACTGAAGGAAATAGGGACACAAAAAACCCTTCAAAAAAATCAATGAATCCAGGAGCTGGTTTTTTGAAAAGATCAACAAAATTGATAGACCACTAGCAAAACTAATGAAGCAGAAAAGAGAGAAGAATCAAATAGATGCAATAAAAAATGATAAAGGGAACATCACCACTGATCCCACAGAAATACAAACTACCATCAGAGAATACTATAAACACCTCTACGCAAATAAACTAGAAAATGAAGAAGAAATGAATAAATTCCTGCACATACACCCTCCCAAGACTAAACCAGGAAGAAGTTGAATCCCTGAATAGACCAATATCAGGCTCTGAAATTGAGGCAATAATTAATAGCCTACCAACCGAAAAAAGTCCAGGACCAGATGGATTCACAGCTGAATTCTACCAGAGGTACAAAGAGGAGCTGGTACCATCCCTTCTGAAACTATCCCAATCAATAGAAAAAGAGGGAATCCTCCCTCACTCATTTTATGAAGCCAATATCATCCTGATACCAAAGCCTGGCAGAGACACATACAAAAAAGAGAATTTTAGACCAATATCCCTGATGAACATCGATGCAAAAATCCTCAATAAAATACTGGCAAACCAAATCCAGCAGCACATCAAAAAGCTTATCCACCACGAACAAGTTGGCTTCATCCCTGGGATGCAAGGCTGGTTCAACAAACGCAAATCAATAAATGTAATCCATCATATAAACAGAACCAAAGACAAGAACCACATGATTATCTCAATAGATGCAGAAAAGACCTTCAACAAAATTCATCAGCCCTTCATGCTAAAAACTCTCAATAAACTAGTATTGATGGAACATATCTCAAAATAATAAGGTCTATTTATGACAAACCCACAGCCAATATAATACTGAATGGGCAAAAACTGGAAGCATTCCCTTTGAAAACTGGCACAAGACAGGGATGCCCTCTCTCACCACTCCTATTCAACATAGTGTTGGAAGTTCTGGCCAGGACAATCAGGCAAGAAAAGAAATAAAGGGTATTCAGTTAGAAAAAGAGGAAGTCAAATTGTCCCTGTTTGCAGATGACATGATTGTATATTTAGAAAACCCCATGGTCTCAGCCCAAAATCTCCTTAAGCTGATATGCAACTTCTGCAAAGTCTACAGATACAAAATCAATATGCAAAAATCACACACATTCTTATACACCAATAACAGACAGAGAGCCAAATCATGAGTGAACTCCCATTCACAATTGCTTCAAAGAGAATAAAATACCTAAGAATCCAACTTACAAGGGATGTGAAGGACCTCTTCAAGGAGAACTACAAACCACTGCTCAGTGAAATAAAAGAGGACACAAACAAATGGAAGAACATTCCATGCTCATGGATAGGAAGAATCAATATCATGAAAATGGCCATTCTGCCCAAGGTAATTTATAGATTCAAGGTCATCCCCATCAAGCTACCAATGACTTTCTTCGCAGAATTGGAAAAACTACTTTAAAGTTCATATGGAACCAAAAAAGAGCCCACATTGCCAAGACAATCCTAAGCCAAAAGAACAAAGTTGGAGGCATCATGCTACCTGACTTCAAACTATACTACAAGGCTACAGTAACCAAAACAGCATGGTACTGGTACCAAAACAGAGATATAGACCAATGGAACAGAACAGAGGCCTCAGAACAGAGGCCTCAATGGAACACCACACATCTACACCCATCTGATCTTTGACAAACCTGACAAAAACAAGTAATGGGAAAGGATTCCCTATTTAATAAATGGTACTGAGAAAACTGGCTAGCCATATGTAGAAAGCTGCAACTGGATCCCTTCCTTACACCTTATACAAATATTAATTCAACATAGATTAAAGACTTAAATGTTAGACCTAAAACCATAAAAGCCCTAGAAGACAACTTAGGCAATCCCATTTAGGACATAGGCATGGGCAAGGACTTCATGACTAAAACACCAAAAGCAATGGCAACAAAAGCCAAAATTGACAAATGGGATCTAAAGAGCTTCTGCACAGCAAAAGAAACTACCAGCAGAGTGAACAGGCAACCTACAGAATGGGAGAAAATTTTTACAATCTACCCATCTGACAAAGGGCTAATATCCAGAATCTACAAAGAACTCAAACAAATTTACAAGAAAAAATCAAACAACTCCATCAAAAAGTGGGCGAAGGATATAAACATACACTTCTCAAAAGATGACATTTATGCAGCCAACAGACACATGAAAAAATGCTCATCATCACTGGTCATCAGAGAAATGCAAATCAAAACCACAATGAGATACCATCTCACACCAGTTAGAATGGCGATCATTAAAAAGTCAGGAAACAACAGGTGCTGGAGAGGATGTGGAGAAATAGAAACACTTTTACATTGTTGTTGGGACTGTAAACCAGTTCAATCATTGTGGAAGACAGTGTGGCAATTCCTCAAGGATCTACAACTAGAAATACCATTTGGTTCAGCCATCCCATTACTGGGTATATACCCAAAGGATTGTAAGTCATGGTACTATAAAGACACATGCACACGTATGTTTATTGCGGCACTATTCACAATAGCAAAGACTTGGAACCAACCCAAATGTCCATTGATGATAGACTGGATTAAGAAAATGTGGCACATATACACCATGGAATACTACGCATCCGTAAAAAGGATGAGTTCATGTCCTTTGTAGGGACATGAATGAAGCTGGAAACCATCATTCTGAGCAAACTATCACAAGGCCAGAAAATGAAACACCGCATGGTCTCACTCATAGTTGAGAATTGAACAATGAGAACACTTGGACAGTGTGGGGAACATCACACACCAGGGCCTGTTGTGGGGTGGAGGGTTGGGGGAGGGATAGCATTAGGAGATATACCTAATGTAAATGACGAGTTAGTGGGTGCAGCACACCAACATGGCACGTGTATACATATGTAACAAACCTGCACTTTGTGCACACGTACCCTAGAACTTAAAGTAGAATTAAGAAAAAAAAAAAGAAAATACGTTACAGCCATACAATGGAGTATTATTCAGCAATAAAAAGGAATGGAATACTGATACATTCTACAACATGGATAAACCTTGCCAAGTGAAGTAAGTCAGTCACAGAAAACCATATATTGTATGATTCCATTTATATGAAATGTCCAGAATAGGCAGTTCTAGAGGTAGAAAGTAGATTCATGATTTCCTCAAGCTGGGCAGGGGGAGTTTGGGGAGAGACTGTTAATGGCCCTGGGGTTCCTTTTCAGGGTGATGAATGTGTTCTAAAATTGACTGTGGGATTGACTGCAGTAACTCTGTGAACATATTTAAAAGCATTTAAATGGGAGAATTGTATCGTGTGTGAATTGTAACTTAATAAATCTGTTTCAACAACAACAAAAAATGAATGATTAGTGTGTTTCACACAGGGGCAGAAAGGAATGGGCCATCTACCCAAGCAGTTTGATTCACCAGGTTGGAAACACTCTGTGCAGAATCTACAAAGGGACATTTCTGAGCCTACTGAGGCCCATAAGGAAAAATAGAATATTCTGTGATAAAAATGAGAAATAAGCAATCTTTGAAAATGCTGTATGATGGGTGGATTCATCTCACAGAATGGAACCTGTGTTTTGATTCACCAGGTTGGAAACATGCTTTTTGTAGAATCTACAAAGGGACATTTCTCAGCCCATTGAGGGCTATAAGAAAAACATCTAATATCCCGCAATAAAAACTAGAAGCAAGCTATCTGAAAATGCATTGTGATGTGTGGATTCATCTTACAGAAAGGAACCTGTGTTTTGATTCACCAGGTTCGAAACACTCTTTCTGTAGAATCTGAGAAGGGTTATTTCTGAGACCATTGAGGCCTATAAGGAAAAATCGAATAACATGCAAAAAATGAATTAGAAACAAGCTATCTGTGAAAGTGCTTTGTGATGTGTGGATTCATCTCACAGAATGGAACCTGTGTTTTGATTCACCAGGTTGGAAACACTCTTTGTAGAATCTACGAAGGGACAGTTCTGAGCCCACTGAGGCAGGAGTCAGGAGAGAGACCAGGAATGCCCAAGATGATGGTGGGGAGGAAGGCTAGGGCTGAATCAGAAAGGGCTATGTACGGCATACTGAGGAGTGTGGATTTAATCCACAAGGAGGAATGTACTGAATGATTTACACAGGGGGTCAAGATGATCAGATTTGTGTGGCATATCTGGTCCCAATGGTGACCATCAATTAGATGGGACACAGAGACTGGGTTAATTTGCAGTAACCAGGCAAGTGGGATATGAAAGAGATATTTGAGAGAATGAATCAATGGGACATTGCTTGCAGAAAGTAACTTGACCTGACCATAGATTAGCAGCAGGTACTTTTTCACCCTCTGTAGAAACAAAATAGAATGATACTCCCTTTCATAGGGCACACTGAATTATTCACATTTCCAAGCCCTCACACCTTCACCTCCAGACTGCACTCTAGACATTGATCTATGAAAAGATCCAAAATTCTCTTTACTGCAGACACTGTCTGTGGTGTGGAGCCAGCTCTTTATCAGCCTGCATTTCAACTCTTGTCTTCTAAAAATAGAAAATGCTAATTCACACCTGGATGCAATATCCTGGCTTCAGAAACTGAGAGAGTAAAAACTTCCTAAGTAAATTAGGAAAAAGAAATAGTGCTAGAAACTAGGTAGCAAAGCAGTTGTTTAAAATAACTATCCTTGCTGGGCATGGTGGCTCACGCCTGTAATCCCAGCACTTTGGGAGGCTGAGGCAGGCAGATCGCTTGAGTTCAGGAGTTCGAGGCCAGCCCGGGTGACATGGCGAGACCCCCATCTCTACTAAAAATACAAAAATCAGCTGGGCATGGTGGCACATGCCTATAATCCCAGCTACATGGGAGGCTGAGGCACAGGAATCACCTGAACCCGGAAACAGAGGTTGTAGTGAGCCAAAATCACACCACTGCACTCCAGCCTGGGTGACGGAATGAGATTTTGTCTCAAAAAAATTTTTTTAAATTTTAAATAAAATAATTGTCCTCAAGTGTATGGAGATCTTTACACAGAAAAGGTTTTTTGAATTCCTACCCTGACTGAAAACAAAACAAACACACAAAAAAGGCTTAAGCCAAACCATGTGGTCCTATAAGGAAGAATTCCTGATATGGAAAATTATTTAACAGTGGAATGGATAATCCAAGCCAGTTGGGCAATTCCTTCTCCAGCTTTAAATGATAGATTTTTATTTTTTCTGGGAAGGCTTTGGTGTAGTCGTTTACCTTCAGGAGTGGTGCCAGCAGCTCGCAGGCAGGACAGCAAGAACTTTAGTGAAGGAGTGCCCAGAATCTTTCCTTCACCATTTCTTGCTCAGCCACAGTGTTCTGTCAAGAATATTCAGTTAGCTCTGATGATCTCTTTGAGTCAAGGGGTTCTGGCTATATCTCGGTGTGAAAACAGGAACAAAACTCCCTGTGCACTGTACATGCCATTGAGATACCTACCTTCCACTTTGGAGACAAAGCCCAGACTCCGCTTAAGGTCAGAGCAGATGGAGTGGAGACACCATCGGAATTTTGCATCACAGCGATATTTGTTGGCACCGCACGTGTCATAGCAGACGTCCAGCTGGTTGCAGCACTTGGTCATTGCTGGAATGCCCAAGTCCATCTGGGGAAAAGGGAAGGAAGGGAAAAGAAGGGGAAGAAATGCCACGTTTAGACTAAGGACCTTAGGCAACCTTGCCCACCTTGTTATTAACTAGCCGGTTCTCACATTTCTATTGCATATCACGATCAATTCAGAAACACCAATGACTCAGTAAAATGCCAACAGTCACAGGATTAAAAGTTTTCATGTTACTTAGTTATTAGTTCAATAAACGATTCTGGCCCATTTTTCACCTTTTTTTTTTTTTTTAGATGTTAATAATTTTAAAATCCAGAGGCAGCTTACAGTAATGAAAATAGAGACCAGAAGGGTAGTCAAGAGAGCAGAGCCACAGGGCTTGTAAATGTAATTAACACTTAACATTCCCATATGAGATTTTGTGTGAGCAAAGGATTCTACGGCTAAGAAGTATAAAAAAATTCAGCCTCAGTTCATCAAGAGATCACCAGCATCCCAGACAGCACTATTTTAAGGGTGTGTATGTGTGAGTGTGTGTGGATGTGTTGGAAAGTAGAGTGGGTATAGAACACACAGCTCCTGATCACAAGAGGGCTGTAGTTAAAACACAACATCTCACACACACCCATGCTTACTAAGCAACCTATAAACAACTGTAAATGTAGTGGCATAAACTGTGTAACTAAGTTCATAAAATGCCACATGTGTCTGGGCGTGGTGGCTCATGACTGTAATCCCAGTCACCTTTGGGAGGCCGAGGTGGGTGGATCACTTGAGGTCAGGAGTTCGAGACCACCCTGGCCAACATGGTGAAACCCCCGTTTCTACCAAAAATACAAAAATTAGCTGGGCATGGGGTATGTTTGTGTGTTTGCAGATTTCTATGATGTCAGCACTCCAAACATAGCCAGTTTGGCACTACTAACATGAAGTCAGCTGCTTGCAAAAGTCATGACAATATGCAACAATCAGCTCTCACTGGCCAGCACCAGCTGGCTCCGGCACGTCACTGGAATGGTCCACTAATTTCAATAAGTCAAACCTGTCAGATCTATCTCAAATTAAGTTATGTTGTGATGTCCTAAGTCTCAACTGACATTTTCAGTGGTGATTTCAAAGTTCTGATCCACTACCAAGGGTTTATCTGAGGGACAGCTGTCCCTGGGAAAAGGAAATCACATATCTTCTTTGAAAATTCTCTCCCTCATATCCAATTTAAAATACTTAATTGTATTGCTCAACTTTTTTCCAGAAACAATCACTTCCATCAAGGATAACTCTAGGATTGCTCTCAGTCAAAACCAATCAACCAAGAAGGTAATGCTGGCAGTACATACACTTTCTGGTACCTTGAGACCCAGGAAATAGGAGCCGCAGCCGTTGGGCTCTTGGGGCTTGTAGCCAGGTCTGGGCATCGGTGCCTTTCCTTGCAGGAGGAAGAAAGGAAAGCAAGAAGAAATATTTAGAAATCAAGCATTTGGGAACATTCATCAAATGAAAATTTTCTAAAAGCATATTTCACTTTTTCTTTAAAAGTCACTGTTCCTCACATCCAAATCAGGTGATGATGATGGTGATGTCACAGAAGAATAACGACTTTCAGATGACTTTGACTTTTTCTCCTAATCTCAAAAAATCTCATGAGGTTTTTTTTTTTTTTTGAGACAGGTTCTCTCTCTGTCACCCAGGCTGGAGTACAGTGGTGTGATCTTGGCTTACTGCAACCTCTGCCTCCTGAGTTCAAGCAATTCTCCTGCCTCAGCCTCCCAAGTAGCTGGGATTACAGGTATGTGCCACCATGCCCAGCTAATTTTTGTAATTTTAGAAGAGACAGGGTTTCACCATGTTGGCCAGGTTGGTCTCGAACTCCTGACCTCAAGTGATCCACCTGCCTCGGCCTCCCAAAGTGCTGGGATTACAGGCGTGAGCCACCGCACCCAGTGAGCACTTATTTACTGACATTTCTAATGTTTTTTAAATGCATAACCTTGAAGATAAGGGCCATGGCAAAACCCAACTAAAGCTCAAGCTTCCTCATTCCTTAACCACTGCAAGACCATACACCACTCAAAGAACAAACGGAACACAACTTGATCGTACACTTAAGGAATCAGAATTGTAACAACACCACAAAAGGGTTTTAACTTGCAGGAAATTCAAGCAAGATTCCATAAACCTAGAGCATGATTGAGCAAAGAGCAAAGAAATCACCCCGATGTGATATCTTAGGCACTTATTTCATAGAAGTAAGCAGAAATGATCTGAACAGCTTTGAATTTCTGTTTTTTATGATCTTTCGAATGTGTAGAGAGAAGCTTTATCAGTTGTATCAACGGCAGTGCCCACAGGTAAAGATAACCTTGACCTGAGATGACCTCAGGACAGCCATCTGCAGTGGGTATTTTATCCCATTATCCAGATGAGAAACTCGAGCTAAGAGGTCGCATGACTTGCCTAACATCATAGAAAAGTGGGGGAAATAGGATATAAAGTCAGATTTCCTGTTTGTCTCCAAAACCCATGCTCCTTCACCACATCTCTGCCTCTTTTTAGGAGATACAAGACCTTAGAGTAAGGCATAAGACACTCTTTCTTTCTTTCTCTTTCCTTTCTTTCTCTTTCTTCTTCTTTCTCTTCTTTCTTTTCTCTTTCTTCTTTCTTTTCTTTCTTTCTTTCTTTCTTCTTTCTTTCTTTCTTTCTTTCTTTCTTCTCTCTCTCTCTCTTTCTCTTCTTCCTTCTTCTTCTCCTCCTCCTCCTCCTTCTTCTCCTTCCTTCCTTTTCTTCTTCTGCTTCTTTTTTTCTTTTCTTTCTTTCGTTCATTCATTCATTCATTCTTTCCTTCCTTCCTTCCTTCAATATTCTCCTACCAGGTATTTATTTTTAATTATTTCGTATTATGAAATATTTCAAAACTGTTGAAAAGTCAGAGAAACAAACAACTCGTACCAAATGCACAAACATAATAAATGTTAACATTTGCCAAACTTGCTATACATTTTTTTTTTTAATTAAATGTGACAGTTAAAGTACAGGTTCAGGGTGCTGTTGAAGCCTCTTTGCACTCATCATTTTGTTTTAACTTTTAGACACTAAGTTTAAGTTTTAAAGCCCTCACTTTGTATCATTCTGCAAACTTGTCTTGATTATGCTTGGACCTTTACTCTCACAAAGAATTTTGCAATTTTTTTGAATTTGTAGAACCAACTTAGTAAATTCTATAAGAAAGATGGTCAAGAGTTTTACTGAAAAATCCATTGAATGTATAGATTTGGAGACAGCTGCCTTTCTTAGGATACTCAGTCTTCCCAAATACAGACACGGTATAGTTCTCTGTTTACTTATGTCTGCCTGTATGTCATTCAACAGAGCACTGCAATTTTCTCCATATGTGTATTATACTTTCTATATACCTATATTATTCAGATCCTTAAACAAGATTGAATATCTCATAAAAATCCGGAGCTAAGACTCATGCCTCTGGTATAGTAAATCTCCACTTTCCTAGAACCCAGGCTGCTTCCAGCTTTCTACTCTACCAGCTCTAGAGTGTAGCCCTGGTTCTCATGGTCTAAGATGGCGCTTCAGCCAACATCCATATTACCTGTAACAGGACGGGAGGAGTTGGAAGGGTCCAGCCCCTCTCTTCAGTAAACACACTCCAGAATGTTATACACGTCACTTCCTCATACTTCCCTCTGGCCAGACCTTAATCAAATGGCAAAATCTGGTTGCAAAGGTGGGCTAGAAAATGAAGTGGGCAGCCATGAACCCAGCTAAAATGTGGAAAGAGGGGCTTGATACTGTAGAAAAGAGGAAGAATGGATATTAGGGGACACTAAGCAGTTTCTGCCACACTTTGGGTATTTGTTGCTGTGATACATGTGGTTATAACATTGTGGTCCAAGATGACTTCCAATGATCCCCACCTCCTGGTATTCACCTCCTTGTATATAGTCCCAGGAGTGGTCTTTGTGACCAAGATAATACTGCAGACGTGGAGGTGTGTTCCTCCTAAGACTAAGCTATAAAAGACCACAATTTCTGTCTTGGGCTCTTACTCTCCCTCTCTCACCATTCACTCTAGGGGAAGTTATGTCATGAACAGTCCCATGGAAAGACCCATCTGGCAAAGAACTAAAACCTCCTGCCAATAGCCACATGAATTTAACAAGAGATCCTCCAGCCCCAGCTGAATCTCCAGAGATGGCAGCATCAGCTGGGCAACATGACCTCAACCTTATGAGAAACTGACCCAGAATTGCCCAGCAAAGCCACTCCAGGATCCCTGACCCTTAGCAACTGTGTGATATAATCTTTGCTACTGTAAGCTGCTAAGCTTCGAGGTACCTTGTTGCTCAATAATATATAACTGTTTCAGTTGCCATTAGGATTTTTTTTTCTTTTTTTTTGAGACGGAATCTCACTCTGTCGCCCAGGCTGGAGTGCAGTGGCGCAATCTTGGCTCACTGTAGTCTCTGCCTCCCAAGTTCAAGTGATTCTTCTGCCTCAGCCTCCTGAGTAGCTGGGGTTACAGGCGCACACCACCACACCCAGCTACTTTTTGTATTTTTGGTAGAGATGGGGTTTCACTATGTTGACCAAGCTGGTCTCGAACTCCTGGCCTCAAGTGATCCACCCACCTTGGCCTCCCAAAGTGCTGGGATTACAGGTGTGAGCCACCTTGCCTGGCCTCCCATTATGATTTTAATCTCTTTGTTATATTTTTTCTATGACAGCTTTATTGAGTTATAATTCATATATCATATACATTCACTCATTTAATGTGTACAATTCAATGGTTTTGGCATATCCACAGAGTTGTCCAGTCAACACCATAATCTAATTTTAGAACATTATAATCTCAAAAAGAAACCCCGTACCCATTAGTCACCACTCCCATCTCCCTACCCCCAGCCCTAGGCAACTCCTTCACATGAATTAAATCATGCAACAGGTGGCCTTTAGTGTCTGGCTTCTTTCACTTAGCATAATGTTTTCTCGTTTCATACATGTTGTAGTATGTATCAGTACTTAAGTTATTTTTATTGCCAGAAAAACCTTCCATTGTGTAGACATACCACATTTTGTTTACCCATTCATCGGTTAGTAGACATTTGCGCTGTTTTCACCCTTTAGCTATTATGAATAATACTGCTACTAATATTTGTAGACAGGTTTTTGTGTGGACATGTGTTTCATTTCTCCATCCTCCATAGGATTGCTGGGTCATATGGTAACTCTGTTGAACATTTTAAGGAATTGCCACACTGTTTTCCAAAGTGGCTGCACCACATTCCCACCAGCAATGCATGAGGGTTCCAGTTTCTCCACATCCTCACTAACACTAGCTATTGTCTGTCTTTTTTGTTGTAGCCATCCTGGCGGGAGTGGGGTGGTGCTTCACGGTAGCTTTGATTTGCATCTCTCTAATGGTTATGTTGAGCATCTTTTCATGTGCTATCGGCCATTCATATAAATTCTTTTGGAAAATGTCTTTTTAAAGCCTCTACCTACTCTATAATTGAGTTATTTATCTTTTTACTATTGAGTTGTACGTGTTCTTTATGTATTTTGGAAGCAAGTGCCTTGTCAACTCTGCAAATATTTTCTCCCATTCTGTGAGTTGTCTTTTCACTTTTTTGATGGTGTAACTATTTATTTGTTTTTTTCTTCTTCTTCTTCTTCTTTTTTTAAGAGATGGGGTCTCGCTGTGTCACCCAGGTTGGAGTGCAGTGGCACAATCATAACTCACTGCAGCTTCACACTCCCTGGTTCAAGTGATCCTCCTGCCTCAGCTGTCTACATAGCTATGACTGCAGGTGCATGCCATCATGCATGGCTAACTTGTAAATTTTTTTATAGGGATGGGGTCTTGCTATGTTGCCCAGGCTGGTCTTAAACTCCTAGGCGCAAGCAGCTCTCCAACCTCAGGTTAATGAGCTGCTAGAATTACAGGCATGAGCCACTGTGCCCTGCCTCTTTTCATTTTCTTTTTTTCTTTTATTTTTTTGAAACAGGGTCTCTCACTCTGTCACCCAGGCTGGAGTGCAGTGGTGTGATCTTCGCACACTACAGCCTCGATCTCCCAGGCCCAAGCAAGCCTCCCACCTCAGCCTCCCTAGTAGCTGGGACTACAAGTGCTATCACTGCACCTGGCTAATTTTTGTATTTTTTTGTGGAGATGGGGTTTTGCTATATTGCCCAAGCTAGTCTTGAATTCCCAGACTGAAGCTATCCACCTATCTTGGCTTTCCAAAGGGCTGAGATTATAGGCATGAGCCACAGCATCCAGCCTTCTTTTTCTTATTGAGGTGAAATTCAGATAACATAAAATTAACCATCTTAAAGTGTGCAATTAAATATATTCACAATGTTGTACAACCATCACCTTTAACTAGTTCAAAAACATTTTCATCACCCCCAAGGTAGACCTTGTGCCCACTCAGCAGTCATTCTCTGTCTCAGGCAGTTTGGATGCTATAACAAAAATACCGTAGACTGGATGGCTTACACAGCAGAAATTTATTCCTCACAGTGCTGAAGGCTGGGAATTCCAAAATCAGGATGCCAGTGCACTCCATGTCTGGTGAGGGCCTTCTTTCCAGCTTGCAGGTGGTCTTGTCTTCTCTTCTTTCTCTTTCTCTTCTTACAAGGACACTAGTCTCATCATGGTGGCCCCACACTCAAGACAGCATCTCAGCTCACTGCAACCTCCGCCTCCTGGGTTCAAGCCATTCTCCTGCCTCAGCCTCTGGAGTAGCTGGGATTACAGGTGCCTGCCACCACGCCTGGCTAAGTTGTTGTATTTTTTAGTAGAGACAGGCTTTCGCCATGTTGTCCAGGCTAGTCTTGAACGCCTGACCTTAAGTGATCTGCCCTCCTCGGCCTCCCAAAGTGCCAAGGTTACAGGCGTGAGCCACCGCGCCTAGCCAGAGAATGAAACATCTTTTTCACAACTTTGCTGAAGAGGGCATTCGCTACAGACTTGGCTCGGTTTCTTGGGTTACCCTCTGCCTTTTTGCCCTTGATAACTCACAGAAGATAAAACTCTGCTATTCTAGTTTGAAAGATACCGGAATGGAATTCCTATCCAGCCTGCAGCTGATGATGGTTATTTTTATTTTATTTACTGTTTTATGTTAACTGCAGAAATTCTGTTTAGAAATGAAGCGGAAAGTATAAGTTCTAAGACAAAAGGTAAGTGGTTTCAGTCTAGGCAGAAACTGAAATCATTCAAGGATACCATATCCTCAAATTATCGTTTGAGGAGCTTATGGTTGATGTTTTAAGTCTAGGCATTCATAATGTATCATATCCACAGATGTTTTATTTTCTGGCTGGAGCTGTTTATAGGAGTGAGAGGCCGACAACTTGATCCTGTTCAAATTCATATTTTAGTGTTCATAAAAAAGTTTTATTGGAACACAGCCACACTCACGATGTAGCTATGGCTGCTTTCACAGAAAAAAACAGCAGAAGACTGTTCTAATCTTGATGTGAAGATGGTTTTCTAATCAAGACATAAAATTCAGAAGCCATAAAGAAAGAGACTGACAGATTTGATCTTATAAAACTTAAAAGCTTCTGAATAAAGTGAAATACCATGAAAGTCTTAAAAGACAAACTGGAGGGAGATTGAGGAGAGTTAGCCAAGAATCCAAGAGCTCTGCCTGCCAGTGGTGGACACTGCCTCCTGAGCCCACCCTTTTATCTCTGTCACTGGAAAGAGCAGCACAAACTTTCAGGGCTTTGTGTCTCAGGGCAAGAGTTTTGCCTTCTCAGGAGGGTGCGTCCGTCCTCTCCACCCGGCTGGTTCCCCGGGAGGTGCTGGCAGGGAGTGAGTACACTTTATTGAAAGGTACATCTGTAGCAAACCACTGTGGCACACATTTGCCTGTGTAACCAAACTGCACATCCTGCACATGTACCCCAGAACTTAAAAATCAACATTAAAAAAAGGATTAACATTTATATTTCCAAAAGAAATTCACGGGAGTGATTTTTTCCTCTCTGGCAGCAATAGTTCTTATCACTCTTCTTTTAAATTTTGCCACTCTGTTGGCTAAAAGTGGCATCTCGTTACTTTAATTTGTAGGCCCCGATCAATACTGAATTCAACCATATTATTTGTATGCAAACCATTTAGTTTTTCTTTTCTGTCAATTGCCTATTTCCATTCTTTGCTCATTTTTCTTTTAGACCTTTCGTCTATTTCTTCACAGTTCGTAAGAACCTTTTTGTAGTATACATATTATGTCTTTGTCATTTGTTTTACAATTTTCCACTTCATAGTATGATTTTTCTATTAATGTTGTATTGTTATAAAGAACAGATAATGATGCCAAATGAATAATAAGAGTATTTACTAAACTATTATAGGCATGGCTTCATCAACAACCCCAACTAGCTGTCTCAAACATGAGAAAAAATAATTTCCAGGCGGGGAGCGGTGGTTCACACCTGTAATCCCAGCACTTTAGGAAGCCCAGCAGGGGGATCACCTGAGGTCATGAGTTCGAGACCAGCCTGGCCAACATGGTGAAATCCCGTCACTACTAAAAATACAAAGTAGCTGGGCGTGGTGGCACATGCCTGTAATCCCAGCTACACCAGGAGGCTGAGGCAGGAGAATCACTTGAACCCAGAAGGTGGAGATTGCAGAGAGCCGAGATGGTGCCACTGCACTCCAGCCTGGGTGACAGAGGGAGACTCCATCTCAAGAAAAACAAAATTCCAGAAAAAAAAGAAAGAAAAGTACGTCTTCCTTCCTTGCAGAAACACTCAGATGCAACATGACTCATACATCAATGGAACACAGCAGGACAGAGGCAATTCTCCTGAAGAGAAGAACTCTATATTTCAGTTGCGAAAACAGATTAAGTTACTGCATAAGGTAGGGTGACCAACTTGCCCTGGTTTGCCTGGCACCATCCCAGTGTTAGTACTGAAAGTCCCACATCCCAGGAGCATCTCCCCTACTCCTGAGTCCCCAGCAGACTAGGAGGTCAGTCACCCAAAAACAAGAATAATCTGTTTGCCTCTAAGCCAGTGGCTGTTTTCTTTTTTTGGGCTCTGGATCCCCTGGAGAATCTGATGAAGTCTGTGAGTTATTTCCCTGGAAAAAGATACAAACTCACAGGTTTATAAAATTTTGCTGTAAAACTTCAGATAAAAATTCTCTTTAAAAAATAGACTGATATTTATTTTTATTTATGTATTTGTTTATTTTTGAAACTTAATCTCGCTCTGTCGTCCAGGCTGGAATGCAATGGCATGATCTCGGCTCACTGCAACCTCCGCCTCCCAGGTTCAAGTGATTCTCCTGCCTCAGCCTCCCAAGTAGCTGGGATTACAGGTCACGCCACCACACTTGGCTAATTTTTGTATTTTTAGTAGAGATGGGGTTTCACCATGTTGGCCAGGCTGGTCTCAAACTCCTGACTTCAAATGATCCACTTGCCTCAGCCTCCCAAAGTGCTGGGATTACAATAGACTGATGGTTAAAGAAACTTTTAAGATACTTTTACTCTTGGAACTAAATCCAGGAAGAAATTCATTTTCAGGATCTTTTATTAAAGCGTGAAAGCATGAACAGCATCATCATAGAAACTCTGCTCCATTGACCCAGCTCCAGAGACCTTCGTGAGGCAGACAACTCTCCAGTCGTTGTTCCCTCGAGGGACTTCTTCCAGAAGCTGAGAGGCTGTTGTCCAGCCACTGGGATTTCTGGGATTTTTCATTTTTATGTTGAAAGAGAACTGGAAGAATCTGAATGCAATTAACCTGTTCACTAGACTGTCTTTCGCATAACGTTTATAAAATTTGTTTGGTACCTACCATGCTCTCTATATACTACTGATTCTTTATGTATATTATCTTTAATTCTCACAACACCTTTGCAAGGTGGGTATTAGTAACATTATTTTTACACATTTGAGGAAACTAAGGTTGAGAGAGTCAGATAACTCACCCAAGGTCACCAGCAATGGGATATTTTCCCCTAAATTCAAATCCATGATTTTTCCATTACTATGCTTATTTCTCAAAGTCTGGTTCAAAGACTACCCATTAAAAGTGCAGTTCCAGCCGGGCGAGGTGGCTCACATCTGTAATCCCAGCACTTTGGGAGGCCGAGGAGGGTGGATCATGAGATCAGGAGATCGAGACCACCCTGGCTCACGGTGAAACCCCATCTCTACTAAAAATACAAAAAATTAGCTGGGCGTAGTGGTGGTGCACTCCAGCCTGGGCGATACAGTGAGACTCTATCTCAAAAAAAAAAAAGTGCAGTTCCAAGGTCCCTCCACAGACCTACTGCATCAGAATCTCTGGAGGTAGAAAAGGGTATCTACATTTTGGAAACGATTCTCAAGGAAATCTTGTTTGCATTGGTACAGAGTCCTTTTTTTTTTTTTTTTTTTCAGACGGAGTCTCGCTCTGTCGCCCGGGCTGGAGTGCAGTGGTGCGATCTCGGCTCACTGCAAGCTCTGCCTCCTGGGTTCACGCCATTCTCCTGTCTCAGCCTCCAGAGTAGCTGGGACTACAGGCGTCCGCCACCTCGCCCGGCTAGTTTTTTGTATTTTTAGTAGAGACGGGGTTTCACCATGTTAGCCAGGATGGTCTCGATCTCCTGACCTCGTGATCTGCCCACCTCGGCCTCCCAAAGTGCTGGCATTACAGGCGTGAGCCACCGCGCCCGGCTGGCACAGACTCCTTAATGACAGCTGTGCTAGGTATGCCATTGACACACGCTGGATCTTGTCATATTTATAGCCCACTTGTTTGGTAAGTACAGATTTTGTGTGTTGGCACAAGAACAAATTACTTTAGATATGAGAAGCACGGAAAACAATGTTGACATGCTATCGTGGGCTACCAGGATACATACACAGTTTTATCTGCCTGCATAATTTAACCTGTGGGCTGAAGTTCTCTAAGAATGACGTCATAGAATGGCACTCCTTTACCTTGGCTGTGCTTTGCAATCACCTGGGAAAAATGTTAAACTACTGATGTCTGGGACCAACCCACAGAAATTTTGATTTAATTGATTTGGTGCCAGGTGTTGTTAAAGCCCCTCAGATGATCTGAAGTGTACCCAAATTAGAAAGCCACTGTTTAAACAGTAGTTAGTACCTATCAAAGGTAAAATCTGGCTGGTGCTGTGGCTCACACCTATAATCCCAGCAACTTGGGAGGCCAAGTTGGGAGGATTGCTTGAATCCCGGAATTGGAGACCAGCCTGGGTAAGATGGTGAGACTCCCTTCTCTACAAAAAGTTACAACATTATCTGGGCATGGTGGCACATACTTGTAGCCCAAGCTAATTGGGAGGCTGAGGCAGGAGGATCTCCTAAGCCCAGAAACTCTTACTAATCAGAAACACCTGGAGTGGGGCCTGGCGACCTATTTAAATCAGCCCTCCAGGTGCTTCAGTGCACAGGCGAGTTTGAGAATCACTACTTAAAAAACAAGCACGGTGCATGAGAGCTGTGTCACAGAGCAAACTACAAAAGAGCAGACTCGTTAGTAGGTGTTGTCTGTCCCAAAGATTGCTCGATTCACAATCAATTTGAGAAGATATTTTGCACTCTCGGGCACAGCCGACAGGTTTTTGGCTCCACTGGGTTCCAAGGTAAGGAGGTGTAGCCCCCTATTTTTCTAAGTGTTTTTCAGGCCTCTCATTGAGCAGGCCGTTTTACACAAAGTGAGAAGAGCTATTTGCCTTCCTCTTCTATTTACTCTTCCCATCCCCCACCAGTTGCTGCTGGCGTCCACCCTGCCCAGCCAGAGGCTCTGCAACTAAAATTTGCTGAAGTCTTTTAATGCTGTTTTGCTAGAGAAGGAAGAAGAGGGTTTGGTTCTTGATTTCCTAATAAAAGTTCCTGCTGTTACCTATTTGCTGAACCACAGATACTAGTCTTGTGTTGCCTTTAGGAAGGAAAACACTTGTGTTGATTCCAACGTCCGAAGTGAGTCAACCCCTTCCCTGCCCCATCTGTGCAAACGAGGTGAGCATAATCCAGTGGCAAGGCCTCTGCGTTGGTCTAACTGCCTTGGACAAATACATGGTTTTAGGGCCAGGTGGGTCCTAACAGACCAGGCATTTTTCTCTGTGAAGCTTTCACAAAGAAGCTGCAGTATAGATGGTTAAACCACAGATTTTAACCACATAGATGGTTAAACTATCTATGCTGCAAAACTTTGGGTCCTGATGCCATGATTAACCATTACCTCCTAGTCACTGTTAGTGTATCAGGAAGCGATTTTCCCCACTCAGAAACGAATAGAGAGACTTATGGGGTGAATCTGGGAAGTTTGTAGTTTTTTCGTGCATCTCTTGAAAGCTGACTTTTTCTCTGTTATTTGGAGGAAATATTTCTCAAATGTTTTTTCCTGTTAGGCTAAACTGACCATTTTCATTTCTAATCCCATGATGAGATAGTTGACAAATTAAACAATAAAACTAATGCTACCCGTGACCTGAGACTGTGTATGCTTTCATGCGCATTGGCAATTACAAGGTGCCACCCAGCTTCAGGGCCTGGTGCTCCACATTTTGCTCCCATTACATTAATTTCCAGGGCCCGGTGAAGGAAGCACTGGTGCCAGGGACTCCGTGCCGGCAGTCAGGTGTGCACCTTAGCTCCTGTGTACCCCAGTCCTACTCAGGCAAGGTAGGGGAAGTGCTCCTGCCAGCTCACAATTCTACATCTGGCACCAAGCCCAGGGGACAGCCCTTGGGATCCCTGGTGAGCCATGAACCCTTCCTCTCCACAGCAGGCCTGTCATTGCAGGCAGGGACAGCTCCCTTGGGAAAGTCCAGCAAATTGATGCCAGTCAGGGACCGAGAGCTGGGAGGACGGTGTGAACTGCAGCAGCAGGGAGGGAGAATTTGTTTCCAAGCTGAGCACAGAGTAACTGAAGAGGCAGTTTTGCCCCGTGGCAGATTTTTCTTTCCATGTTCAGCTTCAGTTTTCATCCCTGGGAACTCCTCACAGAGACCTCTCACACCCACCCTCCTTCTTCCCACCCCAGGTACCCTTTTCCTAAGAACAGCCTCACAACAAACTCATAAAATGGCCCAGAGAAGGTTACCCAGCTACAATACAGGAAGCTCAGTGAAATGTGAGTTTGAGATAATGAAGAATTTGTCAGGGTAAGTATGTTCCAGATATTTCACTGGACATACTTATACTAATGACTTACTTGTTGTTCGTTTGGATTTCACATTTCACTGGGTGTCCTACATGTTTATCTGCTAAATCTGGCAGCTCTAAATGGTTAACAGGAAAAAGTCCAAGACAGATCGTGGCCTCTCTGGAGCTGCCCATGGGTCCACCAGCGACAGTTTTCACAGAAAGAGAAACCGCACACTCACCATATCGGCACCTGTACTGACAGACTCCATTCTTCCCTCCCAGCAGCTCCAGAAAAGAATCGAAGTAGCTGTTGACAGATTCAAAGCTTCCCCGGAGGTGCCGAAGGCCCCAGTCTGAATAGGACTCCTCCGCATCAGGGCTCGTGTCACTCTGAGCCAGGCCAACCCCAAGGCTGAGCCACAAACCCAAGAAGCCACTGGCCAGCTTCATCCTGCAGCCAGGTAGGTACTGGGTTCTCTCCTCAAACCCCAGCCAGTGTCCCAGAAGTCCAGGGACAAACCCCCTACCCAGATGTCAGGCAGGACTGGGAAAGGGATTATCTGGAATATTCCATCTGTCTGTTCCCCAGAGGTGGACTTTAAACATAGCTACGGAGGTTGGGATGAGATCAGGGCAATTAGAAAGAGGGCAAAGGTTAGGGAGTGGGAGGGCCAGGGAGAGAGAACACTTCAAAGTGGATTCTGCCACCCTGGAGGAGGGAGATGTTGACCAACTTCGAGGACACAGAAACGGTGAAGCATTCAGAGTTCTACCCCCACCAGCCTGTTAACCTATTGATCAGTTACAAGTGTGGCTCTTCAGGGCCAGCCTCTTGGTAGAAGAGCTTGCCTGAAGGTCCTAGCCACACCCCTCAGCCAGCTACCTACACGGTCTCCAAGGAGAGTCAGGAGGATGTGTAAAGGGCTCATGAAAGCCCCAGTGATAGGGATTAATAGTCACTTTACCAAGGGTCACAATATTGTCAGAGTTTGTACCAAGTGTGTGTTAAGTAGAAGTTCAGATGTGAGACCCCAGCTTCTGCTTTGGAACCCACCTGGCTCTCAGACCCATAAATCCTCTAATTTGGCAGAGCTCCCAGATGCAGCCATCTGAGTGCAGGGACAGTTTTGCTTCTATTTACAGCAGTGTCTCTGTTTACACTCAGCAGTACTGAATCGTAAGACAAGATCTACAGATGGCCCAAGGACGATTCTGGGGGCACTCTGCTCTCCTGCTGGTGTTTTTCCTTTGAGTTACTTAAAAGTCGGAGGGTTTATCAAATAGTGTATTTGACAGTTTAGGCTTTTAAGACTGTTGACTGAAGTCTAGTGTTTTGGCATCATTTTCAGTTTAGACTCTGCTTTTAGTCATGTGAAGAAATGCCATCTATAAAATCACTAGTCTAGGGCCAGGCATGGTGGTGCATGCCTGTAATCCCAGCATTCTGGGAGGCCGAGGCGTGTGGATCACCTGAGGTCAGGAGTTTGAGACCAGCCTGGCCAACATGGCGAAACCCCGTCTCTACTAAAAATACAAAAATTAGCCGGGTGAGGTAGTGGCTGCCTGTAATCCCAGCTACTAGGAAGGCTAAGGCAGGAGAATCGCTTGAACCCAGGAGGCGGAGGTTGCAGTGAGCCAAAAACACGCCATTGCACTCCAGCATAGGCGACAAGAGCAAAACTCTATCTCAAAATAATAATAATAATAAAATAATCACCAGTCTATAAAAGTGATACCTTTATGGACCACATGAATCATTTAGCTCCTTTCTCAAATGTTTGTCTGGAAAGCCCCATGGAAAATAATGAATTAAATGAATTAATTTCTTCATTTCCAGTAAATGTGTTTGGCTAAAGAGTCAGACTCCAGGAAGGGCAGTGGTTAAAAATTATTCACAGTCACAACAATGCCACCCAATATTTTAAAGCATCTATACTTTTTCAAACCACTTTCATACATACACACATACACAGAGAGACACAGAGACATACACATGCACATATGCACAAATGTTCACACAGGGTAAATATTCCCATTTGGGAGGTGAGAAAACTGGTGCAGAGGGTAAGTGACTTGATCAAAGCTGGACAGGCTATCAATGGGTAAGCTGGCACCAGGGCCAGCTACATAATTTGTGGGGCTTCGCCAAAACAAAACTGCAAATACAGAGCTCCTTTTCCAAAAGCAGAGGAACGTGCCATTAAAATACTAACTATAGGCTGGGCATGGTGGCTCACACCTGTAATCCCAGCACTCTGGAAGGCCGAGGCAGGTGAATTGCCTGAGGTCAGGGGTTCGAGACCAGTCTGGCCAACATGGTGAAACCCTGTCTCTATTAAAAATACAAAAAGATTAGCCAGGCGTGGTGGTGTGCGCCTGTAATCCCAGCTACTTAGGGAGCTGAGGCAGGGGAATTGCTTGAACCGGGGAAGTGGAGGTTGCAGTGAGCCAAGATCATGCCACTGCACTCAAGCCTGGGTGACAGAGCAAGACCCTGTCTCAAAATAATAACAATAATAGTAATAATAGTTTTATTTATGTTGCTAGGATTGAGGTACAAGTATATTTCTTTGGAATTATAGTTTTTTTTTGAGACAGAGTATCACCCTGTCACCCAGGCTGCAGTGCAATGGCACAATCTTGGCTCACTGCAACCTCCATCTCCTGGGTGCAAGCGATTCTCCTGCCTCAGCCTCCCAAGTAGCTGGGATTATGGGCACCCACCACCATGCCCAGCTAATTTTTGTATTTTTAGTAGAGACAAGGTTTTACCATGTTGGCCAGGCTGGTCTTGAACTCCTGACCTCAAGTGATCCACACATCTCAGCCTCCCAAAGTGCTGGGATTACAGGCATGAGCCACAGTGCCTGGCCTGGAATTATAGATCTTCTGTGTTGGCAAGAATATGAAAGTTAATCTCGTCCAGCAGGTCTTCTAATACTTGAATCACCTCTATGCTCATCAGCTTTCTTGGTAGCTTGAGAGTTAGCTATTACATTTTTAATATGTAAGGAGGGAATGATTATGTTTTAGTTTGAAAATTTAAACATGCTTTTTTTTTTTTGAGACAGGGTCTCACTCAGTCACCTGGAGACAGTGGCTTATCATGGCTCACTGCAGCCTTCACCTCCTGGGTGAAGCAAAGCTTTCTCTTAATAAAAAGAAAATTTAGCCTATTGTGATTCCCATTGTTTTTCTCAAAATTGTAAAGAAAGAAGCAAATGGATTTCTAGAGAAAGAATATAGCACATTCCCTTCCTGAGTTGTTTCTACCTAGACTCTAACGTTCGACTTCTGCAATTGCCGACATGCCATCGTTATGATGAGAGATGCTGTCAGTTTTGAATGAGAAACAGAAGTATATCGTTGGAACACGTAAAGAAAAATTGAGCATTACTTATTTACAAGATGCTTTTCTCTATGTGACAACCAGCATTCACTACCCAAATTAAGAGCGTATTTTAGAAATCAGCCTCTTTATACCATGGGTTTTCTAACTCAACAACTTGGTTAGGAATTTAGTGAAGAGAACAGGGTATTTCTGAATGTCAGTCTCACAAATTCTAGCTACACTTTCCATCTGTTTTTATCAAACTCTTGGGTTCCAAATGTCTTCGTTCTTTCACAAAGTTTTCCTCCCTCTTTTATTTCCATATAGAAGTTTTTGGAATACCCTTACTTTATGTATGAGAAACGATGAAAAGTAATGAGACCAATTTCATCAATAACATATCTGCTAATGAACACTGACCTTCAAAGTTAGTTAAAACTTGTCTCGGGGGCCCAGTGTTGTCATTGTTAAAAATAGCTCAAAAATGTTTCGGAACTGCTTTAGGAGCCACGTAGCCTGTTCCACTGCACTGGGGCTAGATGGATTGTTCTAAACCTTGTTTCACTTTAGGATCACACAGGGAGCTTTAAAAATACGATGTCCAGGCCCGGCCCTAGAAATTCTGATTAATTTATATGGGATTCGATTTATTTTGAGTTAATTTTTGTATGTGGTGTAAGGTAAGGTATCAAATTCATTCTTTTTCATGTGGATATCCAGTTTTCTTACTACCATTTGTTGAAAAGACTATCCTTTCCACCATCAAAGTCTTGGCATCCTTGTCAAAATCATTTAACCATATATGTATGGGCTCTTTATTCCATTCCATTGGTCTGTATGTCTGTGTATAAGCCAATACCATACTGTTTTGATTAGCTCTGTATCAAATTTTAGTGTTTTATGTTTATTTTTTGTAGGTACATAGTAGGTGTATATAATTATGGAATACATGAGATACTTTGATACAGGCATGCAATGCATAGTAATCACATCATGGAAAATGGAGTATCCATCCCCTCAAGCATTTACTTTGGTGTTACAAGCAATCCAGTCATACTGTTTTAGTTAAAGTGTACAATTAAATTATGATGGACTAAAGTCACCCTATGGTGCTATCAAATACTTTGTCTTATTCTTTCTAGCTGTTTTTTGTACCCATTAAGCATCCCCACTTCCTCGCTATGCCCACTACCTTTCCCAGCTTCTGGTAACCATCCTTCTACTCTCTATCTCCATGAATTCAGTTGTTTTTATTTTTAGATCCCACAAATAAGTGAGAACATGTAAAGTTTGTCTTTCTATGCCTGGCTTATTTCACTTAACAAACATAATGATCTCCAATTGTATCCATGTTGTGGCAAATGACAGGATCTCATTCTTTTTTATGGCTGAATAGTGTTCTGTATATATATACTGTATTTTCTTATCCATTCATCTGTTGATGGACACTTAGTTGCTTCCAAATCTTGGCTATTATGAACAGTGCTGCAAAAAAACAGAGGAGTACAGATATCTCTTCAATATACTGATTTCCTTTCTTTTAGGTATGTATCCAGCAGTGGGACTGAATGGATCATGTGGTAGTTCTATTTTTAGGTTTTTGTTTGTTTGTTTGTTTGTTTTGGGGAAACCTCCAAAGTGTTTTCCATAGTAGTTGTACTAATGTACATTCCCACCAACAGTGTACAAGGATTCCTTTTTCTCTGTATGCTCGCCAGCATTTGCTATTGCCTGTCTTTGGATAAAAGCCATTTTAGCTGGGATTAGATATCTCTTTGCAGTTTTTATTTGCATTCTCTGATGATGTTGAGAACCTTTTCATATACCTCTTTGCCATTCATATATCTTCTTTTGAGAAATGGCTATTCAGAATTTTTCTATTTTTTAAATTGAATCATTCACTTCCTCCCCTCCCCCCCCACCCCATGGAGTTGTTTGAGCTCCTTATATATTCTGGTTATTAATCCCTTGTCAGCAGAGTAGTTTGCAAATATTTTCTCCAATTCTGTAGGTTGGTTCTTTGCTTTGTTGATTGTTTTCTTTGCTGCGCAGAAGTTTTTTGTTGTTTTTGTTTTTTACCTTGATGTGATCTAATTTGCTCATTTTTGCTTTGGTTGCCTGTGCTTGCAGGGTATCACTCCAGACCAATGTCCTGGAGAGTTTTCCTGATGTTTTCTTATAGTCGTTTCATAGTTTGAGGCTTAGATTTAAGTCTTTAATCCATTTTAGTTTGAGTTTTGCATGTGGTAAGAGACAGGAGTCAAGTTTCATTCTTCTGCATGTGGATATCCAGTTTGCCCAGCACCATTTATTGAAGAGACTTTCTTTTCCCCAATGAATGATTTTGGCACCTTTGTCAAAAATGATTTCACTATAGGTATGTGGATTCGTTTCTGGATTCTCTATTCTGTTCTATTGGTTTATATGTCTGTTTTTATGACAGTACCATGCTGTTTTGGTTAGCATAGCTCTGTAGTATAATTTGAAATTAGGTAAAGTGATTCCTCCAGTTTTGTTCTTTTTGTTCAGGATAGCTCTGGCTATTCTGGGTCAAATTTTAGGATTGTTTATTCTACTTCTGTGAAGAATGTCATTGGTATTTTGATAGTGATTGCATTAACTCTGTAGATTGCTTTGGATAGTAATGGACATTTTAACAATATTGATTCTTCCAATCCACGAACATGGAATATTTTTCCATTTTTTGGGGTGTCCTCTTCAATTTCTTTCATCAGTGTTTAATAGTTTTTCTTGTAGAGATCTCTCACTTCTTTGGTTAATTCCTAGGTATTTAATTTTATTTGGGGCTATTGTAAATGGGATTACTTTTTAAATTTCTTTTTCAGATTGTTCACTGTTGGCATACAGAAATACTACTGATTTTTGTATATTGAATTTGTATCCCACAACTTTACTAAATTTGTCAGTTCTAATAGTGTTTTGGTGGAGTCTTTAGGTCTTCCCAAATATAAGATCATATCATCTGCAAACAAGGATAATATGACTTCTTCCTTTCTAATTTGGAGGCCCATTATTTATTTCTCTTGTCTTATTGCTCTAGGTAGGACTTCCAGTACTATATTGAATAACAGTGATGAAAGTGGGCATCCTTATTGTACTCCATATCTTAAAGGAAAGGTTTTCAGTTTTTCCCCATTCAGTATGATACTAGCTGTGGGTCTGTCATATATGGCTATTATTGTGTTGAGGTATGTTCCTTCTATCCCCAGTTTTGTTTTGTTTTTTTTTGTTTGTTTTTTGGGGTTTTTTTTTTAGGATTTTTATCACTAAGATATGTTGAATTTTATCAGATGCTTTTTCAGCATTAATTGAAATGATCATACAATTTTTGTCCTTCATTCTGTTGATATGATGTATTACATTGATTGATTTACGTATATTGACCCATCTTTGCATCCCTGGGATAAATCCCAATTGGTCATGATGAATGATCTTTTAAATGTATTGTTGAATTTGGTTTGCTAGTTTTTTGTTAAGGATGTTTGTATCAATATTCATCAGAGATATTGGCCTATAGTTTTTTTTTTTTTTTTTTTATGTTTTTGTCTGGTTTTGGTATCAGGGTAATACTGGCCTTATAGAATAAATTTGGAAGTATTCCTTCTTCCTGTGTTTTTTAGAATAGTTAACGTAGAATTGGTACTAAGTCTTCTTTAAATGTTTGGTAGAATTCATCAGTGAAGCCATCAGGTCTCAAGCTTTTCTTTACTGGGAGACTTTATTGCGGCTTCGATCTTGTTACTTGTTACTGATCTGTTCAGGTTTTGGATTTCTTCATGGTTCAATCTTGGTAGGTTATATGTGTCTATGAATTTATCCATTTCTTCTAGATTTTTTAATTTGTTGGCACACAGTTGCTCATAGTAGCCATTAATGATCCTTTGAATTTCTGCAGAATCAGTTGTAATGTCTTTTTTAGCTCTGATTATTTATTTGGATCTTCTTTCTTTTTTTCTTAGTCTGTTTAAAGGTTTGTAAGTTTTATTTATCTGTCTAAAGGTTTGTAAGTTTTATTTATCTTTTCAAAAAATGAACTTTTCGTTTCATCGATCTTTTGTATTCTTTTCAAATTACTTATTTCTGCTCTGATCTTTATTATTTCCTTTTTTCTACTTTTGGTTTGGTGTGCTCTGCTCTTGCTTTTTAGTTCTTTAAGATGCATCATTAGGTTCTGTCTGAAATTTTTCTTTTTTGATGTTGACACTTATAGCTATAAAATTCCCTCTCAGTACGGCTTTTGCTATATCCTGTAGGTTTTGGGATATTGTGTTTCCATTATTTGTTTCAAGAAAATTTTCAATTTCCTTCTTAATCTCTTCATTGACCCACTGATCATTCAGTAGAATATTGTTTAATTTCCATGCATTTGTATAGTTTCCAAAAATTCTTCTTACTGATTTCTAGTTTCATTTTGTGGTCAGAATGATGCTTATATTTCAATTTTTTGGATGTTTAAAGACTTGTTTTGCGACCCCACATATGTAATATCCTTGAGAATGATGCATGTGTTGAAGGAAAGAATGTTCATTCTGCAACTGTTGGATGAAATGTTCTGTAAGTATCTATTAGGTCCATTTGTTCTGTAGTGCAGATTAAGTTCAATGTTTCTTTGTTAACTTTCTGTTTGGAAGATCACATCTAGTGCTGAAAGTCGGATGTTGAAGTCTCCAGCTATTATTGTATTGCAGTCTCTCTCTCTCTCTCTCTCTCTCTCTCTCTCTCACTCTAATAATATTTGCCTTATATATCTGGGTGCTCCACTGTGGGGTGCATACATATTTACAGCTATTATATCCTCTTGCTGAAATGACCCTTTTATTATTATATAATGACTTTCTTTGTCTCTCGTTACAATTTTGGTCTTAAAGTCTATTTTGGGCATAGAGGTGCCTGGTGGCTCATGCCTGTAATCCTAGCACTTTGGGAGGCTGAGGCAGGCAGATCACTTGAGGTCAGGAGTTCGAGACCAGCCTGGCTAACATGGTAAAGTCCCATATCTACTAAAAATAAAAAAATTAGCTGGGCATGATAGCATGTGCCTGTAATCCCAGCTACTTGGGAGGCTGAGGCAGGAGAATTGCTTGAACCAGGGAGGCAGAGGTTGCAGTGAGCCAAGATTGCCCCACTACACTCCAGCCTGAGTGACAAGGCGAGACTCCATCTCAAAAAAAGAAATCTATTGTGTCTGATGTAAGTATAGCTACTGCTGCTCTTTCATGGTTTCCTTTGGCATGGAATATCTTTTTCCATCCCTTTATTTTCAGTCTGTGCATATCTTTACAGGTGAGGTGTGTTTCTTGTAGGCAACAGATCAGTGGGTCCTGCTTTTTTATCCATTCAGCCATTTTTGACTGGAGAGTTTAGTCCATTTACATTCAGTGTTATTATTAATAAGTAAGGACTTACTCCTGCCATTTTGTTATTTGTTTTCTGGTTGCTTTGTGGTCTTCTCTTTCTTCTTTCCTTCCTTCCTATCTTCCTTTTAGTAAAGGTGATTTTCTCTGGCATGATTTAATTTGTTGCTTTTTATTTTTTGGGTATCTGTTGTATGTTTTTCTTTTCTTTTTTTTTTCTTGAGATGGAGCCTTGCTCTGTCAATCAGGCTAGAGTGCAATGGTGTAATCTTGGCTCACTGCAACCGCCGCCTCCCAGGCTCAAGTGATTCTCCTGCCTCAGCCTCCTGAGTAGCTGAGACTACAGGCATGTGCTACCATGCCCAGCTAATTTTTTTTTTTTTTTTTTTTTTGAGACGGAGTCTCGCTCTGTCGCCCAGGCTGGAGTGCAGTGGCCGGATCTCAGCTCACTGCAAGCTCCGCCTCCCGGGTTCACGCCATTCTCCTGCCTCAGCCTCCCGAGTAGCTGGGACTACAGGCGCCGCCACCAGGCCCGGCTAGTTTTTTGTATTTTTTTAGTAGAGACGGGGTTTCACCGTGTTGGCCAGGATGGTCTCTATCTCCTGACCTCGTGATCCGCCCATCTTGGCCTCCCAAAGTGCTGGGATTACAGGCTTGAGCCACCGCGCCCAGCTGCTAATTTTTATATTTTTAGTAGAGACAGGGTTTTGCCATGTAGACCAGGCTGGTCTTGAACTCCTGACCTCAGGTGATCCATCCACCCCAAAGTGCTGGGATTACAGGCGAGAGCCACCACACCCGGCCATGTTGTATGTTTTCCAATTTGAAGTTAACATGAGGCTTGCAAATACTATCTTATAATCCTCTATTTAAACTGATGACAACTTAACAATGATTGCATAAACAAACATGCAAAAAGAAAATAAAAACTGTACACTTTAATTTCATTACTCTACTTTTAACTTTTTGTTGTTTTTCTTTGTCTTATTGTACTGTCTTAAAGTAGTTATAGATATTATTTTTGATTGGTTCATTTAGTCTTTCTACTTAAGACTAGTTTATACACCACGATTGCAGTGTTACAATGTTCTGTGTTTTCTTTGTGCTATTACTAGTGAGTTTATACCTTCAAATGCTTTAGATATATATATGCAGGGTCTCACTCTGTCACCCAGACTAGAATGCAGTGGCACAATCATGTCTTACTGTAGCCTCGACTTCCCAGGCTCAAGCAATTTTCCAACCTCAGCCTTCCAAGGAGCTGGGACTACAGGTGCATGTTACCACTCTGGCTTGCTTGCTGATTTATTTATTTATTTATTTATTTAGTAGAAATAAGGTTTCACCATGTCACCCTGGCTGGTCTTGAACTCCTGGGCTTAAGTGATTTGCCCTCCTGTGCCTCTCAAAGTGCTAGGATTACAGGCATGAGCCATCATGCCTAGCTGAGATGATTTCTTATTGCTCATCAATCTCCTTTTCTTTCAGATTAAAAAACTCCCTTTAGCATTTCTTGTAGGATAGGTCTAGTGTTGGTGAAAGCCTTTAGCTTTTGTTTGTCTGGGAAGGTCTTCTTGCTTGAAGGATATTTTCACCAGATATATTATTCCCGGGTAAAAGTTTTTCCTTCAGCACTTTAAGTGTGTCATGCCACATTCTCCTGGCCTGTAAAGTTTCTACTGAAAAGTCTGCTGTCAGACGTGTTGGCGCTCCATTAGGCAACAGAGCAAGATTTGTCTCAAACAACAACAACAACAACAACAAAAACAAGACTCTGATGCATTCTTTAGTATTTAAATTGCATTTTTCAACTCTATAATTTCTGCTTGACTCATTTTAATAATTTCTCCGTCTGAAAGGCCACATATCTCTGTTTCTCCAGAATTGGTCCCTGGTGACTTATTTAATTTGTTTGGTGAGGTCAGGTTTTCCTGGATGGTCTTGATGCTTGTAGATGTCCATGGGTGTCCAGGCATTGAAGAGTTAGGCATTTATTGTAGTCTTTGCAGTCTGAGCTTGTTTGTGCCCATCCTACTTAGAAAAGTTTTCCCAGTATTGGAAGGGGCTTGGGCTCTAAACTCAGTAACACTGTGGTTCTTGCAGACTTATAGAAGTACTGCCTTGGTGGTCTTGGATAAAATCCAGAAGAATTCTCTGGATTACCAGGCAGAGACACTTGTTTCCCCCGCCCCCCGCCCCTTCCTTTCTCTTACTTTGTTCTCCCAAACAAAGCCTTTCTCACTGTGCTGGACTGCCTGGAACTGGGGCTGAGGGGACACAAGCACCCCTGTGGCCACCACTGTTGGGACTGTGCTGGTTTAGACCTGAAGCCAGCACAGCACTGGGTCTTGCCCAAAGCCTGCTGTAATCACTACCTTGCTACCACCTATGTTCACTCAAGGACCTAGGGCTCTTCGATCAGCAGGTGGCAAAGCCAGCCAGGTTTGTGTCCCTTCCTGTTCAGAGCATCAAGCTCCCCCAGGCCCCAGGTGGGTCTAGAGATGCTGTCTGGGAGTGAGGGATTGGAGTCAAAAACCTTAAAAATCTACCTGATGTGGGCCGGGCGCGGTGGCTCAAGCCTGTAATCCCAGCACTTTGGGAGGCCGAGACGGGCGGATCACGAGGTCAGGAGATCAAGACCATGCTGGCTAACACCGTGAAACCCCGTCTCTACTAAAAAATACAAAAAACTAGCCGGGCGAGGTGGCGGGCGCCTGTAGTCCCAGCTACTCGGGAGGCTGAGGCAGGAGAATGGCATAAACCCAGGAGGCGGAGCTTGCAGTGAGCTGAGATCTGGCCACTGCACTCCAGCCTGGGTGACAGAGCAAGACTCCGTCTCAAAAAAAAAAAAAAAAAAAAAAAAATCTACCTGATGTTTTGTTCTGTTGCAGCTAAGCTGGTACTCCTCAAGAGAGTACCAGCCACAAGACAAAGTCCCACCTGGTCTTCCCTCCCCTTTCTGCAAGCAGAGGAGCCTCTCTCTGGGTATCACCATCAGTGGCCCAAGGGGTGTTCTGCCAGGCCACTGCCAGTGTTCACTTAAAGCCCAAGAGCTCTTCAGTCAGCTTGTGGTGAATGCTTCCAGGCTGGGAACTCACCCTTCAGGGCAGTGGGCTCCCCTTTGGCCCAGGTCCAGAAATGCTTTCCAAGAGCCTAGGTTTGGACTCAAGGACCCCAAGGGCCTGCTTTGTGCTCTACCCCACTGTAGCCAAGCTGGTACTTGAGGTACAAGACAAAGTTTTATTTACTTTTCCCTCTGCTTTCCTCAAACAGAAGGAGTCTTTCACTGTAACACCATACCCGGGAATGTGCTGGGTCACACCTGAATTCAGCCCTTCTCAGAGCCCAAGGCCCATGGCATATTCCCTGGGTATCACTGTTGGTTATTCAGGGCCCAAAGGCTCTTCAGTAAGCAGGTGATGAATCCTGTCAGGATTGGATCCTCCCCTTCAAGGCAGCAGGTTCCCTTTTGACCCAGGGTGTGTCTAGAAATGTCTAGGAGCTAGGGCTGGGAACAGGGGCCTCATGACTGACTGGTACCCTATCCTGCTGTGGCTGAGCTGGTATCCAAGATGCAATACAAAGCCCTCTTAACTCTTCACTCTCCTCAAGCAGAAGGAAGGAGACACTTCCATTGCTGTGAGGGGGGCTGCCTGAGGTGTGGGGAGGGGTGGCACAAGCCCACCCTTAGCTGCCCCATCTGGTATCTTCCTAAGTCAAATGCCACCCTAGTCTACTGGCTCTGAGTCCTGCCCAGTCCTGAGTCAAAAACCTTAGAAATCTACCTGATTTCTAAGAGTTGCCTGGGAATTGCAATCCTTGTGTCCTAGACTGCCTTTCGTTTACCTAGAACCCCAGAGCACTTTGGCCATAGTGGAGAGAACTCAAGTTCTTACTGCTGGCATGGGCACTTCCTTTGTGGCTAGGGCTGGTCCTAAGGCTGTCTCTGTGCACGGGCACTGGCTGAGCCCTGCACAGCTTGCTCTCTGCTGTGTCAGGACAGCACTGAGTCCAATGTAAAGTCCCCCAGTTGGCCTGGCACGGTGGCTCATGCTTGTAATCCTAGAAATTTGGGAGGCTGAGGCGGGTGGATCACTTGAGTACAGGAGTTGGAGACCAGCCTGGACAACATGGCAAAATCCCATCTCTACAAAAAATAACAAAATTTAAGCAGGTGTGGTGGCATGTGCCTGTAGTCCCAGTTACTTGGGACTGAGGTAGGAGGATTGCTTGAGCCCAGGAGGTTGAGGTTGCAGTGAGCCAAGATTGCGCTACTGCACTTCAGCCTGAGTGACAGAGCGAGAGTCTATTTCAGAAAAAAGAGAGAGAGAGAGAGAGAGACAGAGAGAGTCCCCCAGTTACTGTACCTTCCCTTTCCCAAGGTCACAGATTTCTCCCTGCCGAATGGTTGTTGCGGGGGTGTGGGGTGGCAGGGAGGGGTGCAATTCAAGACTGCTTCTCCTACCTTTTCCAGTGCCTCCTTCAGTAGTATAAAGTTAAAACCAGGTACTGCAATTGCTCACCCGATTTTGGTTCTTGTGATGATGCTTTTTGTGTGCAGTTAGCTGTTAAAATTTGGTGTTCCTGAAGAGAGGACAAATGGTGTACGCTCCTATTTTGCCATGTTGCTCCACACCTCTCCCCCACCCCATATCAAGTTTTTTGTTTTTTTGTTTTTTTGTTTGTTTGTTTGAGATAGAGTTTCGCTCTGTCACTCAGGCTGGAGTGAATTGGCATGATCTCAGCTCACTGCAACCTCCACCTCCTGGGTTCAAGCAATTCTCCTGCCTCAACCTCCCAGGTTGCTGGGACTACAGGCACACGCCACTATGTCCAGCTAATTTTTGTATTATTAGTGGAGATAGGGTTTCACCATGTTGGTCAAGCTGGTCTTAAACTCCTGACCTCAAATGATCCCCCAACCTCGGCCTCCCAAAGTGCTGAGATTGCAGGCGTGAGCCACTGCGCCCAGCACCATATCAAGTTTTGAAATCAGGAAATAGGAGTTCTCCAACTTTGTTCTTTTTCATAACTGTTTAGGCTGTTTGGGGATCCTTACGATTCCACATGAATTTTAGGATGGACTTTTCTATTTCTGCAAAAAAATCATTGGGATTTTAATAGGAATTGCATCAAATCTATAGACGACTTTGGTTAATATTGTCACCTTAACAATATTAAGTCTTCCAATCCATGAACACAGGATGCCTTCATTTATTTACATCCTCTTTGATTTATTTTAACAATGCTTTATATTTTTCAGTATATAAGACTTTCACACTGGGTGCAGTGGCTCACGCCTGTAACCCCAGCACTTTGGGAGGCCAAGGTGGGCGGATCACAAGGTCAGGAAATCGAGACCATCCTGGCTAACAGGGTGAAACTCTGTTTCTATTAAAAATACAAAAAATTAGCCAGGCACGGTGGCGGGCGCCTGTTGTCCCAGCTACTTGGGAGGCTGAGGCAGGAGAATGGCATGAACCCAGGAGGTGTAGCTTGTAGTGAGCCGAGATCACACCACTGCACTCCAGCCTGGGCGACAGAGCAAGGCTGTCACTTCATTGAAGTGAAAAAGACTTTCACTTCCTTGAATAAATTTCTTCCTAAGTATTTTATTCTTTGATGCTTTTATAAATGGAATTATTTTCTTAATTTCCTTATCAATTGCCAATTATTAATGTATAAAATGCAACTTATTTTTTGTGTTGCTTTTGTATCCTACAATTTTGCTGAATTCATTGTTTGGTTCTAACAATGTGTATGTGTGTGTATGTATGTGTGTGTGTCTGTGCACACATGCACATGTATCTTAAGAATTTTCTATATATCAGATTATGTCATCTGTGAACAGAGATTCTTTCACTTCTTTTTTTCCAATTTGGATGCCTTTTGTTGCTTTATTTTATCCTAATTGCTGTGGTTAGAACTTCCAATACTATGGCGAACAGAAGTGATATAAGCTGGCATTATTGTCTTATTCCTGATCTTAGGGAAAAAGCTCTCAGTCTTTCACCATTGAGTATGGTGTTAACTGTGGGTTCTTCCCACATGGCCTCTATCACATTAAGATTTCTGTCTATTCCTAGTGTGTTGAGTGTTTTTATCATGAAAGGGTATTGAAATTTGCCTGATGCATTTTGTGTATAAAGTGAGATGATTGTGTGGGTTTTTCCCCCTCCATTCTATTAATGTGGGGTTTACACTATTATTATTATTATTTTTCCTCGAGACGGAGTCTTGCTCTGTCGCCCAGGCTTGAGTGCAGTGGCACCGTCTCAGCTCACTGCAACCTCCACCTCCTGGACTCAAGCAATTCTCCTGCCTCAGCCTCCCTAGTGGCTGGGATTACAGGTGCCTGCCACCATGTCCAGCTAATTTTTGTATTGTGGTAGAGACAGAGTTTCACCATGTTGGCCAGGCTGGTCTTGAACTCCTGACTTCAAGCGATACACCCACCTTGGCCTCCCAAAGTGCTGAGATTAGAGGTGTGAGCCACCGCACCCAGCCTTAATTGATTTTTTAATACATTGAACCATCCTTGTATTTCAGGAATAAATCTCAGTTGATCAAGATGTATAATCCTTTAAAATTTATTATTGATTTTGATATGCTAGTATTTTTTAAGAATCTTGGCTGGGCCCAGTGGCTCATGCCTGTAGTCTCAGCACTTTAGGAGACCAAAACAAGAACATCACCTGAGAACAGAAGTTTGAGACCAGCCTGGACAATAGGCAACATAGCAAGACTCCACCTCTATAAAAAAATTTTAAAATAGCTGGATGCAGTGGATGCGTCTATATTCCCAGCTACTCAGGAGGCTGAGGCAGGAGGATCACTTGACTCCAGGAGGTCAAGGCTGCAGTGAGCCATGACCATGCCACTGCACTCCGGCCTGGGTGACAGTAAGACCTTGTTTCAAAACAAAAAAAAAAAATTTTTAACCCAAAAACTAAAAATACAAAAACAAAACAAAAATAATAAAAAAACAGAATCTCATTATGTTGCTCAGTCTGGAGTGCAGTGGCTATTCACAGGCATGATTGTGTATACTATAGTTTCTAACTTCTAGGCTTTAGTAATCCTCCTGCTTCTCTCTCCTGAGTAGTAGGGATACAGATGTGTGCCACTGAGCCTGGCAATTCGCTAGTACTTTTTGTTTGTTTATAGACATAGGGTATCACTCTTGCCCAAGCTGGAGTATGGTGGCATGATCATAACTCACTGCAGCCTCAAACTCCTGGGCTCAAGTGATCTTCCTGCCTCAGCCTCCCAAGTACCTAGGACTACAGGCTCACACCACCATGCCTGGCTAATTTATTTTTATTTTTATTTATTTTTATTTTTTAAGAGAAGAGGTCTTACACTGTGTTGCCCAGGCTGGTCTCAAACTCCTGACTTTAAGCAATCCTCCTGCCTTGGTCTACCAGTGTCCTGGGATTACAGATGTGAACCACTATACCCAGACTTGATAGTATTTTAATGAGGCTATTTGTATCTTTATTTGTGAGGGATGTTGGTCTGTAGTTTTCTTGTAGTGTGTGTCTGGCTTTAGGATTAGAGTTTTGCTGGGTTCTTAGAATAAGTGAGAAAGTTACTTTCGGAGGCCAAGGTAGGTGGATCACCTGAGGTCAGGAGTTCGAGACCAGCCTGGCCAACATGGTGAAACCCTGTCTCTACTTTAAAAAAAAAAAAAAAGCCAGACGTGGTAGTGTGCACCTGTAATCCCAGCTACTTGGGAGGCTGAGGCAGGAGAATCGCTTGAACCCAGGAGGCAGAGGTTGCAGTGGGCCAAGGTCGTGCCACTGTACTCTAGCCTGGGTGACAGAGCAAGACTCTGTCTCAAGAATAAGTGAGAAAGTGTTCTCCTCTCTTTAGTTTTTTGAAAAATTTGAGAAGGTTTGGTGTTAATTCTTTAAATGTTTTGTAGAATTCACCAGTGAAGCCATGTGGTCTAGGGCTTTTCTTTACTGGTAAATTTTTGATTACTGATTCAATCCCATACTCTGTTCCTATTTCTTCATTAGTCTGTTCCTATTTCATAAGTCTGTTCCTATTTCTTCATTATTGAGTTTTGGCAGATCATGCAATTTTTTTTTTTTTTTTTTTTTTTTTTTTTTTGAGACAGAGTCTGGCTCTGTCGCCCAGGCTGGAGTGCGGTGGCCGGATCTCAGCTCACTGCAAGCTCCGCCTCCCGGGTTTACGCCATTCTCCTGCCTCAGCCTCCCGAGTAGCTGGGACTACAGGCGCCCGCCACCTCACCCGGCTAGTTTTTTGTATTTTTTAGTAGAGACGGGGTTTCACCGTATTAGCCAGGATGGTCTCGATCTCCTGACCTTGTGATCCGCCCGTCTCGGCCTCCCAAAGTGCTGGGATTACAGGCTTGAGCCACCGCGCCCGGCCTAGATCATGCATTTTTAAGAAGTTGTGTGTTTCATGTAAGTTATCCAACTTTCTTGTGTACAGTTGTTCACAGTATTCCCTTATAACCCTTTTTATTTCTGTAAAATTATTAGTAATGTCCCTACTTTCATTTCTGATTTTAGTGATTTGAGTCTTCTTTTTTACTAAGTTATTCTAACTAAAGGTTTGTCAATTTTGTTTATCTTTTAATAGAACCATCTTTGGTTTTGTCGATTTTTCTCCGTTGTTTTACTATTCTATTTTATTTTTTTCTATTCAAATCTTTATTATTTCCTCCCCCCTTAGACTTTTGGGTTTAGTTTGCTCTTCTTTTTCTTTTCTTTTCTTTTCTTTTTTGTTTCTGAGAAGAGGTCTCACTCTGTCACCCAGGCTGGAGAGTAGTGGCATGATCTCATCTCACTGTAACCGCCACCTCCCAGGTTCAAGTGATTTTCTTGCCTCAGCCTCCAGAGTAGCTGGGACTACAGGTGTGTGCCACTATGCCTGGCTAATTTTTGGATTTTTAATAGAGACAGGGTTTCACCATGTTGACCAGGATGGTCTCAAACTCCTGACCTCAAGTGATCCACCTGCTTCAGCCTCCCAGAGTGCTGGGATTACAGGCACAAGCCACCGCATATAGCCTGCTTTCCTTTTTTTTTTTTTTTTTTTGAGATGGAATTTCAATCTTGTTGCCCAGACTGAAGTGTAGTGGCATGATCTTGGCTCACTACAACCTCTGCCTCCTGGGTTCAAGCGATTCTCCTCCCTCAGCCTCCCGAGTAGCAGGGATTACAGGCATGTGCCACAATGCCTAATTTTTGTATTTTTAGTAGAGACAGGGTTTCATCACGTTGGCCAGGCTGGTCTTGAACTCCTGACCTCAGCTGATTCCCCCTCCTTGGTCTCCCAAAGTGCTGGGATTAGAGGCATGAGCCACTGTGTCTGGCCTTTTCTATTTCTTTAAGGTATAAAGTTAGGTTATTTACTTAGATCTTCCCTCTTTTTTAATACATTTGCTTACAACTATAAATCTCTCTCTCAGCACTGTTTTTACTGTATCCCATAAGTTTTAATATATTGTATTTATGTTTTCATTTGTCTCAAGGTATTTCCTAATTTCTCTTGTGATTGCTTCTTTGACCCATTGGTTGTTTAAGACTACATTGTTTAATTTCTATATATTTATGAAGTTTCCAGTTTTTCTTCTGTTGATTTCAAATTTAATTCCATTTTGGTTGGAAAGATACTTTGTATGATTTCAATATTTTAAAATTCTTTAATTTTCTTTATTTTAAATTGACAAATAATAGGCCAGGCTTGGTGGCCCATGCTTGTGGTCTCAGCTACTCAGGAGGCTGAGGACTGCTTAAGGCCATGAGTTTGAAAGCAGCCTAGGCAACAGAGCAAGACCCCACACCCCATCTATAAATAAATAAATAAATAAACAAATACAAATTAGCTGGATGTGGTAGCATGCACCTGTAGTCCCAGCTACTTGGGACACTGAGGCAGGAGGATCACTGGGGCCCAGGAGTTCAAGGCTACAGCGAGTTAGGTTGTTCCACTGCACTCCAGCCTGGGCAAAAGAATGAGAACTCCATCTCTAAAAATAATTATTATTATTGTACATATACATGGGGGCTACATAGTGATGTTTCGATACATGTATAGTGATTAGATCAGGGTAATTAGCATATCCATCATCAAACATTTATCATTTCTTTGTGCTGAAAACATTCAATATCCTCCTCCTAGCTATTTGAAACTGTATATTATTAACGAGTCATCCTACAGTGATATAGAACACTAGAACTTCGTCCTCCTGTCTAGCTGTAATTTTGTATCTTTCAATAAAACTCTCCCTTCCTCCCACCCTTCCCGGTCTCTAGTATCCTCTCTTTTACTTTTTACTTCTGTGAGATAAACATATATTAGCTTTCACATAAAAGTGTGAACATATTCATTTATTATACTTAATAGAAAGTATTTAACTTTCTGTTCCTGGCTTATTTCACTTAGCATAAGGTCCTCCAGTTCCATCCATGTTGCCACCAATGACAAGATTTTATTCTTTTTTATGGCTGAATAGTAGAGATACATATATATATATATGTATATATTATATATATCACATTTTCTGTACCTATTTGTCTGTTGTTGAACACCTAGGTTGAATCTATCTCTTGGCTATTGTGGATAGTGCTGAAATAAACGTGGGAGTGAAGATGTCTCTTGGATATACTGATTTCCTTTCCTGTGGATAAATGCTCAGTGGTGAGGTTGCTGGATCACTTGGTAGTTCTATTTGTAGTTTTTTGAGGAATCTCCATACTATTCTCCAAAACTAGTTTACATTCCCACCAACGATGTATAAGAGTTCCATTTTCTCTACATCCTTGACAGTATTTGTTATTTTTCAGTTTTTTTGATAGTAGACATTCTAGGGGGAAAAAGGATACCTCATTGTGGTTTTGATTTGCATTTATCTGATGATTAGTGGAGTATTTTTTCATATATTTGTAGCCATTTGTGTGTCTTCTTTGGAAAAATGTCTATTCGGATCATCTGCTCATTATTTAATCATAGTGAGGTGTTTTTTTTTTTCTGTTGAGCTCTTTGAGTTCTTCACATATTCTGGATATTAATCTCCTATCAGATGAGTAGTTTGAAAACATTTTATCTCATTCTATAGGTTGTCTTTTCACTCTGTTGATTGTTTTGTTTTGTGGTTTTCTGTGCAGAAGCCTTGTAGTTTGATATAATCCAATTTGTTTATTTTTGCTCTTGCTGCCTGTGCGTTTGAGGTTTTATTTATGTTTTCCTAGATGAATGTCCTGAAATGTTTCCCCTGTTTTCTTCTAGCAGTTTGATAGTTTTGGGTCTTACATTTGTGTCTTTGATCCATTTTTATTATTAAACAGATTTGCCTATAGAGTGATAGGTGGGGTTCCAGTTCCATTCTTCTGCATGTGGATATTCAGTTTTCCCAGCACCATTTATTAAAGAGACTATCCTTCACCCATGAGTATTCTTGGCAACTTTATCAAAAATCAGTTAGCTGTAATATGGATTAATTTATGGGATTCCCTATTCTGTTCTGTTGATCTGTTTGTCTCTTTGGGTACCATGCTGTTTGGGTTACTACAGCTTTGTAGTATATTTTGGTATCAGGTAGTGTGATTTCTCCAGCTTTCTTCTTTTTGCTCAGGATTGCATTGGCTATTTGGGATCTGTTGGAGTTCCAAACGCTTTTTAGGATTATTTTTTCTATTTCTGTGAGGATGCAATTGGTATTTTGATATGGATTGCATTGAATCTGTAGATTCCTTTGAATGGTATTGTCATTTTTTTTTTTTTTTTTTTTTTTTGAGACGGAGTCTCGCTCTGTCACCCAGGCTGGAGTGCAGTGGCCGGATCTCAGCTCACTGCAAGCTCCGCCTCCCGGGTTCACGCCATTCTCCTGCCTCAGCCTCCCGAGTAGCTGGGACTACAGGCGCCGCCACCTCGCCCGGCTAGTTTTTTTTTTTTTGTATTTTTAGTAGAGATGGGGTTTCACCGTGTTAGCCAGGATGGTCTCGATCTCCTGACCTCGTGATCCGCCCGTCTCGGCCTCCCAAAGTGCTGGGATTACAGGCTTGAGCCACCGCGCCCGGCCGGTATTGTCATTTTCACAATAGAGATGTCTTTCCATTTGTATCCTCTTCAATTTCTTTCATCAGTGTTTTTCGGTTTTCCTTGTAGAGAGAGATCTTTTATTTCCCTGGTTAAATCTATTCCTAGGTGTTTATATTTTGTAGCTACTGCAAATGAGATTGCATTCTTGATATCTTTTTCAGCTAGTTTGTTGTTGGTGTATAGGAACACTACTGATTTTTGTATATTGATTTTGTAACCTGCAAATTTACTGAATTTTTTCCCAGTTCCAATAGTTTTTTAGTAGTCTTTAGGTTTTTCTGTATATAAGATCATGTCCTGTGCAAAAGACAATTTGACTTCCTCCTTTCAAATCTGGATGTCCTTTATTTCCTTCTCTTGACTAATTGTTCTAGCTAGGACTTCTAGTACTATGTTGAATAAGAGTGGTGAGAGTGGGCTGGGCATGGTGGCTCACACCTGTAATCACAGGTGTGAGGCTGGGATTTGGGAGGCTGATGTGGGTAGATCATTTGAGCCTAGGAGTTCAAGATCAGTATGGGCAACATGGCGTGACCCTATCTCTACAAAAAAAAATATAATAATACAAAAAATAAATTGCTGGGTGTGGTGACATGTGCCTATAGTCCCAGCTACTCAGGAGGCTGAGGTGGGAGGATCACTTGAGCCCAGAAGTTCAAGGCTGCAATGAACTATAATCATGCCACTGCACTCTAGCCTGGGTGGCAGTAAGATGTTAGCCATGGGTTTGTCACATATGGCCTTTATTATGTTGAAATAATATCCTTGTATATCTAATTTCTTAAGAGTTTTTATTGTGGGCCAGGCACGGTAGCTCACAGCTATAATCCTAGCACTTTGGGAGGCTGAAGCAGGTGGATCCCTTGAGCCTAGGAGTTCGAGACCAGCCTGGAAAACATGGCAAAACCCTGTCTCTACAAAAAATACAAAAAAAAAAAAAAAAAAAAAAAAAATTAGCCAGGTGTGGTGGCATGTGCCTATAGTCCCAGCTACTTGGGGGGCTGAGGCAGTAGGATCGTTTGAACCTGGGAGGTCAAAGCTTCAGTAAGCCAAGATCATGCCACTGCACTCCAGCCTGAGTGACAAAATGAGACACTGTCTCAAAAAAAAGGGGATTTTACTGTGAAGGGATGTCTATCAGATGCTTTTTCTGCATCTATTGAGATGATTATACAGTTTTTATCTTTCATTCTATTGATGTATGATGTTTATTGATTTGTGTATGTTGAACCATCCTTGCATTTCTAGGATAAATCCTACTTGATCATGGTGTGTTATCTTTTTGATGTACTGTTGAATTTGCTTGCTAGTATTTTGTGGAGGATTTTTGTGTCTGTTCACTAGGGATATTGGCCTGTAGTATTCTTTTTTGTTGTGTTCTTTCTGGTTTTGTTATCAGGGTTATCCTGACCTCATAGAAGGAGTCAGGAAGAATTCCCTCTGTTTCAATTTTTTAAAATAGTTTGACAAAATTGGTTTTAATTCTTTAAATCTTCAGTAGAATTTAGCAGTGAGGCATTCTGTTCCTGTGTTTTCCTTTGCTTGGAGACTTTTTATTATTGATTCAATCTCATTACTTGTTACTGGTTTGTGCAGATTTTATATTTCTTCTTGGTTCAATCTTGATAGGTTGTATCTGTCCAGGAATGTACCCATTTTCTCTAGGTTTTTAAATTTATTAGAATAGTTGTTCATATTAGTCTCTAATGATCCTTTATATTTCTGTGGTATCTGTTGTGTTGTGACAACTCCTTTTTTGTTTCTTTTCTTTTCTTTTTCCTTTTTTTTTTTTTTTTTTTTGATATAGGGTCTCATTCTGTTTCCCAGGCTGGAGTGCAGTGGCTTAGTTTCAGCTCACTGCAACCTCCGCCTCCCAGATTCAAGCAGTTCTCCTGCCTCGGCCTCCTAAGTAGCTGGGATCATAGGCTCATGCTACCATGCCTGACTGATTTTTATATTTTTAGTAGAGACAGGGTTTCGCCATGTTGGCCAGGCTGGTCTCAAACTCCTGACCTCAGGTGATCTACCTGCCTTGGCCTCCCAAAGTGCTGGGATTACAGGTATGAGCCACCATGCTAGTCCTGTTTCTAATTATTTTATTTATTTGGGTCTTCTCTCCCTCTTTTTTTTTTTCAGTCTAGTTAATGGTTTGTTGATTTTAGTTTTTCAAAAAAAAAACCTTTTTGTTTAACTGATCTTTTGTATTTTTAGTCTCAATTTTGTTTATTTCTGGTCTGATTTTTTTTTTTTCTTCTATTGATATTGGGCTTGGTTTGTTCTTGCTTTTCTAGTTCCTTGAGGTATATTGCTAAGTTGTTTATTGGAAACCTTTTTACTTTTTTGATGTAGGCATTTATCTCTGTAAACTTGCCTCTTAATACTGCTTTTGTTGTATCCCATAGATTTTGGTGTGTTTCTATTTTCATTTGTTTCAAGGATTTTAAATTTTCATTCTTAATTTCTTCCTTTACCCCTTGGTCATTCAGGGGCATGTTGTTTAATTTTTATGCATTTATATAGTTTCAAGTGTACCTCTTGTTGTGTCTAGTTTTATTCAATTGTGATCAGATAAGATACTTGATATATTTTGATTTAAAAAAAATTTTTGAGAACTATTTTGTGTCCTAACATATGGTCAGTCTTAGAAAATCCAATCCATGTCCTGATGAGAAGAATGTATATTTCTGCTGCTGTTGGGTGAAATGTTCTATAACTGTCTGTTAGGTCTATTTGGTTTATGGTACAGTTTAAATCTGATGTTTCTTTGTTGATTTTCTGTCTAGATGATTCATCTAATGCTGAACATGGGGTGTTGAAGTCCCCAATTATTATTGTTTTGGGGTCTATCTCTTCCTTTAGATCTCATATTTGCTTCTGAGTCCTTTGGTGTTGGGTGCATATTTATTTACAATATGCTCTTGCTATATTGATCCCTTTAGTACTATATAATGTCCTTCTCTCTCTTTTTCTTTTAACAGATTTTGACTTGAAGTTGTTTTGTCTGATGTAAGTATAGCTATTCCTGCTTGATTTTTGTTTCCAATTGCATGGAATATCTTTTTCCATTCCTTCCTGTTCAATCTATGTGTGTCTTTAAAGGTGAGATTAATTTCTTGTAGGCAGCATAGAGTTAAGTCTTGTTTTTTTAAATCCATTCAGCCAGTCTATATCTTTTAAATGGGGGGATTTAATCAATTTATATTCAAGTTTACTATTGACAGGTGAGGGCTTATTCCTATAATTTTATTGATTGTCTTCTTTTGTTTCATATATCCTTTGGTCCTTACTTCCTCTGTTATTTTAGTGATTGAGTGGTTTTCTATAGTGATAAAGTTTGATTCCTTCTCCTTTTTTCTTGGTATATCAGCACTACCAGTGAGTCTTATATTTTTCATATTTTCATTATGGCGATTATCATATTTTCACTTCCAGATGTAGGACTATTTTGAGCACTTCTTGTAAGTTGGTCTAGTGATGAATTCACTTTGTTTTTGCTTGTCTGTGAATGACTGTATTTCTCCTTCATTTTTGAAAGATAGTCTTGCTGGGTATAATATTCTTGGCTAACAGGGTTTGTTTGTTTGTTTGTTTCCTTTCAGTCCTTTGAATATATCCTCCCATTCTCTGCTTGCCTATAAGGTTTCTGTTGAGAAATCTACCTCTAGCCTAATGGGGACTCTTTTATACATGATCTGCTGCTTTTCTCTTGCTGCAGTTTAGAATTCTTTCTTTGGCTTTGACTTTTGATATTTGACTAGAGTGTGCCTCAGAGATTATCTGTTTGGGGTGAAATATATTATTTTTTGAGATGCCTGGACCTGGATGTCCATCTCTCTCCCAAGACTTGGAAAAAGTTTTCTGCTATCATTTCATTAAATATGTTATCCTCACATTTCCCCTTCTCTTCTAGAATGCCCATAACACAAATATTTGTTTGCTTAATGGTGTCCCACAAATCCTGTAAGCTTTCTTCATTTTTTTTTCTTTTCTTGTCTATTTTTGTGTTATTTCAAAAGACTTGTCTTCAACTTCAGCAATTCTTTCTACTGGTTGGTCTAGACTACTGTTGACGCTCTTAATTGTATTTTTATGTCATTCATTAAATTATCTAGGATATCTGCTTCATTCTTTTTTTATAACTGTCCATCTCTTTGGTGAATTTGCCCTTCAAATCATGAATTGTTTTCCTGATTTCATTGAATTGTCTATCTGTATTATCATGTAGCTCAGTGAGTTTCCTTAATATTATTATTTTGAATTCCTTTTCTGGCATTTCATATATTTTTCTATGATTGGAGTCTGTTGCTGGAGAATTATTGTTTTCCTTTGGAGGTGTCATGTTTCCTTGCTTTTTCATGGTTGATATATCCCTACATTGATTTCTATGCCTCTGATGCAGAAGTTGCCTCTTCCATTTTTATGGAGTTGGTGTTGTAGGGAAAGATTTATTTGTATGAATGAGTCTTGGGCTGTTGGTTTGGTGGGGTGCATTGATTTCTAGGTGGATGCAGTAGTAGTATAGTCTCCATGTAGTTGCTTCAGCTGTAATCCATACTAATGATACTTGTGTGTTTCTTAGTGGCCTAGGCTGAGAGAGTTTGTGGTGATTGTGGTGCAGCTTTGCCAAGTGTGGGCTTGCCAGGCTATTTCTCAGGTTGGAGACATGTGCATGCACACAGTGGGTCAGCCAACTTGGAGTCTGACTCATTGGGGTTGGGGGTATGGGGCTGTTACACTGAAACACAGGCACAAAGTTGGTTGGCTGGCCTGGGGTCTGTTTCTCAGGCCTGGGACATAGCATGGCAGCTTGGTTGGCCTGGGGTGTGTTTGCCCGGAGTGATCCACAGGGTTGTTTTGTAGGCTTGGGACATGATCACATGGCTGCTCAGCTAGCCTGGGTGCAGGTCTGCTGGGCTGGCCTACAGGGCTATTTCTCAGGTCCAGGACATGAGCCCTTGCTTGATTGGCCAGTCTAGGGATATGTCTGTCAGGGGTGGCCCATAAGGCTGCTTCTCAGGGGTGGGCATATGACTACTTGGCTGGCCTGGGTGCATGTTTGCTGGGGGTGGCCCACAGGGCTGTTTTTATGATCCAGGACTTTGGTGCTGCTTGGCTGCGCTGGGAATATGTGTTACAAGGGTGGCCCACAAGGCTGCTTCTCAGGCCTGGGATGTAGGCAAAGGCTGCTTGGCTGATCTGGTGATGTCTGTTGAGGGTGGCCCATGTTACTGTTTTCTTGTCCAGGACTTGAGTGCATGGCTGCTTGGCTGGCCTGAGGACGTGTTTGTCAGGAGCAGGTACAGGACTGTTTCTAAGTCTCATGACACAGCTGCACAGCTGCTCAGCTAGCCTGGGGGCATTTTTGCAGGGGATGGCCCGCAGGGCTGTTTTGTAGGCCTGGGATGCGGGCGCAGAGCTACTTGGCTGGCTTAGGGGTGAGTCCACTGAAGGTGTCCTGTGAGGCTGCTTCTCAAATCTGGAATACTGGTGCAAGGCTGCTAGGCTGGCTCAGGGGTATGCCTAACTAGGATGGCCTGTAGGGCTTTTTCTTAGGCCACAGACACAGCTGCATGGCAGCTCAGTTGGTCTGCAGATGTGTTTGCTAGGGACAGTCCATGGGGCTAGTTCAAAGGCCTCGATCACAGGCACACATACAGCTATTTGGCCAGCCTGGGGGAATGCCTTCTAGGGACACCCCGTAGGACTGTTTCTCAGGCCTTGATTGTGAGAATAGGGCCTTTGGGCAGGCTATGGGTGTGTCTGTGGGGATAGGGGGCTCTGCAGGGCTGTTTCTCGGGTCCTGAGTGTGCATATATATGCATAGCTCCTCTGCTGGCCTAGGGGTGTATCAGCTGCTCAGGGGCCTCTCCTGCTCGGGGGAGAGCATGCCACAGTTTGGCCAGGTCAAGGGAAGGTTTGCCCTGCGTGAGACTGCCAGGCTGATCCTCCAACTGGAAATGCATTGGCAGGGGTTGGTTTCCCTGCTATGCAGGGTCAGAGTCACAGCCAATCCTGGGCCCAGGCTCCACACAGCTGGAGTTGTGGCATTCAGCTACCACTGTGGCCTTGGTGGAATGAAGAGGGAGTCAGTGCTGGAGAGGTGCAGTGGCTACTGGTGCCCCCAGGGCAGGAAGCACACCAGGGGCGACTCTCATCTCAAGATAGTGCCATGCTGCAGCAGCTTGGTTCACAGAGGGTTGGGGTGGGGAGTGCACACGTTGTGTCCTTAATCTGGGACAATGCAGCTGCATGAATTCCTGGCAGTTCTCCAAACTGGGACCAGGGCTTGTGAGGCCTATGGGATTCTCCTGTTGTAAGGACTGTAGGTGTTTCTGGTGGCAAAGGGGGCTGGTGGAGATCTTCTGCTTACCTTTTCCCCACAACACCAAGTCCCTAGTGACTCTGAGCAGATCCTATCTGGGGAATGGTTGCCAGGTGGAGTAGGAGACAAGGTTGCAGTGGCCGGGTGCCTCCATGCTGTCTTCCTGAACTTCCAATTACCACAGCTGCATCTCCCCTCCCCTGCTGCACTCTAGTGCTCTCCTGTCAACACTCCAGTCAAATCTCAGCTCTCAAATCTTGTTTTGTAGCCTAAAATGTGGTCTATTCTGGAGAATGTTCTGTGTACACTTGAGGAAAATGTGTATTCTGTTAGGTGGAGCGTTCTGTATGTGTATTTAGGTCTGTTGTTTTATAGTATTGTTCGAGTCCTCTATTTCCTTAGTAATTTTCTGTCTGGTTGTCCTATCCATTATTAAAAGAGGGATACTGAATTCTACACCTCTTACTGTAGAACTGTATCCTTCTCCCTTTGATTCTGTCAATATTTACTTTTTTTTGCATTCTGGTGTTAGGTGCATATATGTTTATACTTGTTATATCTTTTTGATGAATTGACCCTTTTATCAATATATACTGTCCTTTATCTCTTATAACAGTTTTTTTTTTCACTTGAAGTCTACTTTGTCTAAAATTAGGACAGTCACCTCAAATCACTTTTGGTTACTTGCTGTTTGCATGGAATATCTTTTTCTATCCTTTCATTTTCAGCCTCTTTATCTTTAAATCTACAAGGAGTCTCTAATAGATAACATGCACTTGGATCATGTTTTTTTTTTTTTTAATCCATATTTGCTAATCTCTGCCTTTTAGTTGGAGAGTTTATTTACATTTAAAGTAATTATTGATAAGGATTTACTCTTGCCATTTCGCTATTTGTTCTGCATATGTTTGATAACTTTTTTGTTCCTTATTTCCTCCGTACTGCCTGCTTTTGTGTTTTTTTTTTTTTTTTTTTTTTTTTTGTAGTGACACATTTCTATTCCGTTCTCATTTAATTTGTGTATATTCTATAGATATTTCTTTGTGGTTACCACGGGGATTACATACAACACATTAAAGTTATAACAATATAACTTAAATTGATACTAAGTTAATTTCAATCATACAAAAAACCCTATTCCTATTTAGCTCTATCCATCCTTTTATGAATGTCACAAATTATATCTTTATGCACTGTATGCCCAATAACATAGATTTATAATTACTTTTCAGGTGTTTATCTTTTAAATCCCTTAGAAAATAAAAAGTGGAGTTCCAAAACAAAATTATAATAATCTTTTATAGTAATCTTTTCTATTTGCCCATGCATTTACCTTTAATAAAAATCCTTCTGTCTTCATGTGGCTTTGAGTCGCTGTCTAGCATTTATTCATTTCAACCTGAAGAATTCCCTTTAGCATTTCTTGTAGGGCAGGTGTAGTGGCAAATGTACTCTCTCCATTTTTATTGATCTGGGAATGTCTTAATCTCTCAATTTTGAAGAACAGCTTTGCTGGATAATTCTCAGTTGATGTTTTTAAATTTATATATATATTTTTTTAACAAGAAAATCAAAGATGCCATCAGTTGATTTTTTTTTTTTCCTCTTCCTTTCAGCACTTTAAATGTATCATCCTAGGCCGGGTGTGGTGGCTTACACCTATAATCCCAACACTTTGGGAGGCCGAGGCAGGCGGATCACCTGAGGTCAGGAGTTTGAGAACAACCTGGCCAATGTGGTGAAACCCTGTCTCTACTAAAAATAAAAAAATTAGCCAGGCATGGTAGCATTCACCTGTAATCCCGGCTACCAAGGAGGCTAAGGCAGGAGAATCGCCTGAACTTGGGAGGCAGAGGTTGCAGTGAGCCGAGATTGCACCGCTGCACTCCAGACCTGAGCAACAGAGCAACACTTTGTCTCAAATAAGTAAATAAATAAAAATCAGTCAATCAATCATCCCACTGCTTCTGGTCTCTAAGATTTCTGCTGATAAATTGGCAAGATAATCTTATTGAGGCTTATCCCAGCTGCCTCAAGTTCCTGCAGAGACCTGAATAGCCCTGAGGTATGTATAGTAGACATACCAGGGGTACCTGAGCTTCCTCCTGTGCCCACACATCCGATTGTGTCTCCACTGCTCACCTACATGCTCTATTCTCCCATTAGATTTCATGTACAGAACACGAGTTCAAAGATAAAAATTTTAAGAACTTCAAGACGGTAACAGCAGAACATTAAACCAACCATGGGGTTCTTCTGGGGGAATGGCACCCATGAAGCTGACCCTAGCTGGGACTAAAACTCAGCTCTCCCAATTCACAGCCCCACATACTCTATTCCAGAAGCAGCAGAGCTGCTCTTCAATTGAAATCTTAATTGGGACCGGGTGTGATAGCGCACTTTGTAATCCTAGCACTTTGGAAGGCTGAGATGGGTGGATCACTTGAGGTCAAGAGTTCAAGACCAGCCTGGCCAACATGGTGGAACTCCCCCCCCCCCCCCCGCCTCTACTAAAAATACAAAATTAGCCAGATGTGGTGGTATATGCCTGTAATCCCAGCTACTTGGGAGGCTCAGGCACGAAAATTGTTTGAACCCAGGAGGCAGAGGTTGCAGGGAGCTGAGATTGTGTCACTGTCTAGCCTGGGCAACGGAGCCAGACACTACCAAAAAAAATGAAAAACCTAAGTGGAAGTAGAACATATAATCCTTAAATACTAAAATACTTTTAAAAAAACCCCACAAGTTTATAATAGATAACCTGACCACTAGAGGCTTTTTAAAGATTCAAGTTCATAGGTATCACCTTATCTTTGCTTCATGTAACTTAAATTCACCTCCAGACTAAAGAAGCATAGCATACTGTCTTTTCTACACAGTCTTTAATTACCATACTCCTCTCCTGAAATGCCTTCTTCTAACTGGTTAAATCTGGTGCATCCTTTATGGCTCAGTTTCACTGATTCTTCTATGAAATTTATTTAGCTTAACTGTAATTAACAGTGACCACCACTTACTGAGTGCTCACTCTATGCCTGGCCTGGTGCTAGCTGTGTTTTACTTTTTATTTCCAAGAATAGTAAGTAGTAAGACTCTTACTGCTGAGAACACAATTTAAGCAAAAGGTAGTTTGTTAAAAATGATCAATTAGGTCACAAAATCTATGCAAGTGTTGAACTTGGATGCTAGATGACAAATAAAATTTCCAACCTACCACTGCTGCCACTCAGTACTTAAGATACTAACCAGACACAGTGTTGTGCATCTGTAGTTCTAGCTACTCAGAAGGCTGAGGTGGGAGGATCACTTGAGCCCAGGAGTTCAAGGATGCAGTGAGCTATGATTGTGCCACTGCACTCCAGCTTGGGCAACAACAAGACCCTGTCTCTCTCTCTCTCCTCTCTCTCTCTCTATACATATATACATAGATAGATAGATAGATAGATGCCAGAAACTGTGTCACAGAAGCTCTGAAAGAACCAGATGCCACCATCATGAGGCTTGCCACAAAAGATCCAGTCTCCTCGTGCAACTGATGCCATATATTGTTCTGGCGTATATTTGCTTGACGAAGCCTAGGCAGATTCTTACAGATATGGAAGTCTTGCAAATATTTTAACTTTCAGCCTCTTTGGTATATGAAAGTAAGAATTGGAATAGGCAGAGTGAGGCTTTCTAAATTATCTCCTACTTCTTTTCTTTTTCTTACATTATCAACACATCTAGAACCATTTTGAGTGGAAGTAGTGCTACCAAGCACTCTGACTTTATTTCTGGCATTATCTAAAGTGTTTCAAAATTAGTTTCACAATCACGTGTGATATTCGTTGGAAGCTTATGGTAGATCCTACTAATCAAGTTAAGGAGGTTCCCTTCTACTAGTTTTCAAAGAGTATTTTGTCTTATTTTTAAAATAGTAAGTGGGTGTCAAATACTTTTCCCCAACAATATATCTGTTAATATTGTGGATTTTATTAACAGATTTTTTTGAGACCGAGTTTCATTCTTGTCCCCCAAGCTGGAGTGCAGTGGCACTATCTCGGCTCACTGCAACCTCTGCCTCCTGGGTTCCAGCAATTCTCCTGTCTCAGCCTCCCAAGTAGCTGAGATTATAGGTATGCACCACCACGCCGAGCAAGTTTTTGTATTTTTAGTAGAGATGGGGTTTCGCCATGTTGGCCAGGCTGGTCTCTAACTCCTGACTTCAAGTGATCCTCCTGCCTCAGCTTCCCAAAGTGCTGGGATTATAGGCATGAGCCACTGTGCCCATCCTTATTAACACATTTTTAAAATGTGGAACCATCTTTACATTCTTGGGATACATGATACTTGGTCACAATATTTTTGATGCATGGTTTACATTGCCTGGTTGTTTGCTAATTTTTAAAAAGTAGACTTTAATGAATAATTTACATAGAATAAAATGCATGTACTTTAAATATACTATAAAATGAGTTTTGTTAAATGTATGCACCTGAGGAACCACCAGGATATAGAACATTTTAATCACCACAAAATGTCTCTTGTGCACCTTTCATGTCAATTCCCAGCCTACTCCCACCCCACTGTTGCCCGTGGCAAACAGTGATCTACTTTCTAATCACTGTAAATTTGTTTCTTACAGTGTCATATCAATGTAACTATAGAGTATTTACTCTTTCATGCCTGGCTTCTTTCACTCAGCATTTTTGGAGATTCATATATATCATTGGATATATAACTAGTTCAATTTATTACTGAGTATTACTCTAAATGGCAATACCATAGCTTGTTTACTTATTTCACTGTGGATAGAAATTTGGGTTGTTTCTAGTTCAGGGCTGTTATGAATAATGCTGTTGTGAAGACTCATATTATGAGTCTTTATATGTACACATTTTCAATTTCCTTGGGGAAAATACTTAGGAATGGAATTCATGGGTTATACGAGAAGTACACAGTCATTCCTTGGTATACACAGGGGATTCCTCCAGGACCTCCCATATATACCAAAATCCATGCATTCTCAAGTTTCTCAGTCAGCTCTGTGGAACATGCATATTTGAAAAGTCAGACTTCCATATATGTGGGTTTTGCATCCTGCAAATATGTATTTTCCATCTGTGTTTCACTGAAAAAAAATCCAGTTCAAACCCATGTTGTTAAGGGTCAACTGCATATTTAACTTCATAAGAAACTGCAAAACTGCTTGCTAAAGTGGTTGTGCCATTTTGCATTTCCACCAAGAGTATATGAGTTCCAGTGGTTCCACATCCTCCATTGTCACTCTTTTTAATTTTAGCCAGTATAGTGAGTGTGTAGTAGTATCTTACTGTGATTTCAATTTGCATTTCCTTGATGACCAATGATCTTAAGCATCTTTTCATATGCTTTGTAGTTATTCATGTATCTTCTTTAGTGAAAGCGTCTATTAAAATCTTTGCCCTTTTTAAATTGAACTGTCTCAATCTGGATACAAGTCCTTTTTCAGACACACACACACACACACACACACACACACAGACACACACAATTTTCTCCTAGTCTGCATCTTGCCATTTCATTTTCTTAAGTGACTTTCAAGAAGAACTTTCAAATATTGGTAAACTCCAATGTACTTTTTTCTTTTATGGTTGATGCTTTTTTTTGGTTTGTTTTCTGGTTTGCTTGTTTAATAGAACACGGTCTCACTATATTGCCCATGCTGGTCTTGAACTCCTGACCTCAAGTGATACTCCTGCCTCAGCCTTCCAAAGTGCTAGGATTATAGGCATGAGCCACCACACCTGGCCGAGGTTAATGCTTTTTATGTCCTAAGAAACTATTGCCTACCCCAAAGTTAAAAGTATTTTTTTCCTAAATTTTTATACTTGTAACTTTCACATTCAGGTATATAATTCATTTCAACTTATTTTTTGTATATAGCATGAAGTAAAGGTTATGGCTTGATACATAGGTGATAGATAACAAATTTGTTCCAGTTACACTTGTTGAAAGGTATCCATTTTCTATTGAACTGTGTTGACTCCTTTGTGGACAATCAATTGAATGTGTATGTGTTTGTCTCTTTCTGGACTTTCTATTCTGTTCCATTGATCTATATGTCTATTCTTAGAAAAATAACACTATCTTCGTTTATCATTGCTTTATAAAAAGTCTTTAGGGCTGGCGCAATGGCTCATGCCTGTAATCCCAGCACTTTGGGAGGCCGAGGTGGGTGGACCACTTGAGGTCAGGAGTTCAAGACTAGTCTGGCCAACATGGTGAAACCCCCATCTCTACTAAAAATACAAAAATTAGCTGGGTGTGGTGGTGGGCACCTGTTATCTCAGCTACTTGGGAGGCTGAGGCAGGAGAATTGTTTGATTCCAGGAGGCAGAGGTTGCAGTGAGCTAATGCTGCTGCACCCAACCTGAGAGACAGAGTAAGACTCCATCTCACACACACACACACACAAAGTCTTATATTAGGTCATATGAATCTACCAACTTTATTCCTTCCCCCCCCCCATTGTCATCTTTATTCTGGATCCTTTGTATTTCCAAATAAATTTTAGGATGAGGCAAGCATGATAGTTCATACCTATAACCCCAACTACTCAGGAAGCTGAGATGGGAGGATTGCTTGAGCCCAGGAGTTCAAGGCTGCAGTGAGCTATGACTGTGCTACAGCATTTCAGTCTGGGTAACAGAGCAATCAATACCCTGTGTCTTTAATTAATTAATTTTTTTTTTTTTTTAGAATGAATCTATTAAAAAAAAAAACCTGCTTGGATTTTGATTGGGATTGTCTTGAATATATAGGTTAATTTGGGGAAAGCAAAATTGAGTCCTCTGATCTGTGAGCATGATATCTATCTCCATTTATTTAGATCTTCTCCAATATTTCTCAGTAATGTTTTATAGTTTTTCAATATACAGCTCTTATACGTATTTTGTTAAATATAAATCTAAGTGTAACATTTTTCAGACTATCATACTGTTTTTTAAAATTCAGCTTTTAATTCATTTTTGTATAGGGACTTTGTATTCCACACTCTTGTTAACCTCTATTCATTTTTAAAAACTCTTTTGTAGATTCTCTGGGATTCTTTTTAATCAACACCATCATGTCACCTATGAATGACGACTACTATTTCACTTCTTTCTTTCCGAGGTGTGTGCCTTTGATTTCCATTTCTTACGTTATTGCATTAACTAGGATTTCTAGTTCAATGTTAAGTAGGAATGGAGGAAAGCAGATGTTGTTGCCTTATTCCAAACATAGGGAGAAGGCATTCTGTCCTTTACTGTTTAAATATGCTAGAATAAGATTCTTATAAATGCCTTTTATGAAGTTAAGGAAATTTCTGTCCCTTGCTATTTAAAAAAAAAAAAATAATGATGGGCATTCCAAGATAGCTAAATAGGAACAGCTCTGGTCTGCAGCTCCCAGAGTGATCGACACAGAAGATGGGTGATTTCTACATTTCCAACTGAGGTGCCCAGTTCATCTCACTGGGACTGGTTGGACAGTGGGCACAGCCCATGGAGGGCGAGCCAAAGCAGGGCGGGCATCGCCTCACCCGGGAAGTGCAAGGGGTCAGGGGATTTCCCTTTCCTAGCCAAGAGAAGCCATGACAAACTACCTGGAAAAACAGGACCTCCCACCCAAATACAGCACTTTTTCCAAGGTCTTAAAAACCGGCAGACTAGGAGATCCTCTGCTGTGCATGGCTCAGTGGGTCCCATGCCCACGGAGCTTTGTTCACTGCTAGTGCAGCAGTCTGAGATTGACCTGCGAGGCTGCAGCTGGGCAGCGGGTGGGACATCCACCATTGCTGAGGCTTGAGTAGGTAAACAAAGTGGCCGGGAAGCTCAAGCTGGGTAGAGGCCACCACAACTCTACAAGGCCTGCTGCCTCTACACTCTACCTCTGTAGGCAGGGCATAGCTGAACAAAAGGCAGCAGACAACTTCTGCAGACTTAAACGTCCCTGTCTGACAGCTCTGAAGAGAGGAGTGGTTCTCCCAGCATGGAATTTGAGCTCTGAGAAGGAACAGACTGCTTCCTCAAGTCCCTGACACCCATGTAGCCTAACTGGAAGACACTTCCCAGTAGGGGCCGATAGACATCTCATATAGGTGGCTGCCCCTCTGGGACGAAGCTTCCTGAAGAAGGATCAGGCAGCAATATTTACTATTCTGCAATATTTGCTGTTCTGCAGCCTCCACTGGTGATACCCAGGCAAACAGGGTCTGGAGTAGACCTCTAGTTAACTCCAACAGACCTGCAGCTGAGGGACCTGACTGTTAGCAGGAAAACTAACGAACAGAAAGGAACAGCATCAACCTCAACAAACACGACATCCACACCAAAACCCCATCTGTAGGTCACCAACATCAAAGACCAAAGGTAGATAAAACCACAACGATGGGGAGAAACCAGAGCAGAAAAGCTGAAAATTCTAAAAAAATAAAATAAAATCAGAGTGCCTCTTCTCTTCAAAAGGATTGCAGTTCCTTGCCAGCAATGGAACAAAGCTGGACAGAAAATGACTTTGACGAGTTGACAGAAGTAGGCTTCAGAATGTCAGTAATAAGAAACTTCTCCGAGCTAAAGGAAGATGTTCGAATCCATTGCAAGAAAGCTAAAACCCTTGAAAAAGGATTAGACAAATGGCTAACTAGAACAGTGTAGAAAAGACCTTAAATGACTGTGATGGAGCTGAAAACCATGGCACGAGAACTTCGTGATGCATGCACAAGCTTCAATAGCCAATTGGATCAAGTGGAAGAAAGTATATCAGTGATTGAAGATCAAATTAATGAAATAAAGTGAGAAGACAAGGTTAGAGAAAAAAGAATAAAATGAAATGAACAAAGCCTCCAACAGATATGGATCTATGTGAAAAGACCAAATCTATGTTTAATTGGTGTACCTGAAAGTGATGGGGAGAAGGGAACCAGGTTAGAAAACACTCTTCAGGAAATTATCCAGGAGAACTTCCCCAATCTAGCAAGACAGGCCAACATTCAAATTCAGGAAATACAGAGAACACCACAAAGATACTCCGTGAGAAGAGCAACTCCAAGACAATAATTGTCAGATTCACCAAGGTTGAAATGAAGGAAAAAGTGTTAAGGGCAGCCAGAGAGAAAGGTTGAGTTACCCACAAAGGGAAGCCTGTCAGACTAACAGTGGATCTCCTGGCAGAAACACTACAAGCCAGAAGAGAGTGGGGGCCAATATTCAACATTCTTAGAGAAAAGAATTTTCAGCCCAGAATTTCATATCCAGCCAAACTAAGCTTCATAAGTGAAGGAGAAATAAAATCCTTTACAGACAAGCAAATGCTGAGAGATTTTGTCACCACCAGGCCCAACTTACAACAGCTCCTGAAGGAAGCACTAAACAGGGAAAGAAACAACCGGTACCAGCCACTGCAAAAACATACCAAATTGTGAAGACCATCGATGCTATGAAAACAACGCATCAATTAATGGGCAAAATAACCAGCGAACATCATAATGACAGGATGAAATTCACACATAACAATATTAACCTTAAATGCAAATGGATTAAATGCCCCAGTTAAAAGAAACAGACTGGCAAATTGGATAGAGTCAAGACCCATCCGTGTGCTATCTTCAGGAGACCCATCTCACGTGCAAAGACACACATAGGCTCAAAATAAAGGGATGGAGGAAGATCTACCAAGAAAATGGAAAGCAAAACAAAACAAAAAAAACAGGGGTTGCAATCCTAGTCTCTGATAAAGCAGACTTTAAACCAACACAGATCAAGAGACAAAGAAGGCCATTACATAATGTTAAATGGATCAATTCAACAAGAAGAGCTAACTATCCTAAATATACACTCACTCAATACAGGGGCACCCAGATTCATAAAGCAAGTCCTTAGAGACCTACAAAGAGACCTAGACGCCCACACAATAATAAAGGGAGACTTTAACACTCCACTGTCAACATTAGACAGATCAATGAGACAGAAGGTTAACAAGGATATGCAGGACTTGAACTCAGCTCTGCACCAAGCAGACCTAATAGACATCTACAGAGCTCTCCACCCCAAATCAACAGAGTATACATTCTTCTCAGCACCACATCGTACTTATTCTAAAATTGACCACATAATTGGAAGTAAAGTACTCCTCAGCAAATGTAGAACAGAAATCGCGGCCAGGCGCGGTGGCTCAAGCCTGTAATCCCAGCACTTTGGGAGGCCGAGACGGGCAGATCACAAGGTCAGGAGATCGAGACCATCCTGGCTAACACAGTGAAACCCCGTCTCTACTAAAAATACAAAAAACTAGCCGGGAGAGGTGGCAGGCACCTGTAGTCCCAGCTGCTCAGGAGGCTGAGGCAGGAGAACGGCATGATCCTGGGAGGCGGAGCTTGCAGTGAGCTGAGATCCGGCCACTGCACTCCAGCCTGGGTGACAGAGCGAGACTCCGTCTCAAAAAAAAAAAAAAAAAAAAAAAAAAAAAAAAAAAAAACAGAAATCGCAACAAACTGTCTCTCAGACCACAGTGCAATCAAATTAGAACTCAGGATTAAGAAACTTACTCAAAACTATACAACTACATGGAAACTGAACAACCTGCTCCTGAATGATTACTGGGTACATAACGAAACGAAGGCAGAAATAAAGATGTTCTTTGAAACCAATGAGAACAAAGACACAACGTACCAGAATCTCTGGGACACATTTAAAGCAGTGTGTAGAGGAAAAGTTATAGCACTGAATGCCTACAAAAGAAAGCAAGAAAGATCTAAAATCAACACCCTAACATCACAATTAAAAGAACTAGAGAAGCAAGAGCAAACACATTCAAAAGCTAGCAGAAGGCAAGAAATAACAAAGATCAGAGCAGAACTAAAAGAGATAGAGACACAAAAAACCCTTCAAAAAAAAATCAATAAATCCAGGAGCTGGTTTTTAGAAAAGATCAACAAAATTGCTAGACCACTAGCAAGACTAATAAAGAAGAAAAGAGAGAAGAATCAAATAGATGCAATAAAAAATGATAAAGTGGATATCACCACCGATCCCACAGAAATACAAACTACCATCAGAGAATACTATAAACACCTCTACGCGAATAAACTAGGAAATCTAGAAGAAATGGATAAATTCCTGGACACACATACCCTCCCAAGACTAAACCAGGAAGAAGTTGAATCTCTGAATAGACCAATATCAAGCTCTGAAATTGAGGCAATAATTAATAGCCTACCAACCAAAAAAAGTCCAGGAGCAGACAGATTCACAGCCAAATTCTTCCAGAGTTACAAAGAGGAGCTGGTACCATTGCTTCTGAAACTATTCCAATCAATAGAAAAAGAGGGAATCCTCCCTAACTCATTTTATGAGGCCAGCATCACCCTGCTACCATAGCCTGGCAGAGACACAACAAAAAAAGAGAATTTTAGACCAATATCCCTGATGAACATCGATGCGAAAATCCTTAATAAACTGCTGGAAAACTGAATCCAGCAGCATATCAAAAAGCTTATCTACCACGATTAAGTTGGCTTCATCCCTGGGATGCAAGGCTGGTTCAACATACGCAAGTCAATAAACGTAATCCATTACATAAACAGAACCGATCGCAGAAACCACGATTATATCAATAGATGCAGAAAAGCCCTTGACAAAATTCAACAGCCCATCATGCTAAAATCTCTAAATAAACTAGGTATTGATGGAACATATCTCAAAATAATAAGAGCTATTTATGACAAACCCACAGCTAATATCATACTGAATGGGCAAAAACTGGAAGCATTCCCTTTGAAAACTGGCACAAGACAAGGATGCCATCTCTCACCACTCCTGTTCAACATAGTGTTGGAAGTTCTGGCCAGGGACAATCAGGCAAGAGAAAGAAATAAAGGGTATTCAATTAGGAAATGAAGTCAAATTGTCCCTGTTTGCAGATGACATGATTGTATACTTAGAATACCCCATTGTCTCAGGCCAAAATCTCCTTAAGCTGATAAGCAACTTCAGCAAAGTCTCAGGATACAAAATCAATGTGCAAAAATCACAAGCATTCCTATACACCATTAACAGACAAAAAGAGAGCCAAATCATGAGTGAACTCCCATTCTCAATTGCTCCAAAGAGAATAAAATACCTCGGAATCCAACTTACAAGGGATGTAAAGGACCTCTTCAAGGAGAACTACAAACCACTGCTCAATGAAATAAAGGAGGACACAAACAAATGGAAGAACATTCCATGCTCATGGATAGGAAGAATCAATATTGTGAAAATGCCATGCTGCCCAAAGTAATTTATAGATTCAGTGCCATCCCCATCAATCTACCAATGACTTTCTTCACATAATTGGAAAAAACTACTTTAAAGTTCATATGGAACCAAAAAAGAGCCCACATAGCCAAGACAATCCTAAGCAAAAAGAACAAAGCTAGAGGCATCACGCTACCTGCCTTCAAATTATACTACAAGGCTACAGTAACCAAAACAGCATGGTACTGGTACCAAAACAGAGATATAGACCAATGGAACAGAACAGAGCCCTCAGAAATAACACCACACATCTACAACCATCTGATCTCTGACAAACCTGACAAAAACAAGAAATGGGTAAAGGATTCCCTATTTAATAAATGGTGTTGGGAAAACTGGCTAGCCATAGGTAGAAAGCTGAAACTGGATCTCTTCCTTACACCTTATACAAAAATTAATTCAAGATGGATTAAAGACTTGAATGTTAGACCTAAAACCATAAAAACCCTAGAATACGTAGGCAATACCATTCAGGACATAGGCATGGGCAAGGACTTCATGACTAAAACACCAAAAGCAATGGCAATGAAAGTCAAAATACACAAATGGAATCTAATTAAACGAAAGAGCTTCTGCACAGCAAAAGAAACTACCAGCAGAGTGAACAGGCAACCTACAGAATGGGAGAAAATTTTTGCAGTCTACCCATCTGACAAACGGCTAATATCCAGAATCTACAAAGAACTTAAACAAATTTACAAGAAAAAAAACCCCATCAAAAAGTGGGCAAAGGATATGAACAGACACTTCTCAAAAGAAGATATTTATGCAGCCAACAGACACATGAAAAAATGCTCATCATCACTGGTCATCAGAGAAACGCAAGTCAAAACCACAATGAGATACCATCTCATGCCAGTTAGAATAGCAATCATTAAAAAGTGAGGAAACAGATGCTGGAAAGGATGTGGAGAAATAGGAATGCTTTTACACTGTTAGTGGGAGTGTAAATTAGTTCAACCATTGTGGAAGACAGTGTGGCGATTCCTCAAGGATCTAAAACTAGAATTACCATTTGACCCAGGAATCCCATTACGGATTATAAATCATGCTACTATAAAGACACATGCACAAGTATGTTTATTGCAGCACCATTCACAACAGCAAAGACTTGGAACCAACCCAAATGTCCATCAATGATAGACTGACTTAAGAAAATGTAGCACATATACACCATGGAATACTATGCAGCCATAAAAATGGATGAGTTCCTGTCCTTTGTAGGGACATGGATGAAGCTGGAAACCATTATTCTCAGCAAACTATCACAAGGACAGAAAACCAAACACCACGTGTTCTCACTCAGGTGGGAATTGAACAATGAGATCACTTGGACACTGGGCTGGGAACATCACACACCAGGGCCTATCAGGGATAGCATTAGGAGAAATACCTAATGTAAATGATGAGTTGATGGGTGCAGCAAACCAACAGGGCACATGTTTGCCTTTGCCTATGTATCAAACCTGCACATTGTGTACATGTACCCTATAACTTAAAGTATAATAACAATAAAAAAGAACAATATTGAATTTTGTCAAATACTTTATCTGCCTCTATTGAAGTAATCATGTGTTTTTTTTTCTCCTTATTTTTTCTGGTACTATGGTAAATTACATAGGTTTAATTTTGAATGTTAAACCAATTTTATATGCCTGAGATAAATACAACTTAGTCATTTGTTTATTGTTGGGCTAGAATTACTAATATTTTATTTTATTTTATTATTTATTAATTTATTGTTGTTGAGACAGGGTCTCTTCCTGTCGCCCAGGCTGGAGTGCAGTGGTGCAATCTCGGCTCACCACAAACTCCACCTCTTGGGTTCAACCAGTTCTCCTGCCTCAGCCTCCCGAGTAGCTGGGATTACAGGCACCCATCATCACGCCTGGCTAATTTTTGTATTGTTTTAGTAGAGATGGGGTTTCACCTTGTTGGCCAGGTTGGTCTCAAACTCCTAATCTCAGGTGATCTGCCCACCTCAGCCTCCCAAAGTGCTGGGATTACAAGCATGAGCCACCGTGCCCTGCTGCCAGTATTGTTTTAAGGTATTTTGTGTCTGTGATCATGAGAAATATTGATGGGTAGTTTTTTTTTTTTCCTTTGAATGTCTTTGGTTTTGGTATTGGTGTAATGCTCATCTCTTAAAATGAGTGGGAAGCTTTCCATTCTCTATTTTCTGAAGCAGTTTCTATAGAATGGGTATTCAACATGTTTGATAGAATTCACCAGTAAAGTTATCTGGACCTCAGCTTTGCTCTGTGGTAATATTTTAAATTATTAATTCAATTTCTTTATTTGACGCGAGGCTATTCAGACTTTGTTTCTTTGTAAGTAAATTTGTATATGGACTTTGTAATTAGTTTCTTTCAAGAACTGTACATTTAAATAAGTTGCCAAATTTATTGGCATAAATATGGTAATAATATTCCATTATTGCCCAGGTACAGTGGCTCACACCTGTAATCCCAGCACTTTGGGAGGTGGAGGTGGGCAGATCTCTTTAAGCCCAGGAATTTGAGACCAGCCTAGGCAACATAGCAAAACTCCATCTCTACAAAAAAATAAAATAAAGAAGTGCTCTTATTTTTTAAAAATTCCATTATCATCCTTTTAATGTTTGTAGACTCTGTAGTAATGTCCCTTTTTCCATGCCAGATACTGGCAATTTATTTCTTCTCTCTGTTCCTTACCAGTTTAGAAGTTTGTCTATTATATTAATCTATTTATGAAATCAACTTTTACTGTAGTCCTAGCTACTCAGGAGGCTGAGACATGGGGACCACTTGAGCCCAGAAGTTTGAGGCTAGACTGGGCAACATAGCAAGACCCTGTCTTGAAAAAAAAATAAATCACCTTTTGGTTTCATTTCTCTACGGTTTGTCCATTTTCAATTTCTTTCATTTCTGTTCTTTGTCACCATCCTTCTGCTTACTTTGGGTTTAATTTGATCTTTTTCTAGCTTTTAAAAAATAGCTTTATTTAGATATAATTCACATACCATACAACTTACCAACTTAATGTATACAATTCAATGGCTTTTAGTATATTCACAGAACTGTGCATCTACTATCATAATTTTAAAACATCTTCATTACCCTAAAAAGAAACCTTATACCCCTTAGCTATTATCTCCCAATTTCTCTCCTCCATTCCAAGGCTACAATTAACTACTTTCTGTTTCTATAGATTTGCTTTTCTAGACATCTCACATATAAGGAATCATTCACTGCATGGTCCATGATGACTACCTTATTTCTTCACTTCTTTTTATAGTCAAACAACATTCCATTATATGGTTTTTCTAGCTTCATAAGGTGGAAACTTAAATAATTTTGAATGTTTCTTCTAACATGGATATTTAGTATTGTAAACTTTCAGCAAAGCACTACTTATTTTCAACCTACTTTGGGTTTTTCTAATAGAATACACAAATTTTAAATCTTTTTTTTTTACTATGCCATAAACATTAAGTTTATGTTAAGTAGTGTTTATGGTATAATACCAAAAACATTAAGATTTGATAACTAGTGAATGCTCTCATTCTTTCACATCTATTTCATAATTTCCATTTGAGTGCCTGAAGCTCATTCTTTAGTAGATTCCTTTTCAAGGGATTATAGAAAGAATATTTTCTGAATTCCTGCATGTTAGTAGATTTGTCTGTATGCTTTATACTTAAAGGTTAGTTATGCTGGATATAAAATTCTTTGTTCACATTTTCTTTCCTTGACTATCTTAAACATACCCGTTTTTCTTCTGGAATAAAGTGTTGCTATCAATATCTGATAATCTAATTTTCTCTTCCTTGTAAGTCATGTGCTTTTTTTTTTTTTTAAGACAGAGTCTCACTCTGTCCAGGCTGGAGTGCAGTGGTGTGATGTCAGCTCACTGCAACCTCTGTCTCCTGGGTTCAACCCATTCTCCTGCCTCAGCCTCCTGAGTAGCTAGGATTACAGGTGTCTGCCACCATGCTTGACTAATTTTTTGTATTTTCAGTAGAGACAGGGTTTCACCATGTTGGCCAGGCTGGTCTTGAACTCCTGACCTCAAGTGATCCACCCACCTCGGCCTCCCAAAGTGCTGGGATTACAGGTGTGAGCCACTGTGCCCGGCCCAGTCACATAATTTTACTGCCTAAATCCCCACAGGATTTTCCTCCTCTTTAAAATCTGGTAATTTTGTAAGAATCAATTCGTGTTGGTCATTCTGACTCAATATTCTTACATATATAATATGCTCTTCAATATGTGGTTTTTAAATACTGTTATTTATGAAAGTTTTCTTAAAATATAATTTTTAAGCTTTGTTCTTTTCCTTGGTTTTGTTTCGGACTTCCTATTATCTATATGTTAAATCTTTTTTGAGACCCATTGGAGGCTCTCACTCCATCAACCAGCCTGGGGCTGGAGTGCAGTGGTGTGATCATGGCTCACTGCAGCCTCAATCTCCTCGGCTCAGGTGATTCTCCCACCTCAGCCTTCCAAGTAGCTGGGACTACAGGCATGCGCCACCCACACCCAGCTAGTTTTTTGTAGAGATGGGGTTTCACCATGTTGCCCAGCCTGCCTTTGCTTATTTTCAATGTCTGTCTCTTTGAGGTCTTTTACTTCTATTTTTTTTCTTAATTATCCTGTTTTTCACTTTTAAGATTTTTGCTAATCTCTTCATCTGTAGATGGACACTTGGGTGACTTCCACTTTTTGGCTATTGTTAATAATGCTGCTACAAACATGGATGTACAAATACATTTTCAAGTTCCTGCTTTCAGTTATGTAGGGTATAAATCAAAAAGCAGAATTGCAGGACCACATTGTAATTCTGATTAATTTTTTATCGTGATTATGTATGTATTTTTATTGTGATTATGTTTGGATACATATTTTATTGGGATTATATGTATCCATACATAATCACAAAATTATACATAATAACAATTAAAAAATCAGAATTTATGTATGTACATGTTATACATACATAATCACAATAAAATATGTATAATGTAAAACATATCAATTTAACCATTTTAAAGTGTACAGTTTTGTGGCTTTTAGTACATTTACATTGTTATGCAACCATCACCACCATCCATCTTCAGAACTTTTTCATTTTCCCCAACCGAAACTCTGTACCTATTAAATACTCACAATTCCCCTCCCCCAAGGTAAACATCATTCTTCTGTTTCTATGAATTCAATTACTTTAGGTACATCATATAAGTGGAATCATACAGTATTTGTCCTTTTGTGTTTGGCTTATTTCACTTACTATGTCTTTAAGGTTCATGCATGTTAAAGAAACTTTAGAATTTCCTTCCTCTTTTAGCTGAATAACATTGTATTATGTATGTGTATATATCATATTTATCCAGTCACCTGTCTATGTACAACTTAATTGCATCCACTTAGTTATTGTGAAGAATGCTACTATGACCATGATGTACAAGTACTTCTTGGAGTCCCTGTTTTCATTTCTTTGGGGTATACGATTCCAGAGGTGGAACTGCTGGATATGTTAACTGTGTAATTTTTTGAGAAGCTGTCATGCCAGTTTCCACAGTGCCTGAACCATTTTACATTCCCCCTAGTAATGCAAAGATTCCAATTTTTCCACATTCTAGCCAACACCTGTTATTATTTTTTAATAGTAGTAATCCCAACATGGTATTATAGTTTTGATTTGCATTTCCCTAATGACTAGTGATACTGAGCATCTTTTCATGTGTTTATTAGATGTTTGTATATTTTCTTCGGGGAAATGTCCATTCAAGTCCTTTGCCCATTTTTGAGTTGTTTTCCTATTGAATTACAAGGATTTCTGGGCTGTCTATATGTGTCTTTATGCCAGTACCAGTTCTGATTACTGTGGCTTTGTAAAGTTTTGAAATTGGGACTTGTGAGACTTCCAATATTATTCTTTACCAAGAATAACAGGCTATTCAGAATGCCTTGAGATTCCTTATTTTATGATGGATTTTCCTATTTCTGCAAAAATCTTCTTAGTCTTTTCTGTAGCTGTGACAGAATATCTACGACTGGGTAATTTATAAGGAAATTTACTGGGCTTACAATTCTGGAAGCTGGGAATTACAAGGGCATGGTGGTGGCATCTGGTGAGGGCCTCATGGTGCTTCATAACAGGGTGGAAAAGTGGAAGGGGAAAGAAGTGTATATAAAAGAGACAGGACACAGGAAGAGGAACCACTTTATGACAACATGCTCTTCCAAGAGTCTCGACTAACCCAGTCTTCTCATAGGAAAGATGTTAATCCATCTTAATTATCTCTTAAGACCCAGGCTCCCAAAATGATTACATTGGCAATTAAATTTAAACATGAGTTTTGGTGGGGACAAACCACATGCAAACCATAGCACCCTCATTGGGATTTCCACAGGGAATGTTTTTCCATCCCTTTACATTGAACCTGTGTCTCTAGATCTAAGGTGAGTCTTATAGACAGCAGCTAGTTAGCTTTTTTTTTTTTTCTTGATCCATTATGCCAATGTATATCTTTTGATCAGCGGGTTTAATCCATTTAGTCACTGATGGGGAAGAACTTCTCTGCCATTTTGTTTTCCTAAGTTTTTTTTTCAGATAGGATCTTGCTGTTGCCCAGGCTGGCGTGCAGTGGCACAAACACAGCTCACTGCAACCCTGACCTCCCAGGCTCAAGCAATTCTCCCGCACCAGCGTCCAGAGTAGCTGTGACTATAGGCATGTACCACCAAACCTAGCTAATTTTTTGAAAAGATGGCGTCTATGTTGCCCAGGCTAGTCTTGAACTCCTGGTCTCAAGCAATCTTCCTGCCTCAGCTTCCCAAAGTGTTGATATCAGGTGTAAGCCCCTGCCCCTGGCAGTTTTTTTTTTTTCGGCCTCTATTACTGGCTTCCCCCACCCTTTTTTTGTAGTAAGCACATTTTTGATACCCTTTTGTCTATATTCAATACATATTTTCTTTGCAGTTATGAGGATTACATCTTAATGTCGTAACTATCTGAATTCTAGCCTGATGTTGAAGTGAATTTTTCAATTTAGGTACTGTATATTTCAGCTCCAGAATTCGTTTTGTTCCTTTTCTGTCTTTGTTATTCTACATACCATTTCCCTAACTTCTTCTGGCTCTCTGTCCATGTTTTTCCTTTAGCTTGTTGAGCATATTTAAGACAGGTGTTTTAAGTATTTGTCTAATATCTGTGTTTCTTCAGAGACAGTTTCTGTCACCTTTTCTCCCTTTGAATGGGCCACGTTTTCCTGTTTTTTCTTGTGGTTTTCTGCTGGAAAAATGGGAATTACAAAAAAAAAAAATCATCTCTCCCAGTTTTTGCAGACTGGTTCCATGATGAGGACAACCCTCCTTCACTAATTAGCAGGCATGTTCTGAGCCTTGGGAGCAGCCTGGGGTGACAGCTTCAAGTCCTGCAGCTTTTCCCAGACATGTTGCCTTTCCCCATGTGAGCGCTCTGTTAAGTGAAACAGACACTCCTTCAGGAAGCCCCCAGATGAGTTAGAATGCTGGAAATAAGTTCTGCTCCATTCCCTCCAGTTCAAGGGAGGGAATTGAGCAACACTACTGAAAAGTTCTGGTTTTCACTGAGATTAGAAGTTTATACTATAATGTAAATAACACTGCTTTTCTTTATCTAGAAAGACTTGCTACAAAGTCAACTGAATTAAATGAAAGAGGTACTTACTGATGTAGTTTATTTTGATGTAAATGCCTTTGTGGAGAAGAAACCCCATGGCAGCTCATCTAGAAGCCACACTGACTAGCACTGTTTCAGAGCACTTTCAATATTCCCTTACTTGAACTTTTCATGGACTATTTTCCCCATAGTTGCAGAAATAAGAAAAGAATGTGGGAAAGATACCACTGATTATTTTTAGTACGGACTACTTTTTTTCTATCTTACAAGTCAAAAGGTGTTGCACGTAACAGAACCTCACTTTTTTGCCTTTTAAAAGCAAAGTAAAAATAGAACTAAATTCAACTGTTATGTAAGTTATTTCGTTTTCTCAGACTTAACAATGATTTATCATGCATGTATCAAAAGATGTTATAAGTTCTTATAAGTTCTTATAAGTTAACCATTATGTAGTTATTATGTATATGACTCATGATATATCGAAACCTGTGTAAAACCTACATTGGAATGGAGTTCAACTATACTTATTAAAGTAGGTATTACAATAATTCTGACTTTGTTGGACTTAAATGCCTTTTCTAACTTGAAACACAATCCTTCTCCCTAAAAAGCACTGAAATGTAAAAGTGTACATCAATCTATATTTAAAATGTTCTATTCTGAATTTGAAGTGCTTAGCCTGAAACAGATTTCTTTTAGAAATAAGCCTATTATGAATTGAAAAGACCAACTGACAAAATTGGAGAAATTTTCCTTTTTCAGATTTTAGAGCTTATTTCATATGTGAGTATCTTGCTCTGTATAACACTACAGTCATGTGCCACCTAACCTTTCAGTCAATGACAGACTGCTTATCTGGTGGTGGTCCTGTAAGATTAAAATACTCTATACTGTATCTTTTTCTACTTTTAGATACATACATTGTTAGCTCTGTTATAATTGGTTACAGTATTCAGTACAATAACATGCTGTATAGGTTTGCAGCCTAGGAGCAATACGCTGTATCACATAGCCTAGGTATGTAGCAGACTATACCATCTAAGTTTGTGTAAGTACACTCTATGATGTTCCCACAACAACAATCTTCTAATGATGAGGCATTTTCCTCTCATTAAGCAACACATAACTAATTTCAACAGAATAGTGCTACAATGAAAGTTCAACAAGACCTCAAAAGCAGATGATGGAGGACTTCCACTCCTTTTGGTTGCTCCTTTTACTTAACATCTGCTTGTATATAAGTTACTTACAGTAAGGCATTCTTACCAGTTTTCCTGAGTTGAAATTTGTGTTTAACTTAAGGCTACATTTACACAGAAAGTAAACTTTAAAATCCTCAAATTTAAGAAAGTAGGCAACCAAAAGAACTCTACTACAGTTAATTTTGCAAAACATCATTAAAGTGATTGAATAATATCCAAGGACATTAGGAACACAGGATTATGAAATTTTATTCTGATAAATCTGGTAACTTATGGCTCTCTATTAACCCATTCCTTTTTGTCTAAGTTACCCAATATTGTTCCCTCTAAAACACTAACTTTTACTATAGTAAAAATAAGCACTGCCAAGAGAAGAGATTGGTCCTTGTGTTGCTATCTGGATTAAGATGTCATTTTTTCCATTCTGCTTTCTCCTAGCAATCTTTATTTCATAATTCTGTCTGTTCAAGTGATTTATAATTACTTAATCATGATTTGGTGTATGTGTTTTAGTATCACACTGTTTTTTCAGGGTCTTGCTCTGTCGCCCAGGCTTGAGTACAGTGGCACAAGCATAGCTCACTGCAGCCTTGACCTCCCAGGCTCAAGGGATCCTGCCACCTCAGCTTGCCCAGTAGCTTGGAACCACAGGCAAATGCCACCACAGCTGGGTAACTTGATTGTTAGTAAGAGACAGGGTCTTACTATGTTGCCCAGGCAGGTCTCAAATTCCTGGGTTCAAGAGATCCTCCCACCTTGGCCTCCCAGTGTGCTGACATTGTAGGCATGCACCACTGTGCCCAGCCTATATATTTCTTAACAGCAATCCAGTCATTCAATAGTTTAAGTCCATTGGGCTCTGCATATAACCTGTTCGTTTTTCAGCTATATGGACTTAAGTGGTATGGAAGTTACATATAGCAGTCAACACATGGCTATGTAAAGATATTTAGATTCTTTTAGGCAGCAAGATTTTTTATACACACACACACACACACATTAGTTTATAAATTACATACATATATATGTGTGTTGGTTTACTATTTGTAACTTCTCTACACTCTCACACCGCAATAACCATTTTAATTTTTTCAGATGGAGTCTCGCTCTGTTGCCCAGGCTGGAGTGCAGTGGCATGATCTCTGCTCACGGCAACCTCTGCCTCCCACGTTCAAGCGATTCTCCCACCTCAGCCTCCCGAGTAGCTGGGATTATGGGTGCCTGCCACCATGCCTGGCTAATTTTTTGTATTTTCAGTAAAGATGGGGTTTCAATATGTTGGCCAGGCTGGTCTCAAACTTCTGACCTCAGGTGATCCACCTGCCTCGGCCTCCCAAAGTGCTGGGATTACAGGCATGAGCCACCATGCTCGGCCAATAACCATTTTATTATAATTTCACTGAAGTAGACGATTGATCACTTCTTTCATTTATTGCATTTACCATTCAGCTTTCCAAAGAATCCTAAAGTCAGTTCATTGTTCTTTTTATAATCTTACTAGGTTATTACCACCTAGTTACCACATTTGCTTACTGCACTGTTAAGATGTTCTGGTGGATACTTCAGTTAACTCCATATTTGTGATAACTCCCTATTTAAAGTTAATGAGAATAAAATTAATGAATGATGAAACTTCCAATATGGAAGAAAAGGCTTAGGGTTGGTGAGGAAACCACAGTTTCCACATTTTCCACATTATCCAAGGTAGTTCCAGCCCTCCTTTGTGTGAAAGTTCAGCATTAAAAGAAATAAGAATTGTAGTAATGGAACTAAAAGCTTCATACTGGATTTTCCCCTCTCTTTTCATTTGGAAAGAAAAATAATTGGTAATTATAAAACTTTAAAGGGTACTGTATGATCTAATTCTGAAAGAATTTAATAATTCCCACGTGGGGTTCCAAGTTGAATATAATGAAATTTGTAACATGGAATACGTAATTTCCTTCTGAAAGATACTTGTATTCTACTTTCTATGACACACATGGCAATAAATGGTATTTTATATCCTTTGAACCCCTATATTCTACATTTTTGAGTTTTTTGCTTCCATTTACTTAACTAAAAAAGTTTTTAAAAAATCATCAATGGTCACAAAATCTGAATGGATGAAAGTGCTGAACTTAATTCTCTATATTTCTAAAATACTTATGCTGGAACAAAGGCTAGTCAGAAGAAAGGAACTTCAGAGTTCACTTTTAAAATGGGTAAAAACACCCACTTTCCCAGAGAATCAAACCAAATTCTTCCTTCAGTATTTAAATACTGCATAAAGGATAAAGAACCCTTGTGTGAATTAGGATTCACCATAAGTAATGTAAATAGTCTAAAGCATCAATTAACATACTTCATTAAGCTCACAGCTTTGTATCACCACACATTTTTTAATTGGAGAAAGTCTTAAGTATCATTATTGTAATAACTTTTCTTTTTTGAGACGGAGTCGTTCTGTCACTCAAGCTGGAGTGCAGTGGTATAGTCTCAGCTCACTGCAACCTCTGCCTCCTGGGTTCAAGCTATTTCCCTGCCTCAGCCTCCCAAGTAGCTGGGACTACAGGTATGCACCACCACACCCAGCTAATTTTGGCATTTTTAGTAGAGATGAGATTTCACAATGTTGGCCAGGCTGGTCTCGAACTCCTGGCCTCGGGTGATCTGCCTGTGTCGGCCTCCCGAAGTGCTGAGATTGAAGGTATGAGTCACTGTGCCTGGCCCGTAATAACTTCATAACCCCACAGTAAAGTATTTTAGAGCTCTCTTTGAAGGAAACACATTTTGACTCATGAAATATCTAAAACTTCAGAGAGCCCAAATTTTTCTTCCTTAACCATGTGACATTAGTGTGAGTGGAAACCAACAGTATAAACCTAAGCCCTATGTATACTAAAGAAATAACATAAGTTAACCTGTTACTGCCACATCATACATTTGGATTTAAATACGAAAAACACCACACAGAAAACAAACATTTTTTAAAAAAAGATTTAAGATCATAAATAGGTCATTGTTGTCACAACACATTTCAGAATCTTAAAAAAACAAACATTTTGGCTTCCTAAGAAAAAGACTTAAAAAAAAAATCAATTCCCTCATCACTGAAAGGACTTGTACATTTTTAAACTTCCAGTCTCCTAAGGCACAGTATTTAATCAGAATGCCAATATTACCACTCTGCTGTAGCAGGAATAAGAGGCAAGGTATTAGCACTAAGAAAAACAGCAAAATTTCTGGACAAAATCATCTGTCATTTTAAAAAAGGGATAAACAGACTAAGTGGTGAGCATTTTAGTTAAGAAGGCCCAGTGTTGTTATGCAGGACTTTGTTTAAAAAAAAAAAAAAAAAAAAAAAAAAGAAATCGAAATATTTTAACTCAAGTAGGTTTAATTCACCACAGGAGAGCTATGAGAAAAGAGAGGGGGGCTGGTAAAATACAGTATACTTTGTTTAAAAAGGACTTGGGAAGAAAAAAATCAACTTAGAAGATCATATGAAACATCACATGGAACCCAATTAGTGTCCTAGTTTATTACTAGTCTTCAGATCCAGAAAATAGAGTAAGACACTAGGTAAACAGAACACCTAGACACATCTGTAAGGCATTTGTTTCCTATCACACGGCCCATTCTAGCTTAACACCCACCAACTGAGATGTAGTGAAATAGTAAAATTGGATGCTCAAATTATATTTTTATCTAACCAAAAAGTTCTTTAAATATAAAATTCCTCACTTTAAACTCTGTCTTGTCTTCTGTGATACCAACAGAACTTTAAGGTTGTACATATGCGATATGGTGATTTAGTGTTACTTTTAAAAGAACCCACAAAGTAAGCGATTGTCCACAGATGAAACATGGGATGAGGTTCATGACTGAATCAATCATGGAGTGTTAGTCAATTGTAAACTCCTGAAAGTTAAGACTAGGAAATGTGTATATCAGACACATAAGAGTACAACAATAGGAGAGGAAGGGAAGCCTGTTTGTCATTCCAATTCTGACAAGGTGCAAGGTCTTCGAAATTCTTGTCCACGTTCATGGAGCCATTTATTGGATACTGTGAGAGAAAAGTAATATATTAATTTCCCCCCTTAATCTAATCAGTATTTAATTAGTTTCTAAAAGCTAGGTCTATAACAAAATTTCAACATGGGATAAAAGTTCAACACCAAAACCAGATAAAGCAGATGCTACTTAAAAACTTGGCTAAATGCTGAAAACACAGATTTTATATACCTATATACATATGTGTACACACTTGTGTGTTTATGTACATACATGTATGTATACACATGTGTATATTTGCAAGTCTATGTGCATTTCCTAAAGTTTCCAGTGTTCAATGTGAGGCTTGAAATGAGACACAAATGGACTTAAGATACAGGTACAGATAGAGTAGAATATTGCTTTATGTACTGTTTTCAAAGTACAACCTCCAAAATACAAAGACTTTTTTTTTTTTTTATTATACTTTAAGTTCTAGGGTACATGTGCATAACGTGCAGGTTTGTTACATATGTGTATTTGTGCCATGTTGGTGTGCTGCACCCATCAACTCGTCAGCACCCATCAATTCATCATTTATATCATGTATAACTCCCCAGTGCAATCCCTCCCCCCTCCCCCCTCCCCATGATATGCCCCAGTGTGTGATGTTCCCCTTCCCGAGTCCAAGTGATCTCATTGTTCAGTTCCCACCTATGAGTGAGAACATGTGGTGTTTGGTTTTCTCTTCTTGTGATAGTTTGCTAAGAATGATGGTTTCCAGCTGCATCCATGTCCCTACAAAGGATGCAAACTCATCCTTTTTTATGGCTGCATAGTATTCCATGGTGTATATGTGCCACATTTTCTTAATCCAGTCTGTCACAGATGGACATTTGGGTTGATTCCAAGTCTTACAAAGACATTTTAATAATAAACACAAACTTTCCACTCTAAAGGAACAACTCTCTAATCAACCATTGTTATTGTATGCTCATTAAGTTTCCAAAATACCTTTAAAAAATGTATACCATGTAAAAATGTATCCCAAAAGGAGTTAATTTTCTATTTATTTACTTATTTTTGTCTCCAGTACCATAGAACCCAGTCAAAATATCTAAAGCAGAAACCTTAACTCTTAACTCCTTTTTCCTTTTTCAACCCTTGTATCTACTCTTTATTCATCAAACCCTGACAATTTTCTTTATGTCTCTCTTGAATCTATTTGCTCTCCAACCCTTTCACTGATGCTTTAATCCAGGCTGTTGTCATCTTCCACTTAGACAACAGAAAACAACTTTCTAAACTCTCTCTCACCAACTAGCCTCTCCTCATTCTAGTCCAGTGGTTCTTAAACACTATAATCATGAGGGGAGATTTTAAAATCCTGATCAGGCCTCACTCCTTAACCTTGTTATGTCTTGTGTGTAACCACTAAACATGTGGCTAGTAACACAGATTGAAATGGATACATGGGGCTAATTAATAGATATTAAAACTAATTTCACCTGTTCCTTTTTATTTTTTTTTAAATGTGACCATTCCTGCACTTGCATGTCCCTGAAAGTGAGTGCGTCTTTAAATTTTGCACATTAGGTGCTACTCGAGCCTCATATTAGAACCTGGTGTCTAACATGTTTGGAAAACTGCTGTTCTATCTTTTGGACCAAATTTCAAGAAAAAGCTTTGAAGAAGGCTCCCCAAACTTAGGCAGTCACCATCTTCTATGTTTTTGTAATAATATGTACTACATTATAATCCATTAGTATGTCTCAATCAGATTATTAACCCTTTGAGGGGAAGATATTGTCTTATTCAATTTTGAGGCAGACAATGTTTCTTAGAATAAGTGAAAATAGAGTTAAAAATAAAATGCATCTGTCATCAAAATTCTGATTATAAATTTATATTAAGATTAGGCACTTGTTTGGTTGAATCCTGTACAATGTTAAAATCATATTAAGCAAACATTGTGGGGGTTTTGTTTTTAAGACACAGATAATAGTTTCAAAATAGAAAACAAAAATTACATTCTCTTCACAGAATATATGAAATATTTACCCCATTTGTTGCCAACTAGCACTGGACAGGCTGCATGCCGTGTACTATAATCTCCTTCTCCACTGGCAAACAGATTATACCAGAAAACAGCAGTTCCCTATGGAGAACAATTCACAATTATCCCCAAGTATACAATGCCAGGTAATCGCTTTCGGCAGTGATTACTTTTTTTTTTTTTGAGACGGAATCTTGCTCTATCGCCCAGGCTGGAGTGCAACCTCTGCCTCCCGGGTTCAAGCGATTCTCCTGCCTCAGCCTCCCAAGTAGCTGGGATTACAGGCATGCACCACCAGGCCAGACTAATTTTGTATTTTTAGTAGAGATGGGCTTTCACCATGTTGGTCAGGCTGGTCTCAAACTCCGGACCTCAGGTGATCTGCCCATCTCGGCCTCCCAAAGTGTTGGGATTACAGGCGTGAGCCACTGTGCCCAGCAGCTTTCTTAATTTTTCCTTTGTTCCTGTGGAAGAACTCCTCTATAGCAGCATTTTATCTTCCCCTAATATAATTCTGAAAATATGGTTATATCACTTTAAAAACTGTTTTTGATCATATGAAAAATACCATAAAAATGCTTGACAACAAAAGTATTTGCCAAAACAAAGCTAACATATCTTACATAGCAAGATGGAGGGGAAAACAATACAGAACCCATTTTAGAAATGAAAAAATTTCAATACTAATTCCTGGTCATTCATTACCTCTACATACTTGTGGCAAGGACCATAAAAAATACCTCTAAAAATGTAACTTGGCCAGGCGCAGGGGTTCATGCCTGTAATGCCAATATTTTGGGAAGCTGAGGTTGGAGGATCACTTGAGCCCAAGAGTTCAAGACCAGCCTGGGCAATACAGGGAGATACTGTCTCTACAGAAAATTTAAACATTAGCTGGGCATGGTGACATGCACCTGTAGTCCCAGCTATTTGGGAGGCTGAGGCTTGAACCCAGGAGGTCAAAGCTGCAGTGAGCCATATTTGTGCTGCTGCACTCCAGCCTGGGCAACAGAGCGAGAACATGTCTCAAAAAAAGAAAAGAAAAAGAAAAAAGAAATGTAATTCATTAATTAGACCATGAATACAAGTGCATCTCTTCCTTAGGGAAAAAATTAATAAACCAAAAACAAACCAAACAGGCTTACTTTTTTGGGCCAAACACTAGCTCCAACTTCAGGAAAAACAGTGGCTCCTCCTGCAGACACATCACTCATCTATAAGAAACAAGAGGGTGTTATCGGAAGCGCTGGTAGAATAAAGTAAAACACGCCATTATAAGGACTTGATATTGGATACTAGAATATTGGGAACATATGGACTTGTTCTTATATAGCAGGGTTGGTACATGCTACTCAGTTTTTAAAGAATAAAATGCCATTTAGGTTTATACACATAAGTAAAAAAAACTACAAAAAGCAAAGGAATGATTAACAAAAAACCGTCAGATGGGAGAGTGGGGATATAATTTGAGACAGGAACTTATAGCCAGAGGGAAAAAGAAATGACTTAAAACTAATAAATCAATACAGAGATGTAAGTATATATTTATTGTATTAGATGTAACCTCCATGGAGGCAGGAATTTTCATCTGTTTTGTTCATTGCTGATCATTAGTGTCTAGAACAGTAGCACCTCAAGAACAGTAGGTGCTCAAGAAATATTTAAATAAATGTAAAAAATAACGAGAAAAATAACAAACTAAAATCAGTTTTGCCATTTCTCATGGTAGGGAATCAAACATATTAAATAAAAGTGAGAAAGTTAAAGGATTATATAAAGTTATAGTCATAAAGATAACCTAGGAAAAATATGGAAACTTTTTAAAGTAACCGAAGAATCACATAAAACAAGGCAAAGGAAACATGGATCATAAAGATTTTTTTAAAGCAACATAAGCAGAATGCATAGACTGATTAGATCACAGAGCAAAACCCAACTATATGTTGTATCAGAGCTGCATCTAAAACAAGTGACTTAGAAACACAGAACACAAAAACGTAAGATTTGGGGCAAATGCTATCCAAGGAAAACAGGGTATGATCTTAGTATGAGACACAGTTTAAATCAAGGTAAAAAGCATTAAATGAGATAAAAGGTATTTTACAATGATAAATATATAACTAATAATAAAGAACTAAGAACACTTAACCAATGAAAAAATTAACTTTGGCTGGGCGTGGTGGCTCACGCCTGTAATCCCAGAACTTTGGAAGGCCAAGGTGGGCGGATCACGAGGTCAGGAGATCAAGACCATCCTGGCTAACACGGTGAAACCCCATCTCTACTAAAAATACAAAAACAAAATTAGCCAGGCGTGGTGACAGACGCCTGTAGTCCCAGCTACCCGGGAGGCTGCGGGAGGAGAATGGCATGAACCTGGGAGGCGGAGCTTGTAGTAAGCTGAGATAGCACCACCACCGGACTCCAGCCTGGGCAACAGAGTGAGACTCTGTCTCAAAAAAAAAAAAAGAAAAGAAAAAACTGACTTTGAGGATATTAAAAAGTTGTGCATGAGAGAAAAGTAATTTGAGATATTCTATGTGCCCCTCTGGGGAGGTATTTAAATAACGGGAAAAATAATTAATATGCTATGCAACTGTTTTAGAAAAACAGGAAGGGTGTTTACATTAAGAGGGAGAAATGGATAGTGGACCAAATAATACAGCATCAATATTCATAAAACAAAGAAATACAAGGAGAACCAGGAACACATAAACACTAATGGCTTTTAAACATCTGAAAAGATGCTGAACTTCCATAGTAAGAGAAATGCAAATTAAAGCCACAATAACTGCTAATTTGATAAGTGAAAGATACGCAGATCAAAAAGGCTGACAAACATGCTTCACAAATATACCCCACTTAAAATTGGGATATAAACTGGTACAACCTCTAAGGAGACTCACCTCTAGAAAACATGCAAGCCTTCACAGCATGAATCTGTACACTGTACTAACCCTCTCCTGGTTTCCCTTTGTGATATTTCTCTTTTCTATAATGTACCTTGCCTCCTTTTGGAAACAAGATGGAATTGTGAGAGGAATACAAATTGGGAATCGGGGAGAAAAGGAGGCATATGGAGAGGAAGGAAACAGGGAAGGTGGCAGGGAGAGAAGAAGAAAATAGACTGAACAGAGAGAGATTTTGGCAGGGAGTGAGATACTATAGACAGCAAAAAAAAAAATGTAATTCAAATAGGGCTAAGGAATGGAAAGAGCAATGAAATAACCAAAAATAAGTCTAGATATCATATATATATATATATATATATATATATATATATATAGGTTTTTTTTTTTTTTTGAGATGGAGCCTCACTCTGTTATCTAGGCTGGAGAGTGCAGTGGTGCGATCTTGGCTCACTGCAACCTCTGCCTCCCAGATTCAAGCGATTCTCGTGCCTCAGCCTCCTGAGTAGCTGGGACTACAGGCGTGTGCCACCACGCCCAGCTAATTTTTATATTTTCAGTGGAGACAGGGTTTCATCACGTTGGCCAGGCTGGTCTCGAACTCCTGACCTCAAATGATCTGCCCACCTAGGCCTCTCAAAGTGCTGGAATTACAGGCGTGTGTCACTGTGCCTGGCCTAAAATATCTTTAAGAAAGGTTATGACATTATGGCAGATTGCATTTTCCAAATATAATACATCCCAATATGTCCCATCCTACATGCTATTCTTATGTGACACTGACATTCGTCTGCAGTGGTAGGGTCTATGTGCCCTCTCCTTGAAGCTGGACAGACCTTTGTAATTGCTGTAACAGAATACAGCAGGATGACATCTGTGACTTCTGAGGGTAGGTCATAACAATACCATGTACTTTTGCATTGTTCTTTTGGGATGCTTCCTTTCGTAATCCAGTCACTATGCTGTGAAGAAGCTCAGCCACATGTATTGGCCAGAATTTAGGCATTCTGGCTGACAGCCAGCCTCAACCTTAGCCTTCAAGATACCCCACTGCCAGACACTTGCTGGCAAATGCATGTCAGATTTGGAGCAGGAACCATGAGTTGAGCCCAGTCAACCTCATAACTGTTAGAGATATATTAAGAAAATCATTGTTGTTATTTTAAACCACTCAGAAAAGAGAGTTTTGGAGTGATTTATTTGGGGTAACTAGAACAAACACTATAAACAATTTTAAAAATTGAATTATGATCATACTGTTTTAAAAGTTTGAGGTAGGGCTTCTGGGGACTGTAATGTGCTATTTCTTCACCTTAGTACTGAATATACCAGAAGTGTTCACTTTGTGAAAATTAATCAAGTTACAATACTTAATTTGTACACTCTTCTACTTCAATAAAAAAATGTAATTCAGAAGTTTACTGAAATAATGTGTATATACAGAAATTCAAATATAGAGAGATTCTTATATACACATATTATATGTGACTAAACAGAGAGCCTATATGTCAAATTATTAATGATTATCTGCAGGCAGTGGCACTATAAATTTTAAGTTTGTCCAAAAGTTTCTATAATGAACATCTATCTTACAGCCTGAAAAAGTTGCAAATGCAAAAAAATTCTTAACTTCCTTTATTCAGTTATAAAAATGTTAAATTAGGATGGTGAATCAGAGCTACACAGAACAAACTTAACACATTAAAATGAATCATGTGATCAAATCCCAACTTAACCTAAAAATTTTAGTGACAACTTACATAAAACAGCCATGTAGCAATTCTATTTCCTGTCCCCAGCTCTTTGAAAGCATCTGGCTCATCTTTCTGTGAATAAAAACACAGCAAATTCAATGGTATAAAAATTCAGTAATACAAATACTCTAGTGGCAACTAAACATCAGTAGTAATATCCTGAAGAATACGCCAACAACCCTAAAAGTTTCCCTTGTAATGTCCACTGCACTATAAACATCAGGCACTATTTTTGTAAAGATGGAGTCTTGCTATATGGACCAGGGTGATCTTGAACTCCTGGCCTCAAGCAATCCTCCTGCCTTGGCCTCCCAAAGTGCTAGGATCACAGGTGTGAGTCACTGTACCTGGCCTCAAATACTTGCTCACTGAACTTGTATACTGGATACTTTAGACAAGATTACAGGATAAAAGGCAGACTTATGAGTCTAAATGACAGCCATTATTTGCTGACTACATATTATTTTAAAAATCAATACCCACAATTTTAGCTTCCAAAAAAATACGACATGACAGCCATCTCTTAGCTGCATTCCTGAAGCTTAATGTACGTTGAGACTTACTTTGAACTCATGACCTACTGGAATATTTCCCAGCATTATTTTTCTTTTTTTCTTTTTTGAGACAGAGTCTTGCCCTGTCGCCCAGGCTGGAGTGCAATGCCATGATCTCAGCTCACTGCAACCTCCACCTCCCGGGTTTAAGCAATTCTTCTGCCTCAGCCTCTCAAGTAGCTGGGACTACAGGCATGCACCACCATGCCTGGCTAATTTTTTTGTATTTTTAGTAGAAATGGAGTTTTGCCATGTTGGCCAGGCTGGTCTCGAACTCCTGATCTCAGGTGATCCACCCAACCTTGGCCTCCCAAAGGGCTGGGATTACAGGCATGAGCCACCATGCCTGGTCCCTAGTATTATTTTTCTAATAATGCTAGTAAAGTGACTTTCAGCCCTATAATCAAGCTAGAGAATATCTAAATATTTATATCTAAATTAAAATACAATACAACCTCTTGGCGTTTCTCCCAGAAAAATGAAAATGTATTTTTCATACAGAAACATATACACACCTTTATTTGTAATAGTCAAAAACTAAAAACTATCCAAATGTCCTTCGATGTGCGAATGGCTAAACTATGGTATATCCATAACATGGAATACAGGTTGAGCATACCAAAAGTCCAAAATTCAAAATGCTCTGAAGTTCAAAACTTTTAGTGCTAACATGACCCATGTGGAAAATTCCACACACAGTACTCCCTGAAGCGGCTCCCCTATCATACACACTATGCCCCATCCAGGATGCAAACAGACAGTTCCCCATAAGGCTCCTGCATCACAACAGATTTATTTTCAAACCCATTCTTTCTTTACTGAAGGTGTAATCTTTGTGGAGATTTAGATTTTATGCCGGGGTCTTAAATTCAGCAGCCTACACTGTGGCAGATCCTCCTCTTACAGAGCTGTTAATTCCCAAAGCTCTAGTTCCTGGAGGCACAGACCTCCAGCCTCTGTGCTTTGTCCCCTCTTTAATTCTCCAGGTTTGGGATCACCTTTGTTCAGTTTTCCTTTTAGAATACCCTTTACTTTCTTCCAGGTTTGCCAATGCATTTAAAAGTATCTTAAGTGATTTTATTGGGTATCTAGGTGTTGTTTTTTTTTTTTTTTTTTAACTGCTAAAAAGGTTTCACAGAATATCTGCCACACCGTATTTCCATAAATTCCAAATAGGCTATGAATTTTTAACGTTAAAAGAACAGAATTAACATGTTGACAAAGAATCTCTCCTTGGCCGAACTACTCAGGCTCCTCTGAACTTTCTTCTCAAATAGGCCCTGACTTTGGACTTCTAGTATTTATCTCTGCATTGTCCAATTTGAGCAAGAACCCTGCTAAGTCATGTTAGCCAGAATCCCCCATCCTTGCCATGAGATCACCCTTAAAATCTAACTGGGTTCTTCATCTTCCACTATCCCCTGGGTGATGATCACTCTGCCCTGACTTCAGCAAGGATCTCGTTAGGTCAGTTTAGCCAGAATCCTCCCTTACCTCTTAGTAATTTTCCATCTACTAACACCCATCCTTGCTCATTGGCTATAAATTCCAACTTTTCCTTGTTGTATTTGGAGTTGGGCTTAATCTCTCTCCCTTACTGCGAAATCCCACTGCAATTGCCGTGGTCCCTATACCTATCACAATGGTCCCCTCTTGAATGAAGTCTGCTGTACCATCTTTAACAAGTGTCAAGAATAATTTTTTCTTTAACAATGTAATGCGGCCAGGCACGGTGGCTCACGCCTGTAATCCCAGCACTCTGGGAGGCCGAGGTGGGTGGATCACCTGAGGTCAGGAGTTCAAGACCAGCGTGGCCAACATGGCGAAACCCCGTTGCTACTAAAAATACAAAAATTAGGCCAGGCGCGGTGGCTCAAGCCTGTAATCCCAGCACTTTGGGAGGCCGAGACGGGCGGATCACGAGGTCAGGAGATCGAGACCATCCTGGCTAACACGGTGAAACCCCGTCTCTACTAAAAAATACAAAAAAAAAACTAGCCGGGCGAGGTGGCGGGCGCCTGTAGTCCCAGCTACTCGGGAGGCTGAGGCAGGAGAATGGCGTAAACCCGGGAGGTGGAGCTTGCAGTGAGCAGAGATCTGGCCACTGCACTCCAGCCTGGGCGACAGAGCGAAACTCCGTCTCAAAAAAAAAAAAAAACAAAAAACAAAAATGAGCTGGGCGTGGCGGCGCGCATGCCTTTGATCCCAGCTACTTGGGAAGCTGAGGCAGGAGAACTGCTCCAACCCAGGAGGCAGAGGTTGCAGTAAGCCAAGATCACGCCACTGCACTCCAGCCTGGGTGACAGAGTGAGACTCTGTTGTTTTGTTTTGTTTTGTTTTGAGACAAACAATGTAATGCATAAGCCTCAGGGAATTTCTCCATTTCTTTTTTACTTACCCGTGCAAAGTCAAAATGGGGTTCATACTGTCCTCCAACTCCATAATTTGCTACCTGAAGGAAAGACACAAAGCATGAAAGAAAAGAACTATAAAAATTACTATTCAAAAAAATCTACGAACCTCATTTTTTGGACTTTTATAGACCATGGTCAGGTATTTACAGAGAAATGAAAAGTATTTAAAATCAATGAGCGTTCCTACGAAAACAGGGATGAAAAACAAAGGACAGCTACTATATATCTATAGATATAGATCTTTATATCTATAGATCTATATATATTTATATTTATATATATGTACCCCTCCCCACCCCCCCACCAGAGACAGGCTGAAGTGCAGTGATGAAATCAGAGCGCACTGCAGCCTCAACCTTTGGGGGCACAAGTGATCCTCCCACTTCAGCCTCCTGAGTATCTGGGACTACAGGTGCACGCTACCACACCCAGCTAATGTTTAAAAATTTAATACATAAGTTAAAATTTGATATTTCTATTATTTTGTTTCACTAAACACTTTCCTTTGGAACTTAAATAAAAAAATGTTTTCCAAAGCCCCAAAAGCTGGTGAACTTGCAATCTACTTTAATAAAATATCTTTTCTTAAAATACATATTTTTTCCCTGCTAAAAAAGGAAAGAAGTTAACACCAATTTAATTATTCCTGCCGAGGGGCCCTAACAACTTCAGTTGCTTATGACAATGTCCCAGTGTGACGCAGCAAAATGTAAGAAAAATATTTGGTCTGAGTTCAACTTTGGATATAATCTCAGTTTTCTTATTTGTTAAAATGAGGAGAATGATACTTAACTCTTTCCCTCAATCACACAACACAATAAAATGCTGACAAAATCAAAGGAGAACATAAGAGTGCTACTGGTGAAACTGGAATTACTGCTGGAGTGTGTCTTGCTCTGGGGGCCAGCAGCCACAGCACCCCTTCATCCCTGAAGCTAAGCCAGGAATGAAGGCCTAAGGCCTACTTGGAAGCCTGACATTTCCAAGCAGAGATGCCAGCAGCTGTTACACCCTTTCCGGTGGGGTCAAGGGAGATGGAACTGCTCTACCCACCCCTCCTCCAACTCCCTGAGGCAGGAGCTGGAGCCGTGTACTCCCTCCCAAGAGAACAGTACTTTGGCAGAACACTGCATCCCAGGGAAATGATGCCTGGGCCACCCAGAGCAGTCATGTCCCCTGAGCCTGAGCTGAAACAGCACATCACCCTTGGGGAACTGTTGCACTGGCCAAGCTGAGCAGCTGCACATCCCAGGGCTGAAGTAGTACCCAGGGACCCAGGGAAACAGAGCAGTGGCTAAGCTGAGAGATGTGCCCTGCAGGACAAATAACTCCAGTACCCTGCTTCCCTGGAGAGTCCACGCTGCTGAGACAATTCTCTTTCTGGGAAGTGAAGTCATTGCTGTGCTGCTCTCTGCCCCACAGGGCCCAAACAACAGGCATGGTTGGCCATTCAGGGGTGCTTATTCCTGCTGTACCTGGCCTCAGAGTCTGGGATCCATCTGAGCCCACCAATCCAGGTTCTAGAGTGACTACTACATGGTGCCTCATCCCCAGGGATAGGAGTTGCCACTAACCCTATTGGCTCAGGCTCCTAAATCATAGCCAAACCCTGCATCCCAGACTCAAACCTCCACATCATCCTCTCTTCCCTAGAGTTGGGCCAGAGCTGTGCCCTGTCCGCCAGGGGTAGACTCACAGCTACATACTGACACTCTTTTCCCAAGCAGCTAGAGGGTGCCTCAGAGTCACAGATCCTGGCACTATAGGCAACCTACATCCAACCCTGCCATAGAGAGTGACCCTGTACCCTAAGACCCAGGTGTTACAGTAGTATGTGAGACCCTGAGACCAGGATCCTAGCCCCACAGCCACTCCAAACACTTGAACCTGGATTGCAGCACCATGGCAGCTGCTTGTAGGATATGTCAGACCTGCCACAAGAAGACTCCCACTGGCTAAAACTCCCTATTGTGCGGAAAACAAGAATGGAAGGATTCCAAAAGCTCTTGCCACTGAAGATACTAACAATGTACTCCACAGCGACCACCACCACAAACTTCTCCAGCCTAGGCTGCTGAGGCACCCACAATTATTGTTGACAATGAATACAGCTGAAGAAGCTACAAGAGACTGCAGTACTGAACCTACCTGGAAACAGAGTCACCACACCCTTCCCAAACAGTCCAACTGAAGTGAAAAGTTTAAAAGAGCCAATTGTTCCACTAGATGCAAAGACATCAATGCAGGAAACAAGAAACATTAAAAAGCAATGAAATATGACACTGCTGAGAATGTAACTCTCTAGTTACAGGCCCAAATGAAAAGGAAATCAACACCTAGCTAGAAAAAAATTCAAATAATGATCTTAAGGAAACTCAAACAGATAAAAGAAAATACAGATAGATAATTCAATGAAATCAGGAAAACAATTCATGATATGAATCAGAATTTCAAAAAAGAAAGATATCATAAAAAAGAACCAAACAAAATTCCTGCAGCTGAAGAATTCAATGAACGCGGGAGGCTGAGGCAGGAGAATCGCCTGAACCTGGGAGGCGGAGGTTGCAGTGAACTGAGATCTCGCCACTGCACTCCAGCCTGGTGACAGAGCGAGACCCCATCTCAAAAAAAAAAAAAAAAAAAGCTGCACCAGCACACTTGATTAAGCAAAACCATCTCTGAACCTGAAGATACATGTTTGGTATTACTCAGAGGGGGGAAAAAAAGGAAACATAATGAAAAAGGACAAAGAGAGTACACAAGACTTATGGGACACCATTAAACATTTGTATTACAGGAGTTCCAGAAGAAGAGAGGGCAAAAAGCATAGAAAACCTATTTAATAATAGCTGAAAACTACCCAAGTCTGGGGAAGAGAGAAGGGTATCCAGCTCCAGGAAGTTCGAAAGTCTCCAAATAGATTCAACCCAAAAAAGTCCTCTCTGAAGCACATTTTAGTCAGATTGTCAAACATCAAAGAATTCTAAAAACAGCAAGGTAGCTAGATTAACAAAGAAAAAGATCCAAATAAGCACAATCAGAAATAACAAAGGTGACATTACAACTGACCCCAAAGAAATACAAAAAGTCCTTAGAGATTATTATTAACACCTCTATGCACACAAACTTTTATAAAAAACCTAGAAGAAACTGATAAATTCCTAGAAACATACAACCTCCCAAGACTGAACCAGAAAAAACTGAAACCCTTAACAGACCAGTAAGGAGTTCTGAAATTGAATTGTAATTAAACAAAACAAAACAAAAACCTACTGACCAAAAAAAGCCCTGGACTGGATGGATTCACAGCCGAATTTTTTACCAGACATACAAAGAAGAGCTAGTATCAATCCTACTGAAATTATTCCAAAAAACTGAGAAGGAAAGACTCCTCCTTAACTCATTTATTAAGCCAGCATCATTCTGATACCAAAACTCATCAGAGACATGATGAAAAAAGAAAACTTCAGGCTGATATTCCTAATGAACATAGACACAAAATACTCAAAAAAAATTAGAAAACAAAACCTAGCAGCACATCAAAAAGTTAATTTACTACAATCAAGTAGGTTTTATTTGTGGGGTGCAAGGTTGGTTCAATAAATGTAATTTACCACATAAACAGAATTAAAAACCATATGATCATCTCCGCAGATGCAGAAAGAGCTTTCAAAAAAAATCAACATCCTGGCCGGGCACAGTGGCTCACACCTACAATTCTAGCACTTTGGGAGGCCGAGGTGGGTGGATCACCTGAGGTCAGGAGTTCAACACTAGCCTGGCCAACATGGTAAAACCCTGTCTCTACTAAAAATACAAAAATTAGCTGGGCATGGTGGCGGGGGCCTGTAATCTGCTACACAGGAGGCTGAGGCAGGAGAACTGCATTAACCCAGGAGGTGGAGGTTGCAGTGAGCCAAGATCACACCACTGCACTCCAGCCTGGGCAACAGAGTAAGACTCCATCTCAAGAAAAAACAAACAAACAAAACCAGAAATAACAGATACTGGGCAAGGATGAAGAGAAAGGGGCATGCATGCTCATACACTGCTGGTGGGAATGTAAAGTAGTACAATCACTATGGAGAACAGTGTAGAGGTTCCTTAAAAAACTAAAAATAGATCTACCATATGATCCAGCAATCCCAATGCCAAGTATATATCCAAAAGAAAGGAAATTAACATGATGAAGAGATATCCGCATTCTCATGTTTATTGCAGGACTATTCACAATAGCTAATGTATGGAATCAACCTAAGTGTCCATCAACAGATGAATGGATAAAGAAAATGTAGTGCTTATATATAATGAAACACTATTCAGCCATAAGAATGTAATCTTGTCACAGGGATGGAACCTGTGACATTCTTATTCAGCCATAAGAATGTAATCTTGTCACAGGGATGGAACCTGTTCTGCAGCCTCTGCTGGTGATACTCAGGCAAACAGGGTCTGGAGTGGACCTCCAGCAAACTCCAACAGACCTGCAGCTGAGGGACCTGACAGTTAGAAGGAAAACTAACAGAAAGGAATAACGTCAACATCAACAAAAGGGTCATCTACACCCAAACCCCATCTGTAGGTCACCAACATCAAAGACCAAAGGTAGATACAACTACAAAGATGGGGAGAAACCAGAGCGGAAAAGCTGAAAATTCTAAAAATCAGAGCACCTCTTCTCCTCCAAAGGACTGCAGCTCCTCGCCAGCAACAGAACAAACCTGGATGGAGAATGACTTTGATGAGTTGACAGAAGTAGGCTTCAGAAGGTTGGTAATAACAAACCTTCTCCCCACTAAAGGAGCATTGTTCTAAGTCATTGCAAGGAAGCTAAAACCCTTGAAAAAAGGATTAGACAAATGGCTAACTAGAACCAACAGTGTAGAGAAGACCTTAAATGATGGAGCTGAAAACCATGGCACAAGAACTTCGTGACGCATGCATAAGCTTCAATAGCCAATTGGATCAAGTGGAAGAAAGTATATCAGTGACTGAAGATGGAATTAATGAAATAAAGTGAGAACACAAGTTTAGAGAAAAAAGAGTAAAAGAAACTAATCAAGCTTCCAAGAAATATGGAACTATCTAAAAAGACCAAATCTACATTTCATTGGTGTACCTGAAAGTGACAGGGAGAATGGAACCAGGTTGGAAAACACTCTTCAGGAAATTATCCAGGAGAACTTCCCCAACCTAGCAAGGTAGGCCAACATTCAAATTCAGGAAATACAGAGAACACCACAAAGATACTCCGTGAGAAGAGCAACTCCAAGACACCTAATTGTCAGATTCACCAAGGTTGAAATGAAGGAAAAAGTGTTAAGGGCAGCCAGAGAGAAAGGTCGGGATACCCACAAAGGCAGGCCCATCAAATTAACAGCGGATTTCTCGGCAGAAACCCTACAAGCCAGAAGAGAGTGAGGCCCAATATTCAACATTCTTAAAGAATTTTCAACCCAGAATTTCATATCCAGCCAAACTAAGCTTCGTAAGTAAAGGAAAAATAAAATCGTTTGCAGAGAAGCAAACGCTGAGAGATTTTTGTCACCACCAGGCCTGCCTTACAAGAGCTCCTAAAGGAAGCACTAAACATGGAAAGAAGCAACCAGTACCAGCCACTGCAAAAACATGCCAAATTGTAAAGACTACATCAATTAACAGGCAAAATAACCAGCTAACATCATAATGACAGGTTCAAATTCACACATAACAATATTAATGTTAAATGTAAATGGGCTAAATGCCCCGATGAAAAGGCACAGACTGGTAAACTGGATAGAGTCAAGACCCATCAGGAGACCCACGTCATGTGCAGAGACACACACAGGCTCAAAATAAAGGGATGGAGGAAGATCTACCAAGCAAATGGAAAGAAAAAAAGAGCAGGAGTTGCAACCCTAGTCTCTGATAAAACAGAATTTAAACCAACACAGATCAAAAGAGACAAAGAAGGCCATTACATAATGGTAAAGGGATCAATTCAACAGGAAGTGCTAACTATCCCAAATATATATGCACCTAATACAGGGGCACCCAGATTCATAAAGCAAGTCCTTAGAGACCTAAAAAGAGACTCAGACTCTCACACAATAATAATGAGAGACTTTAACACCACACTGTCAATATTAGATCAACAAGACAGAAGGTTAACAAGGATATTCAGGACTTGAACTCAGCTCTGCACTAAGCAGACCATTATAATAGACATCTACAGAACTCTCTCCACCCCAAATCAACAGAATACACATTCTTCGCAGCACCACATCATACTTATTCTAAAATTGACCACAAACTGGAAGTAAAGCACTCCTCAGCAAATGTAAAAGAACAGAAATTACAATAAACTGTCTCTCAGACCGCAATGTAATCAAATTAGAACTCAGGATTAAGAAACTTACTCAAAACCATACAACTACATGGAAACTGAACAACCTGCTCCTGAATGACTACTGGGTACATAACGAAATGAAGGCAGAAATAGATGTTCTTTGAAACCAATGAGAACAAAGACACAATGTACAAGAATCTCTGGGACACATTTAAAGCAGTGTGTAGAGGAACATTTATAGCACTAAATGCCCACAAAAGAAAGCAAGAGGCCGGGCGCGGTGGCTCAAGCCTGTAATCCCAGCACTTTGGGAGGCCGAGAGGGGTGGATCACGAGGTCAGGAGATCGAGACCATCCTGGCCAACACGGTGAAACCCCGTTTCTACTAAAAACATACAAAAAACTAGCCGGGCGAGGTGGCGGGCGCCTGTAGTCCCAGCTACTCCGGAGGCTGAGGCAGGAGAATGGCGTAAACCCGGGAGGCGGAGCTTGCAGTGAGCTGAGATCTGGCCACTGCACTCCAGCCTGGGCGACAGAGCGAGACTCCGTCTCAAAAAAAAAAAAAAAAGAAAGAAAGCAAGAAAGATCTAAAATCGACACCCTAACGTCACAATTAAAAGAACTAGAGGGCCGGGCATGGTGGCTCAAGCCTGTAATCCCAGCACTTTGGGAGGCCGAGACGGGTGGATCACGATGTCAGGAGATCGAGACCATCCTGGCCTACACGGTGAAACCCCGTCTCTACTAAAAAATACAAAAAAACTAGCCGGGCGAGATGGCAGGCGCCTGTAGTCCCAGCTACTCGGGAGGCTGAGGCAGGAGAATGGCGTAAAACCCGGGAGGCAGAGCTTGCAGTGAGCCAAGATCGCGCCACTGCACTCCAGCCTGGGTGACAGAGCGAGACTCTGTCTCAAAAAAAAAAAAAAAAAACTAGAGAAGCAAGAGTAAACACATTCAAAAGCTAGCAGAAGACAAGAAATAACTAAGATCAGAGCAGAACTAAAAGAGATAGAGACACAAAAAACCCTTCAAAAAAACTCAATGAATCCAGGAGCTGATTTTTTGAAAAGATCAACAAAATTGGTAGACAGCTAGCAAGACTAATAAAGAAGAAAAGAGAGAAGAATCAAATAGATGCAATAAAAAATGATAAAGGGGATATCACCACCGACCCCACAGAAATACAAACTACCATCAGAGAATACTATAAACACCTCTACGCAAATAAACTAGGAAATCTAGAAGAAATGGATAAATTCCTGGACACATATACCCTCCCAAGACTAAACCAGGAAGAAGTTGAATCTCTGAATAGACCAATATCAGGCTCTGAAATTGAGGCAATAATTAATAGCCTACCAACCAAAAAAAGTCCAGGAGCAGACAGATTCACAGCCGAATTCTACCAGAGATACAATGAGGAGCTGATACCATTCCTTCTGAAACTATTTCAATCAATAGAAAAAGAAAGAATCCTCCCTAACTCATTTTATGAGGCCAACATCATCCTGATACCAAAGCCTGGCAGAGATACAACAAAAAAAGAGAATTTTAGACCAATATCCCTGATGAACATCGATGCAAAAATCCTCAATAAAATACTGGGAAACCGAATCCAGTAGCACATCGAAAAGCTTATCCACTGCAATCAAGTTGGCTTCATCCCTGGGATGCAAGGCTGGTTCAACATACACAAATCAATAAACGTAATCCAGCATATAAATAGAACCATGACAAAAACCACATGATTATCTCAATAGATGCAGAAAAGGCCTTTGATAAAATTCAACGGCCCTTCATGCTAAAAGCTTTAAATAAACTAGGTATTGATGGAACATATCTCAAACTAATAAGAGCTACTTATGACAAACCCACAGCTAATATCATACTGAATGGGCAAAAGCTGGAAGCATTCCCTTTGAAAACTGGCATAAGACAAGGATGGCCTCCCTCACCACTCCTATTCAACATAGTGTTGGAAGTTCTGGCCAGGGCAATCAGGCAAGAGAAAGAAAGAAAGGGTATTCAATTAGGAAATGAAATCAAATTGTCCCTGTTTGCAGATGACATAATTGTATATTTAGAAAACCCCATGGTCTTAGCCCAAAATCTCCTTAAGTTGATAAGCAACTTCAGCAAAGTCTCAGGATACAAAATTAACGTGCAGAAATCACAAGTATTCCTATCCACCAATTAACAGACAAACAGAAAGCCAAATCATGAGTGAACTCTCATTCACAATTGCTTCAAAGAGAATAAAATACCCAGGAATCCAACTTAAAAGGATGTGAAGAACCTCTTCAAGGAGAACTACAAACCACTGCTCAACAAAATAAAAGAGGACACAAACAAATGGAAGAACATTCCATGCTCATGGATAGGAAGAATCAATATTGTGAAAATGGTCATACTGCCCAAGGTAATTTACAGATTCAATGCCATCCCCATCAAGCTACCAATGACTTTCTTCACAGAATTGAAAAAACTACTTTAAAGTTCATATGGAACCAAAAAAGAGCCCATACTGCCAAGACAATCCACTTCTTCTTTTTGGCCAGACCCGGATGACAGTTTATTATTTAAAATTGAAAAGAGGCCAAGGCACAGTGGCTCATGCCTGTAATCCCAACACTTCAAGAGGCCAAGGCAGGCAGATCACTTGAGGCCAGGAGTGCGAGACCAGCCTGGCCAACACGGTGAAATCCCATAGCTACTGAAAACACAAAAATTAGCTAGGCGTGGCGGCATGTGCCTGTGGTCCCAGCTACTTGGGAGGCTGAGGCAGGAGAATCACTTGAGCCCAGGGAGCGGAGGTCACATTGATCCAAGACTGCACCACTGCACTCCAGTGAGACTGTCTCAAAAAAAAGAAAAACAAAAAAGGTTGAAAAGAAGCAAAAGCAAAAGTATCACCTTTCTAATGAATTTATGAGCTGCATATTGACTGTATCTGTCTTAGAATTTTGCAACCAGGCCAGGCACAGTGCCTCACGCCTGTAATCCCAGCACTTTGGGAGGTCAAGGCACGTGGTCAGGAGTTCTTGAACTCCTTGAGGTCAGGAGTTCAAGACCAGCCTGACCAACATGGTGAAACCCCGTCTCTACTAAAAATACAAAATTAGCTCAGTGTGGTGGCGCATGCCTGTAATCCCAGCTACCTGGGAGGCTGAGGCAGGAAAATTGCTTGAACCAGGAGACAGGGGTTGTAGTGAGCCGAGATCATGCCACTGCACTCTAGCCTGGGCCACAGAGCCAGACTCCATCACAAAAAAAAAAAAAAAAAAAATTGCAACCAGAAAGGCTATAATAAAGGCATTGGTTTTTTTAGTGCGTATGTTGATAATTAAAAGAAAAAAAAAAAAAAAATCTAATACAGACAAGGGAACTCAAATATTTTTTAAAATATTTTTCTATAGGGAGAGACTAAGGAATAGAAATAATGCTGACAAAGGGGAAGACTAAGCTGTTTCTTTTCTCTGGTTTACAGGCCTATGCTTTTTTATTTATTTATTGTTTACTATTGAAACCAAATGAGATTATTATACATTGATTTTATGTTTATTCTCTATAACTAACATTCCTATATATACCTGTTTACTACAGATATTCTGAGTCAAGTTGTGATTATGACAGAGTGAAGAATTATTTTGAGACAGCTGCTTTTGATGACAAATGATTTATAGACATAAAAGTAACAGTAGAAAAAGAGAAGTGATATAAAAAGTCCTATGTTTCACTATTACTAATAAAGGAAAACTATTTGCTTATAAATAAATAAATAAATGAATAAAAAGAAAAAAAAAAACAAAACTATTTTTTAAAACCCACCCTGGCCACTTGACAGGCAAACTGAGGTCTGGGGGATAGAAAAAAAAATTACAGTGTACTTAATATTAGTAATAATGTATTTTTCATTTCCCTAGACATCTATACTCAACAGGGAGAGTTTTCATGTTTTGACAAGAAATTTAAAAGTCACAGAACAATCATAATTTTTCCCATTATTAAAATCACTTTGCATGGTTGCAGCTTACAGGTCACTTTTTAAGGTCCCAAACTATCATGCAAATTGAGGACTACCTGTTCAGTGTAAAGGAAATCTCCTCTGAAGCATCTCTTTTTTTTTTTTTTTTTGAGACGGAATCTCTCCCTGTCGCCCGGGCTGGAGTACAGTGGCCAGATCTCAGCTCACTGCAAGCTCCACCTCCCGGGTTTATGCCATTCTCCTGCCTCAGCCTCCCAAGCAGCTGGGACTACAGGCGCCCGCCACCTCGCCCGGCTAGTTTTTTGTATTTTTTAGTAGAGACGGAGTTTCACCATGTTAGCCAGGATGGTCTCGATCTCCTGACCTCGTGATCCGCCCGTCTCGGCCTCCCAAAGTGCTGGGATTACAGGCTTAAGCCACTGCGCCCGGCCCCCTGAAGCATCTCTTGAAGAGTAAAAATGACTTAAGGATAATGTGATTACCTACCTGTAATTCCTCTGCTGTGGAAACATCTAGTCCTGTTAGATCTTGTATTCTCATATTAATTCGAGACACCACAGGGTTTTCATAGCCAGAGAGCCAGGCACTAAGAATAAGAAGAATATTAGTTTTATTGATAATGTTTCATTACATGGAGACGAATAGCTGTTATTTTGAAAGCCGTATAATATATAGGACAATAAACCTTTACTGATGGCATTTAGTTCATTTTCTTGCTTACTATCATCTTTATGAATGGATAATGTAATTTTTTTAAAATGTCACATTCTACTGTTAGAGGTTGGGAAGGAAAAAACTAATCAAATTTATTATAACACTTCTATGAAAACAGTTGAATTAATGTAAGGAGGCTACATTGAAAGCCACCTACTGTTGAGAACTTCAAAAAATTCTTTAAAAAACCATACCAAACAAAACAACGTTCCTTCCAGGTAAGGTACAGGAACTGACTATGGTGGAAGTCATGGGGTGTTCAGCTTGAGGTACGTAATGCTAATATTTTGTAAGAAAAAAATTCTGCTTACTGCCTAAATTTTAAAAAGGTACCCAAACACACCTACTGAAGGATGGACAATTATAGGTGTTGGTAAGGATGTGAAGAAACTGGAGCCCTCATACATTGCTGATGGGAATGTAAAAGGTGCAGCCACTTTGGAAAACAGTTTGGTATTTGCTCAAAATGCTAAACACAGCTACCAAATGACCCAGCAATTTACTTCTAGGTATATATCCAAGAGAAATTAAATCTTATGTCCATACAATAACTTGTACAGAATTTTTTATGGCATCATTACATATAATAGCCAAAAAGTAGAAATAACCCAAATATCCATCAATTTATCAATGGACACATAAAATATGGTATAACTATAAACTGGAATATTATTGTATCACAAAAGGAATAAAGGTACTGGTGAGGCACAGTGGCTCATGCCTGTAATCCCAGCACTTTGGGAGGCCGAGGTAGAAAGGTCACTTGAGGCCAGGAGTTTGAGACCAGCCTGGGCAACACAGTGAGATCCCAACTCTACAAAACATTTTAAAAATTAGCTAGGCATGGTGGCATGCACCTGTAGTTCCAGCTACTCTGGCAGCTGAGGCAAGAGCTGCTTGAGCATAGGAGTTTGAGGCTGCAGCGAATTATGATCACACCACTGCACTCCAACCTGGGTGACAGAGTGAGACCCTGTCTCTACATACATGGATGGAACATCATATTAAGTCAAGCCAGATAAAAAGGCCACATGTTATATGCCACTTCTATGAAATATACAGAAGAGGCAAATCCATAGATAATAGAAAACAGATTACTGGTTGCCAGGGGATGGGGCTGGGGGGAATGGGAAATGACTCCTTATGGGTACAGGATTTTTTTTGAGTGACAAAAATGTTCTGGAATTAGACATTGGTTATAGTTGCACAAGGCTAAAAACCACTGAAATGCATACTTGAAAAGCATGGATTTTATGATACGGGAACTACATCTCAATTTTAAATGGTACCCCCAAATTCAACTATATCCCTTTTTCACATATGCTTTTAACCAATCAGTCCTTCGCTTTCTTCACTTCTCCTCTCACTGAGCTTTGATTCTATAGCTCATCATTTATAACAACATTCTTTCTAAATGTCTAAACTCAACTGTCTGGCAAAAACAATCCTGAATAAATCTCTTTTCTCCAAGCTTATATCTGTGTCACCAAACCCTACTGGAGAAAGTCATGAAATAGGGCAGCTATGTCCCACTAAAAATTCATGAATACCACTTTCAAATGGGTTCTTCACTTTTACTTCCTCTTCCACTCTGTACCCTAACTCACTTCAGCCTCTCCCTTCACTCAGTAGATAATGTATCTCCTACTTCAGAGGAAATAAATGCCTTTACAATTAAAATTTATTTCCCCAACTCTGTATATCCCTCCAGTTACCAATCTTTCTTTTCCCTCTTCAAGCTAACTTTGTCAGATTCCTAATCTCTGAACTCATTGTAATCTAGCTTTAGTCACTTATATCACTCCCTCAAAACTGCTCTTGCTAATGTTACCCATAGCCCTATTGTGCTTCTAAATCTAATGACATTTTTCAATTCTTATTGTATTTGTTCCTTTGGTAACATTTGTGACAACACTCATCCTTTTGGAAACTCTCTCAAACACTCATTCTCCAGGCATTCCTCCAGTGTCTCAGGCTGCTTTGTCTTGGTCTCCTAAATTACAGCCTCCAACACTATATTCTGCCTCCCTCTCAGGACCGCAGCAACATTTCCTCAAGAACGTAGTTCCTCTAGCCCTAAGGCTAGCGAGTATGCTCTTCTCTCTGCCCAGAATATTCTTTTTCACTTTGCAAAATTAAGACTTTGGATATCACCTTAGTTACCACTTGTTTAGGGGAGCTTTCCTTTACCTCTCCCCCTGCCAGATGAAGCCAAAGCTTCCAGAGGCAGACAAAGGAAGCGAGCAAGCGTGAGAGAGAGAGAGCAAAAGAGAGTGTGTGTGCGTTTCTTTAACAGGAGGAAGACATGGAGAAGAAAGAAGTTTTTACTAATCCAACATGAAACTAACACGACAAACAGGGTGGATTCTTAGATGAATCTAAGGTTTATCCTATATTACTAAAATTACTTGCTTGGTGATCTCTTGCAAATTTTTTGGGACTGGCTGAGTATTATAGAATTCCTCAGTGTAGCAAAAACGGGAAGAATCAAAGTGTTACGGTTGTAAAGAATACAGCTGCTTAAGTATATTAAGAATTTTCTTCTTCTAATTCTGCCCCAAGTTCCTGGTAGCACTAATCTGGTATATGTCAATGTACCTGTCTTTCCTGCCTGGCACTATTCGATGGATGTCTGAACTTTATAAGCCACCAACCAACTACTGACTTGATTTTTACAGGTAATTGCAATGCTAAATTGGCAAGTATTCTAATAAAGCTTCGAACTAAATGCCTCATGAACAAACTGTTCCTATTCCATCCTGGAACCTATCACCCACAGAGAACCTGTCTTCTGATATCTTCAACTTCCCTCCCTGCTACCAACAACTTTTAAATATCTAGTCTTATCATTTCCTCTTGTACTTTGGTGGAATCATCGTCCTTCAGCCTTATAGAGGCAGACTTTCTATCTATGCTTTTGATACTGTCCTTTCTAATTCTAGATGCCTTACTCCAGCAGTTATTGCCTCCCTTTTATCTTTAATCTCCTCCTTGTCAATGCTTGCTTACTGAAGTCTCCTGCTACCAAAAAAAATACCTTCACTTTAGCCATTCTAGCAAATTACCACTCCAGTCTTTCACTTTACTCCTTTAAAACTGCAAAAGCAAGAAATGCTTATTACATTCCACAAATGATCATGGGACACTGGTTATCTACACGCAAAGAAAGAAGTTTGACTTCTGCTTCACATTATATTAAAAAGAATTACTCAAGATGGATCAAAGACCTAAATGTAAAAGCTAAAATTATAAAAACTGTGGGAAGAAAACACAGGAGCAATCTTTGTGACGTTGGACTAAGAAATGGTTTAGCTATGACATCAAAAGTACAGGCAACAAAAGGAATAAACAGGACATTATCCAAATAAAAACCTTTTGTGCTTCAAAGAATAACATCAGGAAAGTTAAACAGGATGGGCACAGTGGCTCAAATCTGTAATCCCAGCACTTTGGAAAGCCGAGGCAGGAAAATCGCTTGAGTTCAAGACCAGTCTGGGCAACCTAGCAAGACCCTGTCTCCACAAAAAAAGTTTAAAAATTAGCCAGGCGTGGTAGCGTGTGCCTGTAGTCCTAGCTACTCATGATGCTGAAGCAGAAGGATTACTTAAGCCCAGGAGTTCAAGGATGCAGGGAGCACAATCACACCACTGCACTCCAGCCTGGGCCCCAGAATGAGAACCTGTCTCTAAAAAAATAAAAATAAAAATTTGTGGTAAAATATATGTAACATAAAATTAGCCATTTAGACTATTTTTTAAATTATGGTAAAATATATATAATAGAAATTTTACCATTTTAATTATTTTAAGTGTACAATTCACTGGTGTTAAGTACATTTACAATACCTTGCAACCATCAGCACTATCCATTTTCAGAACTTTTTCATCAAAACCAAATAGAAAACTGTACCCACTGAATAACAACTCCCGTCTCTCCCTCCCCAAAACCCCTGGTAACCCTCTATTCTACGTTCCTTCTGTATGGATTTGCCTATTCTAGGTATCTCCTATAATAAGAATCATATAATGTTTGTCAATTCTAGCTTATTTCACTTAACATGTGCTTTCTTTTTTCTTTTTTGGAGACAGGGTCTCACTCCAGTTGCCCAGGCTGGAGTGCAGTGATGCAATCTTGGCTCACTGCAGCCTCAACCTTCCAGGCTCAGATGACTCTTCCACCTAGCCTCCCATGTAGCTGGGACTACAGGTGTGCACCACCAAAATTTTTTGTATTTTTAGTAGAGACAGGGTTTCATCGTGGTGACCAGGCTGGTGTAGAACTCCTGGACTAAGGCAATCTGCTTGCCTCAGCCTCCCAAAGTGCTGAGATTATAGGTGTGAGCCACCACACCCAGACAACATGATTTTTTCAAGGTTCATCCATGTTATAAGCAGGATATCAGAATTTCGTTTCCTTTTTTAAGGCTGAATAATATTCTACTATCTATATATACCATATGTTTATCCATTCATTTGTTGATAGACATTTGGGTTGCTTCTAACTTTGGGCTACAGTGAATAAATGCTGTTACGAACATTGGTGTGTATCTGACTCCTTGCTTTAAATTCTTTTGGGTATGTACCTAGAAATAGAATTGCTGGATCACGTGGTAACCCTAAACTTTTTGAGGAGCTGGCAGACTATATTCCACAGCAGTGATACCACTTTATATTCCCATTCCTCACTGCCTTTTAAACTACTGCTTTTAGAAAAAAAAAAAAAATCTAATAACCTCCCAGCACTTTGGGAAGCCAAGGTAGGAGGATCGCTTGAGAACAGGAATTCAAGACCAGTCTGGGAAACATAGTGAGACCCTGTCTTTACAAAAAAATAAAAATAAAAAACGAGCAAAGTGTGGTGGCACATGCCTATAGTTTCAGCTACTTAAAGGCTGAGGCAGGAAGATCGCTTGAGCCCAGGAGTTCGAGGTTGCTATGCCCACACCACTACACTCCAACCTTGGCAACAGAATGAGACCTCATCTCTTAAAAAAACAATGGAACAACAACACAAACCTTTAATTCCAGGAGTGGCCATGAAAGTCTACCAATTAAGTACTGGTTAAATAATAGGTTATTTCTAATTTTTCTCTATTATAAACAATATTGTAACAAAAAATGCCGTGTCTATATCTTTGCACACTTGTGGGAGTATCTCTATAGGATAAATTCCTAGATGTGGAATTGCTAAATGACTTTTACATTTTGATAAATGTCAAATTTCCCTCCAAAACAGTTGCAATGATTTACACCTACCCATTTCATAAAACCCTTGCCAGTTTCAATCCTTTTATTCTTTGACAATCTTAGCAAGGCAAAAATATTTTAATGGTTTAAATTTTTTAAGTTTTTATTTGCACATTTCTTGTTATATCATAACATATCTCGGCCAGGTGCAGTGACTCACGCCTGTAATCCCAGCACTTTGGGAGGCTGAGGCGGGTGGATCTCTTGAGGTCAGGAGTTCGAGACCAGCCTAACCAATATGGTGAAACCCCGTCTCTACTAAAAATACAAAATTAGCTAGGTGTGATGGTGCACGCCTGTAACCCCAACTACTTGAGAGCCTGAGGTAGGAGAATTGCTTGAACCCGGAGGTGGAGGTTGCAGTGAGCCGAGAGCACACCACTGCACTTGACTCTGGGCAACAAGAGCAAAACTCCATCTCAAAAAAAAAAAAAAAAAAAAAAAAACTCAATGAAGGGTTTGAGTCTTAGCAGTTAAAGCCAATGTTGATTGTAGATTAAAAGACAAAAAACAAAAACAAAAAACTGTCAACCTGTCATCTTAATTGTAGTTCTGTTGTAGTCACTACAGAGGAAAATGAATTCTACTGATGCATGGGAAGTTATTTAATTTGACTTTCATGTAAAATCCCCTCCAAAATACAGTAATACTCCATTTTTTTTTGAGATGGGGTCTGGTTCTGTCACCCAGGCTAAAGAGCAGTGACACTATCTTGGCTCACCTTCCACCTCTGGGGCTCAAGCAATCCTCCCATCTCAGGCCTCCCGAGTAACTGGAACTACAGGCATGCACCACCATGCCCGGCTAATTTTTGTATTTTTTGTAGAGATGAGGTTTCACCATGTTGCCCAGGCTGGTCTCAAACTCCTGAGCTCAAGCAATCTACCTGCCTTGACCTCCCAAAGTGCTGGAATTACAGGTGTGAGCCATCACACCTGGCCCAAAATATATTAAGACTTTCCTTAGTTTAAGAACTATCTTCAAGTTATTCATCAGGATCCCATCCTTAACAAACCATTACTGCTAATCTGTCTTCAGTGACATTATTATAGACATATCAGGTTATCTAAAAACTCAGCTCTGAATTTACATTGTAACATTAGTAAAAATTCAACGGAGATCATTATACTGTAATGTATTTTAACTGTCCATTCTTCTAGGACCTGGAAGTCCTACTCCTATGTTAGATTAAATCTTAAGAAATCCAGAGGTTTTTATTTCTAGTACTCAATGCTTTAACTGAGTTGGGATTTTTTTTTTTTAACATTATAGCATTTAATAGGAAAAACCATTTGAAGATCATTTATCTTTCATATAACTGTAATTGAAAATGTCAACTAATTATACAGTGTTTTTCCCCATAAAACACAATTTAGTGCCAGGAGAAAAAAGAACTATTTCTTCAGATAACTTTATATGTGTCCTTTTTTTTCCATTAAAAACTAAATAGCCCGAAGTATCTTCCTTTTGGCCTTAATGACAGGACCTGAGGCCAAAGCTGCGCGTTCAATTAGAGTAACATTTCTATGCTTTTTTCCTTTCTACTGAGTTTCTGCTGTTAAAAAAAAAAAACAAAACTTTATGATTTTGTAAAATATCACTAGAATGCGCAGAGTAAGGGAGCAACATTCTTACACAGCAAGACTACACTTCTAATATGTGAGTAAGGAAGGCACACTGAAGTAGACAAGACCATTTTGGAGGTTTTCGAGATTGTTACAAAACCTCCAAAGAAAAATGTCAGTAATATAATTTGAACATGATCACTACCTTCTTCTTCTAACCCGACACACCCATAAAAATATTCTATGATTAGCTAATCTAAAACCACTATATTTTATTTTTTTTACAAAGGCAAAAGATAAGTCGCATCCCAAAATGCCAGTAACAGAGGGCAAATTTTCCAATAATTCTTCTCTAGGTGCTTGGTTAACAAAGGCTAATAATCTAGACTGGGAATTTATCCAGTCCCTTTGCTTCTTAGTGGGAAAATTATACAATAACACTGTACATCCACCCATTTCAGTCATCTCAGTCTGAGTACCACAGTTCAACCCATTAGAGGGCAGTGTTGTTAAAAGTTATGCCGTTAAAAAAAAAAAGCTGAATAACTCAAAACTTTTTGTATTTGTTTATATATACTTTAACACTAATTTGCTCCTTAGTAACAAGGTAAACAAAATCTTAAAACAAAATATCATATTTATGATATATTTAAGGCCAGGCATGGTGGCTCATGCCTGTAATCCTAGCACTTTGGGAGGCCAAGGTGAGAGGATCACTTGAGCCCAGCCAGGAGTTTAAGACCAGCCTGGGCAACAAAGCAAAACCACATCTCTACAAAAATACAAAAATTAGCTGGCATGGTGGTGTGCACCTGTAGCCCCAGCTACTCAGGAGGCTGAAGTGGGAGGACTGCTTGAGCCCAGGAGGTGGCGGCTGTAGTGAGCCATGATTGTGCCACTGCACTCCAGCCTAGGTGACAGAGTGAGACCCTGTCTCCGAAAGAAAATAAAGTAAAATAAAATAAATACACAAATACATATATAAATATCATGTTACATTTATGATATCATAAATACCATATTGTAGGAAATAATTACTTCAGAGAAAAAAAATGAAAATCACTTCCCCACCAGAATCCAAAAAGTTTTTCTACCACTCTAAATAGATTACTGTTTATTTGCATAAGTGGTTATTTATATTACTTTAACTAGACTTATGAGTTCACTTAACTATCTTTTCAGGGCACAAAACTGAATGTTTACATTTCAAAAACTTCAAATTCCATTTCTCTGCTCTAGTCAAAATTATTAGCTTTTCCATTTACAAGCTGTAGTAAATTCTTAGAGTTTTTATTTGCTTTTTAATACCGGAAAAGACAGAGATGACTTGCCAAAAGTTAACAGATGGTCAGTAACATAAGTAAAGCCTTTTTTGGCTGGATACAATGACTCACGCCTGTAATACCAATACTCTGGGAGGCTGATGTGGGAGGATTACTTGAGCCCAGGAGCTTGAGACCAGCCTAGGCAATATAGTGAAACCCTGTCTCTACAAAAAAAATTTAAAAATTATCCAAGCATGGTGTGGTGTGCACCTGTGTTCCCAGCTACTCAGGAGGCTGAGGTGGGAAGATCACTTCTGCCCAGGAGTTGGAGGGAGCAGCGAGCTATGATCATGCCACTGGACTTAGGCCCAGATGACAGAGCAAGACCCTGCCTCTATTTTAAAAAACAAAAAACAAAAAAAAGGCCTGTTTTATGGGGTTTTTTGTTTGTTTGTTTTTTGAGACAGAGTCTCGCTCTGTTGCCCCGGCTGGCGTGCAGTGGCGCAATCTCAGCTCACTGCAAGCTCCACCTCCTGGGTTCATGCTGTACTCCTGCCTCAGCCTCCCGAGTAGCTGGGACCACAGGCACCCGCCACCACACCTGGCTAATTTTTTGTATTTTTAGTAGAGACGGGGTTTCACTGTGTTAGCCAGAATGGTCTCGATCTCCTGACCTCGTGATCTGCCTGCCTCGGCCTCCCAAAGTGCTGGGATTACAGGCGTGAGCCACCGTGCCCGGACTGTTTTATGTTTTTTAAATAGCAAAGGAGTTCCAAAAATATCTTGCCAAAAAAATTCTATTTGCTGAAATGCTGGAACAAATTATTACTTCCACTGAAGGTGATGTCATCGCTTAGACAGTTCTCTAAATACAGATATTTGAAATTCCTTTCTAAATCATTCAAAATACAGATGTTCTCAGGCTACAAGGGATTAAACTAACTGACATCAGAACACAAATTTTTTTCCATTTGGCAACTGAGATACCTTTTTTCCTTTTTTGAGACAGAGTTTTGCTGTCACCCAGGCTGGAGTGCAGTGGTGCAATCTCAGCTCACTGCAATCTCTGCTTCCCAGGCTCAAGTGATCTTCCCATCTAAGCCTCCTGGGTAGCTGGGACTACAGACGTGCACCACTACTCTCGGCTAATTTTTTTCTTTTTAATTTTTTGTAAATAGAGACAAGGTCTGCTCAGACTGGTCTGAAGCTCCTGGGCTCAAACCATCCTCTCACCTCAGCCTCCCAAAGTGCTGATATTACAGGCATGAGCCACCATGCCTGGCCTTCTAATGCTAGTAGCTAAATACCTTCTGCTGTGATTTATAATATGTAAGAATGGTTGTACATTTCTCAAAAATTCAATAAAACTGCTTGAGCTACAAAACTAGAATATTTAAAAAATAGGTTTGAAATGTTTAGAAATATTTAGTATTTTTTTTTTAAAGTATATAGATCACTTTCCTACAGTGATTTATTTTGACTTATTGGCAACAGTCCATTGACTGTGGGCTGGATATTTCTTCAAAAGGGCCATTGTATATATAGAAAATTTCCAAAAAACAGTCTTCCAAAACATTGAATTCATGAATTTTTTTTTTTTTTTTTTTGAGAGGGAGTCTCGCTCTGTCACCAGGCTGGAGTGCAGTGGCACGATCTCGGCTTACTGCAATCTCTTCTCCCGGGTTCAAGCCATTCTCCTGCCTCAGCCTCTTGAGTAGCTGGGATTACAGGTGCGCCACCACACCCAGCAAATTTTTGTATTTTTAGTAGAGATGGAGTTTTACCATGTTTCCCAGGATGGTCTTGATCTCCTGACCTCGTGATCCACCCACCTTGGCCTCCCAAAGTGCTGGGATTACAGGCATGAGCCACCACTCCCAGCCGTAATTTTGTTTTATATACTTCCTAGAAGCATGCAAATCTAGAGAATTTAGCTATTTACAAACTTTATGACAAAAAATGTGTAAAACCATGCAATAATCTGATAAAATCTGTAACCGTTTATTCTTTATTTTTTTAAAGGAGTTTTTTGTAGATATGAATTAGGTTCTGTAACAGAATGGAAAATTAGCTGAATGTAAAAATTGGGTTAATTATAATGTTCAGAAGCACTGTAAGTCACATATCAAAACATGTCTATGCAAATTAGTTTCTGCAAATCCTTACTATTAGTGTTCCTTAAGGATAATTGCTCCTGTGATTAAAATGAAAAGCATATTATGGCAAATTTAAATTTTCTTCATGTCTTCTAATGGGGTTCAGGACACTCTACCCTAAAATATGGCACTGTATCATTTGAGCAGAAGCAGAAAGTCTCTCTGACCTTCTCCTATTCTTTTCCCCTTAAGCAGACCACAAAAGAATTCTCTGGGCTGGGCGTGGCGGCTCACACCTGTAATCCCATCACTTTGGGAGGCTGAGGCGGGTGGATCATGAGGTCAGGAGATCGAGACCATCCTGGCTAACATGGTGAAACTCATCTCTACTAAAAATACAAAAAATTAGCCGGGCAGCGGCGGGCACCTGTAGTCCCAGCTACTCAAGAGGCTGAGGCAGGAGAATGGCATGAACCTGGGAGGTGGAGCTTGCAGTGAGCCAAGATCGCGCCACTGCACTCCAGCCTGGGAGACAGAGTGAGACTCTGTCTCAAAAAAAAAAAAAGAATTATCTGACCTTCCTCTCAAGCAGTGTAAGACTTTCAATCCAGAAGTATCTTCTCTCTACCTGGAGGAAAGGAACATCCTTATCCTGAGACACAGAGATACCAAGAAGTATCTGAACTAACAGGCTTTGCTAATTTCCCCCCAGTTTATTACCATTAGATCATATCCTCTTTGTTCATCATATTTCTGCATGACTATCCACTCATCAAACCTAGCATAAAAATACACAGGTTTCTTCCTCTGGGGACAGGGCACAGCTAAACAGAAAGTAGCAGAAACCTCGGCAGAGGTAAATGCCCCTGTCTGACAGCTTTGAAGAGAGCAGTGGATCTCCCAGCATGGAGGTTGAGATCTGACAACGGACAGACTGCCTGCTCAAGTGAGTCCCTGCCCCTAAGTAGCCTAACTGAGAGACATCCCCCACTAGGTGCAGACCGACACCTCACACCTCACACAGTGGGGTACGCCCCTGAGACGAAGCTTCCAGAGTGAGAATCAGACAGCAACACTCACTGTTCAGCAATATTCTATCTTCTGCAGCCTCCGCTGCTGATACCCAGGCAAACAGGGTCTGGAGTGGACCTCAAGCAAACTCCAACAGACCTACAGCTGAGGGTCCTGACTGGTAGAAGGAAAACTAACAAACAGAAAGGACACCCACACCAAAACCCCATCAGTACGACACCATCATCAAAGATGAAAGGCAGATAAAACCACAAAGATGGGGAAAAAGCACTGCAGAAAAGCTGAAAATTCAAAAAATCAGAGTGCATCTCCCCCTCCAAAGGAACACAGCTCATCGCCAGCAACAGAACAAAGCTGGAAGGAGAATGACTTTGACGAGTCAAGAGAAGCAGGCTTCAGTCGATCAAACTTCTCAGAACTAAAGGAGGAACTACATAATCAGCACAAAGAAACTAAAAACCTTGAAACAAGATTTGACCAATGGCTAACTAGAATAACCAATGTAGAGAAGTCCTTAAAAGAACTGACAGAGATGGGGCCGGGTGCGGTGGCTCAAGCCTATAATCCCAGCACTTTGGGAGGCCGAGACGGGCGGATCATGAGGTCAGGAGATTGAGACCATCCTGGCTAACACAGTGAAACCCCGTCTCTACTAAAAAATACAAAAAAAAAAACTAGCCGGGCGAGGTGGCGGGCGCCTGTAGTCCCAGCTACTCGGGAGGCTGAGGCAGGAGAATGGCGTAAACCCGGGAGGCGGAGCTTGCAGTGAGCTGAGATCTGGCCACTGCACTCCAGCCTGGGCGACAGAGCTAGACTCCGTCTCAAAAAAAAAAAAAAGAACAGAGATGAAAACCGTAACATGAGAACTACGTGACAAAAGCACAAGCTTCAGTAACCGACTCGATCAACTGGAAGAAAGAGTATCAGCGACTGAAGATTAAATGAATGAAATGAAGCGAGAAGAGAAGTGTAGAGAAAAAAAAGTAAAAAGAAATGAACAAAGTCTCCAAGAAATATGGGATTATGTGAAAAGACCAAATCTACGTCTGATTGGAGTCCCTGAAAGTGACGGGGAAAACGGAACCAAGTTGAAAAACACTCTGCAGGATATCATCCAGAACTTCCCCAACCTAGTAAGTCGGGCCAACATTCAAATTCAGGAAATACAGAGAACACCACAAAGATACTCCTCGAGAAGAGCAACTCCAAGATACATAATTGTCAGATTCACCAAAGTTGAAATGAAGGAAAAACTGTTAAGGGCAGCCAGAAAGGTCGGGTTACACACAAAGGGAAGCCCATCAGACTAACAGCAGATCTCTCAGCAGAAACTCTCCAAGCCAGAAGACAGTGGTGGCCAATATTCAACATTCTTAAAGAAAAGAATTTTCAACACAGAATTTCATATCCAGCCAAACTAAGTTTCATAAGTGAAGGAGAAATAAAATCCTTTACAGAGAAGCAAATGCTTAGAGATTTTGTCACCACCAGGCCTGCCCTACAAGAGATCCTGAAGGAAGCACTAAACATGGAAAGGAACAACAGGTACCAGGCATTGCAAAAACATGTCAAAATGTAAAGTCCATCGATGCTAGGAAGAAACTGCATCAACTAGCGAGCAAAATAACCAGCTAATACCATAATGACAGGATCAAGTTCACACATAACAATATTAACCTTAAATGTAAATGGACTAAATGGTCCAATTAAAAGACACACACTGGCAAATTGGATAAACAGTCAAGACCCATCAGTTTGCTGTATTCAGGAGACCCATCTAACATGCAGAGACACACATAGGCTCAAAATGAAGGGATGGAGGAAGATCTACCAAGCAAATGGAAAAACAAAAAAAAGCAGGGGTTGCAATCCTAGTCTCTGATAAAACAGACTTTCATCAAAGATCAAAAAAGACAAAGAAGGCCATTACATAATGCTAAAGGGAGAGCTAACTATCCTAAATATATATGCACCCAATACAGGAGCACCCAGATTCATAAAGCAAGTCCTTAGAGACTTACAAAGAGACTTAGACTCCCATACAATAATAATGGGAGATGTTAACACCCCACTGTCAACATTAGACAGATCAACGAGACAGAAAGTTAACAAGGATATCCAGAAATTGAACTCAACTCTGCACCAAGCCAACCTAATAGACATCTACAGAACTCTCCACCCCAAATCAACAGAATATACATTCTTCTCAGCACATCACACTTATTCCAAAATTGACCACATAGTTGGAAGTAAAGCACTCCTCAGCAAATGTAAAAGAACAGAAATTATAACAAACTGTCTCTCAGACCACAGTGCAATCAAACTAGAACTCAGGACTAAGAAACTCAATCAAAACCGCTCAACTACATGGAAACTGAACAACCTGCTCCTGAATGACTACTGGGTACATAACAAAATGAAGGCAGAAATAAAGATGTTCTTTGAAACCAATGAGAACAAAGATACAACATACCAGAATCTCTGGAACACATTTAAAGCAGTGTGTAGAGGGAAATTTATAGCACTAAATTCCCACAAGAGAAAGCAGGAAAGATCTAAAATGGACACCCTAACATCACAATTAAAAGAACTAGAGAAGCAAGAGCAAACACATGCAAAAGCTAGCAGGGGCAAGAAATAACAAAGATCAGAGCAGAACTGAAGGAGATAGAGACACAAAAAAACCCTCCAAAAAAATCAATGAATCCAGGAGCTGGTTTTCTGAAAAGATCAACAAAATTGATAGACCGCTAGCAAGACTAATAAAGAAGAAAAGAGAGAAGAATCAAATAGACACAATAAAAAATGATAAAGGGGATATCACCACCGACCCCACAGAAATACAAACTACCATCAGAGAATACTATAAACATTTTTATAGTATAAAAATACTATAAATGCAAATAAACTAGAAAATCTAGAAGAAATGGATAATTTACTGGACACTTACACTCTCCCAAGACTAAACCAGGAAGAAGTTGAATCCCTGAATATACCAATAGCAGGCTCTGAAATTGAGGCAATAATTAATAGCCTACCAACCAAAAAAAGTCCAGGAGCAGACGGATTCACAGCCGAATTCTACCAGAGGTACAAGGAGGAGTTGGTACCATTCCTTCTGAAACTATAATAGAAAAAGAGGGAATCCTCCCTAACTCATTTCACGAGGCCAACATCATCCTGATACCAAAGCCTCGCAGAGATACAACAAAAAAAGAGAATTTCAGACCAATATCCCTGATGAACGTCGATGCAAAAATCCTCAATAAAATACTGGCAAACCAAATCCAGCAGCACATCAAAAAGCTTATCTACCATGATCAAGTGGGCTTCATCCCTGGGATGCAAGGCTGGTTCAACATATACAAATCAATAAACATAATCCAGCATATAAACAGAACCAAAGACAAAAACCACATGATTATCTCAACAGATGCAGAAAAGCCCTTGACAAAATTCAACAGCCCTTCATGCTAAAAACTCTCAATAAATTCGGTATTGATAGAACGTATCTCAAAATAATAAGAGCTATTCATGACAAACCCACAGCCAATATCATACTGAATGGGCAAAAGCTGGAAGCATTCCCTTTGAAAACTGGCACAAGACAGGGATGCCCTCTCTCACCACTCCTATTCAACATAGTGTTGGAAGTTCTGGCCAGGGCAATCAGGCAGGAGAAAGAAAGAAAGGGTATTCAATTAGGAAAAGAGGAAGTCAAATTGTCCCTGTTTGCAGATGACATGATTGTATATTTAGAATACCCCATTGTCTCAGCCCAAAATCTCCTTAAGCTGATAAGCAACTTCAGCAAACTCTCAGGATACAAAATCAATGTGCAAAAATCACAAGCATTCTTATACACCAGTAACAGACAAACAGCCAAATCATGAATGAACTCCCATTCACAATAGCTTTAAAGAGAGTAAAATACCTAGGAATCCAACTTACAAGGGATGTAAAGGACCTCTTCAAGGAGAACTACAAACCACTGCTCAGTGAAATAAAAGAGGACACAAACAAATGGAAGAACATTCCATGCTCATGGATAGGAAGAATCAATATCGTGAAAATGGCCATACTGCCCAAGGTAATTTACAGATTCAATGTCATCCCCATTAAACTACCAATGACTTTCTTCACAGAACTGGAAAAAACTGCTTTAAAGTGCATATGGAACCAAAAAAGAGCCCACATTGCCAAGACAATCCTAAGCCAAAAGAACAAAGCTGGAGGCATCACGCTACCAGACTTCAAACTATACTACGAGGCTACGGTAACCAAAACAGCATGGTACTGGTACCAAAACAGAGATACAGACCAATGGAACAGAACAGAGCCCTCAGAAATAATACCACACATCTACAGCCATCTGATCTTTGACAAACCTGACAAAAACAAGAAATGGGGAAAGGATTCCCTATTTAATAAATGGTGCTGGGAAAATTGGCTAGCCATAAGTAGAAAGCTGAAACTGGATCCTTTCCTTACTCCTTATACGAAAATTAATTCGAGATGGATTAGAGACTTAAATGTTAGACCTAAAACCATAAAAACCCTAGAAGAAAACCTAGGTAATACCATTCAGGACATAGGCATGGGCAAGGACTTCATGACTAAAACACCAAAAGCAATGGCAACAAAAGTCAAAATTGACAAATGGTATCTAATTAAACTAAAGAGCTTCTGCACAGCAAAAGAAACTACGATCAGCTTCTGCACAGCAAAAGAAACTACCATCAGGCAACCTACAGAATGGGAGAAAATTTTTGCAACCTACTTATCTGACAAAGGGCTAATATCCAGAACCTATAAAGAACTCAATCAAATCTACAAGAAAAAAACAGCCCCATCAAAAAGTGGGCAAAGGATATGAACAGACACTTCTCAAAAGAAGACACTCATACAGCCAACAGACACATGAAAAAATGCTCATCATCACTCACCATCAGAGAAATGCAAATCAAAACCACAATGAGATACCATCTCATACCAGTTAGAATGGCAATCATTAAAAAATCAGGAAACAACAGGTGCTGGAGAGGATGTGGAGAAATAGGAACACTTTTACACTGTTGGTGGGACTGTAAACTAGTTCAACCATTGTGGAAAACAGTGTGGCGATTCCTCAAGGATGTACAACTAGAAATACCATTTGACCCAGCCATCCCATTACTGGGGATATACCCAAAGGATTATAAGTCATGCTGCTATAAAGATGCATGCACACGTATGTTTATTGCGGCACTATTCACAATAGCAAAGACTTGGAATCAACCCAAACATCCATCAGTGACAGACTGGATTAAGAAAATGTGGCACATATACACCATGGAATACTATGCAGCCATAAAAAAGGATGAGTTTGTGTCCTTTGTAGCGACATGGATGCAGCTGGAAACCATCATTCTCAGCAAACTATCGCAAGAACAGAAAACCAAATACCACATGTTCTCACTCATAGGTGGGAATTTAACAATGAGATCACTTGGACACAGGAAGGGGAACATCACACACTGGGTCCTATTGTGGGGAGGGGGGAGGAGGAAGGAATAGCATTAGGAGATATACCTAACGTAAATGACAAGTTAATGGGTGCAGCACACCAACATGGCACATGTATACATATGTAACAAACCTGCACGTTGTGCACATGTACCCTAGAACTTAAAGTATAATAATAATTTTAAAAAAAAGAAAAAATGAATAAGAGCTACTGTTTGATAGCACAACAGGGTGACTATAGTCAATAGCAAGTTAACTCTAAAATAACTTAAAGAGAGTTTGCAACTCAATGGATAAATGCTTGAGGGGATGGATAACCCATTCTCCATGATGTGATTATTTCACATTGTATACCTGGTAACAAAACATTTTCTGTACCCCATAAATACATACACCTACTATATACCCATAAAAATTAAAAATTTTTAAAAAGTTTAAAACTAAACGGTCATCTACTTGTTATTTTTCTGACAGATGTACATTTGATTCTTGTTAGTTCAATTTGTGTTGAGCTAAAACTAGAAACTATCTTTTATTTGTAGAAATGAAAGAAAAATGAAAGTTTATATTCATCCTGGTTTTTAAAAAGTTAGAAATGTTCATTACAAATACCTCCCCAAAGTGTTCTAGAGAGGATTTAATGGAATACTCTAAAGTTTTCAACATAATTCTTGAATGAGTTTCTCAATAAACATTAAAAAAAAAGGCCGGGCGCGGTGGCTCAAGCCTGTAATCCCAGCACTTTGGGAGGCCGAGACGGGCGGATCACGAGGTCAGGAGATCGAGACCATCCTGGCTAACACGGTGAAACCCCGTCTCTACTAAAAATACAAAAACTAGCCGGGCGAGGTGGCGGGCGCCTGTAGTCCCAGCTACTCGGGAGGCTGAGGCAGGAGAATGGCGTAAACCCGGGAGGCGGAGCTTGCAGTGAGCTGAGATCTGGCCACTGCACTCCAGTCCGGGCGACAGAGCGAGACTCCGCCTCAAAAAAAAAAAAAAAAAAAAATACACAGGTTTCCCTGTTTCTTTGGGTTCTTATTTTTTTCTATGTCTTTTCTTTTTTTGAGACAGGGTCTTACTCTGTCACCCTGGCTGGAGTGCAGTGTTGTGCTCATGGCTCACTGTATCCTCAACCTCCTCAGGCTCAAGTGATCCTCCTCCCACCTCAGCCTCCCAAGTAACTGGGTCTACAGGTACACGCCACAACACCTGGCTAATTTTTTTGTATTTTTTGTAGAGATGGAGTTTTACCATGTTGCTCAGGCTGGGGTCTTCATTTCTAAAGGCTTCTTGTCATGTAAATTTTGTATTAAATAAATTTGTATGCTTTTCTCTTGTTAATCTGTCTTTTGGTATAGGGGTCTCAGCTATGAAGCTAGTGATAGGCAAGAAAAAAACTTTTTCTCTCTTACTGGGGCAAAAGGGCAGGTGGTGTTATACAGCAGAGACAAGAAACCAAGACATGTGTATAGTAATGTTTAAGGTTAATATATAAAAGGCATATGGTTCTGCCCAAAAAAGAAAAAGGAAATGCTGTATCAATGCATTTGGTCCAGCCTCATCTTTCTGTCTTTTTGAAAACAGCAGTACTCTTCAAAATTTCTCTGAGTACCTCCTAAAATGCTTGTTAAAAATCTATGTTCGCCTTTGCATAATTTTTTTAGTTGACAACTAAAATTTTTCATAATTTAGTTTCAAATGATTTAATTCTGTCATATTGAAAATGTAATTTCTAAAAAATGATTACTTTAAAAATGTATCCACTGCAGTCTAAATACCATAATGATTTGCTATCCATCATCATCCACTTAAAATATGTGAACAAAATTTTTTTTAAATACTTGGACATTTTACATCTTTTTTATTTCTTGATGGTACATTTTCATTCCATTCTTATTCTAGAACAGTGATTCTCAACAGGGGTGGAGTCACTAGAGGTAGTGGGAGGTATTTTACCTACGAGGGGACATTTGACAATGTCTGGAGACATTTTTGATTGTCACAAATTAAGGAAGGGTGCTACAGGCATCTAGTGAACCACAGATGCTATTAAACATCCTATAAAGCTGAAGATAGCCCCCAACAACAAGAATTATCTGACTCAAAATGTCAATAGTATTACTGACAAGGTTAAACCTTGTCCTACAGTGACACATTTTTATGCCTGAAAATCTTTTATCACATTATACTTCTCTATATTAAAAATATTTATACAATTAACAGAAATATGAATTTCCTAAAACAAAAAGCCTGCGTTAAAGTCCTATAACAAGGCTGTGTTAAAGATAGTATCTTCTGGATTGTTACTATAATTATTATTCACATATGTTAATCTAAATAACATGACTAAATAATCAATATCAAATATACACAAGTGAAAATATATTAAGATGTTCCTAATGAAATGGATGGGGTTTATGTTTGTTATATTTCATTAGTTATTGTGTCTGTGGATAAATATTCTAATTGTTAGAATAAAAATTCAGCACAAAGATATTTCTATTTTCATGAGAGCCGAGAAACCTTCACAAGTAGATGGAAAAGGAGTTCTATTGTAATAATGTCACCCAATTCTGTGAGCTCTAAGTTACACAGTGAGCTCTTTTTAAAAAATTATTTTAGTGATCAATCAACAAACAACCTAATAAGATTCTCTTTAAACATTGTTAAAAGCAAGGAACTTGCAAGGCTTTGTTATATAGTCATTCAAGGCACTTACTTACACAATACCTGCAGCTACTGGGTGACCCTGAGATTTTTAAACCCCTGCTTTACTACAGAGTCCAAAAGAGGCCTTGTTTAATGAAGGGAATTTGGGAACTTCTCTTAGTTCAATATGAGAACACATTTCATTTATCAAAGTTTGGGGAGCCTCAACAGACATTTTGTAAGTTAATGTTACTTTGGAAAACCTCTATTAACTGCCCATAACCATGTTTATTAGTCCATCATGAAAACTCCAGCACAGATATTATCAAGTATCTATGCTTAACCGCCTAGGTCTTAGAAACGATATCATGAGTTTTCAGAAAATTAGATTCCCAAGAAAGAAATGGTCCAAATATGACTGAAGTTCTCTCCATTACTCCCTTACCTCTTAGATACTCTGTACTGTGCTGTGGTCAATTTTCCAGTCTCAGGGTCATGTACTGTAGCTCGGCTCAGCTACAAAAAAAGAGAAAGGACAAGGACTTACTCCAGTAGCAGGCAATTTTGGGCTTTTTGTTTGTTTTGTTTTGCCAAGCCACAGGTGATTGGAAGGGTTCAGATTGGTCTGGATGGCGGGTAATGGTCTCAAATCCACAAAAACATTTAGAAATGTGGCAGTAAGAACAGCCACTTCCAAATCAAGAGAAAATGAGTTGACAGATTTTTGTTGTAGATTTATTGTCCTTTCACTTTTTTTTATCATTTGAAGCTGTATGGAAATGATTTACAGCACTGGGTTTCACAGAAACTTTCTCAGATCTAGAAGTTATTTAAATATTTTGAAAATAAAAATAGTAGACTCCTTAAATTCATTTTTTAAAACTCTCACTGAGATAAAACTGTTTTCAAATCTCTCTGGCAAAGTAAAAGGCAACTAAGTTTACAACTAATTTCTGGAAGACTGAGCTCAGAAGTGTAATTCTGTTCTTCCTACTGCCAACTTTTGAGTCAGCGAATTTTTTTAAATAAAAAACTCCAACAGGAGGAATACAGATTACTACATAATGACAATGGTATTTTACAAGCTGTATGAACAAATGCCAACACAATCACCATGAAGGAGGATGTGAATCATTGCAGTATTTATGAATGTGAGAAAACTGCATAGGTGAAGACTACCACTCCCAGATTCAGGAGTCTGCTGCTTTATTTCCCCTTCTGGCAACAAAAGGGAAAAAGGAAAGTATCAGGCCACTTCCTGGATATTTGACACCTGATCTGAAGAAAGATAAAAAGCATATTAATTCCAGAAAAATAACATACCAATTAAAGATTAAAAACAGAACTTCTAGTGAAGGAGAAAGACCTGTGAAACACAAAGCAGTTTACCCATGCGTATCCTGTGGTGGTAACTTGAGCTGGTGACTGAAAATGACCTACTTCCCTTAAATGAATAATTCCTGAAGGATGTACAAAACACTCATTAGAGGGCAAAATATGCAGCATACACATCTCTTACCTTTTGCTAATTCTGTAATGTACCGTCTCCAAGTCTCCTGTTATTGGGTTTGAAATGGTGGCTCGCCTCAGCTGTGAAGCCAACCATCAAAATAGTTGCATTACAAGACAAAAAATTGAATCACATTTACCCAACCAGTCAGAATTCCGGGGTTTTTACAAAGGAGGCTAAAAAGAGAAAATAACTCCATACACTTCCAATCACCTTGTGCTGAGCCTTGAAAGCCAGTTAGTTTTTTAGGTTTTGGGTTTTTTTTTTTTCTCAATTTTTTGTTTGTTTTGCATAGATGGAGGACATACAAACAAAAGAGATTGGAAATTAAATTTCTTTCAATGGTGAAAGGACATGACAGTGAGAAAAAGAGACATTTCTGAAATTTGAAGTCTAATTTACAGTTAAAAGAATGACCATCTGGGGGTGGGGAGAGAAGGGGAAAAAAAAGAAGAATGGCTATTTGCAATTAATGATCCATTCCAAAATCTCTGACTTCAATTTTTTTTAGTGATGGAACTGTTTGCAAAGGTTAATGTTTTAAATTCATTTTAAGGTCAATCTTTTGTCCCTTCAAGATATCCACTTATTAACATATATAGTGAAATAATCTTGGACTGAGAACAAAGGCAGAGGAAAAGAACTCATAAATGTTAAAAACAGTAAGAAAGAGGAGACAGCCTAGATAATAATTTCATTTTTTTTTTAATGGAAGGATGATTCTGAGGTTGTAAGAGCATGAAATTTTATTGCCATTAAATTTATTGACCAAAAACAATCCAAATTGAGGAATCTCCAGAATATAACTTGATCTCCAAGCTGAAATGAATTAATTACCTTGGATGGCAACAATAATACATATTAATGTCAGACCAATGTTTTGCATTTATAATGTAATCTTTGGCCAAAAAAAAAAAAAAAAAAGGAAGAAAGAAAAACCACCAATTTGGAGAAGCAGTAAAACTCTAAAAGAAATTCTAAGTTCATTTTGTAGTATAGATATCCCAGGTAATTCAAACCTTTGATATAATAAGGGTTAACAAACTATGGTCACAGACCAAATTCAGCCTGCTGCCTGTCACTGGAAATATAATTTTACTGTAATATAACCACACTCTTTCATTTACATATTTTCTTTGGCTGCTTTTGCACTACAATGGCAGAACTAAATAGTCACCACAGAGATCATATGGCCTCCAAAGCCTAAAAAATATCTAACATTGACCTTTATGGAAAAAATCTGCCAACTCCTTTGTAGTAAGAGAGCAAGGCATGCCTAGAATTTATTCAACAATCTCTTTATGAAAGTGATGGCAGCTTGTACTTTACTATCAAGAAGACCAAATATGTTTTAAGAACAAGCTGATGGGGGAAAAGGCAAGAGCATAAAGGGTAGTCTTTTCCACATTCTCACTAAAGAAGAGTTTTCATGCTAAACACTAAGCTTACATTAGATTCTTTTTCTTTTAAGATAAATTATGTGGGTTAAAGTCAGAAAACTATCACCATTTCAAATTAACATAATGCTTGTGCCCAATTATATCCTGTTATAATAGTAATAATGTGCCTAAAAGGGAATAAAAATACTTCCATGGTATTCTTTTAATAAAAATATAGAAGTTATGAAGAAGCTGGGCTTTGAGCAGCCTCTGAGATTAGAAGACTCCAAAATATATAGAAAAGTTTATCAGGAAGACAGTGAAACACAAATTTGTTAATGGTGAATAAAAATCTCATCAATAATTTTCATAATTCAGTGCTTAAAACCCAGCTGAAGGGTATATTACTTGTGTTGATAACAAACGGAAAAACTGGCATAAACAGAGCATCATTAGTAACTCCATTATGCTGAGGCAACAATATCTTTAAAAAATCTGTGGCGTTATTAGTATATCAATTATCCTATTTTCTTACAAAGAAAAATTGATACAAAGGTACAGTATATTGAGGAGAAATAAAAAAAAAACATTATTTACCCTTGGTTTTGCTAGGTCTTTGACGATTTCAATTTCGGCATCAGAAATAATATCATGGAAGCGAATAATACGAGGCTTGTCCCATTCATCCTCCTGTTTAGCTGGAGCCAGAATAAATTTAGGATTCCGGTTTCCATCATGGTAGCGGCAAAACAGTTTTTTCTGTCTCCGAGGGGTCTAAAGTTAAGAATATGATGAATATATTAGAATAATAATACTTTTAATATCTATTCCCATGCAGATAAGAGACAATAATCATGCTTGCATATACAGAGTATCTCTGGAAAAATATACAAAAGAAGCAGTACTCTGCAAATATTGTGCCTCAAACAGGATGTTCAGAATTTTAAATACAGTATTAATGATGATTTTCTGGGTGAGAGAGGCGAGGTCTTAAATAAGTTCAAATGTTTAAATATGAAAAAAATAATGCCACGTTTATGAAAATATTAAATGCCCGGCATTGCTCTAAATGGCACAAAGTAATTGGCAAGCACCCAGAGACAAAAAGTCTCTAGAAGAAAAAAAAACTAGGCTTTCCTAAACACTTCACAGTTAAATGCTTGTGGCAAAAAAAAAAAAAAAAAGGAAAATTTTAAGGGCAAAATCAAAAATGGACAGCTCTGAAAAAGAAAAAAGTTATTAAACAAAGATGCCAGATGCTTTTATTAGGCAGTATAAAAATAGAGCAGTCAACAAAACAAATTCCCTTCAATCATCTATGTATTTTAATTAATAAGTTATTTTGTTGCCTACTTCTCTTAATTAAACAAGTATGTCAGGCCTGGCATGGTGGCTCATGCCCATAACCCCAGTACTTTGGGAAGCTGAGGTAGGAGGATCACTTGAGCCCAACGAGACCAAGACCAGCCTAGGTCACACAGCAAAATCTCATCTCTACAAAAAATTTAAAAAATTAGCCGGACATGAGGGCACTTGCCTGTAGTCCCACATACTTGAGGGGCTGAAATGGGAGGACTGCGTAAGCCCAGGAAGTAGAGGTTGCAGTGAGCCATGATCATGCCACTACACTCCAGCCTGGGTGACAGAGCAAGATGCTGTCTCAAAAAACCAAACAAAACAAAACAAGTATGTCACATAAGCAGGAATATGAGTAGTTTGTTTCAATTATTATACTAATAATATACTAAAACAAATAATGATTTATGTTTATTCTCCATGCACTTTATCTAGAGTCAAATCCAAGGCTTTAATTTTTAGTAAGTCTTTTATATAACGATGAGATGAATTTAGCTATTCTGAGAAAAAGAATTTTTTGTTTTTGTTTTTGTTTAGACAGAGTCTTGCTCTGTCACCCAGGCTGGATTGCAATGCCTTGATCTCGGCTCACTGCAGCCTCCACCTCCTGGGTTCAAGCAGTTCTCCTGCCTCAGCCTCCCAAGTAGCTGAGATTACAGGTCCCTTCTACCATGCCTGGCTAACTTTTTGTATTTTTAGTAGAGATGGGGTTTCGCCATGTTGGCCAGGCTGGTCTTGAACTCCTGACCTCAGGTGATCCACCCGCCTTGGCCTCCCAAAGTGCTGGGATTACAGGCATGTGCCATCGTGCCCAGCAAGAATGTTCTTTTGGTCTTAGGCAAAGTTGAGTATGTGTTACATTAACAGACTGGCAAATTAGCAGACTCTTGTTTTATATCTACAGTTTTGTTCCCTAAGAGTTATTAAGAGCAATAAAAATTTCTGCTTATTATGGAAATTTGAACACTAGATATTTGGCATTACAAAACTTGTGAATTTTTAGGTGACAGTGGTATTGTAGTTATTTTGAATTTGTATCTTTAAAAGATACATACCAAAATATTTAGTAATAAAACAAGAGAAAATGTTTAATGAGGGGACGGGCACGGTGGCTCATGCCTGTAATCCCAGCACTTTGGGAGGCTGAGGCGGGCAGATCACGAGGTCAGGAGATCAAGACCATCCTGGCTAACATGGTGAAACCCCATCTCTACTAAAAATACAAAAAATTAGCCGGGTGTGGTGGCAGGCGCCTGTAGTCCTAGCTACTCAGGAGGCTAAGGCAGGAGAATGGCATGAACCCGGGAGGTGGAGCTTGCAGTGAGCCGAGATCGCACCACTGCACTCTAGCCTGGGCAACTGAGCGAGACTCCATCTCAAAAAAAAAAAAAAAAAAAAAAAGAAGAAAAAAAAGAAAAAGAAAGAAAAGAAAATAAAATATTTAATGAGTCTAACAGTGTCACTATCTTTGTATCTTTGTATTTACTCATTAGCTGAAGCATATCCTCCTAGGACTCCATGAACCTAGCTATCAAAAATGTCCCATAGGTATTATATACTTTGCTGTTAGTGGTTAAGCTGTCAACAGTCATCAATATCAAAATGTAAAGCCCAGCTTGAGTTTACTAGTAGTAAAGAAAACGTTAAACGCTTTTCAAATGTTTACACTTTAAAGTACTTACTCCAAAAATTCATTAACTCTTTCTATGCATGCCCGCATTCAATTGAAAACTAATACCACATGAAATTCCTTTTCAAAAGGTTCCATAATCAATTAATATTGAGAAAGAATGTATATCATATCACAATGCACATTATCATAAAAAGGTTCTGAGAAGTCTTGAGGCTAAACAAAAACCTACGTTCAACTTTAACAAATGTTTCCCAGACTTTGTTCTTTTTTGCTTTTGACCTAATATCTATTAAGATCTTTAGAACTGGAATTCTGAGTTACAAATACATAAATATAAATATACAATAAACAAAGAAATATTAAAGATTTATTTAATATTTTATTTAATTAAAGATAAAGACAAAACCTGTTAAAAACTTTCTGCATTTTGAGTATTAAATAGACTAAAGCATTTCACTAAGCAATCTTGTCAAGGTTAACTAGGAGCAAAACTACAAGGGATTATTGTGTAGATGAATCTGTTGTATCTTGGCCGGGCGCGGTGGCTCAAGCCTGTAATCCCAGCACTTTGGGAGGCCGAGACGGGCGGATCATGAGGTCAGGAGATCGAGACCATCCTGGCTAACACGGTGAAACCCCGTCTCTACTAAAAAATACAAAAAACTAGCCGGGCGACGTGGCGGCTGCCTGTAGTCCCAGCTACTCGGGAGGCTGAGGCAGGAGAATGGCCTAAACCCAGGAGGCGGAGCTTGCAGTGAGCTGAGATCCGGCCACTGCACTCCAGCCTGGGTGGCAGAGTGAGACTCCGTCTCAAAAAAAAAAAGATGCATAGAGTAGTGTTATTAACTCTAAGACTGCTGAACAGAAGGGTGCAGTGGCTCACGCCTGTAATCCCAGCACTTTGGAAGGCCAAGGTGGGAGGATCACCTGAGGTCAGGAGTTTGAGACCAGCCTGGCCAACATGACGAAACCCCGTCTTTACTAAAAATACAAAAAAAATTAGCCAGCCATGGTAGCAAATGCCTGTAGTCCCAGCTACTCGGGAGGCTGAAGTACAAGAATTGCTCGAATCCAGGAGGCAGAGGTTGCAGTGAGCCAGGACTGCACCACTGTATTCCAGCCTGGGTGATAGGGTGGGTTTCTGTCTCAAAAAATAAAATAAATAAAATAAATAAATAAATAAATAAATACTGCTAAAATCTCTCTTGCATTAAATATAAGAAAAACTATCACTTCCTTTAAACTTATTTGATCCTTCACCCTTACCTGATCCTTCCAGGGTGAAGGATCAAATGAAAAAGGTAATATTGCACAAACATATGTAATAGTATATGATTCACAAGCTTTATTTCAAAGCTTATTTTACTAATAATTGGAACATATTAAATGTGGCACCCACAGAGAGATAATGGTATACCGTAATTTTTTTTTAAAAGTTTTTTAGGCCAGGCGCAGTGGCTCACGCCTGTAATTCCAGTACTTTGGGAGATAGAGGCAGGTGGATCACGAGGTCAGGAGTTTGAGACCAGCCTGGCCAACATGGTGAAACCCCATCTCTAATAAAAATACAAAAATGAGCTGGGTGTGGTGGCAGGCACCTGTAAACCCAGCTACTCGGGAGGCTGAGGCAGGTTAATCACTCGAACCCAAGAGGCAGAGTTTGCAGTGAGCCAAGATTACGCCACTGCACTCTAGCCTGGGCGACAGGGCGAGACTCCGTCCCAAAAAAAAAAAAAAAAAGTTTTTTAGAGACAGGGTCTTATTCTGTAGCTCAGGCTGGAGTGCAGTGGTATAATCATAACTCACTGTACCCCTGAACTCCTGGATTCAAGTGATCCTCCCACCTCAGACTCCTGAGTAGCTAAGACTACAAGTGTGCACCAGCATGCCCAGCTAATTTTTAAATTTTTTTGTAATGGGGTCTATGTTGCCTAAGCTGACATACTGTAGTATTTTATGCAGCCATTCTGATTTTTATCACATAGTCTTAAATATAAAATGACTGATTCTCTCCAGAACTATGTACAAACACATACACACACACATTCACATACACACAATTGGCTTTTCCACTTTACCATTTTGATACCCTCCCCACGGCACAGCATTTCGTACTTCTGTCTCTCTGGCAGGTAATCCACAGCAACCCCTTTTTTCTTTGGTGTAGTTTTCTGATCAGATTGGTCATCTGAAGCAGACTTATTGACATCTTTTTCTTTAGCCATTATATACTCAAAATATTTTAAGTTACCATTAGCTCTCTGATGTTCAGGATCTATTAGAAGAAAAACAAAGCATGTCCACGGGTAAGTTCACACTTGTTCAAGCATCAGAATACAGTAATATAAAAATAGGAGACATTATAATTTATCTTCCAAACCAGGCTGCTTCTGTGAGTGAAAGGAGGCACTAATGAAAATTATTATACCAAAGTAATAGGTATAAGTTACTAATGCCCCCAAGTAAATCAGGACATACAGTCACCTATATAAAAACAGTTCTGGGCCGGGCCTGGTGGCTCACGCCTGTAATCCCAGCATTTTGGGAGACTGAGGTGGGTGGATCACCTGAGGTCAGGAGTTCGAGACCAGCCTAACCAACATAGTGAAACCCCGTCTCTCCTAAAAATACAAAATTACCCGGGCGTGGTGGTGGGTGCCTGTAATCCCAGCGAGTCAGGAGGCTGAGGCAGGAGAATCACTTAAACCCGGGAGGCAGGGGTTGCAGTGAGCCAAGATCGTGCCATTGTACTCCAGCCTCGGGCAAAAAGAGTGAAACTCTGTCTCAAAAAAGGCAGTTCTAGAGACAGAAACAGTCATTTATTTAAAGGTGGCAACTGGTGCTTTTACTTTGAGAATTTACTAATCAGCTAAAGGAACTAAGTTCAATTTGATGTCAAATGAATTTTAAAATCGTACTCATCCTACTTATTTTAAGCAATGAAAAAGATTTTTCTAAGACTGAAAAATAATCACATAAGGAAGACAGGGGATAAGCAATTCAAAAGCAACCTTTACCACAGATACATTATAAATGTAGCCTACTTCTAAGGGCTGAATGAAGTTCAGTCCCAAATTTCTAAGTAAGAAGGAAAAGGGAAACTAAAGGTACAATTTTCAAATAAGCCTAGAGTCCACTAACTGCCTCAGAATTGCTAGTCATAATTTTGAACTAGCCTTTTAGTAGGAGAAAAGAAGACTAAGCTGCCCATCTGAGAGGAAAAAAAAAAAACTAAAGAACCACACACACATAAAAATAAAAAGGCAGAAGAATATATAGAGACTTCACTTGTGACAGTAACTAAGTGTTTAGGCTATCTAGGCTTAGATTGTAAAATAAATCTTGTCCTTCAGAAACTGCTCACAATAAATGTTACGATATCCACTATTAACCTGATTTTGTAAAAGCAAAGGAAACGTGTGTGCAGGGAAGAGGAGTATACACTAAAAGGAAATAAATGTGTAGTAGGTGTCTTTGAGTGACTGGCTTATAGATGACTCTTCTGTATCTTTTTCTGTTTTAGTAAATTTTCTATAATGAGTACAAAGCAGATTTTAAATCAAGAGGAAATATCACTGGAAAATACTGAAAGGAAAAAAGATTACTCAAACCAATATCTTAATTTATTATCACCCAACTAAGAAATAACCCAATTATCCAAAGTTCATTTTCAGCAGATCAATCCTTTTGAGCTGTTTGATTCTAACATACACATATTTTCATATTTTGTAAAAATAATTTTTAAAGTTTTAAAACTTCATTATATACCAAAGGCCACCTAAACTTATTGTCATACAAATTCTGGACTCCATCTCCAGAGATTACAATTTAGTAGATCTAGGGTAGAGATCAATAAATTTTCATTTCTAACAAGTATCCAAGTAATTCTGATGCATGTGGTGCTTGGGCCATACTTGAAGAAACACTACATCTTTGTTCAAAGTACTACTGATAAAATTCTCCTAAGATATATTTTTCCAACATTTGAATTTGATAAATACATTTTGAGCCCATCTATTTTAAATCACTTTATTTTAAAGTATGAAATGCAATAAAACAAAACACCCTTCAAAGGAAACTGATTAACATTTAAAATGGCAACATGGTAAACAAACATTTTTGACTGAGTTAGTTACATCAGCTTCAATTTTGAAATTCCTGGAGAATATACAGCAGAGAAACACAACCACTGTTGCAGCACTATCAGGTGAGAAAAATCAGTCATCATTTACTTTGAGAATAAAGAAAAAGAGGATAATGTATGTTTAACAAGTAAAACTCCTGACTTATAACAAATGAGAAAATACCAGAAGTATATAAAAGGGGGACACACAAAAATAGAGAATATATCTCTCTCAATATAACTATAACCTTAAATTAGGCCCAGATAACATACCTAGTTCAAGAAGCTTCTTTGTGAGCAAAAGTGCCTTATCCAGGTCTCCCTGCTGATATACTGCATAGCTCAAATAATCTAGAACAGAGACTTTATCTATGGTAGAAATCTCGCCTTCGTCCAGTTGCCTTAGGGCTTGTTCCATCCACAGTTCTGTATGGTAATAATCTGCTTCTGTATAGGCCACTTTGCCCAACTCAAAGCAGTCCTCAGCTGTTAGAAAAGATTTGTGTTTCACTCCTATGAAAAGAAAATACAGAGAACTTTAGGAATCTTAACACTACTGTCTATTTATTTAGGACTACACAGTTTTCAAAATGCTGTCTCACTTCTATTTGAAGTTCACAATAATCCTCTGGATAAGCAAAAATTACTCTAATTTCATAAACAAAGGAACAATCTATAATATAATGTAGACTGACAAGAATCACACAACTGGTAATAGGGGACATGGAACCTATAGAACCCAAGACTGAAGTTATTAGCCATCATACCAAAATGAAACATCCATTAAGCTGAAACATACTATTTTCTAACGGTAGGAATTACCGTATGAGATACATTTTTTTTTTTTTTTTTTTGAGACGGAGTCTTGCTCTGTTGCCCAGGCTGGGATGCAATGACACAATCTCAGCTTACCACAACCTCCGCCTCCCAGGTTCAAGCGATTCTCCCATCTCAGCCTCCTGAGTAGCTGGGATTACAGGCATGTGCCACCATCCCCAGCTAATTTTGTATTTTTTGTAGAGACGGAGTTTCTCCATGTTGATCAGGCTGGTCTCGAACTCCTGATCTCAGGTAATCTACCCACCTCAGCCTCCCAAAGTGCTGGGATTACAGGCGTGAGCCACCACGCCCGGCCACCATATGAGATATATCTGTCTCACTCCTAACCAACAATCTGGGCAAGAGATGAATGTTCAGGAGGAGAGGTAAATGTATCAACTAGATTCTTTCTTTTAAACAGCATTAATATATCATTTAAATACCAGAAATTCACTCATTGAAAAATTACACTAGTTCTTAGTATATTTACAGAGTAGAGCAACCATCACAACAATCTAATTTTAGAACATTTTCCTCACTCCAAAACGAAACCCTGTAACCATTAACAGTCACTACCCATTACCTTCTCCACCCTGCTCCAGCCCTAGATGACCACTAATCTACTTTCTGTCTCTACAAATTTGCCTATTCTGGACATAATGCTACTGTGAACATTTGTGTATAAGTTTCTATGTGAACATGTTTTCATTTCTTGAGTATATACATATGAGTGGAACTGATTGGTCCTATAGCAACTCTATGCTTAATGTTCTGAAGAACTGCCAAACTGCTTTCCAAAGTGGCTACAACATTTAACATTCCCACCAGTAAGATATGAAATTCCAATTTCTCCACATCCTTGCTAATACTTGTTATTGGCCTTCTTTTTCATTATAGATGTTCTGGTGAGTATGAAGAGGCATTTCATTGTGGTTTTGATTTGCATTTCCCTGGTGACTGATGATGTTGGGCCTATTATCGTGTGCTTATTTCCATTTGTTTATCTTCTTTGGAAAAAGTATCTTTTCAAAGCTTTTGCCCATTTAAAAAATTTGATGGCTAGGCATGATGGTTTCACACCTGTAATCCAGTGTTTGGGAGGCCAAGGAAGGAGAACTGCTTAAGGCCAGGAGTTTGAGATGAACCTGGACAACGTAATGAGACCCTCATATCTAACAAAAAAAATTTTAGAAATTAGCCAGACATTGTGGTGCATACCTGTAGTCCTGGCTAGCTGGGAGGCTAAGGCAGGAAGACTACTTAAGCCCAAGAGTTCAAGGTTACAGTGAGCTATTACTGCACCACTGCTTGCACTCTGTTAGAGTTCTTTATCAAGACAGAGTCTCGCTCTGTCACCCAGGCTGGAGTGCAGTGACGCGATCTCAGCTCACTGCAATCTCCGTTTCCCAGGTTCAAGTGATTCTCCTGCCTCAGCCTCCCAAGTAGCTGGGATTACAGGCGTGTGCTACCATGCTGGCTAATTTTTGTAATTTTAGTAAAGATGGTGTTTCACCATGTTGGCCAAGCTGGTCTTGAACTCCTGACCTCATGTGATCCACCCACCTAAGCCTCCCAAACTGCTGGGATTACAGTTGTGAGCCACTGTGGGTGCCTGGCTCAGCTATATGACTTTTAAATATTTTTCCCATTCTATGTGTTGTCTTTTCACTCTCTTGATGGTGCACTTTTGAAACTGTGATGATGAAGTACAACTTATCAATCTTTCCGCACTTGTGCTTTTGGTGTTATTATGTCAACTCGCTTCTGCAGTGAAACTTCCATTTTAAGAAAAGGAGGTATTTGATAGTTCACATGAGATAAAATATAAATAGAAAACACTTCAGAAAATACTTAGTCTCATTCATCACTGAAGAAATAAAAAATTAAAACCACCACAAATAAAAATATTTTAAAATAATGGCCTAGATTTACTGAGGTCTTACTATCTGCCAAGTATTTGCCACTTATTTAATCCTCAAAGCCATCTTACTACAGATGAAGAACTAAAATAGACGTTAACTAATATGCCCAAGGTCACATGTTTAAAAGCAAGAAATGGAATCGGTTCAATACAACTCCAGAAGTTTGTGCTCCTGATGTTATAACATTAAATGGCAAAACCTAATAGTGGAAGGAAGCAGCAATATAAACTGGCAACTTTGCTTTTAAGAAATTCAGCAATATGAGAAAAGAAGAATTTAAACTCTATGACTTAATACTACTATTTTTCAGTTATTTCATTGAGATTTAGTACTAGCAATTGGGGACCTTCCTGTATAAAAGATTTCTGTGGCTGAACCATATTATAGCTAAAAACTGTAATAAGCCAAAAGCAAGGAAATAAGGAAACATATAGGCAGATATATCAATTTAATGGAATAGCATTTTTCATTAAGAAAGATAATTTCAATGCTATAGAGAAAATTATAAGAAATTTAAAAATAGAAAATATGAACAAATAAGATACCCCAGGCCAGTCGTGGTGGCTCACACCTGCAATCCCAGCACTTTGGGAGGCCGAGGCAGGCGGATCACCTGAGGTCAGGAATTTGAGACCAGCCTGGCCAACGTGGTAAAACCCTGTCTCTATTAAAAATACGAAAAAATTAGCCGGGAGTGGTGGCGGGCGCCTGTAGTCCCAGCTACTCGGGAGGCTGAGGCAGGAGAATGGCATGAACCCTGGAGATGGAGCTTGCAGTGAGCCAAGATCGCGCCACTGCACTCTAGACCTGGACGACAGAACAAGACTACATCTCTTAAAAAACAACAACCACAGCAACAACAAACCACACACAAAGACAAAAAAACTAAAGTCTAATTATGTCTACTTGGAATTCTAGAAGAAGAGAATAGAAAGAATATAGATAAGATAGTGTTTAAAGAGATAATGGTAGAAAAATTTCCAAAATTAAAATGCATGAAAGTTCAGATTCAGGAAACACAAAGAATTCCAAGCCAAAGCACATCTGAGGGCCTCTTAAGAATGTGTTTCAGGCCGGGCGCGGTGGCTCAAGCCTGTAATCCCAGCACTTTGGGAGGCCGAGATGGGCGGATCACGAGGTCAGGAGATCGAGACCATCCTGGCTAACACGGTGAAACCCCGTCTCTACTAAAAAATACAAAAAGCTAGCCGGGAGAGGTGGCGGGCGCCTGTAGTCCCAGCTACTCGGGAGGCTGAGGCAGGAGAATGGCGTGAACCCGGGAGGCGGAGCTTGCAGTGAGCGGAGATCCGGCCACTGCACTCCAGCCCGGGCGACAGAGCGAGACTCCGTCTCAAAAAAAAAAAAAAAAAAATGTGTTTCAAGGAGGAAAATTCAAAAGGAAAGTCTAATGAGGTACAATAAACAATGATGAACAATGAAAATGGTATACATAAATGCCAGTCTAAATTAAAGAAAGGGCCGGGCACAGTGGCTCACACTGGTAATCTGAGCACTCTGGAAGGCAGGTGGACTACTTGAGCTCAGGAGTTGGAGACCAGCCTGGGCAACATGGCAAAAGGCCGTCTTTACTAAAAATACAAAAAATTAGCCGGGCATGGTAGCGCACACCTGTAATCCCAACTACTGGGGAGGCTGAGGCATGAGAATTGCTTGAACCCGGGAGGCAGAAGTTGCGGTGGGCCAAGATTGCACCACTGCACTCCAGTCTGGACAACAGAGCGAGACTCCGTCTAGGGGGAAAAAAAAAATTCTAGGGGTGAATAAAGACAACATTGATAGGGGTGAAACTAAGGGAAAAAGGAAAGGGGATGGTTACGGGATGTGCTGCAGCATGGTGTCAATCTTTAGATGGCTATTAAGAAATGGGATGGGCCGGGCGCGGTGGCTCAAGCCTGTAATCCCAGCACTTTGGGAGGCCGAGACGGGTGGATCATGAGGTCAGGAGATCGAGACCATCCTGGCTAACACGGTGAAACCCCGTCTCTACTAAAAAAAAAAAAATACAAAAAAACTAGCCGGGCGAGGTGGCGGGCGCCTGTAGTCCCAGCTACTCGGGAGGCTGAGGCAGGAGAATGGCGTGAACCCGGGAGGCGGAGCTTGCAGTGAGCTGAGATCCGGCCACTGCACTCCAGTCTGGGCGACAGAGCGAGACTCCGTCTCAAAAAAAAAAAAAAAAAGAAATGGGATGAATAAAGTAGAAACTGATGGGTGTGAAGACAACAGTGACTCCATCTTGCATGCTAATCTACCATGTTTACTTTTGATTAACCTCAGTCCCACAAATGCCTGCTGATGTCTACTTTACTTGCTGTCCTTAGTGTAAGAACATGTACTCACTATAAATCCTGCCTTTAGAGCAAAGCAACCTTGATGTTATCACAAAAATTACAGGCTATGACACACATAGCATTCTTGCCTGTTCTGGAGCTTGCCTTTGTCCCTATAGAGCATGTACACCCTTTCCCTATGGCATTTAAGTCATGGATCTGGGGACTAATGGTGTAGAGATCTACCTGTCTTGCTGCTGCCCAAGACCATGCTTCCATCTATAAGTTTCCCAATAAATCATCCTTTACTGACAATAAGTTAAAAAAAAACTGGCCGGGCGCGGTGACTCAAGCCTGTAATCCCAGCACTTTGGGAGGCCGAGACGGGCGGATCACGAGGTCAGGAGTTCAAGACCATCCTGGCTAACATGGTGAAACCCCGTCTCTACTAAAAAATACAAAAAAAGCTAGCCGGGCGAGGTGGCTGGCGCCTGTAGTCCCAGCTACTTGGGAGGCTGAGGCAGGAGAATGGCGTAAACCCGGGAGGCGGAGCTTGCAGTGAGCTGAGATCCGGCCACTGCACACCAGCCCGGGCGACAGAGCGAGACTCCATCTCAAAAAAAAAAAAAAAAAAACTGTAGAAACTCCACACAATAGAGTAATAACATGTAGCTATAAAAAGAAATGAGGATTTCTATACATGATATGAAGTAATGACTGGGGCATATCAATATCAATAAATTAAAGCACCAAAGTACATAACAGTATTTACAGTATGCTTTTTTTTTTTTTTTGAGACGGAGTCTCACTCTGTTGCCCAGGCTGAAAGTGCAGTGGTGTGATGGCTCACTGCAACCTCCGTGCCCCCCCCGGGTTCAAGCAATTCTCCTGCCTCAGTCTCCCGAGCAGCTGGGATTACAGGCGCCCACCGCCATGCTCAGGTAATTTTTGTATTTTTAGTAGAGATGGGGTTTCACCATATTGGCCAGGATGGTCTCAAACTCCTAACCTCAGGTGATCCACCCACCTTGGCCTCCCAAAGTGCTGGGATTACAGGTGTGAGCCACCACACCTTGTCAGTATGCTATCTTTTATGTTGAGAGAACATAGGAGTACACATACATTTGCTTATATTTTAAAAAACTGGAAATAGTAAAACTAACAAAATGGTCACATAGAAAAAAGAAGGGAATAGGTTGAAAAGTACAGGAATGAAAGTGAGACTTCTGTTAATGTATCTTATTAGTCTAGTTTGGACTGTCAAAGAATTTAAAAGTTTTACATAATTAAAAACAATAAATTGGCTGGGCATGGTAGCTACAGCCTGTAATCCCGACACTTTGGGAAGCCAAGGCAGGACGATCTCTTGAGCCAGGGAGTTCAAGACAAGCCTGGACAAAAGAATGAGACAATGTCTTCATTTAAAAAAAAAAAAAAAAGAAAAGAAAAGAAAAATAAGGCTGGGAGCTATGACTCATACCTGTAATCCCAGCACTTTGGGAGGCCAAGGTGGGTGGATCATGAGGTCAGGAGATCAAGACCGCTAACATGGTGAAACCTCGTCTCTACTAAAAACACAAAAAATTAGCTGGGCATGGTGGTGGGTGCCAATAGTCCCAGCTACTCTGGAGGCTGAGGCAGGAGAATGGCGTGAACCCAGGAGGCAGAGCTTGCAGTGAGCCAGGATCATACCACTGCACTCCAGCCTGGGCAACAGAGCAAGACTCCATCTCAAAAAAATAATAAAATAAAAAATAAAATAAAAAAATTTTTTAATTAAAAAAATTTAAAAATTAGCCAGGTATGGTGGTACATGCATGCCTGTAGGTCTAGCTTTTTGGGAGGCTGTGGCAGGAGGATCCCTTGAGCCTGGGAGTTCAAGGCTGCACTGAGCTACGATCATGCCCCTGCACTCCAGGTTGGGCAATAGAGCAAGATACTGTTTCTAAAACAAGCAAACAAATGAAAACAATGAATCAAAAGAAAAAACGAAGACAATCCCTAAAAATCTGAGGAAATGAAATAAATGAACCCAACTGTGTAACATTTTAAGGGCATAGCCACAAAGAGAAATGAATTACCTCAGACGTCTTTAAAACAAGATTTTGACTGATCATATCTAGAGTCATGTATTTTAAGGATATAAAGTGCAAAAAAACTGTATTCAGTAGTCTTAATGTTATTAATAGTATGACTAAAATAGTATGAGTTAATAGTATAAATAAAAGATTAATCATGTTCATATCCTTAGGAACCAAATTTTCAAAAGAGATAGAAATATAAACCCCGTGGTTTTCAATTTGAATTGAACAATATAAACTTCATATTTCCTGTCTCTGTTTATGACAAACTTGATAGCAATAATCACCCCTAGAACCTAGCTAGACTCTGCAGCTTAAATGTCATCCCTGTTCAAAGGAATCAAGCCTTGCCAGGCAAGGAGTGGCACACCTGTAGTCCTAGCTACTCAGGAGGCTGAAGCAGAAAGATCACTTGAGCCCAGGAGTTCCAAGCTGCAGTGCACCACGATCACATCTATGAAGAGCCACTACACTCCAGCCTGAGCAACATGGCAAGACCCTATCTCTTCAGGGGCGGTGGTGGGGGAAGGACCAAGGCTCATTAAAGAAATACCTAGTTGCTACTCTGGAGTAGAAAAGAAACCTGGAAAAAAACTGTGCTAGAAAGCAAGGAAGTTTTCTCTCTATCAAAAGATTAATAACATAGTCAATTCAAAGAAACAAGCCTACTTAAAGATGCTCTCCACTGGCCTAAAATGGGATAATCTGAGATCGAAGTAATACTGAATAGGCTGAAATACAAAAAATAAAATAAAATCTATGAGTTCATGGTATGTCATGAAAATTATGTATCACTACTAAAAATGGTTAGGACACTAACTCATTACTTGGAAAACTGATAAAGAAGACTAATTATAGACTTATCCTGCCTTTCCTATATACAGTTCAGGGTAACCAAAAGGCTCATGAAGGAACGTTCCTGTTTATAGACTTCCAGTTAATAAAAGTAAAAGGAATAATGGAATGAAAAAAATCACCATTTTGTAACCCCTAATGAAATAGTGGTTCTAGGCAATGATCATCAAAGGCTGCCAAAACCAGTAGATAAAACTTAAGGAGAACTTTATATGGAGGGATCAAGCTCTCATCACCTGAACTCCACTCATCAATCAGCATCATAAAAAGTGGGACAGGACATTAGGTGTTGGTTCATGCAGTTCAACAGAAAGTTCATAGCACCACCTATGGAGTTAATTTTAAAATTTAACTTGAATCTAATCAAGCCTCAAGTTCTAACCAATGTGTAGGAAACATAGCCATTAAAAGAACATGTTAACCACCAAGTAGTCAACTCCAGAATGTGGAACATTCCACGTAACATATGACTAGGCTTCCTCAGCTAACCAATGTCATAAAGAGAAAGAAAAAAAAGGAAAAGGGGATAAAAGGGACTTAACAGACATTAAAAAAAAAAAAAAACTGTAAAAAGACAACTTTGAGATCACCAGAGAAACAATATTGACTGGATATTAAATTATATTAAGGAAATATTGCCAATTTGTTAAGCAGGGTGACAGTAAGTGGTTATGTTACTTTTTTAAAAAGACCAGCTGGGCGCAGGTGTTTTATACCTATAGTCCCAGCTACTTGGGAGGCTAAGGGGCTAAGGCAGGAGGATCACTTGAGCCCAAGAGTTCAAGGCTGCAGTGAGCCATAATGGTACCACTACACTCTAGCCTGAGCAATAAAGTGAGACCCTGTCTCTAAAAAAAATTTAAAATAAATTACAAATACCTACTTGAGGCCAGGAGTTCAAGACCAGACTGGGCAACATAGCAAGAGCCCATCTCTACAAAAAATTTAAAAATTAGCCAGGTGTGGTGGCACGCACCTATAGTCCCAGCTGTTCAGGAGGCTAAGGCAGCAGGATGGCTTGAGTCCAAAAGTCCAAGGCTGCAGTGAGCTATGATCATGCCAATGCACTCCAGCCTGGGTGACAGAGTGAAATCTTGCCCCGAAAAAAAAAAATTTTAATAAAGACATGATCAGTTAGATATGCGTGTTGAATTATTTATGGATAAAATGACATGACGTCTAGGATTTGCTCTTAAAATACTCCAACAAAAACAAAAAGAAAGGGTGGAAGGAGTAGATAAACCAAGAATGACAAAATGTTTAAAACGTCTGGAGTTTGGTGATGGCATAGGTTCATTATGTTATTACCTTTATTTTTGTGTGTGATATTTGATATTTTCCATAATAAAAGAAGTTTTATAAATAATGAAAAAAGGAGAAAGTCATGTCCTACAGGGCTCTTTTTGTGCTATTATACAGAAAATCACATAGTTCCCGGACACTATCAAAAAAAAAAAAAAAATGACAGGTATGTGAAAAAATAACAACAAGCCTAGACAAGAAAATACTACTTATCCAAAAATATTTCTCTCAGAATATACAGTTCTGAGACTAAGTCAATATTATACTAGTAGTCATGATTCTAGAAGAGTAGTTTTTAAAAGAAACTACTGGTCAAAGACAGACTAGCCTACATTTTCTCTGATAAAACAGATAAAACTGTACACATTTTTTAAGTGTCTGATAACATCACAAAGAAAACTGGTGGAGAAACAAACACATTGGTGGCTTCTTTAATAAATTTTGATTGAATACACTTCAAAGAGTCACTAAAATGGCCAGAACCAGACTTAGCTATAACCTATCCAACAGTGGTCACATATGTTTTTAAAAAGATGCTAACAGAAAAGGAATTCATGAGAAATAAATCAAAAGGAAGTAAAGTTATGGGCACGTTTTGTTAATGATCAGACATTTGTAAACTACAGAAAAGCATGCCCTCGTCTGACAATGAGCTGTTGAATTCCAGTATCAAACAGAGTCCAAGCTTGTAGGTGTATGCACTGGAGGATCACATGACCCAATATAATCAAATATTCAACTCAATCACCTCCATATGCATTTTTTCTGGCCCCCCATTAGTCACTTACAGACAGTAACTGATTATCAGTATACTCCTAAAATGAAGATGAAGACCCACATTTTGATGTTTTTCCCTTAAATAAGTCTCTATCCCGCCTTCCACTCTAGGAAAGGATACTATCTTAGTGCACTTGTGCGCCCATAACAAAGTAATAGAGGACTGGATAATTTATAAAAAAAAAAAAAATTATTTCACACAGTTCTAGAGGCTGGGTAGTCCAAGATTCAAGGCACCAGCGAGTTCAATTGTCTAGTGAGGACTGCTCTCCTTTTCCAAGATGGCACCTTGTTGCTGCATCCTCCAGAGGGAAAGAATGCTATGTCCTCACATGGTGAAGGTGGAAGGCCAAGAGAGCTAGGGGTTGCATAAAGCCTCTTTCATAAGGGCCTTAAATCCCATTCCTGTAGGCCCCACCTCCTAATACTATCACACTGGCCATTAAATTTCACCACCTAAATTTTGGAGGGACACATTCCAATAATAGCAGATGCTAAGAAACTAACTTAATAGTTTAACATGACTTAGTTCCAAAAACGAAAGATGCATATTAAATTTTGACAATGCTATTATTTTTTCAGTTACGAGAACCAGTAAACTGAGAAGATGAGCTCATAATGCAGCAATTATAAATGTTTCTCTTAGGGACATGCAAAACACATGAGATAACAGTATGCCATTAATCCATGTAGATAACACCAGTAATATTTTTTTACATAACCGGATATTCTGGTAACATTATTTGAACAAGCATGGCAGAGATAGTAGAATATCTTTAGCTATTCTGCTTTGGTAAAGTATTTCTGCTTGTCTTACCTACTGCTGTATTAACAATATTAAAGGCAGACTGCCTGGGAATCTGATTTTTAAAATAAATGAAAAGTAATGCAGTATTTGAAAAGGAAGACGGTTTCCAAAGCAGAGAACATGAGAATAAGAAGTAAATAGGCAAGAAAACAAAGAAGAAAATGAAACAAGGAAAGTGGTATGGGCAGAAAGGAGACTGTAAAAAGCTTCATATAAAAAGCAAACCGGGCCAGGCGCGGTGGCTCACGCCTGTAATCCCAGCACTTTGGGAGGCCGAGGCAGGCGGATCACGAGGTCAGGGGATCAAGACCATCCTGGCTAACATGGTGAAACCCTGTCTCTACTAAAAATACAAAAAATATTAGCCGGGCATGGTGGTGGGCTCCTCTAGTCCCAGCTACATGGGAGGCTGAGGCAAGAGAATTGCAAGAACCCGGGAGGCAGAGCTTGCAGTGAGCCAAGATTGTGCCACTGCACCCCAGCCAGGGTGACAGAGCAAGACTCCGTCCCCCAAAAAAAAAAATAAAGCAAACTGAATTTGATGAGAAATGAGTTGTAAATCCCTTTAGTTCAAAGGAAGAGGCAGGGATGACAGACACTAACATACCAAATTGAATATAATAAACCAAACTGAAAGTAACACTAAAAACAGTCCTTTAATTTATTGTCACAGTAGAAACTATAATATCAGGCCAGGTACAGTGGCTCTTGCCTGTAACCCCACCACTTTGGGAGGCTGAGCAGGGTGGATTGCTTGAGCTCAGGAGGTCGAAACCAGCCTGGGCAACATGGCAAAACCCTGTCTCTACAAAAAATACAAAAATTAGCTGCTTGTGGTGGCACGTGCCTGTAGTCCCAGCTACCTGGGAGACTGAGGTAGGAGGATCACCTTAGCGTGGGAGGTTGAGGCTGCAGTGAGCTGTGATTGTGCCACTGCACTCCAGCCTGGGCAATAGCAGAGTGAGATCCTGTCGCAAAAAAAATTTAAAAAATACAGAAAAGGAAAGAAAAGAAAGAAAAAAGAAACTATAATATCACAGGCACTATAGGAAAAACATTACTTAGAAATACATTTTTAGCCAGACGTAGTGGCTCATGCCTGTAATTCTAGCACTTCCGGAGGCTGAGGTGGATGGATCACTTGAGGTCAAGAGCTGGAAACCAGCCTGGCTGACATGGTGAAACCTCATCTCTACTAAAAATACAAAAATTAGCCATGCGTGGTGGTAGGCACCTGTAATCCCAGCTACTTGGGAGGCTGAGGCAGGAGAATCACTTGAACCCAGGAGGCAGAGATTAAAGTGAGCTGAGTTGCGCCACTGCACTCCAGCCTGGGTAACAGAGTGAGACTCCATGTCAAAAAAAGAGAAAAAAAGAAAAAGAAATACATTTTTACGGTTCATCCATGTAAACTGAGAGAGACATGTAATTCAAAAATTCTTGCACTTCACAAGAACACACAATGGATCAAAACTTAATTTGTAAGGGAGAATTATGTTTAAAATGCACATACTTAGAAGTTAATGTCCCACCTCTGAGGCAGTATGGTACACTCATAGCTGAGTGAGCCCCAGAGATGTCTGGAGAATCTACTGCTTGCTGCAGTTACCTTATTAACTTACGAAGACAGTGATGCAAGTGACCAGAAGGGTGAACATTCAATTTCCACATGAAGCAAATTGAATTTTATATGTAAGACATTTTCTATTACTGACCCCCACCACCTAAAAAAAAAAAAATCACAGCTTTAAAAAAAAGCATGATATCTTTGGCAGATACGGATCTATTCAACAAATCAGGGTTGGGAACCAACCATCTGAAAACTAAAGGAAGTCCTTAAGAACTATAAGGACAACATTGATGTCGAAATGCATATAACCTATCAGATTTTACATGAAAATATCAACAAAGCATTTCAACAGGTAGGCCCAAAGTGGTAAAAGAAACAGATGAAACTAATCAAGCAGTGATGTGGCATCAATATAAATCCACTAAGCATTTCTCTGACTTTTTTGTTTGAAGAAAATTTAAAATACATGCCATCCTTCCTCCCTCACCCCCACCATTTCACACCCAAACTGCTAAAAGTTTTAAAGTCTGGCAAAACCAAGAGCTGGCAAGGATATGAAGAAATGGGAACTCTCATACAATGCTGGTGAGAGTATAAATACACGCTCTGGAAAACAATCTGGCCACATCTGGTAAGCAAGATGAAAAACCAAATACCCTATGATTTCTTATACCCTAAGAGAAACTCTTGCACATGAGTACATGGTCACAAAAATTTCAACAAGGATGTATCAAACCTCATTTGATAAAGCAAAAAATCGGATAAAATATAAATGTACATCCATCCCCAGAAGAATGAATAAATAATGTTATACAATACCACATTAGCAGTAAGATGAACATGATCAACATAGATAAATTTACTAAACATATTAGGTTAAAAAAAGGCTGTAGAAAGATACATAGGGTGTGATGCACTATTCACGTAAAATTTAAAAACAATACAATGGACAATATATATGATAGAGTATAAAAAGATGACAGGATACACATCAAGTTCAGAACAGTCATTAGCTCTAAAGAAGGGAAAGTGCACAAGAAGCCTTTGAATACATCTGTGATATTTGACTATTAACAATAGAAAATAATCTGGGTTGGGGGAGCCTAAAAACTCTTATGCTAGCATTCATGCTATTATTTTTACCACTTATAGGATATAATGTGATTAAGAAATTTCAGTCATTTTACTTGTAAGTAATTTGCATGAAAGGAAAAGTCAGTAAGAACTAGCCCAAAACTGTGATAAAAGAGGGGAAAAAGTTAACAAGGAGATAAAAAGTAGCTGAGAAAGAATGAATATTGCCCCTAAGACTAAACACAGTGAAATCAGGGTTAAATAATATTCAAGACCATTTTGATGAGAATATAATCATGTTTTAAACAAAACACATAATCTAAACAACGTTTATTAACCACCACCACACATTTGGGAGGCTGAGGTGGGATGTTTTCTTTTTTGCTTTTTGTTTTTTGAAATGAGGGTCTCACTCTGTTGCCCAGGTTGCGTTGCAGTGCAGTGGCGTGATCACGGCTCACTCCAGCCTTGACTCCTGGGCTCAAGTGATCCTCCCATGACATGGTTTGGCTCTGTGTTCACACCCAAATATCACCTTGAATTGTAATAATCCCCACCTATCAAGGGCGGGACAAGGAAGAGATAACTGAATCATGGGGACAGTTCCCCCATGCTGTTCTTGTGATAGTGAGTTCTCATGAGATAGGATGGTTTTATAAGCACCTGGCATTTCCCCTGCTGGCACTCATTCATTCTCCTGCCACCCTGTGAAGAAGTGCTTTCCGACATGATTGTGAGTTTCCGAAGACATCCCTAGCTATGCGGAACTGTGAGTCAATTAAACCTCTTTTTTAAAATAAATTACCCAGTCTTGGGTACTTCTTCATAGCAGTGTGAGTACGTCCCACCTCAGCCTCCCAAATAGCTAGGACTACAAGTAAGCGCCACCACACCCAGCTAAGTTTTCATTTTTTTGTAGAGTCAGGGACTTGCTATGCTGCCCAGGATGGTCTTGAACTCCTAGCCTCAAGGGATCCTTTCCACCTTAGCCTCCCAAAGTGCTGGGAATATAGGCATGAGCCACCACGCCAGCCCTATTTTGTTAAATGGAACCTATCCAGTTGATGAAGCCAGAAATTCTGATCAAGTACATCATCAAATTCTACTATTCTACTCCAATAAGTAGCTTGATAATCTATCCACTATCACCTCTTACTTAAATATTTGCAACAGCCTCCTCCCTGGTTCTTTGTCCCTTGGCCCCAACCCAATCTCCATTTGGCAGCCAGAATGTTATTTCTAAAAGGAAAAATCATAAATTCCCCTTACAAACTTTTTAATAGCTCCGCATTGCACTCAGGACAGTTCAATCTCTTCCACATGGCTTACAAAGCTCTCCAAGAGATGGCTTCTGCTTACCTCTCTAGTCTCAGCTCTCACTACTCTCACAAAGCCAAACCCCCATATCCACCTGATGCATTCACCTCTTGCACTCTACATTAAGCCATACAAACTAGATGTTAGCTATCTGAATATGATATGCTCTCTCCTTTTGACCTTTCTACATGTTCCCTCTGTCTGGAACACTTCTCCCACACCCATTCCTCCACACCCATTCCTCTCTCCCTCTCCCCCATTTTTCTGGCTAATTCCTTACCCATTGGATCTCAAATTTTTTTTTTTTTTTTTTTTTTTTTGAGACAGAGTCTCGCTCTGTTGCCCAGGCTGGAGTGCAGTGGCCTGATCTTAGCTCACTGCAAGCTCCGCCTCCCAGGTTTATGCCATTCTCCTGCCTCAGCCTCCCGAGTAGCTGGGACTACAGGCGCCCACCACCACGCCCGGCTAGTTTTTTGTGTTTTTTAGTAGAGACGGGGTTTCACCATGTTAGCCAGGATGGTCTCGATCTCCTGACCTCGTGATCCGCCCGTCTCGGCCTCCCAAAGTGCTGGGATTACAGGCTTGAGCCACCACCCCCGGCCAGATCTCAATTTTTTTAATGTCATATTTTCCAGGAATTCTTCCTTTACATCTCTTATGAGGTTCAGCAATAGGTTTCTTTTGACGTGCTCACATGGTGGTATCCTGAATTTCTCTCATCCGAGCACTCATCTTACTATACTGTAAGAATGTTAGGCCGGGCACTGGTGGCTCAAGCCTGTAATCCCAGCACTTTGGGAGGCCGAGACAGGAGGATCACGAGGTCAGGAGATCGAGACCATCCTGGCTAACACGGTGAAACCCCGTCTCTACTAAAAAACACAAAAAACTAGCCGGGCGAGGTGGTGGGCGCCTGCAATCTCAGCTACTCGGGAGGCTGAGGCAGGAGAATGGCATAAACCCAGGAGGCGGGGCTTGCAGTGAGCTGAGACCCTTTAACCCAATAAGTTTATTTATAGGAATTTATCCTACAGACATAATCACTTGTGAAGCCAAAGAACTGTGGATAATGCGCCGGGCGCGGTGGCTCAAGCCTGTAATCCCAGCACTTTGGGAGGCCGAGACGGGCGGATCACGAGGTCAGGAGATCGAGACCATCCTGGCTAACACGGTGAAACCCCGTCTCTACTAAAAAATACAAAAAACTAGCTGGGCGTGGTGGCGGGCACCTGTAGTCCCAGCTACTCAGGAGGCTAAGGCTGGAGAATGGCGAAAACCCGGGAGGCGGGGCTTGCAGTGAGCTGAGATCCGGCCACTGCACTCCAGCCTGGAAGACTGAGCGAGACTGCCTCAAAAAAAAAAAAAGAATGTTAAATACCCTAATGGCAAGGGTAGTGTATGTCTTGTTCATTATGTGTCCTCAGTACCTAACATAATAGCTGGCACATATTATTTAATATCTATTAAATGTGTTTTAAACCTGAAGCCAATTTTAAAAATAAGATTATAATCTTATCAAGTGTTATAATGTATAATATTAGTAGAAACTGAAAATAAAATTTGCAAATTTGTACATTTTTGGAAGTTCAAATTAATGGAATTATATTCCAGCTTAACATAAATTTTATTTACTATTATACCATGTTTAGTCTTTACCAACAGATACCTTCATCTCAAATAAAGGGAGATGAGCAAGAAAATATTTTGATAAACTGATTTTTCTTGCTGAGAAAATCAATTACAGCCGGGCGCGGTGGCTCAAGCCTGTAATCCCAGCACTTTGGGAGGCCGAGACGGGCAGATCACGAGGTCTGGGGATCGAGACCATCCTGGCTAACACGGTGAAACCCCGTCTCTACAAAAAACTAGCCGGGCGAGGTGGCGGGCATCTGTAGTCCCAGCTACTGGGGAAGCTGAGGCTGGAGAATGGCGTAAACCCGGGAAGCGGAGCTTGCAGTGAGCTGAGATCCGGCCACTGCACTTCAACCTGGGCGACAGAGCGAGACTCCGTCTCAAAAAAAAAAAAAAAAAAAGAAAGAAAGAAAATCAATTACAGTATGAAGACAGAGACAACATATTTTATTTCTGCAGCTGACAATGACAGGAGATAGTAGTGTTAATAAGTCACAAACTTTGAAAAAGTGAGGGATGGCAGAAGTAAATTATCATGAAAGTAACTGTAAGTTAAAAAGAGGACTTTGCCAAAAAATAGGTAAGAAACTAGGAACGCTTTAAACATATGTGGATATCCAAAACATCTTGGCTTTTAATTATTTAACATATAAACTTTGACTATCGACTCCCTTATAGCTTTACATACAAAGCTTACAAATAGTATTAGGTGTTCTGAATAAAAACATTTGGTAAAATGATAGTTTCTTTTCTTTACACACTAAAATTTCCTACTTAAGTTAGCCTCTATCAATACAAGATTTCAGAGTAACAAACTAGAAGCCTACCCATAACTATTAAGCCCTAAGAGAAAGGGAAGGTGATTCTTTAGTCTTCAAAGGCTATGAAACAAACTACAATTTAAAATCTTAAAATGCAAAAGTCTTTTTTATACTAACATTGTCTTAATGGACTCAACAGAGAAGCTAGGTGATGGTATTTTATAGAATGGAAGAATGATCTTACCTGGAAGATTACCCTTTGAGATGGTATCTGTATCCAAATTGTAGGTATCCTGGAGACGTAACAGAGCTTTGGCTGCCCCAACCTGATCTTCATCATTAGGAAAGTACTGTCTCTGAATGGTTAGGTTAGAGATAAAGCCTTGAAATAGATAAATAAAAGAAAAAAAGACTGTAAAACCTCATTAACTTCCCATAAAGAGACTTAATAAGGACTGTTCAAAATCTATTTTATTATTTTCTACCATACCATGAAAAGTTCTACATACTCAACAAGAAAAACTTAAATACACTGAATGAGACTTGGCACACTTCTAACTTGTTTAATCTTATAAAAGCCTAATATTGTTTAAGAACTGTAATGCTGTTACATAAATTATATCTGTATTACCAGGTAAAGATCACCTAACATAATAGTTATGAGTTTTTAGTTATATAACATAGCAAGAAAACAAAAGTGCATCCACTAAGTTTGGGAAATGAACACATTTATGGGTCTGAAAATGACATTCACTGACAATCAATTATACTTCCAGATAACAGATGGTAAGTAAAATATGTGCTCTTAATGTTGTTTTCTTCTTCCATGTATTACATATTATATAAATATGTAAATATATAAAGTTTGGTGGAATTCTTCAAGGACAAGGAAGATATATTAATTATATATTTAAGATCAACAGCTAAGCTAGTTTACTAAAATATATTTAGATCAGTTTAATTATTAAACATGGTGTTGATCCACTAAAATTTACAATATATAAAGCTAATCTTAAAGAGGATTTACATAAAGTATAGCAAAAATCAAACTAACAAACCAATTACTGATAACTATATAACCCCAAGGAGAATGGATGATAAACACTCCTTAAGAAACAAAAAAAGTGGTTTAAAATTTTAATATAAGTATCATTGCTTGTGAATAAAAATTAGGTATGAGACTTCCCTCTTGTACTGATTAACTTATAATCAACTATATGGTTTTTTTGTGAGACAGAGTCTCACTCTGTCATCCAGGCTGGAGTGCAGTGGCACGATCTCAGCTCACTACAACCTCCACCTCCCAGGTTCAAGCAGTTATCATGCCTCAGCCTCCCAAGGAGCTGGGATTACAGGCATGTGTCACCACACCCGGTTAATTTTTGTATTTTTAGTAGAGAGAGGGTTTCACCGTGTTGCCCAGGCTGGTCTCCAGCTCCTGGCCTCAAACGATCCACCTGCCTTGGCCTCCCAAAGTGCTGGGATTACAGGCGTGAGCAACTGTGTCCAGCTGACTAAGTATTTTGAACAGCAAGACACCAGGCTTTTTTTTTTTTTTTTTTTTTTGAGATGCAGTCTTGCTCTGTCACCCAGGCTGGAGTGCAGTGGCACAATCTCGGCTCACGCCAACTTCTGACTCCCGAGTTCAAGCGATTCTCCTGCCTCAGCCTCCCGAGTAGCTGGGATTAAAGGTGCCCACCACCATGCCCGGCTAACTTTTATATTTTTAGTAGAGACAGGGTTTCACCATGTTGGCTGAGCTGCTCTCGAATTCCCGACCTCAAGTGATGTGCCAGCCTCAGCCTCCCCAACTACTGGGATTACAGGTCTGAGCCACCATGCCTGGCTGAGACCTGGCATTTTTATGTAAATGAAAATGTACAAATGAACAAATAACTAGAAGAGGGCTAGAGTTTATATCAAGCATATTTTTATGCTGTTTTGTCTCTTTTTAGAGACGGAGTCTTGCCATGTTGTCCAGGCTGACGTGCAGTGGCTCTTTATTGGTGTAATTTCATTATTAGATCAGCATGGGAGTTTTGACCTGCTCTGTTTCCAACAATATTTTTAGTTTTATGACCAACTCTCAGTCGCAATTTTTATTTATTTATTTCCTGAGACGGAGTCTTGCTCTGTCGCCCAGGCTGGAGTGCAGTGGCTGGATCTCAGCTCACTGCAAGCCCCGCCTCCCGGGTTTTCGCCATTCTCCAGCCTCAGCCTCCTGAGTAGCTGGGACTACAGGTGCCCGCCAACACGCCCGGCTAGTTTTTTGTATTTTTTAGTAGAGACAGGGGTTTCACCATGTTAGCCAGGATGGTCTCGATCTCCTGACCTCGTGATCCTCCTGTCTCGGCCTCCCAAAGTGCTGGGATTACAGGCTTGAGCCACCGCGCCCGGCCTCAGTCTCAATTTCTATAGGAAATTTCATTAGCAAATTTTACAAATTTTATAGAATGCTAATAATATTTCTTATGCTACAAACAAAATTCTAAGAAAAATTAAAAATATATAGCATAGCATTGTAGAGTGACTACTACAGATTAAAACAACAAAGTCCCAAGGTTCACATTATAAAAAACTTAGTTCATTACTTGAGAATAAATATGTGGATTTCCTTTAAAAAATGTGTTCAGGGGCCAAGAACCAGGGCTCACGTGTGTAATCCCAAGAACTGTGGGAGGCTGAGGTGGAAGGATCACATGAGGCCAAGAATTTGAGATCACCCTGGGCAACATAGCAAGACCTTGTTTCTACAAAAGAAAAATTTTTTAATTGGCCCAGCGCGGTGGTCTATGCCTGAAGTGCCAACTACTGAGGAGGCTGAGGTGGGAGGATTGTTTGAGCTCAGGAGTTCAAAGCTGCAGTGAACCATGATTGTGCCACTGTATTCCAGCCTGGGCAACAGTGAGACCCTGTCTCCAAAAAAAAAAAAAAGTTCCCAAGGTGTTATATAGTACAGAAAATAATCACAGACACTTCCCTCTCACAGTAAAGAAGTATTCACAAGTACTTGCCATATTTTTTGTTTCAAGGTTTCCTGACCCCTGTGCATAATAGTCACTGCTTACAAACACTGGAGTATTTTGGAGTATTTTATCTACATAACTAGCTCAGCAATTTTCCGTCTCTTTTTCTTTTTTTTGGGGGGGGGGCATAATCCCTTTACCTCCTTACTGAAGTCCAGATTTAGTCTTCCACGTCTGTTATTAAAGTATCTAAAACATTTCAACACTCCAACTACAATTGTATCACTTATTCACTATTACGGTTTGCAGCCTCAGTTTGATTTTCTACATTGAGCAAACTACTTCTAAACTTCAAAATACTAGATAGAACACAGCTAATATTTCTCTTCATAGTAACACTCCCAACATTTTTTAAAATTGATTGCAGATACACACTTTTTTAAAATTTGAAGGTAATCCTAAAATAAAAATGATTACCCTCAGAAATGAAGCTATATGCCAAATAATCTATTCACTTTTGCAGATTTCAAAACAAAAGTCAACAATACATAAAATTACTTCTTTTTTAGTCAAAGAATTCAGGATTTTGACTAAATTAACTCTATTCAAACCAAACGCACCCAGGCAAAATCTAGTTACAACACTGAACACTTGGTTTCCTGGGAACTGAATTTATCACTAATTTTATTATTTCTACAGATGGTGGCAATATTGCCTTACTCAGGAATCTCTTCAGACTTACCATCTGACATATCCTTAAGGACCAGATTCTCCAACTCACTCCACTCAGTATTCAGACGTTTCATTAATTTGAATGCATTTACTGGATGACCAACAAATCCTTCTGGATCTTTTGTCGCTGTACTAGTTAGCCGATCTAACTTCTCCGCCCATCTACAGATGTAAAACATAAAAACTGAGAATAGGTATATTTCATAGGGAAAAACACAATTTAGTGAAACGCTCAGAAAAAATAATGACTAGAATTTTTTGAGTTAAACTATACCTATAGTTTCTTTTTAAACTAAAATTATAAGGTCTCTTTAAAAAGCAAGATCCTCTTGGCAGAATCAATACAACTATAGGACTTTTTGTTTTAGTTTTGTTTCTCCCAAATGGTTACAGTACATGGAGCCTCCCTGTCTTAGTAAAAGTTGTGACTGAATCCCTCTAGTAAAAGTCTAAAAATTCATTTCCTCATAGGTTCCAGGGCCAAATAACTGATTATTACAAACTACAAATTAGCCCAACCCAAATTCAATTACATGTTCATTTAAATCAACTTATACTAAGTCTTTACATCCAGTTTCTAGAAACTATATTTTAAAATGAAAAAACTGAACACTCAGCTACTCATTAAATAAAAGATAGGAATTCTCAGGTCAGGATTAACTATGAACATGAGTCAATTAAATTCATATTTGAGAAAAACTGTATCAATTAAATAACACTAACCATACTTATCACTATAATCTCTACAGTGGAACCATGGGAGTAAAGGATAAGTAGAATTGGAAAATTGCAGCAGCAGGTGGGTTGACTAAGAGGTTAGAGGAGGATAGAAGATATTAGCAATACTTTTAAAATTATCAGTCAGGCTGGGTGCAGTGGCTCACACCTGTAATCCCAGTACTTTGGGAGGCCAAGGCGGGCGTATCACCTGAGGTCAGGAGTTCGAGACCAGCCTGGCCAACATGGCAAAACCCCGTCTCTACTAAAAATACAAAAATTACCCAGGCGTGGTGGTGTACACCTGTAGTCTCAGCTACTCGGGAGGCTGAGGCAGGAGAATCACTTGAACCTGGAAGGTGGAGGTTGCAGTGAGCCGAGATCATGTCACTGCTCTCCAGTCTGGGCAACAGAACAAGACTCTGTCTCAAAAAAAAAAAAAAAAAATTATTAGTCAACTTCCCATATCCATCCTTTTTGTTGTTGTTGTTTTTTGAGATAGTCTCTTGCTCTGTAGCCCAGGCTGGAGTGCAGTGGCACAATCCTGGCTCACTGCAGCCTCCACCTCCCGGGTTCAAGTGATTCTCCTACCTTAGCCTCCCAAGCAGCTGGGATTACAGGCATGTGCTACCACACCCAGCTAGTTTTGTATTTTCAGTAGAGACAGGTTTTCACCACGTTGGCCAGGCTGGTCTTGAACTCCTGACCTCAAGTGATCCACCCTCCTCGGCCTCCCAAAGTGCTGGATTACAGGCATGAGTCACCGCACCTAGCCAATATCTATCCATATTCTTATCTCAACCCATATTCTTCCATGTGAAAGTTGGCCCAAGTCTAACTTGTTCTCTATACTCCTATTTTAGCCATTTCAACTGGCTTTGTAAGGTTCAAAAATGGGTTTCATTTCTACTTAAAGAATATTTTAGCTCGAGAAAGAAAACATCCAGGTTTAGTCAGTCATAATAAGTAAACACTTTGCTTACTTTTTTATTTGTTCTAACTTGTCCTCTTCTGCCTTAATATAATCTTTCAGGGAAGTCACCAGATCTTTCTCAGTATGAATCAAATCAGTCATCTGACCTAGTAGAAGGGGAAGAAGGTTATCAAATACTCATATCCTTCAACACAGGTATGTTAAGAATAAGAATGATTGACACTGTTTCATTCTATGAGACAATTTAACTGGCATGAATCAGATATGCTGGAGACGATCTTTTCTTCCTTTTTACCAGATAAACCAAAATAAAGCCAAAAACTTCTAATCAAGAGTTCCAGTTCTAATTTTCAAGCCACTTAATTTTGCAAGCTTTAGACTGTGCTGGCAAATTGTCTTTACATCTACAAATGTATTTTTAAATTGCAAATCAACATTACTTTCCAAAAATTAATGTTTCTTCACCTTTACTTCTTTATTTCTCGAACCCTTTACCTTTGTTTTTGAGACTAATTAGAATTAAATTTTTATTTAATAAATAAAAGCCACACTAAAAAAGCTTCAAATAATCTCTTTATGTACAACAGGATGCGAGAACCCATCATTTTACATACTGGAATCAAGAGTCATAAGTATATACTTATGGGCAAGGCGTGGCAGCTCACGCCTGTTGTAATCCCAGCACTTTGGAGGCCCAGCCAGGAGAATTCCTTGAGACCAGGAGTTGAAGACCAGCCTGGCCAACATGGTGAGACCCTGTCTCTATTCAAAATAATCATGATAAAATATTTTTTAAGTTATAATACAAAAAAAAACTGGTGTTCACAGTAGATTCCTAAGTGGAAAAAGCAGATTAGATACATATGCAGTATATTACTCGTATATCTGTGCATTGAGAAAGACTAAGTATATGCATTAAATTATTTTAACCTGAATATGTATCATTTTTATAATAAAAAAATTAAAGAAAATATCAAATTATTTAAAAAGGACCTTTTAAAGGGGCAGCGAATAAACCTATATTCTGGGAATACACTGTATTTGTTTTTGCTGATTTTAAAACACTAAAAAATGGAAATTAAAAAATGCAAAACCAAAAAAATCAACAAGTAGTAAGACTTACCAATTGAAGTAAAAAAGCCTGGATGAGCCAAAGACTGGGGAAGCAGAATTCCTATAATTAATATATACCAGATCATCTTGGAACACTTCATTTTACAGGATCACACACCTACAACAGAAATAGAGAAATGCAGCCATTACTTAAAAAATACGAAAGGAGGGAAGGAAAAGTTCCTTATCTATTATTTCTATGAAAAAGTAAGATTCCAAGGTTGCCCATAAAATTGATGTCAGTTATTATCAATTGTGTAATAATTTAATAATAGCTACTATCTTGTTTTTCATATAATTAGAGTACTGCCATGACATTTCTTTTTTGTGGTTTTGTTCTGTTTCTTTTTTTTGAGATAGAGTCTCTGTTGCCCAGGCTGGAGTCCAGTGGTGCGATCTTGGCTCACTGCAACCTCCACCTCCCAGGTTCAAGCAATTCTCATGCCTCAGCCTCCCAAGTAGTTGGGACCAAAGGTGTGTGCCACCACACCTCATTAACTTTTTGTCTTTTTAGCAGAGACAAGGTTTTGCTATGTTGGCCAGGTTGGTCTCGAACTCCTGGCCTCAAGTGATATACCCGCCTCAGCCTCCCAAAGCACTGGGATTATAAGCATGAGCCACTGCACCCATATTAGAGAAGAATATACGTTTGTTATCACCTGATAATTTGTGCTTAGAAATTCATGCTTAGTTTGTTCTCCTTAGTCACTATTACAATTAGAGTAAATGAATAGCAGGTGGTCTTTTTGTATAGCCTGAAAAACAGGTTTTCTCTGTGATTTGGACCTATCCCATGAATTTCCCATAAAAATATACCAACTTATCTATTTAAATATTAAAAATTACCAATACATTTTCAAAATGTTAGAATATATTTTAAAGGAAAAAGATTTCAGAGCTGATTAATCCTTAAAATTCCTAATTTGTTCCATCTTTTTCATATATATATATATTATATATGTATTTTTGAGACAGTCTCAAACTCCTGACCTCAGGTGATCCGCCCGCCTCATCCTCCCAAAGTTTTGGGTGGATGGGCTGGTGCATGAGCCATGACACCCAGCCCATCTTTTTCCTATAACTTAACTTTTTAAAATAAACTCAATCAAAAGTTGTAGATTTGGGGGCAATAAAATGTTCTAAAATTGACTGGCCAGGCACAGTAGCAGGTGCCTGGAGTCCCAGCTACTTGGGAGACTGAGGCAGGAGGATCACTTGAACCCAGGAATTCAAAGCCAGCTTGGGCAAGATAGTAAGACCCCATCTGTAAAAAAAATGAATAAATGAAATAAAATTGACTGTGGTGACTGACTGATGGTGGAATGACTCTGTGAAAGTACTAAAAACCATTGAATCATGAATACTAAATGGGTGAATTATAAGGTATATGAATTATATTGCAATGACACTGTTCTCTTGGTTTGGTTTTTTAAGAGACAGGGGTCTTGCTATGTTGTCCAAGTTGAACTCAAACTCCCGGGCTCAAATGATCCTCCCACCTCAGCCTCCTGAGTAGCTGCAAATACAGGTCTGCACCACTGCGCATGTCTTTTTTTTTTTTTTTTTTTTTTTTTTAAGTTGTAGAGCATCCAAAATGAATAAATAGCCATGTCCATTTAAACAAGTATTTTCTCTCAAAGGACCCAGACTTCAGTTTTGTTTCTCTTATCAACTGTGTTCTATGTAAAAAAAAAAAAAAAAAACTTAGCCTAAGACATGTCTGTGGCCTCTATTCTTTCTTTTTTTAAATCTGGCAGCAAAGCCCATTTGTGTTTTTGCTCTATATCCATGGTAGCACTGTCTTTTCTAGTGAGGATTCTTCACGGCAAATGAGGATATAAACTAACCAACAGAAAGGCTTTACCTCACTTTCTCAGATGCCCTGCTAGCACTCTTCTCTTGCTCCTTCTCCCCTACAAACATGAACTTTGTCTTTCTTATTACTTTACAGGAGAATAAGTTACCATTACAATATAGTTTGCTTCAGTAACAGGCTCCCATTGGTTAAACTGACTTGTCAACCTGTTTCTCTTTGTGCAGGCCCCTCTGACTCGTCTTCCTATGTGACATGAGCTAAACCAAAAGGCTCAAGTTCAAACTGAAAACTCCCCATTCTACAAGAGCTAAAAAATAACCCCACCGTCCCCCTAACTTGAATCTCAATAAAAACAGATCACCACAAAAATTGGAAGTACTCCTTAGTCTCCTCCCTCGAGTTTGCGGCAAACTTCCAGATATTTCCAGAACCACAAAGTAATGAAATACACTGCTCTTTTGGCTACGTTACAGTGATTTGGGGAAGGCTTCTAGAATGTAGCAGATGTAGACACTTCCTATCCTGGGCTCCTGCCAAAGCACAGGGCTTTTTGAAAAGCCTGAGCTGTCTGAAGAGTCTAGAATTTTCCATTTGAACAGATTTCTATTCTAATTTTCTTCATGGATAAATGCTATCTGCAGAAAATACAAATGTTTTCACTGCACTAACAGAAGGCTAATCACAAATGTTGTCTAAACTTTTAACTCTGATAAGAGAGTTTAGATTTGTCAGAAAACAGGTTATTTTGCCATTGTTAAAATATATTGTCATTAAAGTTTTTTGTCATCTCTCATTGTCCTTAAATCTCACAAGGAATTAAAAACCATTAGCCTACAGAAATAACTAAAAATAACCAGCTTAAGATAGTATTTTTCTTCAAATAGCATGAAAATATTTTAAGAATGACAGAGCCTATGTAAAAATTCAAAACAATCATAGAAAGAATAAGTATCTTTACCGTACATCATGTTTCAAAATAAATTCTAGATGGATTACATAGTTATAATCAACACAACAAAGTAAAACAAACAGCAACAACAGAATAGTTATCAGATCTCTAAAAGCAGAGAATTTCTAAACTTAAAAATAAGAAAATGCCCGGGCACAGTGGTTCATACCTGTAATCCCAGTACTTTGGGAGGCCAAGGCAAGAGGATCGCTTGAGCTCAGGAGTTTGAGACCAGACTGGGCAACACAGCAAGACCTCATCTCTACAAAAAAAAAAAATCAAAAAATTAGCTGGGCATGGTGGCATACACCTGTGGTCCCAGCTACTTGGGAGGCTAACGCAGGAGGATCACTTGAGACCAGGAGGTTGAGGCTGCAGTGAGCCATGATCTTGTCACTGCTCTCCAGCCTGGACAACAAAGTGAGACCCCATCTCAAAAAAAAAAAAAAAAGAGAGAGAAAGAAAACAACCTATCAAAAGCCAGATGGAATTTGAATACACAAAATAAGCTTATGTGTGGGAAAAAAAAAAAAAAAAACCTTTAAAACTCAAACTAGAAAATCATTCAAAGAAAATAGACCACTTTTGGCCGGGCACGGTGGCTCAAGCCTGTAATCCCAGCACTTTGGGAGGCCGAGACGGGCAGATCACGAGGTCAGGAGATCGAGACCATCCTGGCTAACACGGTGAAACCCCGTCTCTACTAAAAATACAAAAACTAGCCGGCCGAGGTGGCGGGCGCCTGTCGTCCCAGCTACTCGGGAGGCTGAGGCAGGAGAATGGCGTAAACCCGGGAGGCGGAGCTTGCAGTGAGCTGAGATCCGGCCACTGCACTCCTGTCCGGGTGACAGAGCGAGACTCCGCCTCAAAAAAAAAAAAAACAAACAAAAAAAAGAAAATAGACCACTTTTAAGGAGCTCATACAAATCAATAAGAAGGCCACTAAGATGTTAACAGACAAGTGGATAAAGAATTTGGAACTCACAAAAAGAAAAGTTGTTAGCTCAATAAAAAATGCTCAAACTTGTTAGTAATTAATGACATAAGACATCATTTTTGCCCATCAAGTGAACAATTAACAAGCAAAATTATTTAATGTTGTTATATGCCAAGAAACTTAAAATGAACACATCCTTTAACTTGTAGAATTAAATGAAAAAGCAAGATTTAAAAATTATCATACAACCTTGGTGGAATCTATACTAAGATTATGTTTTCATTACCACAACACAAAGTTATAAATAAATTAACACTGGTCAAAACAAAGAAAAAATTAACATCATAATATGGTCATAACTATGCAAGAACATATGCAGAGGAAATTCACCAAAGTGTAATTGTCTCTGGGTAGCAAAACAGTAGATAATTTTCTTTTTCTTTTTTTTTTTTTTTTTTTGAGACAGAGTCTCATTCTGTTGCCCAGACTGGAGTGTAGTAGCGCAGTCTTGGCTCACTGCCACCTCTGTCTCCCGGGTTAAAGCGATTCTCCTGCTTCAGCCTCCCAAGTAGCTGGGATTATAGGCACCTGGCAACATGCCTGGCTAATTTTTGTATTTTTAGTACAGACGGGGTTTTGCCATGTTGGCCAGGCTGGTCTCGAACTCCTGACCTCACGTGATCTGCCCGCCTCGGCCTCCCAAAGTGCTGGGATTACAGGCGTGAGCCATCACACCCGGCTGGTAATTTTCTTTTATATCTCTGTATTTTCCAGACCTCCTATAATACATTTTTATAGTAACAAAAAAATTAACTTTATACAAAATAATAAACCTAAAGCATTAACTCTCATATTAAGATACCCTAAACCTTTTAAGAAGTAGTTAATTACTCTCTAACAAAAGAGTAACTAACAAATAATACAAGGTTTTGAGCATGTTCCATTTTCTAGTTCTATAAGTCCTCTACATTTCACTTTCTCTTTTTCAAAGATACTTAAGCCTAAACTGGGTGCAGTAGCTCATGCCTGTAATCCCAACATATTGGGAGGCTAAGGCGGGAGGATCACTGGAGGCCAGGAGTTTGAAACCAGCCTGGGCAACACAAGGAAACCCCAATTCTATAAAAAAAAATTTTAAATAGCCAGGTGTGGTGGTAGTCCCAGCTACTCAGTAGGTTGAGGCTGGAGGATCACTTGAACCTGGGAAGTAGAGGCTGCAGTGGGCCATGAATGGGCTACCGCACTTTAGCCTGGGTGACAGAGACTCTGTACCCATAAAAATAACAGTAAAGACAGGTGCGGTGGCTCACGCCTGTAATCCCAGCACTTTGGGAGGCCAAGGTGGATGGATCACCTGAGGTAAGGAGTTCAAGGACTAGCCTGGCCAACATGGTAAAACCCCATCTCTACCAAAAATACAAAAATTAGCCGGGCATGGTGGCAGGCGCCCGTAATCCCAGCTACTCAGGAGGATGAGGCAGGAGAATCACTTGAACCCAGGAGGCGGAGGTTGCAGTGAGCTGAGATTGCGCCACTGTACTCCAGCCTGGGTGACAGAGCGAGACTCCGTCTCAAAAAAAAAAAAAAGTTTTGTTTGTACAATATGCATTTTAGATTTCTTAAACTTAAATATAAATTATGAAGTGAAGTAAGTAAGGCAAACAATTCCAAATTCAGCAGTTTTCATGAAACTTCATTCAAGACTAATTGTATTGTTTCAGAGACAGGGTCCGGCTCTGTTGCCCAGTCTGGAGTGCAGTGGAGCAATCACAGTTCACTGCAGCCTTGACCTCCAGGGCTCAAGTGATTCCTTCCACCTCAGATTCCTGAGTAGCTTGGACTACAGGCTTGTGCCATCATGACCGGTCAATTTTTTAAATTTATTTTATTTCTTGTAGAGTTGGGATCTCCTTATGTTGCCCAGGCTGGTCTCCAACTCCTGGACTCAAGCAGTCTTCCTACCTGAGCTTCCCAATGTGCTGGGATTACAGGTATGAGGCACCGTGCCCAGCCCAAGAATGAATTTTACACAGCAGTTATACTACTTGAAAAATGATTATTTGAGGGAAAAAACTGGCATTCTCTTTAGAAAATGACCATTATATACAAACAATAACCAATCACAGGAAACAATTTTAAAAAGCTAATTTGCAACACAACACTTAATTACCTGGGAATAAACAAGAAAACTTTAAATTTGCCCTAAAATTAACACATTAAGACCATTTTGAAGTTTAAGACAATAAACTGGCCAGGCTTGGTAGTTCATGCCACCGAGGTGTAATCCCAGCACTTTGGGAGGCCAAGATGGAAGGATCACTTAAGCTCAAGAGTTCAAGACCAGCCTTGGCAACATGGTGAAACTCAATCTTTACAAAAAAACACAAATATTAGCCAGGCATGGTGGCATGCTCCTGCAGTCCCAGCAACTCAGGAGGCTGAGGTGGAAGGATTGCTTGAGCCCAGGAGGCAGAGGGTACTATAAGCCATGATTGTGCCACTGCACTCCAGTCTGGGCGACAGAGTGAGTCCATCTCACTAAAAAAAAAGAAATTATCTTCATAACTTTGGATTAGGCAATTAATCATAACACTTAGGCAACAGTTTCTTAGATATGACACCTAAAGCACAAGAAGCCAAAGAAATAAACAAATTGAACTTTGTCAAAATCTAAAACTGCTGTGCTTCAAGAAAGTGAAGACAACATAAAAAAGTATTTGCAAATCACATTTCTGATAGTATCAGGTTTAGTATCCAAATATATAAAGAACTCAGAACTCAATTTTTTTTTTTTTTTTTTTTTGAGACAGAGTTTTGCTCTTGTTGCCCACGCTGGAGTGCAATGGCACAATCTCAGCTCACTGCAACCTCCACCTCCTGGGTTCAAGCGATTCTCCTGCCTCAGCCTCCCGAGTAGCTGGGATTACAGGCACAAGCCACCAGGCCTGGCTAATTTTGTATTTTTAGTAGAGATGGGGTTTCTCCATGTTGGTCGGGCTGGTCTCAAACTCCCGACCTCAGGTGATCTGCCCGCCTTGGCCTCCCAAAGTGCTGGGATTACAGTTGTGAGCCACCGCACCGGGCCAGTAATTTTTTTTTTAATGGGCAAAAGATTTGAATAGACATTTCTCCAAAGGGGCAAGTACATGAGAAGATGTTCAACATCATTCATCACTATGAAAATGCAAATCAATTTCACAATGAGATACCACTTCACTGTCACTTTGATAGCTACAGTAAAAAATGATTAGTGGGTACAGTGGCATACACCTGTAGTTCCATCTACTTGGGAGACTGAGGCAGGAGGATCACTGGAGTCTAGGAGTTTGAGCATATAAGTGCACTATGATTGCACTTGAGAATGGCCACTGTACTCCAACCCGGGCAACACAGTGAGACTTCATCTCTTTAAAACAAAAAATGACACACAATTACAAGTATTGACAAGGACAGGGAGAAACTGGAACTCTGATACATTGCTGGAAGAAATGTAAAAAGAGGCAGTTGGTCTGGAAAACAGTTTAGTTCCTCAAAAAAGCTAAACAGAGTAACCATATGGCCCAGATATTTCACTCATAGGTCTATACCCAAAAGAAATGAGAACGCACGTCCACACAAAAACTTGTACATGAATGTTCATGGCAGCAGCATTATTCATAATAGCCGAAAGGGTGGAAATAACCCAAATATCCATTAGTGGGTAAACAAAGTGTGGTTCTATCCGTACAATGGAATATTATTTGGCTATAAACGGAAATGAAGTACTGATGATATATGTTACAACACAAATGAACCTTGAAAACATTAAGTAAAACAATCTCTAGAGACAAAAAGTAGATTAGTAGTTGCCCAGGACTAGGCAAGAGACAATGGGAGTGACTGCTACTGGGTCTGGGGTTTCTTTTTGGAGTGAAATAAATGTTTTAAAATTGATTGTTGTGGTAACAAAACTGTGAATATATTAAAAGTCACTGAAATGCATACTTCAAAGGGAAAATTGTATGGTACAAGAATTATTACTCAATAAAGCTGTTTTTAAAAATTAAAAAGAAAACAGGCTGGGAGCGGTGGCTCACGCCTGTAATCCTGGCACTCTGTGAGGCCGAGGCAGGCAGATTACTTGAGATCAGGAGTTCAAGACCAACCTGGCCAACATGGCGAAACTCCATCTCTACTAAAAATACAAAAATTAGCCGGGCGTGGTGGCACGTGCCTGTAAATCCCAGCTAATCGGGAGGCTGAGGCAGGAGAACTGCTTGAACCCAGGAGGCGGAGGTTGCAGTGAGCCGATATTGTGTCACTGCACTCCAGCCTGGGCAAGAGAGTGAGACTCCATCTCAAAAAAAAGGAAGTCAACCTAAGTTCTCATTTCACTTGGGTAAATACCTAGGAGTGGGAATGTTGGGTCATATTACAAGTGTATATTTACCTTCATAAAAAACTGCCAAACATTTCTCCACAGTAGCTATACTATTTGCCCTCCCAACAGCAAAGGAAGAAAGTTTCCATTGCTCCACATTCTTACCAGCATTTTGTATTGCCGTTTTTTCCTTAGTTTCTCTTAATATCTTAATTTTCACAATAGACATATAGTGGTATCTCATTATGGGTTTAATTTGCAATTCTACATTACTAATGATGTTTAATGCCTTTTTATTTTTTATTTTTGAGACAGAGTCTCACTCTGTCACCCAGGCTGGAATGCAGTGGCACAACCTTGTCTCACTGCAACCTCCGCCTCCTGGGTTCAAGTGATTCTCGTGTCTCAGTCTCCCAGGTAGCTGGGATTACAGGCACGTGCCACCACATCTAATTTAATCTTGTACTTTAGTAGAGACAGGGTTTCGCTATGTTGGCAGGGCTGGTCTTGAACTCCTAACCTCAGGTGATCTGCCCACCTCAGCCTCCCAAAGTTCTGGGACTACAGGCATGAGCCACCATGTCCGGCCTATGTTTAACACCTTTTGGGGTGTTTATCTGCTGTTCATACACCTTCCTGCATAGTGTCTACTCAAATCTTTTGCTCTTTTAAATTAAGTTGTTTACTTACTGAATTTTTTTTAATAGAGATGGGGTCTCACTATGTTGCCCAGGCTGGTCTCAAACTCCTGGACTTTCAAGCAATCCTCCAGTCTTGGCCTCCCAAAGTGCTGGCATTACAGAAGTGAGCCACCATGCCCAGCTTTGAGTTCCTTATACAGTCTATTTTTGGTCAGATATGTGATGGGGAATATTTTCTCCCAGTCTGTGAAGTCTTTTTATTCTCTCAACAGAGTGTTTGGAAGAACAGAAGTTCTTAATTTTGATGAAGTCTAATTTATCAGTTTGCTCATTTATGAATCATGTTCTCGGTATCATGTTCAAGAAATCTCTGCCTGACCCATGGTCAAAAATATTTTTGTCAGCCGGGCGCGGTGGCTCAAGCCTGTAATCCCAGCACTTTGGGAGGCCGAGATGGGCAGATCATGAGGTCAGGAAATCGTGACCATCCTGGCTAATACGGTGAAACCCCGTCTCTACTAAAAAATACAAAAAACTAGCCGGGCGAGGTGGCGGGCCCCTGTAGTCCCAGCTACTCGGGAGGCTGAGGCGGGAGAATGGCGTAAACCCGGGAGGCGGAGCTCGCAGTGAGCTGAGATCTGGCCACTGCACTCCAGCCTGGGCGACAGAGCGAGACTCTGTCTCAAAAAAAAAAAGTATTTTTGTCCGGCCAGGCACGGTGGCTCATGCCTGTAATCCCAGCACTTTGGGAGGCTGAGGCGGGCGGATCACAAGGTCAGGAGATCGAGACCATCCTGGCTAACACAGTGAAACGCCGTCTCTACTAAAAATACAAAAAATTAGCCGGGTGTGGTGGTGGACGCCAGTAGTCCCAGCTACTCAGGAGGCTGAGGCAGGAAAATGGTGTGAGCTTGGGAGGCAGAGCTTGCAGTGAGCTGAGATCCCGCCACTGCACTCCAGCCTGGATGACAGAGCGAGACTCTGTCTCAAAAAATATATATATATATATTTTCCCTATGTTTTCTTTCAAATATTTTATAGCTGTACATTTTACTTCACAATCTATGAACCTGTTTAAAATAGAAATGGGTCTCACTCTGTCGCCAAGGCTAGTTTCAAACTCCTGTGCTCAAGCAATCCTCCTGCCTCAACCTCCCAAAATGCTGTGATTACAAATGTGAGCGACCAGACCCAGCCTATGAACCATTTTGAACTAATTTTTGCATAGAGTGTGAAGTACAGATTAAAGCTCTAATAAAGAAAAAGATTTCATTTTGATGTTTGAGTGCGGATTGCTTTCAAGTCCCACACCTCTCTCCCTTTTGTCCCACATCTGGGTAAGTCTAAGAAAGCCCAGGTATTCCCTCCCTTGGTATTGGTGTGAAGCTGAAACCATGTAAATACCACACATGGGAACCATCAAACAATTTCCACCTTCGGGCCACAATGAAAACCAAAGCCACCCACCCTGTTTCACTTTTGCTTCATTCTGGACTAAACCTAAGTCCTTGACCTTGAGGAATCCTTTTGCTGTTTACCGTGTAAGTAAACTTTATTTCATATCCATTGGTGGATTCATGTCATTTGTACCTATATTCATATAAATTCCTGGGCAAGGGACTGCTCAGTGTCCAACAGTGGATACTTGGTGTCCAAATAAAACAAAGATTGTTTTCCTTTGCATATGAATATTCAACTGTTCCATACTATCCTCTATTGAATTGCCCTTACACTGTTTCCAAATGAACTGACAATTTTTGTGTGACTAGATTCTCTATTTTGTTCAATTGATCTGTATGTCTATCTTTTCTCCAATGATAGTTCTCGGCTATTTATTCTTGGGTTTTACTGAAGTTCCAAAAATCAAAGAACTTTGATTCCTGTAATGGAAATATCTAGAGAAACTTGTGTTTAACTGACTCTGCAGAGATGAAGGCCAAATTCTCATATGTACCTATAGCATTACTCAAATACTATTCTTAGTACAAAAAAGTTAAATATACTCTATCTCTGAATATGAGCTATTCAGACCAAGCCCACTCAGGTCAGAGTAAAATACTCAAAAGCTAGCTTTAGCAGTCCCTTTCCTCCTAACAAATGGATTATTGCTCTGAGGCCCAGGTATACTCAGCTTCATCCCTCCCAAGGCTATTCTGCCAAAATTCCACTTTTATTTACCCCAGTCTACCCCTTCTCTTTCTAGCCTTCAGTTCTCTCTCTATTCTAATGCCAGATCCAATTTCTCAAGTTGAGGTAAAGACAGACAAAATAAGACCATATATACTACAATAGGGATAAATGAATTAGTGGTTGCAGAGGATGTGAATCTAGATGTGCATTTCCATTCAGTGCTACAAATTTAATATCTAGTAAAATGTTAGCCACATGGTGATACATCATGTACTTCTTATGACCTACTTCTCTACGAAACATTTCTCATCATTCTTGATTCTCCTACAGTCTACTGGGCATATTGTAAATGCCTTTTTTTTTTTTTTTTTAAGAGACAGGGCCTTGCACTATTACCAGGCGAGAGTGCAATGGTGCTATCATAGCTCACTGCAGCTTCCAACTCTTGGGCTCATGCAATCTTCCCAACTCAGCCTCCCAAGTAGTTACACTACAGATGTGTGTAACCTCATGCCCCATTAATCAAAAAAAATTATTTTTGTAAAGAGATGGGGGCTCACTATGCTGACCAGGCTGGTCTTGAACTCCTGGCCTCAAGTGATCCTCCTGCTTTAGCCTTCCAAAGTGCTGGGATTACAGGCGTTAGCCACCATGCCTGAGCAACATAGTAACGCCCTGTCTCTAAAAAAAAATTTAAATATAAATTTAAAAATTAAAAAATTGGTTAAAGTTTACTGTAGTTATACAGGTTGATAAAATAAACCACTAAATTACAGTCCTCTCTTTGCACTACTTATAATGGAGAAACAGCTCAAGTGTCCAACAAGAGAGTAAGGATGACCAGGCATGGTGGCTCACGCCTATAATCCCAACACTTTGTGGGGCAGATGGGAGAATCACTTGAGGCCAGGAGTTCAAGACTAGCCTGGTCAACAGAGCAAGATCCCATTTCTATAAAAAATTAAAAAATTAGCTAGGCATGGTGGTGTGCACCTGGACCCCGAGCTACACCTGGAGGCTGAGGCAGAAGAAGGATTGCTTGAGCCCAGGAGTTTAAGGCTTCAGTGAGCTATGATCACGCCACTGTACTCCGTCCTGGGCAACAGAGCAAGATCCTCTCTCTTTAAAAAAAAAAAAAGAGAGAGAGAAAGGTTGAGTGTACTAATTCCACATAATATTACTATTTAAGAAATGAATAAACAAACAAAATATGGACACATTTTTACGAAACACTAAACATGAGGAAGAGGAAGTCCCAATATAGTACCCGTTCACTGACAACTAGGTAAGAAGTCTGAATCTCTATAATGTATTTTTAGCAAATATCAAACCAAATATACTAACAGTCATACTGATCATCCAATGGAAGACAAGGAAAAAGAATATTTTTCATCACACAGAGTTTAAAAACTGCTGGAGTAACCTAAATGAGAGTCCTTTTGAATTGCCAAAGCTTTTGTTTAGGTATAATACTTATTCAGCTAGAGAAAAAGTAATGACAGGGCAGCTTCAATTTATACAAATAAATTTTGTTAAACAGAAACACAAAGCTTTGGCCGGGCACGGTGGCGTGATCACACCTGTAATCCCAGCACTTTGGGAGGCCGAGGCGGGTGGATCACAAGGTCAAGAGATTGACACCATCCTGGCTAACACAGTGAAATCCCATCTCTACTAAAAATACAAAAAATTAGCTGGGCGTGGTGGCAGGCACCTGTAGTCCCAGCTACTTGGGAGGCTTAGGAGAACTGCGTGAACCCGGAAGGCAGAGCTTGCAGTGGGCCGAGATTGTGCCACTGCACTCCAGCCTGGGTGACAGAGCAAGACTCCGTTTCAAAAAAAAAATATATATATATATGTATATATATATATATATATATGCACACACACATATACTCATTTTATTTGGATTTTTTATATATATTCATATATTTGTACACACACAACACATTATGGTTTAATTACAAGATTCAAGATCTCACTGCAAGAAAAGCAATAAAGCTTAATGCCAAAAGCCTGTGCAATTTATTTTTGTTTACTTCCAAGCCTGTTCCACTTTCATCATGGAAAACCAAAGATAAGTTACCATATATAGGAGAGAGCATGCAATGTGATATACTTTTACAGACTACACAATTTAGCAGTTTAACAATTCTAACAACCTATTCACTTTTGCTAAAACCCTTTTGGCAAAAATGTATTAGGGTCACCCACATATACGAGTCCAGTCAGACTTACATGCCCAAATCGATTTTCAGAAATATTCAATACTGCCTCAAGACACCTAGATACCCTTAAAGAGTAGCTTCACATCTCTTACTTTTTAGGGGTTCTTATAATAGAGTTCATGGATGGACTTGAGTGGGGGAGCAGGAAGTGACATATAACATTCCATGAAGGGTGTATTTGCATTTTCTGACCTAGGAACACAGATTCCATCAGATTCCAAAAGGATTTCATGACCTTAAAATAGTTTGAGAACCACTATTATGTATCTCACAGGTCAATCAAAGAGCAATAATTATATCCTAGTTGATAACTGGTTACTAAGTAAAATAAAGCATTCCTTCCACAGAAAGGAAGGCTCACAAGCTTATTGCTGTCCCAGCTCTTGCTGCATCCCTGGAATAAATGCCGTCTGAACTTAATTGCCCTATTGAAAAATACTGCTTTTCAGTATACAACTTCCTCTGCAGTAACAGAAAAAGTTAACAGCTGCTTGCTGAAAAGCCAAGATTCATCTGCAACAACCCAGACCACACAGGCAATATAAAACTTTTGTCTTTTGCACTAATTTTTTTTTGGCATAATTAAAAGTTGTACACATTTTTCATCTGTTTTACCATCTAAGTTACCAAAACACAAAATGGTCAATGTAATTATCCTCCTACCAAAGTCCTGGTTTTCAGTACTTCAAAATGAAACTCATTTCAAAATGTAAATAAAAACAGCACTACCCATTTAAAAGAGAAATGATCCTTTTCCTAGTTAGTCTATGTAAATCTAAGAGGCATTTGCCATCAGCTATCAAAAACAATGGCAGGACTTAAGGCACAACATCCCAAAACCAAAACTGACTATGACTTTTATTAAAGGTAAGTGATAAAATCTGTTTCCCACATAAAGAAAAAAGCAAAATTTGAAGTTCACGTTTCAGATTCTTAAATTACGCTCACAAGCTTAAAAAAAAAATCACAGGGTGTGTATTCACATTTCAAATCAAGATAAAATATAGTTGAGGTTGTTCACGTTCAGCTTCTTGAATACATCCTCTTAGGATACCCATTTTCTCCATAGAAACTTGATTTTAAAAATCCCTTTAAAATGTTTAAATTAACTTCCAATGTTCCTGCTTTGCAGACTGAATTTTTCATCTGATTATTTTAGGAAAAGACAAGCCTCATTCATAAGCTACGTCTAAACCTAAAAGGGGAAATACGTTTCTAACCAGAACTTTAAAAAAAGAGAGTAAAAAATTGATGAAAGAACACTGCTGCCACGTCTTTGCCCCTCCCCCCTTCACGTAGTGGCTATTTCATCCCCTCCGAGTGCATTCCAAGGGAAAGTCCAAGAACCACCGCTCTCGGAGAAACCAGAAACAGTTAAGTGGAAATTGGCAAGTCTCTTTGGTCTTTTAGATCAATTCCTACAAGAGGATTTAGCTGCTTCTTTAACTCTTTTTTAAAGAAAACAGTGCAAAATTCAAAGAGTCTTCACTCAATCCGGAACGCGTAAGATGTTAGCATCTAAACATTGAATTTGTATTCAACAGATTAGATTATTTAGGAGAAAGAGACTCATAGTTATCATACCATCCTTCCTCCCCATTGAAACATACATCCGGGGGCCAGCCATGTAATCCAACTCAAAATCCTCACACAACCATGTAATTTGTTGGACTGATGTGGACTTTTAAAAGCAGCAAATTCTCGGGAGAGAGAGCCAGAGAGACACAGAGACAGAGATTGAGAGAAAAGCTCTTATCTCTTTTTTAAAAAAGTTGTGGGGAAGAAGAGGGAAGGAAGCTTCCCTGGCGACGAGGTGACCTGAGAGCCTACTTCCTTGGTGCTAGGAGCACAAAACTCGGCGCTCCGGGCTACGTCTGGCTGCTAATACTGCACCGCTGCGCGCAACAGATGAGTTCAGCCGGAACTTTCTGGGGAGGTCCCCCCAGCTCCCGGCGACTTTCGATAGGGCAAAAATGCCTGGCGCGTTTCGGATTCAGCTCCAACCCTTAAAATCCGCTCTCCACCGCCACATGCGAACCATCTGCGGCTGTGGCGGTCAAAGACCCACGCCCCGCGCTCGCGTTCCCCTTAGCCTCGTTAGGGAGGACCAGGTGCAGGGGAACTTGGAAAAAAAAAAAATCAACAGGGTGATTCCTCCCCAGGAAGGAAAATTCAAGAAAGTCCTGGTCCGTGGGGCGGGGACTGAGGCTGCAGCAGCCCAAGCGGTCCGAGGCGCACCGAGGACGGAGGTGGCAAGGGGGGTAGGAAGGAGCAGGGTCGCCGGGAGTCGCGTGGCGCAGGGAGAGGGGCCGAGTCTCCCGAGGGGAAGGTACCGAGGCTGCTGTGGTAACCTGGGGAACCCCCGGCCCAGAAGTCCCACCACAGCTGGGAGGAATGGATCGCCGTAGCCGTCCAAGAAGGTCCACGGCTGCCCCGTGGCCTCAGCCTCAGTCTCCGGGGTCGAGGGAGCGTCATACCTTGAAATTGGGACAGGAGGGCGGCGCGCTCTTCAGTCCTGTCGCCTCCACTCGGAGCGGCTACTTCCTGCCCTCAGCCCGCTGGCGGCGCAACTGGGCAGCAGAGGGAGCCCGTTAGACCTTTTATAACTTCTAGGCCGCGACGGCAGCGCCAGGGAGGAGGCGACTGCAGCCCTCGCTACGTGAGCTCGATCACACCAGCGCTCCGGCGACTGCGCAGGCGCCAAGCCCGGGCCTCCTGTTGCCCCCACCCGTGGCCGGCCCGTGGAGTCTGAGGCTGAGAGGAGTGGGTGGGACCGGCCGCCGTGGTGTGGGTAAGCGGGCCTGGGATGTAACGCGCCTGCGCAGGGTTCTCGCCCCGCCACCGTTACCGTAGTTACCACGGGGTTTCCCCGCTCCTGTTCAGTTTGCCTGTTTGATTTCAGGGCCCGCGTCAGGCCTAAGCGACGAGGCCACCAGCAATAAAGTATTTTTTTTTTTTTTTTTTTTTTTTTTTGAGACGGAGTCTCGCTCTGTCGCCCAGGCTGGAGCGCAGTGGCCGGATCTCAGCTCACTGCAAGCTCCGCCTCCGCCTCCCGGGTTTATGCCATTCTCCTGCCTCAGCCTCCCGAGTAGCTGGGACTACAGGTGCCCGCCGCCACGCCCGGCTAGTTTTTTTTTTTTTTTTTTTTTTTTTGAGAGGGAGTCTCGCGCTGTCACCCAGGCTGGAGTGCAGTGGCCGGATCTCAGCTCACTGCAAGCTCCACCTCCCGGGTTTATGCCATTCTCCTGCCTCAGCCTCCCGAGTAGCTGGGACTACAGGTGCCCGCCACCTCACCCGGCTAGTTTTTTGTACTTTTTAGTAGAGACGGGGTTTCACCATGTTAGCCAGGATGGTCTCGATCTCCTGACCTCGTGATCCGCCCGTCTCGGCCTCCCAAAGTGCTGGGATTACAGGCTTGAGCCACCGCGCCCGGACTAAAGTATCTTAAAATTGAGAAGAGGAACGTGGGAGTGTAGAAAATAAAACAATTTTTCTAGGGTGGAAAATAATAGAGATTCTGTCTTGGTATCTCAGCTGTCTTGTCCCTAAAGGCTTTTTGCTTTGCTAAACTCCCTCTCACATCTCAGCACTCATTTTATACTAACCTTGCTCTATCTCCTACCTTTATACCTTATCAGTAGATAATAGACTGAGAGCTCTATTATCTGAATAGGGTCAGGTTATCTGAATTCAAATCCTGCCTCAGTCCTGTGTGTAACAGTAGGCGTTAACAACGTCTCCGTATCCGTTTACTCATCTGTAAAATAGGAATGATGGTACTACCCATCTCGTAAGCTGCTTGTGAGAATAAAATGAGGTAATGTATGTAAAGCACTTAACACATGCCTCACACACAGAAATGACTTGGTAAATATGAGATTTTCCAGTAACATTAATTTATATAAGGCACCCAATGTTGCGTTTGATCTTAGTCTAACATTTGCCTTAGTTATAAAGTAACCCCAAACCAAGGGTTTCTTTATATCTCCCTGTACTATGAGGGAGAATACAATGAAGGAGATAATTTTTCCCTTGTCAGTGAAACAGAAAAATGAGTTGCTAAGACTTGTTATTCATTAAGAATTGTGGTTTCTAAAGTTTTCCATGTATGCTAAAAAGTATAGCAATAATTAACATTTGACTCTTAAAGGCAGGAGGTGAGGTGGATTACGTAGCTACAGAAAGAGACAGAGGGTACTTTGGGAGCACGAGGCAACTAAAAAGTAGATATAATGTCTAAATCAATGGTTCTGAAAGTATAGTCAGGGAATCCATAAGGTCAAAATTATTTTCATACTAAGACTTTATTTGCCTTTTTCACTCTAGTAACAATACAGTGAGGTCTTCCAGAGACTATATGTCTGTGATATTGCAACAGATTGAACGCAGATGCGGATATGAGAATCTTCTATTAGCCCAGACACTGAGGAGATTTGCAGAAATGTAAAATAATGCCACTCTTCTCACTAAATTCTTTTGGTTTGGAAAATAGTTATTTTTCATTAAAAATATGTTATTAGGCCAAGTGAAGTAGCTCACACCTGTAATCCCAGCACTTTGGGAGGCCGAGGCGGGAAGATCACCTGAGCCCAGGAGTTCGAAATCAGCCTGGGCAACATGGCCAGACCCTGTCTCAAAAAAAAAGTTATTTATTTTATATTAACATATATCAGGTTTATTATTGTTGTTTTAAATGAATATTTTACGTTTGTTTTAATTCCTAATATAGTAAATATTGATAAACGTGATCCACATAAAAGCTTTTTGGAGTTCTCAATACTTTTTAGGAGTGTAGAGTAATTATGAGACCAAAGAGGCAGGGCGCGTGGTGGCTCCCGCCTGTAATCCCTGCACTTTGGGAGGCCAAGGCAGACAGATCACAAGGTCAAGAGATTGAGACCATCCTGGCCAATGTGGTGAAACCCCGTCTCTACTAAAAATACAAAAATTAGCTGGTCGTGGTGGCACACACCTGTAATTCCAGCTACTCAGGAGGCTGAGGCAGGAGAATCATTTGGACCCAGGAGGCGGAGGTTGCAGTGAGCTCAGATCACACCACTGCACTCCAGCCTGGGGACAGAGTCAGACTCCATCTCAAAAAAAAAAAAAAAAAAAACTGCCTCAGATGGAGCTGTAATGAACATATTCACAGGCTCTATATGTAGCTGACTCTGAAAGTTGACAGTTTACTCAGTAATTAAAATGGCCGTAGACTCTGAAGCAGATTTACTGTGAAGCTAAGGAGGCTTCAACTTTAGGGGCCCTCATTTGCACTAGCCCTTTCCAAGTCCCTGGAGGGGTCCCTAGTAATATGTTTACACTGTCCTATGCTTTTGTAAAATTTGTAAAAGTAATGTATTTTAAACCACAATCTTCAGTCCTTAGTGACTTTCCTCCACCGTGTTTCTCTTTGTCTAGTGTTGGAGTGGCAAGCAAACATTTTTGAAATTTAGCTAAAGGGAAGTTGAGTTAGGAATACATTTGGTTTGAATTTACTGGGATATATTTTTATAACCCACAGTCACTTCCATGTGTAGTTAAGATATTGCCAGCTGTCCCAGTGGCTTCTAAGAATACTCCAATTGCCCATTGTGCTGATCCACCCAGCATTGTAAAACAAAGGTGCAGGGCCAGAACTCTTAAAGTTATTTTAATGTGTCCAATGTTCTAGCATCAAAAGCTATGTGGATAGTAGAAGAGAAGCAGGGTTGAAATTTTGGGAACCTGAAGCTAATCTGTGGGAAATTATTCCAATTATTGGATGTATAAAATTGTAAAGATTTAGCATTTATCAACACCTAGCCAAAAAATTTTTTTTTTTTTTTTTTTTTTTTTTGAGAGACAGGGTTTCACTGTGTCACCCAGGCTAGAGTGGAGTTGCATGATCATAGCTCACTGTAACCTCCAACTACTGAGCTCCAGCAATCCTCCCACCTCCCAAGTAGCTAGGACTACAGGCATGCACGACCACGTCCAGGTTTTCTGTAGGGTTTTGTTTTGTTTGCAGAGACAGGGTCTCACCATGTGTCCAGGATGTTCTTGAACTCCTGGGTTCAAGCAATCCTCCCACCTAGGCCTCCCAAAGTGCTGAAATAACAGGCGTGAGCTGCGGGGCCCTGCCCCAAAAAGAAATTTATATTTTTTTCTCAGAAGTTGATGAGAACATCCACAACAAACTATAGTTTAAAGAAATCTGATGGGTCCTGAACTCTTTAAGTCATATATGAAATAATCTATTGGAAGTGGATGTGGTGGCTCTCCCAGGTAATTCCAGAATTTTGGGAGGCCCAGGTGGGAGAATCCATTAAGGCCAGAAGTTTGAGACCAGCCAGGGCAAGATGGTGATACCTTGTCTCTACAAAGAAAGTTTTTTTAATCAGTTGGGTGATATGTGTCTGTAGTCCCAGCTATTCAGGAGGCTGAGGCTAGAGGATCAGGATATAGGATGCAGCAAGCTGTGGTCTCACTACTGCACTCCAGCCTGGGCAAAAGAAAGAGAACCGCCGGGCGCGGTGGCTCAAGCCTGTAATCCCAGCACTTTGGGAGGCCGAGACGGGCGGATCACGAGGTCAGGAGATCGAGACCATCCTGGCTAACACGGTGAAACCCCGTCTCTACTAAAAAATACAAAAAGCTAGCCGGGCGAGGTGGCGGGCGCCTGTAGTCCCAGCTACTCGGGAGGCTGAGGCATGAGAATGGCGTGAACCTGGGAGGCGGAGCTTGCAGTGAGCGGAGATCCGGCCACTGCACTCCAGCCCGGGCGACAGAGCGAGACTCCGTCTCAAAAAAAAAAAAAAAAAGAAAGAAAGAAAGAAAGAGACCCTGTGTCTAAATAAATAAATAGCTTATTGGAGATTTTTCCAAACTGGACAACAAGCCTAATAATGTGTCTGACATTACCAAGAATGAGTTGTGAACTTTAATCAATCACATATGCTATGTGAATTAGAAGAGAAAGAGAGTCTGGGTTAGTAATCCAAGATTCATAGAATAAATATTTCTAGAACACCTACCTTCTGTGTCAAAGACACTGCCTACTGAGCTGTGGAAGATCAAACTTTAATTAGACAGTCTCCACTTTTAAGGAGCTTATAATCTTTGTTGAAAAGAATTAAAACCTATACTGTGGCAATAGAAATTCACTCATCCATAAATAATTGCCTGCCCATATAAGCCAGACTATGCTAAGTGCTGGGTACATCATTCCTGCTGTTGTAGAATTGGAGTCCTTTGAAGGAAACCTACAACATAAAAAAGTATGTTTCAGCTGGGCACGGTGGCTTACGCCTGTAATCCAAGCACTTTCGGAGGCTGAGGCAGGTGGATCACCTGAGGTCGGGAGTTTGAGACCAGCCTGACCAATATGGTGAAACCCCACCTCTACTAAAAGTACAAAAATTAGCCAGGCATGGTGGTGTACACCTGTAATCCCAGCTACTCCAGAGGCTGAGATAGGAGAATTGCTTGAACCTGGGAGGCAGAGGTTGCAGTAAGCTGAGATCACACCACTGCACTCTAACCTGGGCAACAGAGCAAAAAGAAAAAAAATGTATGTATGGACAACATTAAAAAACGCATACACACAAATATACATACATACACATTTGACAAGTGAAAATAATAAAGAAACCAGGCGTGGCTCATACCTGTAATCCCAGTACTTTGGGAGGCCAAGGTGGGTGGATCACCTGAGGTCAGAAGTTCGAGACCAGCCTGGCCAACATGGTGAAACCCCCATCTCTATTAAATAAATAAATAAATATATACATATACACACAAAAAAAAATTAGATGGACATGGTTGCGCATGTCTGTAGTTCCAGCTACTTGGGAGGCTGAGGTGTAAGAACCACTTGAAACTGGGAGGTGGAGGTTGCAATGAGCTGAGATCATGCAGCTGCCCTCTAGCCTGGGTAACACAGTGAGATTCCATCTTAAAAAAAAAAAAAAAAAAAAAAAAAGGCTTGGCATGGTGGCTCACGACTGTAATCCCAGCACTTCGGGAGGCCAAGGCGGGTGGATCATGAGGTCAAGAGATTGAGACCAGCCTGGCCAACATGGTGAAACCCCGTCTCTACTAAAAATATGAAAATTAGCTGGGTGTGGTGGGCACGTGCCTGCAGTCCCAGGTACTTGGGAGGCTGAGGCAGGAGAATCGCTTGAACCCGGGAGGCAGAGGTTGCAGTGAGCCAAGATCATGCCACTGCACTCCAGCCTGACAACAGAATGAGACTCCCTCTGAAAAAAAAAAAAAAAAAAAAAATATATATTATATATATATATGTATATATATGGCCAATAAGCATGTTTGGTGGGGCACAGTGGCTCACACCCGTAATCCCTGCACTTTGGGAGGCCAAGATGGGTGGATCGCCTGAGGTCAGGAGTTCGAGATCAACCTGTCCAACACGGTGAAACCTGGTCTCTACTAAAAATACAAAAACAAAAAACAAAAAAATTAGCTGAGTGTAGTGGTGCACGCCTGTAGTCCCAGTTACTTGGGAGGCCGAGGCAGGAGAATCACTTGAACCCTGGAGGCAGAGGTTGCAGTGAGCTGAGATTGTGCCATTGCACTCCAGCCTGGGCAACAAGAGCGAAACTCTGTCTCAAAAAAAAAAAAAAAAAAAAAATGAAACCATCAGGGTGCTATGGGAAAGAATAATGCAAGGGACATGGCTTAGATTGGTATCACAAGAAAAGTATCACTATAGAAATGACATTTAAACTGAGAACTGAATTAGCTAGATGAAGTGTGTGAATTTAGAGAGAGAGAATATTACTGTGTATCTTTATATGTGAGGTCCATGTAGCAACACACACACACACACAACTTGGTGCATTTGAGGAGCTAAAGAAATTCAATGTGGCTGCAATGCAGTAAGGAAGGAAGGAACCCGTATGAGAGGAGATTGGAGAGGTATGCAAAAGCTAGGTCATGCCAACCTGTTAAGTACTGTAACAAGTACAATGGGAGGCCGGGCGCGGTGGCTCAAGCCTGTAATCCCAGCACTTTGGGAGGCTGAGACGGGCAGATCACGAGGTCAGGAGATCAAGACCATCCTGGCTAACACGGTGAAACCCCGTCTCTACTAAAAAATACACAAAACTAGCCAGGCGAGGTGGCGGGCGCCTGTAGTCCCAGCTACTCAGGAGGCTGAGACAGGAGAATGGCATAAACCCGGGAGGCGGAGCTTGCAGTGAGCTGAGATCCGGCCACTGCACTCCAGCCTGGGCCACAGATCGAGACTCCGTCTCCAAAAAAAAAAAAAAAAAAAAAAACAAGTACAATGGGAAAGCATTAAAGTATTTCAAGCAATGGAGTAACCTTATGTTATTTACCTTTAACAGAGAATAAACTCAATATAAGAGGATGGATTTACCTGTGAATGCCATGTCAGCGGATGTGTGGATGGGCCTTGGGAGTAGAAGTGATAAAGACTTCTTCCTTGCTTATGAATAGGGACATGACAATCAAGACATAAGGGATTCTAGAATGTAGCTGAAACCAGAAACGACTCTAGTCACTAACATGCTGGCACTCTGGCATTGTGGGAGATGGCAGCAGTGAGGTAGCCAGACCACCTACGTCCTGTGGTCTCAATCGGGATGCTCACTGTGGTAGGCAGAATAATGGCCCTTCAAAGATGTCCACATCCTAATTATTTCAAAAACCTGTGAATATATTACCATACATGGCAAAAGAACTTTGCAGATGTAATTAAAATTGGCAAAATAATGGTATCAACAACCAAAATAAGAATACTGGGGCTGAGCACAGTGGCTCATGCCTGTAACACCAGTGGTTTGGGAGACCAAGGTAGGAGGATTACTTGAGCCGAGGAATTTGAGACCAGCCTTAGCAACTTGGCGAGACTCTGTCTCTACAAAAAAATAGAAAAATTATCTAGACATGGTGGCGCCCACTTGCAGTCTCAGTTACTGGGGAGGTTGAGGTGGTAGGGTTGCCTGAGGCTGGGAGGTGAAGGCTGCAGTTAGCTGTGATTGCACCACTGCACTCCAACCTGGGCAACAGAGCAAGATCCTGTCTCAAAAAAAATTAAAATAAAAATTGGGGAATTGAGCTGAGTCTGTAGAGAAGCTAAAAAGTTTGATTTTGAATCTTACTGGGTTTGAAATGACAGATGCCCTCACAAGGTTGAAACACAATCTTCCAATTTACTGTTTGTCCATATGAAGCAGATTTCCATATCATATTGTTCATTCACTCAAGAAATAGTTGTTGGCCGGGCGAGGTGGCTCAAGCCTGTAATCCCAGCACTTTGGGAGGCCGAGACGGGCGGATCACGAGGTCAGGAGATCGAGACCATCCTGGCTAACACGGTGAAACCCCGTCTCTACCAAAAATACAAAAAACTAGCCAGGCGAGGTGGCGGCGCCTGTAGTCCCAGCTACTCGGGAGGCTGAGGCAGGAGAATGGCGTGAACCCGGGAGGTGGAGCTTGCAGTGAGCTGAGATCTGGCCACTGCACTCCAGCCTGGGTGACACAGCGAGACTCCGTCTCAAAAAAAAAAAAAAAAGAAAAGAAATAGTTGTTGAACACTTGCAATGTGCCAGGAATTGTATTAGGTATTAGAATTATATTGGTTAATTTTGGTTTGTAAAAAATTATGAATACCATGACAGGTGTAGCAGATTCCATTTTCTCCTTTTCCATTTTCTAGCATCTTTCCTTAGTAATATATTCACTATACATTATTCTTTCAATATCAATAGTTTGAGTCCTGAATAGTAAATATTTTCTAGTTCTATAATTTATTGTGGGATATCTAACAGCTATTCTATCAACCATAGAAAATATTTATAAATTTTAAGAATATTTTACTCAAAACAATAGGCTACATTTCAGAAGACTGCTTCTGCTTATAAACAAACAGAATCTGAGTTGGCTATAGGAAAGATTTGTAGACCTTGGCTGGTCCATGCATTCTTCCACCCAAATGAACTTATCAAGAGCTCAAACAAACCAGGCAAGAATGCCAGGAATCTCAGTTTTCTTTGGTGAAGCAAAACACAGAGTTTAGAACCTAGAGTTCATTCAGTCACAAAATTACAGAAGTTGGTAGAAAGTATAACTTCTTATTTGGAAGGAATAGTAGTTGAATCAGTGAACCCAGATTCTAGTCCACCATTAACGGCATCTGAGTGAATTCTTTTAACTTTTATGCAAAAATTTCTTCATTCACCAAATGGCCGTAATAATATTTGCCTCACCATCCACACAAAGACATTATAAAAGTCAATTGATGTTATTTTGAAATTTCTTGGAAAAATATGAAGTACCAGATTAATATGAGTAATCATCATTGGATGCTGTATGATATACAATTGTGTGGTATTTTATTTTGTTGTTGTTTGTTAATCATAGAGCCAAAGCTGGTAAGTTTTAGACCTGTTTCAGTGGCTATGAGAAAATAATGAAATGAAAAAATAATTATAACTAATCTTAATGCAAAGAGTAAAGGAGAGAGATATATACTTGTGGTATCTATAATTAGTCTAAGGTTAATGTTAGTTCTTAAGTCAATCCAGAAGTGAAACATCACTGCTTCATATCCTGTATCAATTTAAGAAATACTTTGTTGTTGTTGTTGTTGAGTCAGAGTCTCCCTTTGTCACACAGGCTGGAGTGCAGTGGCACCATCTCAGTTCACTACAACCTCTGCCTCCCAGGTTCAAGCGATTTTCCTGCCTCAGCCTCCCAAGTAGCTGGGATTACAGGCATGTGCCACCAGGCCCAGCTAATTTTTGTAATTTTAGTAGAGACAGTTACAACATGTTGGCCAGGCTGCTCTCAAACTCCTGACCTCAAATGATCCACTTCCCTAGGCCTCCCAGAATGCTGGGATTACAGGCGTGAGCTACCAAGCCTGGCCAATTTAAGGAATACTTTTAATGGAACTACTGTGGCAGATTGGTTGCGTTAATAAATCCAATTCTTCTCCACTTTCTGTATTCATGTCTATGCAGTAAAAAATAAACCTTGCCCCAACAGGTATATAAAAAGATGCTCAACATCATTATCAGAGAAATGCACATCAAAACTACAAGATATCAACTCACCCCAGTTAAAATAGCTTTTATCCAAAAGACAGTCAATAATGAATGCTGGTGAAGATACGGAGAAAGAAGAATTCTCATACACCATTGGTAGGAATGTAAATTAGTATAGCCACTATGGAGAACAGGATGAAGGTTCCTCAAAAAACTAAAAATAGGGCCGGGCGCGGTGGCTCAAGCCTGTAATCCCAGCACTTTGGGAGGCCAAGACGGGCGGATCAGGAGGTCAGGAGATCGTAGACCATCCTGGCAAACATGGTGAAACCCCGTTTCTACTAAAAAAAAAATACAAAAAACTAGCCGGGCGAGGTGGCGGGCGCCTGTAGTCCCAGCTACTCCGGAGGCTGAGGCAGGAGAATGGCCTGAACCCGGGAGGCGGAGCTTGCAGTGAGCGGAGATCACGCCACTGCACTCCAGCCTGGGCGACAGAGCGAGACTCTGTCTCAAAAAAAAAAAAAAAGAAAAAAAAAAAAAAACTAAAAATAGGACTATCATGTTAATATAATCCAGAAATCCTACTGCTGGGTATTAACCCAAAAGAAAACACGTCAGTACATCAAAGAGATATCCGGCCAGGCACGGTGGCTCATGCCTGTAATCCCAGCACTTTGGGAGGCTGAGGCAGGTGGATCACTTGAGGTCAGGAGTTCGAGACCAGTCTGGCCAACATGGTGAAACCCTGTCTCCATTAAAAATACAAAAATTAGCCAGGCATGGTGGTGGGCACCTGTAGTCCCAGCTACTTGGGAGGCTGAGGCAAAAGAATCGCTTGAACCTGGGAGGTGGAGGTTACAATGAGCCGAGATTGCACCACTGCACTCCAACATGGGTGACAGAGAGAGATTCCATCTCAAAAAAAAAAAAAAAGTATCTGCACTCCCATGTTTATTGCAGCACTATTCATAATAGCCAAGATTTGGAAAGAACCTAAGTGTCCATCAACAGATAAAAGGATAAAGAAAATGTGGTACGTACACAATGAAGTACTATTCAGCCTTTTAAAGGAATGAGATCCTGTCAATTGCAACACCACAGATGGAACTGGAAGATATTATGTTAAGTGAAATAAGCCAGGCACAGAAAGACAAACTTCTCATGTTCCCACTCATTTGTGGGAGCTAAAAATTTAAACAATTGAACTCATGGAGATAGAGAATACAATGATGGTTACCAGAGGCAGGGAAGGGTAGTGTGTGTGTGTGTGTGTGTGTGTGTGTGTGTGTGTGTGTGTGGCAGCATGGGGAATGAGGATGGTTAATGGGTACAAACATATAGTTAGATACAACAAATAAGATCTAGTACTTGGGCCAGGTGCAGTGTTTCACACCTGTAATCCCAGCACTTTGAGAGGCCGAGGCAGGCGGATCACTTGAGGACAGGTATTTGAGACCAGCCTGGCCAACATGGTGAAACCCTGTCTCTACTAAAAATATCCCCCCAAAAAAATTAGAATTGGGCAACCTGGTCGGATGCGGTGGCTCAAGCCTATAATCCCAGCACTTTGGGAGGCCAAGGTGGGTGGATCACTTGAGGTCAGGAGTTCATGACCAGCCTGGCCAACATGGTGAAACCCCATCTCTACTAAAAATTTAAAAAATTAGCCAAGAGTGGTGGTGGACACTTGTAGTCCCAGCTACTCGGGAGGCTGAGGCAGGAGAATCACTTGAACCCAGGAGGCGAAGGTTGTAGTGAGCCAAGATCGTACTACTGCACTGTAGCCTTGGAGACAGAGCAAAACTCTGTCTCAGAAAAAAAAAAAAAAAAAAAAAAAGAATTGGGCAACCATCACCACAATCAATTTTACAATTTTTTCATCACTCCGATTTAAAAATCCTGCGAAAGCCAGGTGTTGTGGCTCACGCCTGTAATTCCAGTACTTTGGGAGGCCAAGGCGGGTGGATCACTTGAGGGCAGGAGTTTGAGACCAGCCTGGGCAACATGGCGAAACCCTGTCTCTACTAAAAATACAAAAATTAGCCCGGTTTGGTGGCGGGTGCCTGTGTTCCCAGCTCCTCGGGAGGCTGAGGCTGGATCACTTGAGCCTGGGAGGTTGAGGCCGCAGTGAGCCGTGATTGCGCCATTGGACTCCAGCCTGGGCGACACAGCGAGACTCTTTTTTTTTTTTTTTTTGAGACAGAGTCTCACTCTGTTGCCCAGGCTGGAGTGCAGTGCAGTGGCACGATATCGGCTCACTGATACCTCTGCTTCCCGGGTCCCAGTTCAAGCAATTCTCCTTCCTCAGCCTCCTGAGTAGCTGGGATTACAGGCATGCGCCACCATACCCAGCTAATTTTTGTATTTTTAGTAGAGATGGGGTTTCTCCATATTGACCAGGATGGTCTCGAACTCCTAACCTCGTGATCCACCCACCTTGACCTCCCAAAGTGCTGGGATTACAGGCGTGAGCCACTGCGCCCGGCCAAGATCCTGACTTAAAAAAAAAAAAAAAAATCCCATAAAAACCAAAATCCTGTTTCCATTAGCAGTTACTCCTCATCATCTTTGAACACTACCTCGTCCCCATCCCTAGGCACTTTTTATCTCATAGATTTGCCTATTCTGACTATTTCACGTAAGTGCAATCACAACCCTAGGTATATTTCATATAAATTGCCCCCATTCCTAGCCGATCACTAATGTGCTTTCTGTCTCTATAGATTTGCCTATTATGAACATTTCATATGAATACAATATGTACTCGTTTGTGACTGGATTATTTCACTTAGCATGATGTTTTCAAGCTTTATCCGTATTGTAGTATATATAATTCCTCTTTGTTGCCAGAAAAATGTCATTGTATGGTTGGATATGCCACCTTTTGCTTCTCCATTTATCAGTTGATAGTTATTTGGGTTGTTTGTACTTTTTTTGGATATTGTGAATAATATTATTAAATTAATAATATTGTGAATAACCAAAATTAATTTACAAGTTTGTGTGGACGTTTGTTTTCAATTCTCTTGGGAATATAAACCCAGCAGTTAAATTGCTGGGTCATTTGGTAATTCTATATTTAACTTTACGAGGAACCACCAAACTGTTTTCAAAAGCGACAGCACCATTTACAGTCTTACCAGCTGTGTATGAGGATTCCAATTCCACCACATCCTCACCACTTCTTGTCATTATCTGCATTTTGATTGTAGCTATCCATTGGGTATAAAATGATATCTCATTATGATGTGATTTGCATTTCCCATGCAAATCTTTTCATGTGCTTATGGGTCATTTTTGTATCTTCCTTGAAGATATATCTATTCAGATCCTTTGCTCATTTTTAAATTTGGTTGTTTATCCTTTTATGACTGTGTTGTTTAAGTGTTCTTTAGATATTCTAGATATAAGTCCCTTATCAGATACATGTCTTGCAATAATTTTTTCCCAATTCTATGAGTTGTCTTTCTATATTCTTCATGGGTATTGTTTGTAGCACAAAAGTTCCTAAAATTTTGATAATGTCTTATTTTTCCCTTTGTTGCTTGTGCAAAAAAAGCCAGATGAGGTTTTAATAGAAATTGCATTGAATCTGTAGATCAATTAGGGGAATATGCCATTTTAACCAAATTAGGCCTTCCTATTTATGAACATGGGGTTTTTTCCACCATTCCAATATTTTCCAATATTTATGTTCAATTTCCCTACCTCACACCCAGACAGAGATACAATCCAGGTCTATAATATGGTGGTCAAAAGCACAGATTATTTCTTAAGACAGATTTAGGTTAATATCCCATCCCTTCTACTGATTAGCTGTGTAAATATGGACAAATTACTTATCTTTTTTATTTTTTTGTTTTAGATGAAGTTTCGCTCTTTTACCCAGGCTGCAGTCTAGTGGTACAATCTTGGCTCACTGCAACCTCCGCCTCCTGGGTTCAAGTGATTCTCCTGTCTCAGCCTTGCGAGTAGCTGGGACTACAAGAGCATGCCACCACACTCAGCTCATTTTTGTATTTTTAGCAGAGACGGGGTTTCACCATATAGGCCAGGCTGGTCTCAAACTCCTGACCCTGTGATCTATCCGCCTTGGCCTCCCAAAGTGCTGGGATTACAGGCATGAGCCACTGCACCTGGCCTACTTAATTTTTCTAAGCCTGTGTTTTCTCATCTGTAATGTGCAATTTTTTTTTTTTTTTTTTTTTTTTTTTTTTTTTTTTTTTAGACAGGGTCTCCCTGTCGCCGAGCTGGATGGAGTGCAGCGGCTTGATCTCGGCTCACTCCTGGGCTCAAGCAATCCTCCTATCTCAGCCTCCTGAGTAGCTGTGACCACAGGTGCATGCCACCATGCCCGGCTAATTTTCGTATTTTTTGTAGAGATGGTGTTTTGTCATGTTGCTCAGGCTGGTTTCTTGAACTCCTGAACTCAAGCAATCTTCCCACCTCAGACCCCAAAGTGCTGGGATTACAGGCATGTGCCACCACACGCAGCCTAAAGTACAAATTTTAATGCGGATTTCATAGAATGTGAGGATTAATGACAAATGTGGGACACTTAGCATAGTGCCTGGAACACAGCAAATGCTCAGTCTGAGCTATTTGTATTATTATAGCACTTAACAATTACTACAAAAAATAGTTATTTTGACTTTTAAAATTATTAGAGCTCCAATTTCCCCCTAAGCGTGTTTCTCCATCTCCTTAGAATCCATTGACTTTGTATCTTGTTTCCCTACAATCTTCTGAGTCTTTCTTAAGGATAATGAACCAATCTGATTGATTGATTTATTTTTTTGAGACAACGTCTCATTGTGTCACCCAGGCTGGAGTGCAGTGGCGCAATCTCAGCTCACTGCAACCTCTGTCTCTTGGGTTCAAGCGATTCTTGTGCCTTAGCCTCCCAGGTAGCTGGGACTACAGGTATGCGACACCACACCTGGCTTAATTTTTGTATTTTTAGTAGGGTTTCTCTGTGTTGGCCAGACTGGTCTAAAACTCCTGACCTCAGATGATGTGCCCGCCTCGGCCTCCCAAAGTGCTGGGATTACAGGCATAAGCCACCGTACCCGGCCTAATCTGACCTCTGATCACCATGCTCTTTCCTAACCTTTCCTAAAACGTGCAAGGCACACTCCCACCCCAGCGTCTTTGCATATGCTCATTTTGCTCTGTCTACAAATCTCTTTCCATAGATATAAACTTGGTTTCTTTATCACCTTCTTCAGGGTCGTCTTTGTTTAAATATTATCTTAACAGTGAGGCTGACCATCCTATATAAAATAGCAAAATAATCCCTCTACTTACCTTGCTTTATTTTTCTTCGTAAGCTTTACGGCCACATGACACATTGTATATTTACTTGTTTCCCCTTCTAGAATGTAAGTTACACGGGGACAGAGATTTTCATGTTTGGTTCCCTGCTGTATCCTATCTCTATATCTCTATAACAGTCCTAGGCACATTGGGTACTCATTAAACACATGTTGAATGAGTGGACTTCTTCTTCTCTTGGCTAGGTGCGGTGGCTCACACCTGTAATCCCAGCACTTTGGGAGGCCGAGGCGAATGGATCATTTGAGGTCAGAAGTTTGAGACAGCCTGGCCAACATGGCAAAACTCTGGCTCTACTGAAAATACAAAAATTAGCCGGGCATGGTGGCATGCACCTATAATCCTAGCTACTCGGGAGGCTGAGGCAGGAGAATCGCTTGAACCCTGGAGGAGGAGTTTTCAGTAAGTCCAGATTGCACCACTTCTCTCCAGCCTGAGCAACAGAGTGACTCTGTCTCACAAAAAAAAAAAAAAAAAAAAAAAAAAAAAAGTGTCTTCTCTCATAGGCAAGTAACCTTAGAAGTAAAATGAGAAGAGAGCAGCACCAAAGTAGTTCTGCTGAGAGGTGAAGCCAGCTGGACTTCCTGGGTCGAGTGGGGACTTGGAGAACTTTTCTGTCTAGCTAGAGGATTGTAAACACACCAATCAGCACTCTGTAAAAACGCACCAATCAGCACTCTGTGTCTAACTAAAGGATTGTAAATGTGCCAATCAGCACTGTGTCTACCTAAAGGATTGTAAATGCACCAATCAGCACTCTGTGTCTAGCTAAAGGATTGTAAATGTGCCAATCAGCACTGTGTCTAGCTAAAGGATTGTAAATGCACCAATCAGCACTCTGTAAAAACGCACCAATTAGCACTCTGTGTCTAGCTAAAGGATTGTAAATGCACAAATCAGCACTCTGTAAAATGGACCAATCAGTACTCTGTAAAATGGACCACTCAGCAGGATGTGGGCAGGGACAAATAAGGGAATAATAGCTGCACCCCAGACAGCAGTGGCAACCTGCTCAGGTCCCCTTCCACGCCGTGGAAACTTTGTTCTGTCACTCTTCACAATAAATCTTGCTGCTGCTCACTCTTTGGGTCCGTGTCACGTTTAAGGGCTGTAACACTCACCACAAAGCTCTGCAGCTTCATTCTTGAAGTCAGTGAGACCAAGATCCCACCAGAAGGAACCAATTCCAGACACACTGCTAGGAGACTGCTTCTGGTCAAATGGAATGCTCTTCCTCTGATCAAGAAATGAATCCTACCATAAGTTCAAACATATCTATACAGAGTCCCATCCTTTTAACTTGGAAGAACTTTATGAAATTTTAGAGCTAGTTCTAAAGTGTGCAGAGAGAGAACTAGAGATATACTGAGGTTGAGAGGTATTTGATTCCCACCCCTACTTCATCCTCTCTCCAGCCTCATAATATATGCCTTCTGTGTACGAGGGTGGACTTAATGACTGTCTCTTTTTTTAATTAAAAAACGGATCTAATACTAGTTTACTTTCTCCAAGGATGCAGTAGTTCTCTTCGTAATAAGATCTTAGATGTTCATGCTTTTGACAATCATGGTTAACTTGCAGTTGGAGAACCCGGCGGCATGCCTGGGAACTGAACTACAATTCCCAGAGTGCATGTCTACGAGGATTCTGGGAAGTGTGGCAGAAGCTGCAATGGTCCCTCTGGGGAACGGAAGCCGTTGAACGTGAACATTTGGTTTCCTCCTTTGTGCTGATTCCTGAGGAGTAGGAAGGTACCCCGAAAAGAATTCAGAGTGAGTACAGTGAAACAGAAACCTGCTCAGCTTGTAAGTGCAGGAAGGACTTCACAGGGAGGCATGATCAGAACTTGAAAAAAGGTCGTGGTCACAGCATTTTAACAGGTTAGCTTAATCTCTTCCTTTTTGCAGAAACCACGGATATAACCATAGTTTTGCCTCATAAGTGTGGAGCTACCTCAGTAACCACAGCTAATCATTTTCTGATACTTTTTTTGGAGAGTCATTTAAAAATGAAACTTGCTAACTTCTCACATTGTGCCTTAATTTTTATTTTTTTTTAAAGGGAGGAAAAAATATTCTTTAGAAAGCAAATTATAAAGCAGGTCAGTGAGACCTTCAAAGTTGTTTTCCCGTGGTTCCTCAGTTCTCCATATTTCCCCATCCCACGGAGGTCCACAGTCGTGGAGAAATGGACTCTAAAAAGAGCTTTTTTTTTTTTTTTTTTTTTGAGGCGGAGTCTCACTCTGTAGCCTAGACTGGAGTGCAGTGAGGCGATCTCCGCTCACTGCAAGCTCCGCTTCCCGGGTTCACGCCATTCTCCTGCCTCAGCCTCCCGAGTAGCCGGGACTACAGGCGCCCGCCACCACGCCCGGCTAATTTTTTTGTGTTTTTAACAGAGACGGGGTTTCACCGTGTTAGCCAGAATGGTTTCGATCCCCTGACTTCGTGATCCGCCCGCCTCGGCCTCTCAAAAGTGCTGGGATTACAGGCGTGAGCCACCGCGCCCGGCCTAAAAGAGCTCTCTTAAATATTAGGGAACCTGGCCTCTTCTCGGTGGAAGTAACCACTAGATTCAAGATGAGCTTTTTTGTCACGCTCTTAGTGCTTAATTAATCTTTCTTCTGGAAAGATGAACAGGATAAGAAACGTGTGAATCATTTGTTATGGGGGGTTCAGAGAAACTATTAATGTTAAAGCACCTTGCCTCATCATTTAGTAGTTGGGTAAGACTGCTATTACCTTTCATCTCTATCAAACATTGTACTTTTAAAAACATAAATAGCTCTGTGACCATCAGCTCATGAATCAGCAGGCCATGATAATCTACAACTGGCTAAGCTTAATTTAGTAGCAGAAACTAGGCAAAACATCTGGCAACAGTTCCCAGGGTCCAAGAAACTCACCAAATGAATTCCCTTTGGCTCACGGAATATGGTGAGGTGTTTTGGGGAACAGTGGCATGGGAGGTAGCCTCATTAACCAGTTAGTCTCAGGAACTACTATTTTATTAGGCTTTTCTTTTGTCTTAAAAGGAGTAAGTACACATGGCTTTTATTTTATTTTATTTTTCAGTACAGAAAAATGAATAAAGCAAAAATTACAGGCACCTTTTTCAATCTTTACCGTCATCCCACTCCCCCAAATTAGTCACTCTTAACAGGTTGGTATGTATACTTCTAGTCATTTGAAAAATATAGGCCGGGCGCGGTGGCTCAAGCCTGTAATCCCAGCACTTTGGGAGGCCGAGACGGGCGGATCACGAGGTCAGGAGATCGAGACCATCCTGGCGAACACAGTGAAACCCCGTCTCTACTAAAAAAATACAAAAAACTAGCCGGGCGTGGTGGCGGGCGCCTGTAATCCCAGCTACTCGGGAGGCTGAGGCAGGAGAATGGCGTGAACCCGGGAGGCGGAGCTTGCAGTGAGCTGAGATCTGGCCACTGCACTCCGGCCTGGGCGACAGAGCGAGACTCCGTCTCAAAAAAAAAAAAAAAAAGAAAAGAAAAATATAAATAAGGCCAGGGGTGGTGGCTCATGCCTGTAATCCCAGCACATTGGGAGGCCGAGGCAGGCAGATCACCTGAGGTCAGGAGTTCAAGACCAGCCCGACCAACATGGAGAAACCCTGTCTCTACTAAAAAATTACAAAATTAGCTGGGCATGGTGGCGCATGCCTGTAATCCCAGTTACTTGGGAGGCTGAGGCAGGAGAATCACTTGAACCTGGGAGGTGGAGGTTGCAGTGAGCCAAGATTGTGCCATTGCACTCCAGCCTGGGCAACAAGAGCGAAACTTGGTCTCAAAAAAAAAAAAAAAAAGAAAGAAAAATATAATTAAATACATACAATTTATGTATATTGGTATGTCTGTGTCCTTTTCTTTATAAATTAATTAGGTCATGTTAACCAACTGTTCTTGTTTTTTCTCCAGCTTTATTAAGGTATAATTGACCAAAAAATGTATATATTTATAGTTTACAATGTGATATTTTGATACAGGTATACATTGTGAAATTGCCAGATTTTGGCAAATTAATATATCTATCACCTCACAATTTTTTTTGTGTTGAGAACATTTAATATCTACTTTCTTAGTAATTTCTAAGTATACAATACATTATGAACTATAGTTACCAAACCAGCACAATAGATATCCAGAATTTATTCATCCTCACTGAAACTTTGTACACTTTGACTAGTATCTCCTCCAAGTCCTCCTTGCTTTTTTTGTTTACTTAATAATATATTGTAAGTATCTCTCCCTGTTACTATATATACTTTTTTCACTGTTATATTATTTTCTATTTGTTCTTTTTCTTTCTTTTTTTTTTTTTGAGACGATGTTTTGCTCTTGTTGTCCAGGCTGGAGTGCAATGGCGCGATCTCGACTCACTGCAACCTCTGCCTTCTAGGTTCAAGCAATTCTCCTGCCTCAGCCTCCCGAGCAGCTGGGATTACAGGCATGTGCCACCATGCCCGGCTAATTTTGTATTTTTAGTAGAGATGGGGTTTCTCCATGTTGGTCAGGCTGGTCTTGAACTCCTGACCTCAGGTGATCTGCCCGCCTCAGCCTCCCAAAGTGCTGGGATTACAGGCGTGAGGGACCGCACCCAGCCCTTCTATTTGTTCTTAAGTCACGTATTAATCCATTTTATCATAATTTTCAGTTAACATTCTTGTACATATCCTTTCCTTCCTAGGGTAAATTTCCTAAACATGGAATTGCTGAGGAAAAAGGCTTATGATTTGACACTTTAATAGATATTTCCAAATCAGCCTGTAAAAATATCATACGAGTTTACATTCTGAATGGTGTATGAGCCAGAAATAATGACTTCAAATACATTTTTTCTAGTATATCACACTAGTTTTGGGGTTATTAAAGTAGGAATAATACTTTTAACAACCTCCTAGAGTGCTTTGCAACCCACATATTGCATACTGCCTTCTGTGAAAGCTGGCTATCTATTTGTTTTCTCTCTCCTGCTAGAGTTCCTTGAGGGCAGGGATTTCCCTCCTTTATATTTTTGTGTTCTTTAGGGGACCCTGAATAAAGTCAGTACTCAATAAATACTTTGTTGAATGTCATTTGCTAAATATATTTTACTCATGGCTAGGACATAGATTGTAGCCAAAACTATCCAAGGATTCATCATCAGTGATTCATAATTATGCAACCAAGAAGTAGGACTAAATTTTAGATGTTCTTCAGTCATTTAGTGTCAAAGCTTGCTTTCCTCAGACACAGTGAAAAGGGTGGTTGGTTATTTAACTGTAATGAATTCTTGACTTTTTTTTACTGCCAATGTGAAAGGTACTTTTCATGGGGAATAAAATACTGATACACAATTTAAAGGGATCATCTCTGCCAGAATGGATTCTTTAGTTTTTTTTTTTTTTCTTTCCCAATGAGCTACAGAAAAATAGAAAATATCTTGGATCCATGTGAATTTGCATAGCTGCCTTCTGAAAAAATTTCCTAATGCTGTGACTTTATATATTCTTTTTTTTTTTTTTTGAGACAGAGTCTTGCTCTGTCGCCTAGGCTGGAGGGCAGTGGCGCTATCCCAGCTCACTGCAACCTCCGCCTCCCAGGTTCAAGCAATTCTCCTGCCTTAGCCTCCTGAGTAGCTGGGATTACAGGCACCTGCCACCACGCCCAGCTAATTTTTGTATTTTTAGTAGAGACGGGGGTTTCACCATGTTGGTCAGGCTGGTCTGGAACCCCTGACCTCGTGATCTACCTATCTTGGCCTCCCAAAGTGCTGGGATTACAGAAGTGAGCCACTGTGCCCGGCCCTATATATTCTTATCTACAGGATTCCTTCTACTTCATTCTTATGCTAGGTGGGTAGAACAGGTTTCAGTTTTTTAGATGATGAAAGAAGTACTGAAATGCTGAGATCCCATAGCTACTTAGGGGTAGAAATGCAATTTAGAAACAAGATCACCTGACTCCTATTGAGTTTGTCTTTCCTTAATATTACAAAGTGATCCCATTCTGGCTTAAAATATAACCCTCTTGGCAATTCATTACTTTAAATTTCATATTATGACTTTTTTTAAAACTCCTGTTTTTTTTTCCTAAGGACCCGACAATGTTCCTGTATTGTGGAATAGCTTGCAGGAGAAAATTTTTTTGGTGCTATAGACTGCTGTCAACCTATGTTACTAAGACACGGTGAGTTTTAGCCAACCTGAGCTTTGATTATTCTGTATGGCCCATTAAATTATTGTGATATTATGATTTTACATATATAATTAGGTTTATGATTATTATATATACATTATATATTATTATATTTGTGTGTGTATATGTGTGTGTGTATATATATTCATCTGTGTTTTCTGGCTCATAATTCCTATGGCCCTTATTACAGTCTTTTGTTATAATGTGGGGCACTTTAGACCTCAGGAGCAGGCCTTAGGAAACAAAATCTCTTGTACCTTCTCCTGTCCTCCTTTTACCTGCGCATGGCAGGACTCTAATCTGATTGTGGGTCCAAAGACCCTAATTCCAGAGAGGGTTGTGCCCCATACTCCGGAGGAAGGAAGGCTGCACAGAGAGGCCAAGGAGAACCTGAACAGACAGACATTGCTGCGTTTCCGGTCAGTTAGTATGAAATAATAACCATTTTGTCCAATCACATTTCTACATGGTTGTCAATCATGCCTATGTAATGAAGCCTCCATAAAAACCCAAAAGGACAGGGTTCAGAGAGCCTCTGGATAGCTGAACACATGGAAGTTCCTGGAGGGTGGCGCACCCAGGGAGGCATGGAAGCTCCACACCCTCCCCTCACATACCTGGCCTAAATGCATCTCTTTATTTGTATCCTTTGTAATATCCTTTATAATAAACCAGTAAACATAAAAAAAGTATTTTTTCAATTTTTTTAGAGATGGAGTCTCACTCTGTCAGGCTGAAGTGCAGTGGTACAGTCTTGGCTCACTGCAGCCTTGATCTGCTGGGGTCAAGTGATCCTCCCACCTCAAACCCCAAGTAGCTGGAACTACAGGCACATGCCACCATGCCTGGCTAATTTTTGTATCTTTGTGTAGAGACAGGGTTTTGCCATGTTGTCCATGCTGGTCTGAACTCCTGAACTCTGGCAATCCACCTGCCTTGACCTCCCAAAGTGTTGGGATTACAGGCGTGAGCCACCACACCTGGCCAAAAAATTTTAAACTAAATATCCAATGATATCTAAAATATCTCACACACTTGAATATAAGTTCTATTAAGATCAGACTTTGTCTTTCCACCATGGTACCCCTACTTCATAAAACAGTGCCTGGCACATGGTAGGCACTAAAGTACTGTTGAATGAATGAACAGTAAGGGAGAAATTAAGTAAATTAAGGTACTATAATAGAATAATAAACAAGTTAAAACTATATTGTTCTATACCTGTCACTTCAGATGAGAAAAACTATTGAATAATATTTCATGAAGTTTCCTGTAAATAAGGTAGATAACCCCACCCCCTCTCCCCAAGAACTAAACTTCAGTGAAAGGTAGAGCAGGAAATAAAAATCTACAATAGCACATAAAGATGATAAAGACTTTTTTGTCTCAGCCTGGAGAAATTAGAAATCTGTGAATTTGAAATCACTAGACTGTTTTCATACAGTTTTGGGGTTTAAATTTATACTATCTGTGTGGTGTGGTCCTAGAACCCTTAATCTAAGAAATAATTTTTTTTTATTTTTTTTCTTTTTGAGACAGGATCTTGCTCTGTCACACAGGCTAGAGTGCAGTGGTATGATCATAGCTCACTGCAGCCTCAACCTCCCAGGCTGAATCAATTCTCCCACCAAGTAGCTAGGATCACATGCATAGCTACTTATGCACCACCATGCCTGGCTAATATATATATATATATTTTATTTTTTGAGGTATATATATATATATATTTTTTTTTTGAGGCAGAGTCTTGCTCTGTCGCCCAAGCTGGAGTGCAGTGGCGTGATCTCGGCTCACTGCAAGCTCCGTCTCCTGGGTTCACACCATTCTCCTGCCTCAGCCTCCCGAGTAGCTGGGACTACAGGTGCCCACCAGCACGCCCGGCTAATTTTTTGTATTTTTAGTAGAGACAGGGTTTCACCATGTTAGCCAGGATGGTCTCAATCTCCTGACCTCATGATCTGCCTGCCTCGGCCTCCCAAAGTGCTGGGATTACAGGCATGAGCCACTACGCCCGGCCAATATTTTTTTTATTGTTTGTAAGCTAGGGTCTTGCTATGTTGCCCAGGCTAGTCTTAAATTCCTGCACTCAAGCAATCCTCCTGCCTCTACCTCCCAAAGTGCTGGGATTATAGACATGAGCCACCATGCCCAGCCTAATAAATGAATTTAAGTAGTAACCTTGGACTGAAAATACCCCTGGGGCACCATGTAAACACAAATATAAAACTCCTTAGGAAGTATATACTCCCAACCAGTGATTCCTACATATAAAGCCCTACCAAGCATGAGTGCCCAGTCCAAAATTTAGAGGCATATAAAGGCTGGGTGCAGTGGCTCACACCTGTAATCCCAGCACTTTGGGAAGCCAAGGTGGGCAGATCACTTGAGGTCAGGAATTTGAGACCAGGTTGGCCAACATGGTGAAACCGTATCTCTACTAAAAATAGAAAAATTAGCCAGGCATGGTGGCGTGCACCTGTAGTCACAGCTACTCAGGAGGCTGAGGTGGGAGAGTCACTTGAACCTGGGAGGTGGAGGTTGCCATGAGCCAAGATCGTGTCACTGCACTCCAGCCTGCGTGATAGAGTGTCTCGAAAAAAAAAAAATTAGAAGCACATAAGCGTAAAATCCTACATGAACAAGGGTGAACAAACAACAAAATTGTGACACTTGTTTCAGATATTGTTGGAAATTTAGGTTGCTTGTACTCCTTTAACTACAAGAATTTTTTTTTTCTTCTTCTTTTGAGATGGAGTCTTGTTCTGTTGCCAGGCTGGACTGCAGTGATGTGATCTCAGCTCACTGCAACCTCTGCCTCACCAGTTGAAGTGATTCTCCTGCCTCAACCTCCTGAGTAGCTGGGACTACAGATGCACGCCGCCACACCCAGCTAATTTTTGTATTTTTAGTTGAGAAGGGGTTTCACCATGTTGGCCAGGATGGTCTCGATCTCTTGACCTTGTGATCCACCCGCCTTGGCCTCCCAAAGTGCTGGGATTACAGGAGTATGCCACAGCGCCCAGCCAAGAATAGTAACATGATTATTGAATAGAGTCTAAAATTTAAGTATGTTAAAGTGATTAAATAAATCTATTTAAGAATGAATAAAAATAATGAGGCCAGGCACAGTAGCTCACACCTGTAATCCCAGCACTTTGGAGGCCAAAATGGGTGGATCACCTGAGGTCAGGAGTTCGAGACCAGCCTGGCCAATATAGCAAAACCCCATCTCTACTAAAAATACAAAAATTAGCTAGGTGTTGTGGCGGACACCTGTAATCCCAGCTACTTGGGAGGCTGAGGCAAGGGAATCACTTTAACCCGGGAGGCAGAATTTGCAGTGAGCCAAGATTGCGCCACTGCACTCCAGCCTGGAAAACAAGAGCGAAATTCTGTCTCAAAACAAAAAAAGAGAAAAGAATAAAAGTCTATCAATAAAGAATATGATGTGAAAATGTTTACGTATGTTTAAGAAAAAAGGCTACAAATTAGTAGGTTTGATGGATTCTAAATATATATGTATTGATATATAATATTAATCACTTAGAGAATTCCAAGGTGTAAACAGTGATTATCCCTGAGTGGTGGGATTTTGATGATTTCCTTTTAAAAAAATTGACAATTGTATATTCTGATTATTAAAGACTATTTTTTACTGTTAAAATAAGGGAAAACTTTGTTTTAAAATAATCTAAATATTTTCAGCTTTGATCATCGTAGCAATTTCCATGCTATTATAACTGAAAAGGGAAAATAAATTTTTGAAAATAAGAGTTCCTGATCCAGAGGAGTGTAAGGAACTTTTGGATCTCAATTCCAGTTCCAGTAAGGCCTTGGGTCTAAGACCTTAACCTGGGTGTTTTTGTAGGTGTTTTGCTTTTTAGGGTCATTAGGGCAAGTACAGGTTGTACCACTCTTTCTGTTCTTTTACGACGGCAGCAGTGTTTGTTCTATTGTTTATATTTGGTAACTTCTGAGTGACACATGTCTCTCCTTTGGCATGCATTGAGTCTTTGCCCCAGGAGGCTACAGTGACTCGTAGTAAGTTTAAAAATATCACAAGTCTTAAAAGATCAGGTTTCTTTTGTTTTCTATTTATAAAGAGCTCATTGTAACCCCTTTTATCACAGTCAGAATAGATTCTGAAAGATACCACTGGGTGCATTTGTCTTTTTGCTTTTTATTTTCATGTTGAGCCAGCTCTGCCTACTGGTATTACAAGAGTTCTCAGATCCCACAGGAAATATCTGCAAACTATTTTTCCAACTTGACAAAAGAAGCCAGTTTTTACCTGAGCGTCTGTTTTAGGGCTTTTGACAGGCAAAAATGGCTAACCCCAAAGCCCCAGGGGAATCTGCATTCTGTCCCTGCTGATCACAAGGATTTGAAGGGAGAGACTCAGCCCACCTTTAATGAAGGTACTGGAAAAGCCTTGTACTTACCCCATTACTATTGCCTTTTTTTGAGAAACCAAGAATAGGAGGGTATTCCCTTTTTCCACATTTTCATTTTGGCTACTGAAAATACTATGGCTGGGCACGGTGGCACACACCTGTAAATCCCAGCACTTTGGGAGGCCGAGGGCAGATCACTTGAGGTCAGGAGTTCGAAACCAGCCTGGCCAACATGATGAAACCCCATCTCTACTAAAATACAAAAATTAGCTGGGCATGCTGGAGCATGCCTGTAATCCCAGGTACTCGGGAGGCTGAGGCATGAGAATTGGCTAAACCTGGGAGGCAGAAGCTGCAGTCAGCTGAGATCATGCCACTGCACTCCAGCCTGGGTGACAGAGTGAGACTCTGTCTCAAAAAAAAAAGAAGAAAGAAAGAAAATGAAAATACTATCCTTATTAAATAGGTTAAATATAGGTTTCATCAGTGCTCCCTTTTTCTTTTTTTTTTTTTTTTTGAGACGGAGTCTTGCTGTCACCCAGGCTAGAGTGCAGTGGCGCGATCTCTGCTCACTGCAACCTTCGCCTCCCAGGTTCAAACGATTCTTCTGCCTCAGCCTCCTGAGTAGCTGGGACTACAGGCACATGCCACCATGCCCAGCTAATTATTGTATTTTTAGTAGAGACAGGGTTTCACCATATTGGCCAGGCTGGTCTTGAACTCCTGACTTCGTGATCCACCTGCCTTGGCCTCCCAAAGTGCTGGGATTACAGGCGTGAGCCACCACGCCTGGCCAGGTGCTCCCTTTGCTAGAGATAAGGAGTTAATGGTATCTACTTTGGGATCTAGATGTTTGAAGTAAGGGTACATTGAAGGTAAAATTTGTTCTTTATCTTCCCTAGATTGAATGAGGGTCACTGAAGATACACTGTTTACTCTTTGTCTGCTGTGAAAAAGTCTGTTCCCATCTCTAGGTATTTTGTGGTTGATGTTTTATCGCTGTACTTGTTTTCCTTTCACTCCACTCATGTAAATTCTTGCCTCACAGTATAATATTGGCAGAGTACCTTGAAGTTCAATTCAGTAAATATTTATTACCCTTGAAGTTCAATTCAATAAATATTTATTGAATCGAGCCATTCAATATGCTAACTACAGAGATACAGAGCTGAGTAAAGCATACATTCCCCTTAAGGAGATCATAGTCTCTCAGAGGCGACAGACAAATGAACAAATAAACCAATAGTGCAACCACAGAAGTATGGGTGAGGTACACAGTAAGACAAAGGAGGGAATGAATGATTACCTATAGCCACCTCAAACCCTTTTTGGAGCAAATTAGGTTGTAAATAAAGGGAAATAACCATGGTAGGAGAGGGATGCAGCGGCAGCATTCTCAAAGATGAACGCTATACAGGTAACTAAGGGTGGTTTTGTAATGGTTTATTTCCCAAATACAGGTATTTATTTGAACTGAAGGAAGATGATGATGCATGTAAAAAAGCCCAGCAAACAGGAGCGTTTTACCTCTTTCATGGTCTGGCTCCTCTGCTTCAGACTTCAGCACATCAATACCTGGCCCCCCGACATAGCCTGTTAGGTAAGTCCAGGGTGGACCAGTGGTGTTGACCAGCCTGTGGCCACTGAGCAGAATTCAGCCTATAATGAATTCTAAGAAAGATCCTTGAACTTTGGAGTCTAGATTTTTCAAAAAGCTTTTGAGTCTCATGCTTGTGTGACTGCTTCTGCCAACTAATAATTTATTTTATGAACTCTAGTTGTCCAGTCAAATATTATTTGGTGATGAAATGAACCACTAATGCCTTAAACCAGGGGTTGGTAAAACTGCTGTCCAAAGTGTACCTGCTACCTGTTTTGTAAATTAATTTTTATTGGAACATAGCCATACTCATTCATTGACATATTGTCTATAGCTACTTTTGCACTACAATGCAGTTGTGACAGAGACTGTATGACTCACAAAGCCTAAAATATTTAGTATCTCTTTCCAGAAAGTTTGCCCATCTTTGCCTTAGAGCAGTGAATTCCAGCCTCCACTGAGGTATACACTGTTATGCTAATTAAGAGTTCTATCATGGCAGGGCAAGGTGACTCACACTTGTAATCCCAGCACTTTGGGAGGCTGAGGCAGGAGGATCACAAGGTCAAGACATTGAGACCAACCTGGCTAACAAGTCTCTACTAAAAATTACAAAAAAATTAGCTGGACGTGGTGGCAGGCGCCTGTAGTCCCAGCTACTCGGGAGGCAGAGGCAGGAGAATGGCATGAACCTGGGAGGCGGAGCTTGCAGTGAGCCGAGATCGTGCCACTGCACTCCAGCCTGGGCGACAGAGCGAGACTCCGTCTCAAAAAAAAAAAAAAAAAGAGTTCCGGCCGGGCGCGGTGGCTCAAGCCTGTAATCCCAGCACTTTGGGAGGCCGAGACAGGTGGATCACGAGGTCAGGAGATCGAGACTATCCTGGCTAACACCGTGAAACCCCGTCTCTACTAAAAAATACAAAAGAAAAAAAAAAAAAAAAAAACTAGCTGGGCGAGGTGGCAGGCGCCTGTAGTTCCAGCTACTCGGGAGGCTGAGGCAGGAGAATGGCGTCAACCCGGGAGGCGGAGCTTGCAGTGAGCTGAGATCCGGCCACTGCACTCCAGCCTGGGCGATAGAGCGAGACTCCGTCTCAAAAAAAAATAAAAATAAAAATTAAAATTAAAAAAAAAAAAAGTTCCATCATAACTTCATTTTTATTAGAAGGGTCAAGATTAAAAGTGAATTAAAATAAATTTGCTTCTAGAACTCTTTTAGCATATATAACTAAAGATATCTAAGCCACTGGGATTTGTCATTCAAAATGCAAACTTTGGCTGGGTTGCGTGGCTCATGCCTGTAATCCCAGCACTTTGGGAGGCTAAGGTCAGTGGATTGCTTGAGCCCAGGAGTTCAAAACCAGCCTGGGCAACATAGTGAGACCCCATCTCTACCCAGGAACAAAAAATTAGTCGAGCCTGGTGGTGTCTCAAAGACAGAAAACAAAATGTGAACTTTCAGTTTTATATGAGTCACTATATACTGACTAATTTCTGTATTGCCAGTGAATTTCCCCCATAGGTCAGAAGTTAGAGCACTTGGATAGGTAGTTTCTAGGAGTGCAGAAGAATCTGAGGACTCCATCAGAAGGCACTGTACATTATTTAGAGATTTAGCAATGTTTATGTTGTATTATGATTTTTTTGTGTGTTATGTTGTATTATGAACAAATAAATATGAGTCCATCATGAACAAGTGTATAGGATTTCTCCCTACACAGCACTCATCTCTTAGAGATTGACATCTCAGATGAGTATTTTACTCTACTTTGGTCCACAAAAGTAGCACATTCTGGAGGTTAATTACAGAACTGGATTGGTCTTTAACTGCAGCCTTGAACTCCTGGGCTCAAGAGATCCTCCCACCTCTGCCTCCCAAGTTTTTGGAACTACAGGTGTGCACTTCACTGCACCCAGCTGATTTTATTTTTTGTAGAGACAAGGTCTTGCTGTGTTGCCCAGGCTGGTCTCAAACGCCTGGCTTCAAGCAATCCTCCCTGGCCCCCAGCCTTGGTCTCTACCATTTTAAGTGTGACACTTATTTTTTTTTCAATGACTTAATAAGTTAACTATCATGCATCTTACTATCTAGGGGATATTTTCCTTTCATGATACAGTCATAGAGTAATACAATGTTATACAAGAATTCCTTCTTTGGTCTAAAGTCCTCAGATTGCTAAGGAGAAAACAGGCCTGGAAAGGTTAAATGGTTAGACCAAGGTTACATAGCTAACTAGTTGCAGCTGGAAGCCAAGTATACCTACTTTAAGCTGAAGTAGATTATTTTCCCTGAGTCTAACATGGCTGTAGTGATTTAATAGAAACCTTTGTGTTTTGCTTTTCTCCCTTCTGTTTCTTAGAGTTGGAAAGGCTCCTGGGTAAATTTGGACAGGATGCACAAAGAATAGAAGATTCTGTGTTGATTGGATGCTCTGAGCAGCAGGAGGCATGGTTTGCTCTGGATCTAGGTCTGGATAGCTCCTTTTCCATAAGTGGTACATAACATTATTCCTAATGGGTACTTCCCAGTGGTCTTCAGAATTTGGGATTTCACATAATGGTAAAATTTAAAGGAAAATTTGGGGAATACGAAAGGTTATCAACTTTCTATTTTTTTAAAAAGGACATTAAAAACACTGTCATCTGCTATCATCATTTAAATGAAAATAAAGGATATTTTAATGCCTTCTAAGTTAGGTGATGGGTACATGAATGTTTATGGTATTAGTCTCTGTACCATTATACATTTTATTTATTTATTTTATTTATTGAGACAATGTCTTGCTGTCGCCCAGGCTGGAGTGCAGTGGTACAATCACAACTCACTGCAGCCTTGACCCCCTGGGCTCAAGTAATCCTCCCACCTCAGCCTCCTGAGTAGCTGGGACCATAGGCATGTACTACCATGCCTGGCTAATTTTTAATTTTTTTTTAAATAGAGATGGGGGTCTCCTTATGTTGCTCAGGCTGTTCTCAAACTCCTGGGCACAAGCAATCCTCCCTCCTTGGCCTCCCAAAGTGCTAAGATTATAGGTATGAGCCACCACACCTGGCCTATACATTTTGTGTGTGTGTGTGTGTGTGTATATATATATATATATATTTTTTTTTTTTTTTTTTTTTTGAGGTGGAGTTTCACTCTTGTTGCCCAGGCTGGAGTGCAATGGCGCAATCTCGGCTCACCGCAACCTCTACCTCCTGGGTTCAAGCGATTCTCCTGCCTCGGCCTCCCTAGTAGCTGGGATTACAGGCATGTGCCACCACGCCTGGCTAGTTTTGTATTTTTAGTAGAGACTGGATTTCTCCATGTTGGTCAGGCTGGTCTCAAACTCCTGACCTCAGGTGATTTGCCTGCCTCAGCCTCCCAAAGTGCTGGGATTACAGGCAGGAGCCATGGCGCGCGGTCACATTTTGTATATTTCAATATTTCATAAGAAATGTTAAAAAAACTTATGACATCATTCTTATTTCTTTTATGAATACAGGTGAATAAAAATGTTTCCACAGAGTAGCTCTGGCTCCACAGACCTGCAGTTGGGAACCACTTTGCTAGTGGCTCATGGCTCCTGTCAGGCTTTCCTTCTGTCTTTAATGGTCTAGGTATAAATGTAGTGATGCTGGGATGAGGTTCAGATAGGAGCCATAAGGTCCCACTTCATCTCTTTTCCAAGGATAAGCTAATGCAAATGTTCTTGTTGCCCTGAGGAAGATCTTGAGACATACTATGTGCTAATGTTTCCCAAACTGGCCTGAATATAAGAATCACCTGGTGCTTGTTAAAAAATAGAGATTCCTGGGCCTCACTCCATGCCAGCTGCTTTAGAATCTCCAGGTAGGGGCTTGAGAATCTTGCTTTTTAAAAAAATTTTATGTATATATTTATTTATTTTGAGATGGAGTTTTGCTGTCACCCAGGCTGGAGTGCAATGGTACAATCTCGGTTCACTGCAACCTCTGTCTCCTGGGTTCAAGTGATTCTCCTGCCTCAGCCTCCTGAGTAGCTGGGATTACAGGTACCCACCACCAAGCCCGGCTAAGTTTTGTGTTTTCAGTACAGACAGGGTTTCACCATGTTGGCCAGGCTGGTCTTGAACTCCTGACTTCACGTGATTCACCCTTCTTGGCCTCCCAAAGTGTGGTGCCTGGCCTTTTTTAAATTTGAGAGATGGGGTCTCGCTGGAGTGCAGTGGCTATTCACAGGTGTGATCATAGTGCACTGTATGTAGCCTGGAACTCCTAATGGCCTCAAGCCATCCTCCTGCCCCCGCCTCCTGAGTAGCTGGGACTACAGGCACACACCCCCACACCCAGCTGAGAACCCGGATATATTTTACTTTCTCCAGCTGAATCTCATGAGGCAAGTTTGGGAAACACTATTTTAACAGGACAGACTGGAGAGAGACCCTGAGGCAAAGTTTGTCATTGTTTAATTTCATTATCTTTTCTAATTTTCTAGCCTCCTTACACAAACCTGAAATGGAGACAGAGCTCAAGGGGTCTTTCATTGAGCTGAGAAAGGCTCTCTTTCAACTCAATGCAAGGGATGCCTCCATGCTGTCCACGGTAGATTCTGGTTTCTCATTCTGCAGGAAATTTAGTAGAGCAGTATGTGTGGGTAAATCCATGTGTAAATCCAAGGCTACAGTGATGTTTGGTTTCTTCTTTTGCAGATTCTAGTCCTTTCTACAAACACTGGCAGGACAATGTGCTGTAGGAAGATTGCTTATTCTCCCTTCTTTTGCCCTTGTTTTTGGCAGAACCACTGTCAAGATCATTGTCTCCTAAAGACATGCAGATCTATGGCAATAGGATCTGACAGCCTCATAAACATTTTTAATGACCCACACAGCATCATGTTTTCCCTAAGAGAAATTACTTTACATTGCTTTAATGACTTGCCCTCACAGCTTTAGATTTCACTTGCTAAAGTATTTTGATTGTGCATTTAATTTAAAAAGAAACCTCTAAATATTTTTTTAGTTGCAAAAAATTCCAACTTTACTGGGGAGAAGAACATTTTAGGATGTTCAACTATACTGGGAATGTTTTATTTTTAAGCTGGTTAGTGAATACTTGGGTGTTCATTTTATTACCTTATATACTTCATATGTTTTAAATCATAATACATTTAAAAATATGCTTTCTTTTATTCAGATTTCTGATGCTAGAGGAATATGTTCAGTTAGTTTACTTGTCCTAAAATTTAAACAGTAACCATTTAAATTATGTGGGCTGGAAAGAGATTGGCATTTCCCTGTGAGTTGTTCCAGATAGTAGGCCCAGTGCTGTTACAGATGAGCCCTGCATTCTCTCCAAATGAAACCAGGCCCATCTTTGTGTCCCTAGGCTCAAGCTCTTCTCCGCTGGCATGATGCTCATCAGTTCTGCAGCAGAAGTGGGCAGCCCACCAAGAAGAATGTGGCTGGCAGCAAGCGTGTGTGCCCTTCCAATAATATCATCTATTATCCACAGGTAAGTATTGCTGTAAGAGGACAGTAATCCAAGAAGACTGTGCACTGCTTTGTCCTGGGGAAGAAAGCCTGTGCAGTTCCTTAATTATACACTGCTTTAGCTCATTGGCAGGCCCCCAAGTGCCAGCATCTCAGTTTCCATTCCCCTTTCCTAGATGGCTCCTGTGGTGATCACGCTGGTGTCAGATGGGACCCGATGCCTGCTTGCCCGCCAAAGCTCTTTTCCCAAGGGAATGTATTCTGCCTTGGCAGGTTTTTGTGATATAGGTAAGGAGTTAAGGGGATATACAGGTGACACTGGAAGATATACAATCTTACTAATACAATCTTCTCTGTCTTGTTGCTATGGAGTTTGGATTCCCAAGCACATTCTTTTCTATCATGTCAAGAAAACTGCCTTCTGGCATTATATATATGTAAAATTTCTGGCATTATATACACACACACACACACATATATACAATTTTTTCCTTTCCTTTTTTTTTGAGACAGAGTCTCACCCTGTTGTTCAAGCTGGAGTGCAGTGGCACAATCATGGCTCATTGCAGCCTGAACCTTCTGGGCTCAAGCAATCCTCCCACTTCAGCCTCCTGAATAGCTAGGACTACAGACACAGGCTACTATGCCCGGCTAATTTTTAAAATTTTTTGTAGAGACAGGATCTCGCTGTGTTGCCTAGGCCAGTCTTGAACTCCTGGCTTCAAGTGACCTGCCTGCCTTGACCTCCCAATGTTTTGGGATTACAGGTGTGAGCCATACTATTTTTTTAAGCAAATTTTCAAACATAGGAGATTGTTGAAAGAATTATACAGTGAACACCCATACACCCACTACCCAGATTCTATAATTTTTTTTCCTCTTCACCTGTAGGCAGTTGTTTGTAGGGAGGCCACAAGCTTCGTGCCTCTCATGACAATGACCCCAGATTCCTGTTGGGTGTGTTATAAACAGAGGAGCCATTCTTTAGGCCCCCTGCTCTGAGCACACCCCTAGATTCCATAAATTTTTTTTTTTTTTTTTTTTTTTGAGACGGAGTCTTGCTCTGTCGCCCAGGCTGGAGTGCAGTGGCCGGATCTCAGCTCACTGCAAGCTCCGCCTCCCGGGTTGACGCCATTCTCCTGCCTCAGCCTCCCGAGTAGCTGGGACTACAGGCGCCCACCACCTCGCCCGGCTAGTTTTTTTTTTTTGTATTTTTTAGTAGAGACGGGGTTTCACCGGGTTAGCCAGGATGGTCTCGATCTCCTGACCTCGTGATCCGCCCGTCTCGGCCTCCCAAAGTGCTGGGATTACAGGCTTGAGCCACCGCGCCCAGCCGATTCCATAAATTTTTACTACACTTACTTTATCACAAAGCTGTTCATCTATCCATTAATTAATCTTATTTTTTGATGCACAGATTTAAGATATTAGTACACTTCTTCCTATTTCAGCAGGCATAACATTAGCTAAAATTCAGTATTTATTTACAGGTTGGTTTTTTTCTCTAGTCTACTGGGGTCAAATTTGCAAATGGTGAAAAGTGGAATTTTATGAAAGCTGAGGGCAGTAGTCCCTCCTACTGTCACCCTTACTTTGCATTATAATAACTAACCTAGCAGGCTTTAGCACTGTGGTACAACACACAGCTCTGGACGACCTGATTCTTATTGTTAGAATGACTTGGAGATTTAGGACACTCCCAAGAGCGTTTCATTGAAACTTTGGAGCCAGTGTTGTGTGCCTTTCTCAAATGGGCTGTCTGTATCACCCTTCTAGCTACAGGGCTGTCCTGAATTAATCTGAGTGCTTGTAGGTGAAAGTGTGGAAGAGACCATCCGTCGAGAAGTTGCAGAAGAGGTGGGATTGGAGGTGGAAAGCCTGCAGTACTATGCATCCCAGCACTGGCCCTTTCCTAGTGGCTCACTCATGATTGCTTGCCATGCAACTGTGAAACCAGGGCAAACAGAAGTAAGTTCTTACGTTTCCCTTATGCTGTGATAGTTCTTTTGCTTCGTCCAATCTGCTCATCAGCAAGTACTTATTAAGCACTTGTCTAGTCCAGCATCATCTAGATTATATAAACATTTGTAAAATATGATTTAGGGCTGAGCACGGTGGCTCATGTCTGTAATCCCAACACTTTGGGAGGCTGACGTGGGCGGATCACTTGAGGTCAGGAGTTCAAGACCAGCCTGGCCAACATGGCAAAACCCTATCTCTACTGAAAATACAAAAATTAAGGCCGGGCGCGGGTGGCTCATGCCTGTAATCCCAGCACTTTGGGAGGCTGAGGTAGGTGGATCACGAGGCCAGGTGTTCAAGACCAGCCTGGCCAAGATAGTGAAACCTCATCTCAACTAAAAATACAAAAATTGGCTGGGCGTGGTGGCAGGTGCCTGTAGTCCCAGCTACTTGGGAGGCTGAGGCAGGAGAATTGCTTGAACCCGGGAGGTGGAGATTGCAGTGAGCTGAGATTGAGCCATTGCACTCCAGCCTAGGCAATGGCGAGAATGCATCTCGAAAATAAATAAATTAATTAATTAAATTAAATATGATTTATGCCCTCAAGGAATTTGCAGACCAGTAAAGGAAGCAAATAATCTCCATTCTCCCTTGCATGTATGTCAGTCATGAGATAATTTCTTTCTTTCTTTTTTTTTTTTTTTGAGACTGAGTCTTACTCTGTCACCCAGCCTGCCTGAGTGCAGTGAGTGGCACAATCTCGGCTCACTGCAACCTCCACCTCCTGGATTCAAGTGATTCTCCTACTTCAGCAGAGAAGCATATACCCTTGAAATTATCAAACCATCATCACTATCAATGCCGTAAACTTATTCATCAACTACAAAAGTGTCCTCCCACCTTTTATTTTTCTCCCACCCCACTTTTTTTTTTTTTATTTTGTGGTAAAAGCACTTGATGTGAGATCTATTTTCTTAGCAAATTTTATGTATATAATATAGTATTATTAATTGTAGACCTTATGGTGTACAGATCTTCAAAACTTATTTTGCATGACTGACCCCTTGTACCCTTTGACCAGTGGCCACCCCCGCCATTTTCCCCTCCCTTCAGCCCCTGGCAACCACCACTCTACTCTCTGCTTCTATAAGTTTGACTATTTTAGATTCCACATATAAGTGAGATCATACAATATTTGTCTTTCTGTGTCTGGCTTATTTCACTTAGCATGTCCTTTGGACCCATCTATCTTGTTGCAAATGCAGGATTTCCTTCCTTTTTAAGGCTGAATAATAGTCTATTATATGTATATACCACATTTTCTTTATCTATTCATCCACTGTGAATAATGCTGCAGTGAACATGGGAGTGCAGATATCTCTTCAAGATCCAGATTTCAGTCCCTTTGGACATATATCCAGAAGTGGGTTGCTAGATCAAAGGGTCATTCAATTTTAATTTTTTGAGGAACCTCCATATCTTTTTCCATAGTAGGTGCACCAACTTACATTCCCCCCAACAGTATATACGGGTTCCCTTTTCTCTACATCCTTACCAATACCTGCTGTCCTTTGTACTTTTTTAATAGTAGCCATTAAAGAAGGTATAAGTTAATAGTAGCCATCAAAGAAGGTATGAGGTTTTCATTTGCATTTCCCTGATGATTAGTGATGTTGAGCACCTTTTCACATACCTGTTGGCCATTTGAATATCTTCTTTGGAGAAATGTCTATTTAGATCCTTTGCCCATTTTTAAGTTGGCTTATTTATTTTTTGGTATTAAGTTGTAGGAGTTCCTTATATATTTTGGATATTAACTCCTTATTAGATACAGGGTCTGCAAATATTTTCTCCCATTCTGCAGGTTGTCTCTTCACTCTGTTGATTGATTCCCTGACTCTGCAGAAGCTTTAGTTTGATAGAATCCCTACTTGTCTATCTTTGCTTTTCTTGCCTGTGTTTTTGGTGTCATATCTAAGAGACCGCTGCCCAGTCTAATGTCTAGAAATTTATTCCTTTATGTTTTCTTCTAAAAGTTTTATTGTTTCAAGTTTTACATTTAAGTCTTTAATCCATTTTAAGTTGGTTTTTGTATATGGTGTAAGATAAGGGTCCAATTTCATTCTTTTGCATGTGGATATCTGATGTTCCCAACAGTTTTTATGAGACAATTTATCTTTTATTGTCAGGACTTAAGAGTGTCTTACATATAGTAGGCACACAATCAGGCATCATTTAATGACTGACTGCAGGATTGGTCTTACTGCTCAAGTCAGTTAGGATGCTGGGAACTAAAAATAGAGTCTCACTCTTGTCGCCCAGGCTGGAGTGCAGTGGCACGATCTCAGCTCAGTGCAACCTTTGCCTCCTGGGTTCAAGCAATTCTCCTGCCTTAGCCACCCGAGTAGCTAGGATTACAGGTGCCTGCCAGCATGCCTGGCTAATTTTTGTATTTTTATTAGAAACGGGGTTCCATCATGTTGGCCAGGCTGGTCTCGAACTCCTGACCTCAGGTGATCCTTCCACCTCGGCCTCCCAAAGTGCTGGGATTATGGGCATAAGCCACCATGCCTGGCTAGACATTGTCTTATCCAATCTCATCTTGCACTTCTCTAGCATCCCTGACCGATGGTCTCTGCCTGCCAAAGTTTGCCTATTGTATGTTTTGGTTTTTATAGAATCTTTTATAGAATATCTAATCTATTTCAGCTTCCTCAGCATGAAGTTCATGTTACTTTGCTTCTTGCAAAGATGAGACTATGCTTTTGACTATCGTTAACCCTTATCCTTTAAAAAAAAAAAAAAAAAAAAAAAAAAAGAGTGCCTGGGCACAGTGGCTCACGCCTGTAATCCCAGCACTTTGGGAGGCAGGTGGATCACCTGAGGTCAGGAGTTCTAAACCAGCCTGTCCAACACAGTGAAACCCCGTCTCTACTAAAAATACAAAGAAATTAGCCAGGTGTGGTGGTGGGTGCCTGTAATCCCAACTATTCGGGAGGCTGAGGCAGGAGAATCATTTGAACCTGGGAGGTGGAGGTTGCAGTGAGCCAAGATCACATCATTGCCCTCTAGCCTGGGCAAAAAGAGCAAAACTCCATCTCAAAAAATAAATAAATAAAAAAGTAATATTTGTATTTTTTTTTTTTTTTTTTGAGAAGGAGTCTCGCTCTGTCACCCAGGCTGGAGTGCAGTGGCCAGATCTCAGCTCACTGCAAACTCCGCCTCCCGGGTTTACGCCATTCTCCTGCCTCAGCCTCCCGAGTAGCTGGGACTACAGGCGCCCGCCACCTCGCCCGGCTAGTTTTTTGTATTTTTTTAGTAGCGAGGGTTTCACCGTGTTAGCCAGGATGGTCTCGATCTCCTGACCTCGTGATCCGCCCGCCTCGGCCTCCCAAAGTGCTGGGATTACAGGCTTGAGCCACCGCACCCGGCCTGTATGTTCTTTTTTAATTGAAAAATTTATACAATCAATAGAGACACAAGGAAAAATAGGTATTATTCATAATTTATTCTCAATGTTAACCACTCTCAACATTTTAGTATTTGTACTTCCAGGATTTATTTAATGTATCTTATCTTTTTTTTTTTTTTACTATGTTAAAAATATATTTAACTCTCATTTCTTAATTATGCCTCTTTTGCTTCTGGGCAGTATCTAGAACTGACTTTCATCTAACCTGGAGATCCCAGGTATTATCTTCTAAGATTGCTTAGTTCTAGAATCATTTTCTGACCTTTGGCCATAGTATTCTAAATTTTGTAGCTCCTGACCTTACATCCTTTTCTTCCTTATGTCTTTCAGATCCAGGTGAACTTGAGAGAATTAGAGACAGCTGCCTGGTTCAGTCATGATGAGGTAGCCACAGCCCTGAAGAGAAAGGGCTCCTATTCTCAGCAACAGAATGGGACTTTCCCATTCTGGCTGCCCCCTAAGTTAGCCATCTCCCACCAACTGATAAAGGAGTGGGTGGAAAAACAGACCTGTTCTTCCCTGCCTGCTTAGCCCAGACCAAGTAACTGAGATCGCTCCTTGGTATTCCTGAGGGACAAACTAGAGATCAGTTGACAAAGGAGAAGTGACAAAAGACAAGCTACAGAAGGACCTCAGAAGCACAGAGCAGAGGGTGAGCCTACAGTAAGACACTTCTATCAGCAGTGTTAATGGAAGAAATTCCTACCAATGGGCAATCAAAAAAGCCAGTGTGAAAAGAAAACTGATGAGCTGTCAACTGTCAAAACTCAGGGGGAAAGCGGAAGCATTAGTTTGGATGTAGGCCCTTGTTCAGTCATTTTCTCCAAGGCCTTGGAAACAAACATCTTCTGGCATATGGCTTGTTAATGTGTTTACACTAACTGCCAAAATGTGCCTGTTGTAAGTTTGGTTAAAACTTTTATCTTAGTATTGAAAATATATAGCAAGTTTCAAGTCATTACTGAGTTACTTGTTACCCTTACAGAATTAAGAAAAATAGCACAGTATAATATTTTTAAATTCATGTACAGGTGCATTCTAGTTACATGTACATGGTAGTTAAATAAAAGTCATAATTAAGTCATTATGACTCAGAGTACTTTATAATAAATCAGATGCTATGAGGCTCTGTTGAGGTAGTAGAATCTCAATGGGACTCCAGACAGTAAGTCTTTTTTGCTGTTTTCAGCTCTGTCACATGCTCAGTTTGTGACCCAGGGAAAAGACTCTCGCTTTGCCATGCCTGTTTTCCTAAATAAAACAGTTGCTGGCATTTGCACATCCACAATGTGTTGATTAACTTTAACAAAAGGATTGGTGGAGATAAACAGATGCCAAACCTGACCTGTTTCTTAAACTTTATGGAATAAACTAAATTTAGGATTTCTCATCATTCATATATGATGCCATAAGGGAGAAGAGTTTATTTGGGGAAAATAAAATAAATGTCCACACCTTTGTTCTGACGTCTTTTTCTGTTCTATGAATTGAGAAAATTTTACAAGGTGAGAATTTGGGGGTAGGGGAAAGGATCCCTATTGGTGACAATTAAACAATTAAGTCCAGGTTTCAAGTCAGTGGAACAACTGAAGCAATGTGCAGGAGAAATGTTAGAGGTCTTGCTGAAAAGAGGAAATAATCATATCTTCAGAAGATTCTAGGCACTAATTTGTGATTAAAGACACAAGCTCCAGAGACCCTAAGGTTATTTACACGTCAAAGTCCCATAGGACTAAAGAGATTCTAGAACTAGAAAAGTTAAAGCACTGAATTTCCTTTTGATCTCAAAAGGTCATTGCTCTCTCCACAGCCAGCAAACCATCATTGCTTTGGGGAAATCAAAGTGCCTTCCTTCATCAGGAAATGTTGAGGGATAATATGTGATGGGACTTGATTGTCTTGTTAGATTGGCAGCTTGCCTTTACCTGGGCTGAACCCAGCATGCAGAAGGGTAAAGCACTCACAAAAGAGAGGTTCTGAGATTTCTTCATATCTTGCAGTTAGAAGAAAACAGTTCAGGGTCCATGTGTATTACCATCTCCCAATCTTTTCTATCTCTATGTGGGTGTGTTTGTGAGCACATGTGTACACATCCCCAATCTGAAAATACTGATAGAAAGGGGAGTGTGCGGAGTTCCTGGTTATGAGTTTCCCAAACTTACCATGGAGTAACTGTTTGTTTTTTGATTAATGTGTTTTTGGGAAAGAAAAGATGAGAGTGGCTAACAGCAGGAGCTGCAACATTGAACTTTGCTTCTCAGTAGTGAGTGGGAAAAGAACTTTGCTGTAGAACTCCAAGGATATCTGAAAGCTGAGGCAGAAAAAAACAGGCTTGGGATACTGAAAATGACAGATAAATAAAAGAAACTTTGGTATAGGGCCTACCTGACCTGAGAATATATATGTGGGCAATGAATTATGAAGGTGCTAAGGATAAATATAACTCATCTGGATCCATGATGCAGAATAGAAAAACAGGTGAAAGTCAGTCAGTCCTGGTAACTGGAATTAAAAAAAAATTTCATTTGTATATTTGCCTGTCTATCGCCCTTTCTCTACCCAATATTTAATCCTCAATGAAGATAAACCTAATGTACCACAAGTGCAATGGGGGGAAACCTTTTTCTCATAGTTGAGCTGGGATGGCATTCTGGACCCCATTTTTAACATGAGAAATGTAGCTTCAAAACAAACAATAAAAATATATTTAAAATAATTATTATTTAAAATGTTAAAATGTTGCACAATATCATCTGATGTGTTACTTTAGTCAATGTGTAACACCCTCTTCCTTAGTTCACTTCAGTGAACACTAGGAAAAGAAAGGATTGGAGTGGGGTACGGTATATTTAGTATTTATTTATTTATTTATTTTTGAGACGGAGTTTCGCTCTTGTCTCTTGGGCTGGAGTGCAATGGTGCAATCTTGGCTCACTGCAACCCCCAGCTCCCGGATTCAAGCTATTCTCCTGCCTCAGCCTCCCAAGTAGCTGGGATTACAGGCACCCACCACTATGCCCAGCCATATTTAGTTTTTCTTAGTTTGTGATAGTAAGTTCTCAAATAAGAACTCAACTACACCATTCTCCTAATTCCTCCCTTAGTCACTGGAGAGGGAACAGTATGAAACTACTTCCACTGTTTTTACTTGGATAGGGTAAGATATAGTAAGGGCATCTCTCTGCTGCATGCAATAAAAAAGAAGAATCCAGAGACCTAGATTATAAAAACATGGTCAATATATGGAGCTCTCTGTAGGGAAGATTTTTTTTTTTGCTTTTAATGGTGAATTTTATGATATATAGATGATACTTGATTTATTTTAGGAGGAATATGAGAATCATTTTAAGAAACATTTCATCTTAGCAATAGATATATCAGCTATATTAAATATCAAACCAATTAATTAAAACAAGTACAGTATCAGGTATGAAATGTCCAAAATAGGCAAATCCATAGAGACAGAAAGTAGACTAGTGGTTTCTAGGGGCTGGGAGTAGAAGGGAATGAGAGACTATTAGTGAGTATGGGGTTTCTAATATTCTAGAATTGGATGGTGGTGATGGTTGCACAATTTTGTAAATATACTAAAAACCACTGAATTGTATAAAGGGTAAATTTTTTGGTATGTGACTTATATTTCAATATAGGTGTTATTTACAAGTAAGTTCTATATCTTGCTTCAGGTACATACATACATGCAAAAATTCACTGACTGTACACTCAAGATTTGTGCACTTAACCATATGCATGTTACGCCACATTAAAAAAAATTGAAAAGAAAAAGTGAATGAGTTATCAAATCCAAATTTGTCTGCCTGAAATTTTGATCTGAGGATGAATAGCAGTAAGGGAGAAATTTAAATATTTAGAATTACTCCAAGGGTATATTGTGGTAGGCTGTGTCCTTAGCACAAAGTGTGTGAATTTCATCTCAAAGTTGTCTAGAGGTTAGATTCTACCCTGCCGAGTTCAAAACCCGTGTGTAACCCACAGCTGAGATCACAAAGACTTGTGCCAAGAGGGCCACAATTCTCATGTAGGAGAAGTCAATCTGTACAACTTGTAATGAAGAAACATTTTTACCAAATGAGTAATTTAAACTAGAAATGAACAGAATCGTATTCAATATTTTTTAAAAAGAGAAAAGAGAAGCTAAATGTGCTGGTTAATTTTTCGTTGGCTTACTTGTTGGTCTGTGATCGATGCTGTCAGGCAGCTGCACTCCCATGCTTTGTAAAAGATTGGAAGCGGGTCCTGCCAGTCCAGCTTGGGAGCTATAGGATTCCAATATATTTGAAACCAGGTTCAGGTCTACATCTACTGGTGCCATAACAGATTCTCCTGTATCAGAATCTTCCTCATCTGAATTGTTGTCAGTAGTCTGGGATACAGGTTCCTTATTCATGGAGGGAAAAGAAAATTATGGGAATAATATGTCATTAGGTTGCATGGTGGTTACAATAAAAAGATAACTAAGCCACAATGTAAATTTGCATTCCAAATTAAAAAGGAAACTTCTTATCCTCGGTAATATAACTGAAAAATGAAGTCTAATAAGTTATATAGCTTAGCACAGATATTAACACTTGGTTCTAAAGATTGTAACACACTTCTCTCCAGGAAAGATTCCTGCAAATCGAATAAATCGCATGTCTATTTTGAAATAGCTCAAGGGCTAACAGAATTAAGATGGTACATTCATAACTTGTCTAAGAGTCTTAAAAGAAAGAAACATAAAAGTGAATATTAAATGAAATAATAATGTAAATTTTCTTCAAAATGAAAGAAGCGAGTGTTCCTTTCTTTCCCCCCAGTGAAAAAGCTTAAAAATGAAAACACAAGGCTTTGTGGTTGCAACCACAAAGACTCTAAATTGTTAGTTGGGCTTCTGATTCCACAAGCTGGGGAAAGGATCTGAAAGATTACAGCTTGATAGACTTTTATGTCCTTGCTACCCAAAGTGTAGTCCATGGAGCAGCAGAATCTCCATCGCTTGGGGCTTATTAGAAATGGAAAATCTCAGCTGGGAGTGGTGGCTCATGCCTGTAATCCCAGCACTTTGGGAGGCTGAGGTGGGTGGATCACTTGAGGTCAGGAGTTTGAGAGACCAGCCTGGCCAACTGTCTCTACTAAAAATAAAAAAATTAGCCAGGCATGGCAGTGCACACCTATACTCCCAGCTACTTCAGAGGCTGAGGCAGGAGAATCGCTTAAACCCAGGAGGCAGAGGGTGCAGTAAGCCAAGATCGCACCACTGCACTCCAGCCTGGGTGACAGAGGGAGACTCCATCTCAAATTAAAAATAATAGTAATAATAATAATAAAATAAAACAAAGTGATTAAAAAAAAAAAAGGAAAATCTCAGGCTTCATCCCAGGCCTACTTAATCAGAATCTATGTTGTAACATGATTCTTTGGTTTATATTCACATTAAAATTTAAGAAATACTGCTTTAGATAAATCTAATGTATAGTTTCTACTAGATTTTGACAATTCTGGAAGTTTATAGTTTTAAAAGTGGTTTAGATGACCAAAGCAAGGGAATTAACATTAATTAAAGGCCTATTGTAGGTTTTTCTGCTGTCTAATTTGGTTCTCATGTTAATTCTATGATATGAGGATTACTGGTTTATGGATACATTGACAGTGGACAGCTGAGGTAGACTTCAAACCCTCACCCATAAGACTCCAGGGTCCTTGCTCTTTCCATAATGCCTCTTTTTAGGATTAGACAGTGGTGGCATTAAAAACTAGGATGAAAACATAAATGGAAAGTGAATTCTAAATTTGGCTCTAAATTAGGGAAACGTACAAAATAAACTGTCAAAACTAGAAAGTTATTTGGATGTTTAAGATCCTTTCTATTTATTTACTTATGTTATTTCATGTTTTAATCCACTGTGGCCCAAGGCACAGTCTCAAAAGGTCTGAGAACATGTGCCCTCTCTTTTTAAAAATCCATTTAAGCTGTAGTTTTTTTTTTTAACTACTTTTGAAGAAAAATCTATTTAAGAAGTTGTAGTGTACAATCGCATTCTAATTTGAGCATATTATATAACCTTTTATTTTAAATCCTGATAGATAACATAGAATAAGTAATATGATGAAGCTTATGTTTAGGAAAATTAAGTCTATGATCCTTTATCCTACCAGAATTAGGAAAACAATTAACATTCTTATTTATTTCAAATCTCACACACCAAAAAAAGAAAAACTATGATAAAACATGGTTTTAGCTATCTGACATACTAGACTCAGAAAGAGAAAAAGGTTAAAAACACACATACCACTTGCTTCCTAGTGGTGAAACTTTTGCCAATGCAGGTGTGTGCTAGTTCCTGGTCCATCTGGGCCATATATGACTTGAGATTATTAAGAGTTCCTTTCAGAGAAGCCTCTTCGCCAGGTTCGTGTGTTTCCAAGTCATCATCACTATCTAAACATTCAAATTCTTCGTCATCCAGATCATCAGAATCTGACTCATGAGGCCTTGGCCCTACACAGACCCCAAGAAAGAAAGAGCCACTTGGTAATTATTATTATTATTACTTTTTAGTTACTACACATCTCAAAATAATTAGAATGTTACCCAGAGAAAAAGACACATAGTCTACTTCACAAAAATCCCTTTTATGAATGGTAATGCTGCCAGATATGTGTGCATTTAATGTTGTAGAAAAGCGTACAGGCTGAGTCAAAGATTTAGCTTTAAAAAAAAATGAATTCGCCGGGCGCGGTGGATCAAGCCTGTAATCCCAGCACTTTGGGAGGCCGAGACGGGCGGATCACGAGGTCAGGAGATCGAGACCATCCTGGCTAACACGGTGAAACCCCGTCTCTACTAAAAAATACAAAAAAACTAGCCGGGCGACGTGGCGGGTGCCTGTAGTCCCAGCTACTCGGGAGGCTGAGGCAGGAGAATGGCCTAAACCCAGGAGGCGGAGCTTGCAGTGAGCTGAGATCGTGCCACTGCACTCCAGCCTGGGCGACAAAGCGAGACTCTGTCTCAAATAAAAAAAAAAATTTAATGAGCAGCTACTATATATGTCAAGCACTGACCTAGGCAGCCTCTACAAAATTATTCATGGGTAGTAATTCATGGTTGAAAGCAACTCAAAACCAGGAAGAGAAAGCAAATATTTTGGCTTCTGAGATATCTAATAACCCAATGCTCTAGCAACAGCCATACGACTTACAGTTTCAAAATGAAAGTCAACATCACACCATTACTTACCTAAAATCTTATCAAAATAATTAAGAAAAGAATCTGCATCAAAAGTGATTGGAGCTTCAGAAGGTTCTCTGCAATATTAAAGGACAAAGACAATTTATTCTAAATACAACTGTTTGAAACTTTTCTAAAGTGGTGCCATTCTTAGGAAAGCTACCAAAGATAGAATTTCTAAGGAGGCACAGCAAGAGAAATTGTAGTTTAAGTTTTAAAAATCCTTGAGTTTATTGGCCTTGCAGGACAACAGAAATGGGAAAGTCTGATAAATGAAAAGTAAAAATATCATCTTTTTTATGTACATTTAGCTTATGCTGATTTAGGGACCTACCCACTCTCTAGCCCCAATAAGATATCTAGCATTAGCAAAACCATTATTTATTTGAGTTACTTTAAATAAAGCCTGTTCTTTTAAGAACTAAAGCTTAAAAAATAAACAAGAACATATCTTCCCTTATCTCTGCTTTCTTAAAGAGAGAATACCAAATATAAATTTAGATCTTTAATCAGGTTCAAGAATATCAACACTAATCATTATATATGTGATACACAAGTAACAATTATTATTACTATTATTATTTTTTTTTTGCTCTCTCTGTAGCCCAGGCTGCAGTGCTGTGGTGCGATCTCGGCTCACTGCCAGCTCCGCCTCCCACGTTCATGCCATTCTCCTGCCTCAGCCTCCCGAGTAGCTGGGATTACAGTCATGTGCTACCATGCCCAGCTAATTTTTGTATTTTTAGTAGAGATGGGGTTTCACCATGTTGCCCAGGCTGGTTTTGAACTCCTGACCTCGTGATCTACCCGCCTTGGCCTCCTAAAGTACGGGGATTACAGGTGTGAGCCACCGCGCCCAGCCTACAAGTAATAATTCTATCTACCTGTTTTTCCTGTTACTTGCCAAATGTAATTTCACATTTCTGTTATTATTTCTGCCTTTGAGTTTTCAGTATCCAATCTGTTTGCAGGGCGGGAGATCAGAAGTCTGAACTTGTTGAAAGCTAAATGTTGAGCCCATAAAGCTACTAAAGAGTAAAGTATATGGTTTCCCTGTGTGGTTCTGGATGATGGTTTTTAGGGTGATCTTTCTGGCTTATTTCAAGGATTGCAAAGGATGAGACTTCTAGAAATCTGACTTCAGATAAGTAAGTTATCACCATACTAGGCACAAAAAAGAAAGAAATCTGTACAACTCATTTACTCAAAAAAAAAAAAAAAAGTGGAAATGGCAATGACTATGACTTCAACATTTGGGTTCTAACTATTTATATATTTATACTTTAACACAAATTACTGAGGCAGCTCTGCTCCCTTGTGGGTTGAGACTTTGGATATGAAAGCTTTCATGCTCTCTGAGACTTGAGTTAAGTCATAGTTCTGCTCCTTCTCCTCCTTGGAAATAGACTCTGATTCTTTTTTGCCAGCAGCTTCCTGCAGCAGCTGGTCCAGCTGATCTGGTGAGAGATCTAACCACTGGTCATCTGAAAAAGAAGAAAGCGTAATATTGCCATTCTACGTTCACATGATAAGTCCTCTTAGGAGAGGATCCTGTGAGACTTAGTAGAACATTTTAATTTTTTTTTTTTAACCCTTCCACTGTATCCTGGTCCATCACTTACCATCCTCTGGAGGAAGATTAGCTTCTTCTTTCTTAAGGTCTTCTATATCAAATGGTATTGTCTGTAATAAGGTTAAGATTTCTTCACCAGGGCTCATAGCAAGAGAACTATGAAAAATAAAAAACATGAGTATTTCTTCATAAGAGAACCTAGAATAGTAATCATAAATATTTAAAGTTGGAAGGGATTAGCTAGTCTAATTTGGGGAGTTTTTTTTTTTTTTTTTTTTTTTTGAGATGGGGTTTCATTGTTGCCCAGAATGGACTCGAACTCCTGGGTTCAAGTGATCCTCCCACTTCAGCCTCCCAAATAGCAGGCACTACAAGCACATGCCAAAACACCTGGCTCTAATTTGTTTGTTTGTTTGTTTTTGACAGAGTCTTACTCTGCCACCCAGGGTGGAATGCAGTGGCACGACCTCGGCTCACTGCAACCTCTGCCTCCTGGGTTGAAGCAGTTATCATGCCTCAACCTCCCAAGTAGCTGAGACTACAGGCATACGCCACCACGCCCGGCTAATTTTTGTATTTTCAGTAAAGATGGGGTTTCACCATATTGGCCAGGTTGGTCTCGAATTCCTGACCTCGTGATCCCCCTGCCTCGGCCTCCCAAAGTGCTGGGATTACAGACATGAGCCACTGCGCCCAGCCTTCTAACTTGTTTTTAAGCATATTTTTAGGTTACAGATCCCTTTTTCTCAAAAAAAAACTTTTACCAGGAACTCTAAAATATAGAAGGGCTCAAAGAAAAATGGCCTTGATTAAAGTGGAGGATAGGCCAGGCACGGTGGCTCATGCCTGTAATCCCAGCACTTTGGGAGGCCAAGGAGGGGAGATCACTTGAGGTCAGGAGTTCACTTGGCCAACATGGTGAAACCCCGTCTCTACTAAAAATACAAAAATTAGCTGGGCATTGTGGCACACGCCTGTAATCCCAGCTACTCAGGAGGCTGAGGCAGGAGAATTGCTTGAACCCGGGAGGTAGAAGTTACAGTGAGCCACCCAAGCATGGGCAACAGAACAAGACTCTGTCTCAATAAATAAATAAAATAAAATAAAAATAAATCAAGTGGAGGATAGAGGCTCAGAGATCTACACAGTTTGCCTTCCCTTTTGGCTCTGAAGCAGGCTCCATGGAACATCATTATGAAGCCACTGATCTCGTATAATTCTTTCTATATATATATATGTATAGACAGGGTCTATATGTATATATATGTACATAGAAAGAGTTGTGTTATATTAATAGTACATATACATATAAAACACGTACTAAAAATACATAAAGACATACATATAATATATATATTTTATATATAAAGAAGATCCAGAAGTATCAATTAAAATTTATCTAGCATGTATTAAATGCTATGCTAACACTTTAAATACATTTTCTTATTGAGTCCTCTCATCACTATTATAGAAGGTAATAATCCTGTTTTACAGATGAGAAAACCAGAGCCTAGGGAAGTTCTATAACTTTTGCAAAGTCTGTACTACCCAAGAGGCAGAGGTTGCAGTGAGCCAAGATCATGCCATTGCACTCCAAGCTGGGCGACAAGAGAAAGACTCCATTGGGTGGGGGCTGTGGCTCACGCCTGTAATCCCAGCACTTTTGGGAGGCCGAGGCAGGCAGATCACGAGGTCAGGAGATCGAGACCATCCTGGCTAATACAGTGAAACCCCATCTCTACTAAAAAAAAAAAGAAAAAAGAAAAAAAAGCCGGGTGTGGTGGCGGGTGCCTGTAGTCCCAGCTACTTGGGAGGCTGAGGCAGGAGAATGGCATGAACCTGGGAGGTGGAGCTTGCAGTGAGATGGGATCACGCCACTGCACTCCAGCCTGGGCGACACAGTGAGAGTCCATCTCAAAAAAAAAAAAAAAAAAAAAAAAAGAGCAAGACACAGTCAAAAAAAAAAAAAACCTCATTCCTTAAGACTTAACTCAAATACCTCCTCCCTGAAGCCTTCCAGTATCTTTCTTTTTTTAACTTCTCTGCTTCAACCTTTGTGAAAGTTTATTACCTTCTCACTATGATCTCTTTAGCATTTGATATTCCACAATGATTTTTATTTTGCCTTTTGTTATGATTATTTGGGTTATTCTTTTCTCCCTCCTAGTAATGTTTACATATTAATAATACAGAGTAGGGACAGTTCCCCATCACCTATGTGATTTTGCAAGAGATGCAAATGTTTATTCAATTAAAGCAAGTCCTTTATACAACTTGATTTGGTCCATTCTTAATAGTTCAGACAGGGTGCCATCAATTTATGTAACAAATCATGTCACCATTATGTCACTGACTCAACATATAAGTATCTCTGTGCATAGTTTCTTTTTTTTCTTTTTCTAAGACAGGGTCTCACTCTATCGCCTAGGCTAGAGTGCATGGCAGGATCACAGCTCACTGCAGCCTTGACTCTTGGGCTCAAGCAATCTTCCTACCTCAGTAAGTAGCTGGGATTACAGGCATGAGCCACTGTGCCTGGCTATTTGTTTGTTTATTTTTAATTTGAGTAGCTGGGATTACAGGTGCCCACCACCTCATCCGGCTAATTTTTTGTACTTGTAGCAGAGATGGGGTTTCACCATGTTGGCCAGGTTAGTCTTGAACTCCTGACCTCAGGTGATTCTCCCACCTCAGTCTCCCAAAGTGCTGGGATTACAGGCGTGAGCCACTGCGCCCGGCCTATTTATTTATCTTTAATTGACCAAAAAGGGTAGATGTTTATCATGTAACTTAAAAATATTGTAGAGATGTAATCCCAGCACTTTGGGAGGCTGAGGAGGGCAGATCACAAGGCCAGGAGATTGAGACCATCCTGGCCAACATGGTGAAACCCTGTCTCTGCTAAAATACAAAAAAGATTAGCCGGGTGTGGTGGCATGCGCCTGTAGTCCCAGCTACTCGGGAGGCTAAGGCAGGGGCATCGCTTGAACTGGGGAGGCAGAGGCTGCGGTGAGCCGAGATCGCGCTACTAAACTCCAGCCTGGCGATAGAAAGACTCCATCTCAAAAAAAAAAAAAAAAAAATGCCTGTAGTCCCAGCTACTTGGGAGGCTGAGGCAGGAGAATGGCATGAACCTGGGAGGCGGAGCTTGCAGTGAGCTGAGATCCGGCCACTGCACTCCAGCCTGGGCGACAGAGCGAGACTCCGTCTCAACAAAAAAAAAAAAAAAAAAAAAATTGTAGCGAAAGCTAATGTTTCCTTTGATGACCACTGCCACCCATCCCAATCCATTGTCTTGTTCCCCAGAGGTGACTGCTTTCTCAAGTACACTTCAGTGCTTTTCTCTCTCTGTGTGTGTATATATATATATGTTTCTATTTCTTGTATTTGCTGTCTGTCCTTTTGCTGGAATGTTATTCCCCTAAATACCTGAATGCCTCACTCCTTCACTTCATTCAGGTCCCTTCTCAAAGAAAACTTCCTTAGAAAGGCCTAAGGAAGTTTAATCTTCTAGAAGATTAAACTTATCTATCTAGAAGAGCAGTCTCTACCCCTGTATCCCCACTCACTGCTTTTTCTTCATAGCACTTACCACCATCTAACATTACATAATGGCTTGCGGTCTTTCTCCTACGTTAGCATGTGAGCTCCATAAGGACGAGGACACTTTGGGTTCATTTATTATATTCCCAATGCCTGGAATAGGACCTGGCACATAGGAGGCACTCAATAAATATTTGTTGAATAAATGAATATATATGTATCTATAAATAATGTATAGTTTTGTTTTGTTTTGAGACAGAGTCTTGCTCTGTCACCTAGGCTGGAATGCAGTGGCACAATGTCGGCTCACTGCAACCTCTGCCTCCAGGGTTCATGCGATTCTCCTGCCTCAGCCTCCTGAGCAGCTGGGACTACAGGTGCATGCCACCACGCCCAGCTAATTTTTGAATTTTTAGTAGAGACAGGGTTTCACCATATTGGCCAGGCTGGTCTTGAACTCCTGACCTCGTAATCCACCTGTCTTGGCCTCCCAAAATGCTGGCATTACAGGCGTGAGCCACTGCGCCCAGACTGTATTTTGTGTATTTAAAATTTTTATATGTGTAACATCCACATGGTATGTATTTTATTCTTTTTCATTTTAATTTTTAATTTTTGTGGGTACATAGTAGGTGTATATATTTACAGGATATATGTTTTGATACAGGCATGTAATGTGAAATAAGCACATCATGGAGAATGGAGTATCCATCCTCTTAAGCATTTATCCTTCAAGTTACAAACAATCCAATTACACTCTATGTTAAATGTATAATTAAGTTATTATTGACTATAGTCACCCTGTTGTGCTATCAAATAGTAGGTCTTATTCATTCTATTTTTTTTGTACCCATTACCGTACATATTTATAACTTGCTTTTTTTTTTTTTTTTTTTCACTGACATTGTTTTTGAAATCTATTCATTTAGATCAGTGGTTCCCAACCAGGGAAAATTTTGCCCCCTAGGTACATCTGGCAATGTCTGGAGACATTTTTGGTTGTCATTATTGGGGGATGAGAGAGAAGTGCTATTGATATTTACTGGATAGAGGCCAGGGATGCTGTTAAATGTCCTATGAAGCGCAAGCCAGTCCCTCACAACAAATGATCAGATCTAAAATGTCAGTAGCACTGAGGTTGAAAAATCCTAAATCAGATATATGTAAATATAGTTAATCTCTGGTTAACTACTAGATAGGCTATCATATAAATAAACTGCAATTCATTTATCCATTATTGATGGATACTTTGGTTGCTTGTAATTTTTCACTATTACCGTCTCTAATAAATTGGGAGAAAGTCTATGATATTATATGTAGGAGCTAAAAACAATTCTGAACTGAGAGATGGAGAGCAGAATAATGGTTGGCTGGGTTCTGTGGCTCACACTTGTAATCCCAGAACTTTGAGAAGCCAAGGCAGGAGGACCTCTTAAATCTAGGATGTCAAGACTGCAATGAGCTATGACTGTACCACTGTACTCCAGCCTGGGCAACACAGTGAGACTCTGTAAAAATAATAATAATAAAATAAAAAAAGGTAGAATGATGGTTACCAGAGGCTGGGAAGGGTAGCAGAGTGTGGGGGGGAGAAGAGGAAATAGTTAATGGCTACAAAAATTAGTTAAATAGAAGGAATAAGAGCTAGTGTTTGCTGCTCTGCCTATGGAATAGCCATTCTTTATTCCTTTACTTTCTTAATAAACGTACTTGCACTTTACTTTATGGACTCGCCCCAAATTCTTTCTTGCATGAGATCCAAGAACCCTCTCTTGGGGTCTGCATCTGGACCCCTTTTTAGTAACATCTTCCTGGCAAATCCCAAAAAAGATTTTAAAAAAAATTAAAAAGAGCTAGTGTTTGGTAGCACAAGAGGGTGACTACAGTTAATAATAATTTATTATATAGTTCCAAATACCTTTAAAAAATTGAATAACTAAGAATTTTCCCAACACAAAGAAATAAATGCTTGAGGTGATGGATAGCTTAATTACCCTGATTTGATCATTATACATTGTATGCCACATGGACATTATACATGTAATCACGTGTACCCCATAAATATGTACAACTAGGCCGGGCGTGGTGGCTCACGCCTGTAATCCCAGCACTTTGGGAGGCCGAGGCGGGCGGATCACGAGGTCAGGAGATCGAGACCATCCTGGCTAACACAGTGAAACCCCGTCTCTACTAAAAAAAAAAAATGCAAAAAATTAGCCGGCTGCGGCGGCGGGCGCCTGTAGTCCCAGCTACTTGGGAGGCTGAGGCAGGAGAATGGCGTGAACCCGAGAGGTGGAGCTTGCAGTGAGCCAAGATTGCGCCACTGCACTCCAACCTGGGCGACTGAGTGAGACTCCGTCTCAAAAAAAAAAAAAATATGTACAACTAGTATGTAGCCACAATAATTAAAAATAAAAAATTAATGGCTGGGTGCATTGGCTCACGCCTGCAATCCCAGCACTTTGGGGGGCCAAGGTGGGTGGATCACCTGAGGTCAGGAGTTTGAGACCAGTCTGGCCAACATGGTGAAACCCTGTCTCTACTAAAAATACAAAAATTAGCCAGACATGGTGGTACATGCCTATAGTCCTAGTTACTTGGGAGGCTGAGGCAGGAGAATCACTTCAACCCGGGAGACGGAGGACTGCACTCCAGCCTGGGTGACTAAGTGAGGCTCTGTCTAAAAAAATAAAAATAAAAAATAATAACAATAAATGAAAAAAAGTGAAAATGAAAGGTAAATCTAAAATAAAAGTCTACAATATTAATTCAGCTATTTTTAAAAAACCACAAACATTGGGAATTCAACAACAGGTCTGGAGGGAGATGGAAGTTTGGTTTTAAACTGTTTAAAATTTATCCTGGTGTGCAGAATGGAAGCCTCTCCTGCAACATAAATTAAAATGTTGGAGGACATTTAAGCTACTTGTAATTTTTTCCCCAACAGTAAAAAACAGTTGAGTAAATTATGGCGGCACATCCGTTTGCTGGAATATTGTGCAGCTTTTTTTTTTTTTTGAGACGGAGTCTTGCTCTGTCACCAGGTGCAGTTTCAGCTCACAGCAACCTCTGCCTCCTGGGTTCAAGCAATTCTCCTGCCTCAGCCTCCCAAGTAGCTGGGACTACTGTTGCGTACCATCGTGCCCGGCTAATTTTTGTATTTTTAGTAGATACAAGGTTTCACCATGTTGACCAGGATGGTCTCGATCTCTTGACCTCGTGATCCGCCTGCCTTGGCCTCCCAAAGTGCTGGGACTACAGGCGTGAGCCACCATGCCTGGCCATATTGTGCAGCTTTTAAAAATTATGTTTATAAAGACTTTGTTTAATGCCATGGAAAATGTGATATCATAATGAGTAAAATTACACAGAGGAGGACGCAAAATTTCTTTCGTTGTTTTTTTTTTCTTTTCTGAGGCAGAGTCTCACTCTGTCATCCAGGCTGGAGTGCAGTGGTGTGATCACTTGAGCCCAGGAGGTGGAGGCTGCCAGCCTGTGTGGCAGAGTGAGACTCGGTTTCAAAACAATAAACAAATAAGAATAACAAATAAATAATAAATAAAAAATAAAAAGAACTACCTAAATACCAATCTTTGTAGTAGGAGTCTTAACAATAACTCACCTTTCTGGCCGGTTTACTGAGAGCTGGAAGTAATTCTCTGCCATTTCTAGCCTTTCCCGGTACTGAGCAGAACCTTCTATCAGTCCCTTAAAAAAAAATGGTCTTCAGAACATTACTCACAAGTCGTCATGAAAAAAATGTGTTCACCAGCAACTTTCAGGCAGGCAGCAAATAGTCTACTACTCAGGAATCACATGTCCCAAGTCCTAGGCCCTGATTTGTCATTAATGGGCCTGTTTGAGCTCCAATTTCTTCAAATGAGGGGACTCGGCTAGATGTAGTAATTCCTAATCTTTTTCACCATTAAGGGCCTATTTCCAGTTTGGAGAGTTTTCTACCATTTTCTTTTAAGATATAATTGGCTGGGTGTGATGGTTCACACCTATAATCCCAACACTTTGGGAGGATGAGGTGGGCAGATTGCTTGAGCTCAGGAGTTCAAGACTAGCCTGGGCGACATGGTAAGACCCTGCCTCTACGAAAAAAAAAAAAAGTTAAAGATACAACTGATTAACTAGTAATTCACAAAACAAAGTACAGAAAGTTTGTCAAGTAGAATAAAAAATGGCAAAATCCCACCATTACTATCATTTGTGTTTTCTAAATGCGTATTTATAGTGATAGTCATACTTAGTATTTTACATTTTTTAAGAATATACTGGCTGGGCACTGTGGTTCATGCCTATAATCCCAGTACTTTGGGAGGCGAGCTGGGAGGAGGATCACTTGAGGACATGAGTTTGAGACCAGGCTGGGCAACATAGCAAGACTTCGACTCTACTAAAAAGAAAAAAAATAATCATTAGCCAGGCATGGTGGCACATGCCTATAGTCTCAGCTATTTGACAGGCTGAGGCAGGAGGATCACTTGAGCCCAGGAGTTCAAGGCTGCAGTGAGCTATGATCCTACCACAACAATCTGGCTTGCATGACAGAGCAAGACTGTACAACAACAATAACAACAACAGTAATAGCTGGGCACGGTGGCTCATGCCTGTAATCCCAGCACTTTGGGAGGCCAAGGCGGATGGATAACCTGAGGTCAGGAGCTTGAGATCAGCCTGGCCAACATGGTGAAACCCCATCTCTACTAAAAATACAAAAATTGGCTAGGTGTGGTGGTGTGTGCCTGTAATTCCAGCTACTCAGGAGGCTGAGGCTGAGGAGAATCCCTTGAACCTAAGGAGGCAGAGGTTGTAGTGAGCCAAGATTGTGCCTTTGCACTCCAGCCTGGGAGGCAAGAGCAAAACTCCATCTCAAAAAAAGAAAAAAACAAAAATGAAAACAAAACCCACCATATATATGCTATAATATCTTAAGTAGTTTTTGTATTGCTATGCCATCTTTATCATCATCATATTCTTAGGGACTTTTCTACTTCTTGGATATTTCCTTTAAAAAGATTATTCAAAGTGAAGGTTCCAAGTTTGAACCTTTCTATACCTCTTGGAAGACACTACCAAATTACTTTCCAATTAAGATTCTACCAATTGGCCGGGCGCGGTGGCTCAAGCCTGTAATCCCAGCACTTTGGGAGGCCGAGACGGGCGGATCACGAGGTCAGGAGATCAAGACCATCCTGGCTAATACGGTGAAACCCCGTCTCTACTAAAAAATACGAAAAAATAGCCGGGCGACGAGGCGGGCGCCTGTAGTCCCAGCTACTCGGGAGGCTGAGACAGGAGAATGGCGTGAACCCGGGAGGCGGAGCTTGCAGTGAGCTGAGAGCCGGCCACTGCACTCCAGCCTGGGCGGCAGAGCAAGACTCCGTCTCAAAAAAAAAAAAAAAAAAAAAAAAAAAAAGATTCTACCAATTTGCAATGTTACCAGCAAGGTATAGGAGTATTATTTTTACCATACTCTTGACAGCACAGAGTATCATTCATATCCTTTTGTACATACATGAAAGACATTCTTCATTACTGTGTTCATATGTGTATCTTTACTACTTGTGAAGTTGAATATTTTAAGAGAAATTTACTAGATATCTTTTAATAATTTTTAAAATCCACACCTTTGCTAATTTTCCTATCTGGTGTTTTCGTGTTTGCATTATCAAGTTTTTGCAAGTTGTTTTATCTGGTACAAATAATCACTTTCATCATTTAGTACCAACAGTATTAGTTTTCCTCTAATACTGGAAACAGTTCATAGACACCTCCTTCATTAGCACCTGAATACCACTGAACTAGAAAGGTCTGCTTTAACTCTAGCTTCCATAATTATGTCACACATTTAAATATGGACTATAGGACTTTAAGTCACTGGCTTGATTTTCCCTGGATTGTATACTTACAAATACTTTCCAAGTCCTACCTTAAAGTAATCATCCTTTTTCAGACTTGCAAGGAAACTGGCCCAGAGCGGTGAGGCAGTCACAAGGGATTTCTTGCAATCAGAAAAATGTGGGCTACATTTGGAGCATAAGATCTCAAATCCATGAGCCTAGATGAGACAGGTAGAATTTTTGTTACTAAGTTCCTTTTTTTTCCATATCTTATAACATATTACTTTCTTTCCATTGAGCCACACTCTAGAACTAAGTGACTGGATACATGGGCATTTGGACAATTATAACACTTTTTGAATTTTATGAAAAATATAAACTTATTCCCAAGTTTCTCAATCATTATAGATTACTAAAAAATAAAAGGAAAGAAAATGATATGCAACAAAGATTCCTGTTCTCTTCAAAGAGATTCCTTTTCCTGCTGATTACAAAACCAGAAATTTACATTTATTATGTATCATGAAATTTATGAAAAGGGTTACAAAAAGGATTATGAAAAGGGTTACAAAAGGTTTATTGTCCAATAGAAATTATACATAAATTGAACATGATCTCAGACACAGTAAAGAGAGGAAATCACTTCATTCTAAAAGTCCTTTGATTAAAAAAATATAATAGATGCACATGGCTAAATGTGATGATCAGGGAGCTTCCCTGATCAAGCTAGAGAACACCGTTACCAACTTCTTGCACATCCTTTCAGAAGTAACCTACACACTGAAGTAGGTATGTGTATGCCTCTCTGTATGCATAGCTTTCTACTCCACCCCTTTTGTTGCTCAATGGACACATACACACTATTCTACACCTTGCTTTTTACACTTAACCATATACCTTGAAGATCACTTACATGAGCACGCACAAATTCATCCATCTTACTTCATGGCTAAAGCATAATTTATCTATTCCCCTACTAATGGACATTTAAGTAGTTTCTAATCTCTTGCTACTATGAACAATGCTGTCAGGAGTATGCTCCATATATGTCCTTGTATACATGTAAAATACATAATCATTTTCTAGAAGTGAAAATGCTGATCAAAAAGGTTTGTGCATTTTAAATGTTGATGGATACAGATGGTCCCCAACTTACGATGGTTTGACTTAACACTTTTTTGACTTTATGATGATGTGAAAGCAATATGCATTCTGTAGAAACCTTACTTATAATTTTTGTCTTTCACAGGCTAGCAATATGCATACTCTCTCATGATGCTGGATACACAGTGGCAGCAAGCTGCAGTTGGCAATGTGATCACAAAGGCAATCAACTAATACTGTACTCTACAGTATACTGTATTCAATAAATTACAAGACATATTCAACAGTTTATTATAAAATAGGCTTTGTGTTAGATGATTTTGCCCAACTGTATGCTAATGTAAGTATTCTGAGCCCATTTAAGGTAGGGTAGGCGAAGCTATGATGTTTGGTGGGTTGGATGTATTAAATATATTTTTGACTTATGATATTTTCCATCTTTGATTGGTTTATCAGGAAGTAACCCCACTGTAAGCCAAGGAACATCTGTTTTGCCAAAATGTTCTCCTAAGGGATACAATCAACTTATATTCCTATCAACAATGTCTGAGAGTGTTTTTCTCTACATATTCTCAACAACCCAGTATGTATTATCAAGCCATTTGATACTTGATAAATGATGAAAAACACTATTTTGTAGCTTTAAAGTGCATTTCTTTTATTATGAGTAAGATTAAATATTTTTCGTATGTTTAACTTAAAGGTCACCTGTATTTCCTTTCCTGTGGACTATGTTCATGGTTCCTGAACATTTTTTTTTTTTTTTTTTTTGAGACGGAGTCTCGCTCTGTTGCCCAGGCTGGAGTGCAGTGGCCGGATCTCAGCTCACTGCAAGCTCCGCCTCCCGGGTTCACGCCATTCTCCTGCCTCAGCCTCCCGAGTAGCTGGGACTACAGGCGCCCGCCACCTCGCCCGGCTAGTTTTTTGTATTTTTTTAGTAGAGACGGGGTTTCACCATGTTAGCCAAGATGGTCTCGATCTCCTGACCTCGTGATCCGCCCGCCTCGGCCTCCCAAAGTGCTGGGATTACAGGCTTGAGCCACCACGCCCGGCCGAACATTTTAAAATTAATTGGCTAGTATTATCTTTTTCATATTGACTTAAAGGAACACTTTATATATTAGAGAAGTCAGCTTTTTTTCATTTAGATTGCAAATATAACACTTTTTCCAGATTTGCTAACTTTTGACTTTATTTATGGAGTTTTTCTTTCCCATGCAGAAATGCTTAATTTTTTCATAATCAAATTTATCAGTCTTCCCTTTATAGCTTCTGGTTTCAAGTCATGCATAGAAAGGCCTTTCCTATTCAAATTATAAAAGGCTTTTTTTTTCAAATTTTATAGTTTTAATTTTTATGTTCAAATATTTGATCCAATTGGAATTTATTTTGGTATAGGTGTTAGGGAATCAACTTCAATTTTTCAGGTGACTTCACACTTGTCCCATCATCACTTACTAAGTAATCCATTTTTTTCATTCTAAATTGAAATGTCACATTTTACTGCATTCTTACATAAACAGGGTGTATTTCCGGACTTTCTATATTGTGCCACTGTTCTATTAAAAGCCCATTTACATAAAAAAAGAAAACAACATGTTCTGGTTCAACATTACCAATTTCATGCCCAATTCATGGGCTCGGTACTGGGGATCAGATGGAGGGGGCAGCATGTATCCACTCCGCCGGTCTGGCACAAACCTTTGTTGCACCAACTGTGCATATAGACATTTAGTGAATGTGACCTGGGCATCAAGACACAAAATATATGAGTCTTTTCCTGAAATTAAATTGTGAATATCACTTTACAGTTAAATATAATAAGAAGTCCATTTATAAGCTTCATATTCATATGAAATGCAAAGAAAATTCAACCTATTCACTGCCTACTTGTTTTTCGTAACAGCTTTATTGAGATACAACTCACATACCATAAAATTTACCCTACTGCTGGCCAGGCATGGTGGCTCACGCCTGTAATCCCAACACTTTGGGAGGCTGAGGTGGGCAGATCACCTGAGGTCAGGAGTTTGAGACCAGCCTGGTCAACATGGTGAAACCCCATCTCTACTAAAAATACAAAAATTACCCAGGCATGGTGGCGCATGCCTGTAATTCCAGCTACTCGGGAGGCTGAAGCAGGAGAATCACTTGAACCCGTGAGGTGGAGGTTGCAGTGAGCCAAGACTGCTCCACTGCTCTCCGGCCTGGATAACAGAGCAAGACTCCGTTGCAAAAAAAAAAAAAAAAAAAAAAAAAATGTACTCTAGTGCCTACTTTTTAGTAATCACTAGTAAAATTCTTATCATTAGTTATATTATACAGCAATTAAATGGGTGGAAGATAAAGATAATTCTTTTTTTTTTCTTTTTCTGAGACAGGGTCTTGTTCTGTTGCAGAGGCTAGAGTGCAGTGGAGCAATCATGGCTCACTGAAGCCTCAGGGATGGGGTTTCACCATGTTGGCCATGGTGGTCTCAAACTACTGACCTCAGGTGATCTGCCCACCTCAGCCTCCCAAACCTCCTGGGGTCAAGTAATCCTCCTGCCTCAGCCTCCCAAGTGGTGGGGATTACAGGTGCCCACCACCACACCTGGCTAATTTTTTTATTTTTTGTAGAGATGGGGTTCCCCATGTTGCCCAGTCTGGTCTCAGACACCTGGGTTCAAGTTATCTACCTGCCTTGGTCGCCCAAAGTGCTGGGATTACAGGTGTGAGCCACCATGCCTGGCCAAGAATAATTCTTAATTCCCTGGAAGAGATGAAATGTTTTATTGTTAAGAAGGAAATAATTAGGCTGGGCATGGTGGCTTACGCCTGTAATCCCAGCACTTTGGGAGGGTGAGATGGCTGAATCACTTGAGGTCAGGAGTTCAAGACCAGCCTGGCCAACATGGCGAAACACCGTCTCTACTAAAAATATAAAAATCAGCTGGGCGTGTTGGGAGGTGCCTGTAATTCCAGCTACTCAGAAGGCAGGAGAATCGCTTGAGCCCAGGAAGCAGAGGTTGTAGTAAGCTGAGATGGCTCCAGTACACTCCAGCCTGGGTGAGAGAGTGAGACTCTGTCCCAAAAAAAAAAAAAAAAAAAAGGAAATAATTACAGAAATAGAAAAATATGGTCAAAAATAGCTATGAAACATTGAGTATAAAATGGGGAGGCAGGTCTCTTGAAAATTTCCTTCACTGGGTGCAAGAAAAGAAAAAAATGTATATAGTTTGAGCATCCCAAATGTAAATATCTGAAATCTAAAATGTTCCAAAATCCAAAACTTTTTGAGTCCCAATGACATGCTCAAAGTTTTGAGATTTCAGAATTTTCAGATTTGGAATGCTCAACTAGTAAGTATAATGCAAATATTCCAAAATCCAAATAAATCTGAAATCTGAAATACTTCTGGTCCCAAGCATTTCAGATAAGGAATATTCGACCTATATTAACATGCTATGAAGAAACAGAAGATTTCCTTTTTCTTTCTAGAGAACAATTAAAATAATGTTTCATTCACTGAGCACTGAGAAATGTAAAAAGAGAAAAGTAATAATGTTTCAACTCTGTTTCCAGTAAGAGAAACTAAATGACCAAGATAGAAATCTCACCGATGTCATTATTCGTGTTTCAGGCAAGAATGTCTTGAAAACACGACAGGCTCGCAGGTCAATAGGGTCTCGTAGGTAAAATGCCTGGACTGCTGCAGACACCAATCTGGGGCGCTGCTTTAGCACTGCCACAATGCCAGCTGGAAGGAAGCAGTGTGCTCGATGAAGGGAGACCTGAATTTTTTCTGGGTACCTGGGACAGGTAACATAATTACTTTCATTTTACGGTATATAAATACCTAGAATTCTTATACCATTCACATTCTTTTTGACATCTTCTCTTTGTTCATCGAGAGCAGTATATAGAGTGACAAGAGAGATGAAAAAAGATACTGTATATACACTTAATACTATAAGAAAGAAGAGAGGGAAAGAAAAAAGTAGGAAGAAATGGAAAATAAAGAAAAGGGATTATGGTAGTTCAATAAAAACAAAACAACTTTGGGAGGCCGAGGCGGGTGGATCACTAGGTCAGGAGATTGAGACCATCCTGGCTAACACAGTGAAACCCCGTCTCTACTAAAAATACAAAAAATTGGCTGGGTGTGGTGGGACACGCCTGTAGTCCCAACTACTCAGGAGGCTGACGCAGGAGAATTGCTTGAACCCGGGAGGCGAGGGTTGCAGTGAGCCGAGATCGCGCCACTGCACTCCAGCCTGGGTGACAAGAGCAAAATTCCACCCCAAAAGCAAAACAAAACAAAACAAAACAAAAAAACCTATTATACTTTGGAATAAACATAAAATCAGAGTTTATTCTGCTAAAAGAATGGTGCAAAGTATGCTGAAGCTAAAAGAGATTTTTATTTTTTATTTATTATTATTTTTGAGACAGAGTCTCACTCTGTCGCCAGGCTGGAATGCAGTGGTGCAACCTCGGCTCACGGCAACCCCCGCCTCCCTGCAACCTCCACCTCCTGGGTTCAAGTGATTCTTCTGCCTCAGCCTCCCCAGTAGCTGGGACTACAGGGGCCTGCCACCATGCCCGGCTGATTTTTTGTATTTTTAGTAGACACGGCGTTTCACCATGTTGGCCAGGATGGTCTCGATCTCTTGACCTCGTGATCCACCCGCCTTGGCCTCCCAAAGTGGTGGGATTACAGGCGTGAGCCACTGCACCCGGCCAAAAAGTTTTTTTTTTTTTTTTTTTTTTTTTTTGAGACGGAGTCTTGCTCTGCCACCCAGGCTGGAGTGCAGTGGCCGGATCTCAGCTCACTGCAAGCTCCGCCTCCCGGGTTTACGCCATTCTCCTGCCTCAGCCTCCCGAGTAGCTGGGACTACAGGCGCCCGCCTCGTCGCCCGGCTAGTTTTTTGTATTTTTAAGTAGAGGCAGGGTTTCACCGTATTAGCCAGGATGGTCTCGATCTCCTGACCTCATGATCCCCCCGTCTCGGCCTCCCAAAGTGCTGGGATTACAGGCTTGAGCCACCGCGCCCGGCCCAAAAAGATTTTTAATATTGTTACTACCTGAATGGTGCTTAATATTTAATAGGCACCCAAATTTGAATGGATGAACTAATATGTTATTAGGCTAAGACCTTCTTTTCTGAATAAAAGCTGAAGTTTTATTCAGAAACAGAGTTCTGATATAGGTCAAAGAATCCCATATATAGACCCAAAACAACAGTAAAAACCTGAGCACCTTGTTTGGACTCCATTCGGTTTCTACTTTTCTTTTTTTTTTTGAGACGGAGTCACCCCCTGTCGCCTGGGATGGAGTGCAGTGATGCGATCTTAGCTCACTGCAACCTCCGCCTCCCAGGTTCAAGCGATTCTCCTTGCCTCAGCCTCCAAAGTAGCTGGGATTACAGGAACTTGCTATCACGTCCCGCTTTCTTTTTTTTTTTTTTTTAGTAGAGACAGGATTTCATTATGTTGGCCAGGCTGGTCTTGAACTCCTGACCTCATGATCTGCCCTCCACTCAGCCTCCCAAAGTGCTGGGATTACAGGCGTGAGCCACCGCTCCAGGTCCAGGAAGTTTTTATTTTTAAAGGTCTCAAATTTTTTACCCATGGATATAGCTAATACTTAGCCACAATATCTAAGGTGTATAAATGCAAAAATATTGGGACAAGATTGTAACACTTCTGAATGGGAATTTAAAGATGTATCTGTTTCCCGATTTTAAAATCTCTAAGTTTAATTTATTAGTCTATTCCATAAAGAGGAATGAAGACAAAATGAAAATTAGCATTAATCTAGGTGAAAGATATTTTACAGTCAAAGAAAGACTGATCAACTCCAACAGAGCTTTAAGGAAAACAAACAAAAATCAAAGAAAGACTGAACTACACGAAACCAAAAGGTTCCTTAATTAGCAATGTAAGTGATATTTTTCTTACCCTCTGATGCGCCTACTCACAGCAGCTCGTATAGATTCTGAAGCAAGTATTTTTTCTGGATGTGCTGCGATTATATTCAATGCTTGTGGAATTGTTGGGGGTGTGGTGGGTAACCAAGATTCTGCTCCAGGTGTTCTTGGTGCAGGAATAATACACAATTCTCCATGGTGGAAAAATACCTGCAAATGGTACATTTTAATTTTCATAGTGAGCACTGGCAAACTGTAGGTACATATGAATGTAATGCAGCATGATTTCATCTCTACAAATTTTCTAAACTTGGGTATACTTACCCTATTGGTGCTATTATCAGGATCCAACCATTTAGGGAGAAAGTCAGCAGCTTCTATTAACAAGAATTCACCATCATTGTCTTCAATCCTAATGCAAGAAAATTTCCAATTTTGCATTCAAAAAGCACATATCTGCTAGTAACCAGAACACTTTTATTCTAATACATTTTCCTCTTCATCTTAGTAAATATTTGAATAGGTACTATGTGCAGATGGCTATAAGAAAGCAAAATGTTTAAGATAACATTAAGCACTGAAGGAGACAAAAGATTGTAAGGAGCAGTTGAAGGCAGAGATAGGGAGAGAAGATAAGCAATTTACATAAAGAAATATTAGACAAAAATATGAAAATATACAGAGTACTATAGGGTTCCAAAAGAAAAAAAAAACATATAGCCGAGATTAGAAAAGCCTTCATGTCGGAGGTGTTATTTGGGCCTGAAAAGATAATTATTTCCGCCTCATTTGCATCACTTTTTTTTTTTTTTTTTTTGAGACAGAGTCTCGCTCTGTCACCCAGGCTAGAGTGCAGTGGTATGATCTTGGCTCACTTCAACCTCCACCTCCTGTGTTCAGGCGATTCTCCTGCCTCAGCCTCCCGAATAGCTGGGATTACAAGTGCCTGCCATCATGCCCGGCTAATTTTTGTAATTTTAGTAGAGACAGGGTTTTGCTATGTTGCCCAGGCTGGTCTCAAACTCCTGACCTCAAGTGATCCGCCTGCCTCAGCCTCCCAAAGTGCTGGGGTTACAGGTATGAGCCACCATGCCCGGCCTGCAACACTTTTTTAAATTTTATTTTTAAAAATAGGTTATACATTCACATGGTTAAATTTTTAAAAAAATATATTAAAATTTACATGGGCAGGCGTGGTGGCTCACGCCTGTAATCCCAGCACTTTGGGAGGCCAAGGTGGGCGGATCACCTGAGGTCAGGAGTTCAAGACCAGCCTGACTAACATGAAGAAACCCCGTCTCTACTAAAAATACGAAAAAAAAATTAGCCAGGCATGGTGGCGCATGCCTGCAATCTCAGCTACTCGGGAGGCTGAGGCAGGAGAATTGCTTGAACCTGGGAGGCGGAGGTTGCGGTGAGCCGACATCGCACCATTGCACTCCAGCCTGGGCAACAAGAGCGAAACTCTGTCTCAAAAAAAAAAAAAAAAAAAAAGTTGCAAAATGAAAAAGTTTTCCTCCTACTTTTGTCCCTATCTGCTCAACCCTACACGTATCACTGCTATTTCTTGTATATCCTTCTAGAGTTTGCTCACACATAATCTAGCTATATAAATATATATTTGTATTTTCTCCGTTTTACACAAGACATAGCATATTTTCTATACTGTTATATACCGTTCTAGCTCTATACTTCTATTTTTATTATTTTATTTTATTTCTGAGACTGAGTCTCACCCTGTCGTCCAGGCTGGAATTAGTGGTGCAATCACACTCACTGCAACCTCTACTTCCTAGGCTCAAGCGATTTTCCTGCCTCAGCCTCCCGAGTAGCTGGGACCACAGGTATGGGCCACCACACCTGGCTAATTTTTGTATTTTTAGTAGAGATGGGATTTCACCACGTTGGCCAGGCTCGTCTGGAATTTCTGACCTCATGTGATGCTTGTGCTTCAACCTCCCAAAGTGTTGGGATTACAGGCCTAAGCAACCGCCCCAGGCCTACAATGTATTGTGTTCTTGAAACTTGCTAAGGCAGTAGATTTTTTTTTTTTTTTTGAGATGGAGTCTCGCTCTGTCACCAGGCTGGAGTGCAGTGGCGCCACCTCGGCTCACTGCAATCTCCACTTCCCAGGTTCAAGTGATTCCCCTGCCTCAGCCTCCCAAGTAGCTGAGACTACAAGCGCACGCCACCATGCCTGGCTAATTTTTTGTATTTTTTAGTAGAGACAGGGTTTCACCATGTCGGCCAGGATTGCCTCGAACTCCTGACCTTGTGATCCGCCCACCTCGGCCTCCCAAAGTGCTGGGATTACAGGCGTGAACCACCGCGCCCAGCCGGGCAGTAGATTTTAAATATTCTCACCATACACAAAACAATACGTATGTGAAGTAATGTATGTTATCAGCTCAATTCAGCCATCCTACAATATATATATATATTTCTTTTTTTTTTTTTTGAGACGGGAGCCTCGCTTTGTCGCCCAGGCTGGAGTGCAGTGGCGTGATCTCTGCTCATTGCAAGCTCCGCCTCTGGGTTCACGCCATTCTCCTGCCTCAGCCTCCCGAGTAGCCAGGACTACAGGTGCCCACCACCAAACCCGGCTAATTTTTTTGTATTTTTTAGTAGAGACGGGGTTTAACCATGTTAGCCAGGATGGTGTTGATCTCCTGACCTCGTGATCCGCCCACCTCGGCCTCCCAAAGTGCTGGGATTACAGGTGTGAGGCACCACGCCCAGCCAACATATATGCATTTCAAGACAACATGTTATGCATAATAAATATATACAATTTTTATTTGTCAATTTAAAAAATAGGCTTGGTGCAGTGGCTCACACTTGTAATCCCAGCACTTTGGGAGGCTGAGGCAGCCGGTGGATCACTTGAGGTCAGGAGGTTGAGACCAGCCTGGTCAACATGGTGAAAACTTGTCTCTACAAAAAATACAAAAATTAGCCAGGTGTGGTAGTGCACGCCTATAGCCCCAGCTACTCAGGAGGATGAGGTACGAGAATCGCTTGAGCCCAGGAGGCAGAGGTTGCAGTGAGCCGAGATTGTTCCACTGCAGTCCAGTCTGGGCAACAGAGTGAGATGCTGTCTCAAAAAAATAAAATAAAATAAAGCACAGTGGCATGTGCCTGCAGTACCAGCTACTCGGGAGACTAAGGCAGGAGGATGGCTTGAGCCCAGGAGTTCAAGTCCAGCCTGGGCAAAACAGTGAGACCCTGTCTTTAAAAAACTAAATAAATAATAAGTAAATTTAAAAATTTAGGCTGGGCGCGGTGGCTCAAGCCTGTAATCCCAGCACTTTGGGAGGCCGAGACGGGCGGATCACGAGGTCAGGAGATCGAGACCATCCTGGCTAACACGGTGAAACCCCGTCTCTACTAAAAAATACAAAAAGCTAGCCGGGCGAGGTGGCGGGCGCCTGTAGTCCCAGCTACTCAGGAGGCTGAGGCAGGAGAATGGCGTGAACCCGGGAGGCGGAGCTTGCAGTGAGCTGAGATCCGGCCACCGCGCTCCAGCCTGGGCAACAGAGCGATACTCCGTCTCAAAAAAAAAAAAATTTAAAAAATTTAAATAAATGTATTTAACGTTAAAGATAAAATGAGTTATCTCTTAGATTTACATCCTGAAGTATTTAAGGATCAAATGAGAGCCACAGATCAAATAATAATGACCATGAGTTGGTAATTGTTGAAGCTGGATAATGGGAACATGTGGGTTCATTCTCTTTAATGTGTGCTTAAAATTTAAATAATAAGTTTTCAAAGGTTTTTTTTTTCTCCCTTCTCTTTTGTTCCGTTGGGAAAGAGGTTGGGTGGGTAAAAAAAGATCAGAATTTGGGTGCTGACTAGGAAAACCAGGACAAAATATAAGTGGGCAGAATGCCCTCTGCTGGCATTACATGGTAATTACAGAAAATTCGGGTCCCAATTTTTTTTTTTTTTTTTTTTTTTTTGAGAAGGAGTCTTGCTCTGTCGCCCAGGCTGGAGTGCAGTGGCCGGATCTCAGCTCACTGCAAGCTCCGCCTCCCGGGTTCACGCCATTCTCCTGCCTCAGCCTCCCGAGTAGCTGGGACTACAGGCGCCAGCCACCTCGCCCGGCTAGCTTTTTGTATTTTTTAGTAGAGACGGGGTTTCACCGTGTTAGCCAGGATGGTCTCGAACTCCTGACCTCGTGATCCCCCCGTCTCGGCCTCCCAAAGTGCTGGGATTACAGGCTTGAGCCACCGCGCCCGGCCTTGGGTCCCATTTTTAACGGTGTTACCTATTTAGCTTCCTATACGATTGTTCACTGACTTCTGTTTAAATTGTTTCTGTGTATGATTTCTCAAAAAATATAGCTATGGTCTAGTACAGGAATACACATTTAAAAACATGTGAAATATGTATGTATGTGTATGAATGGAATTTTATTTTTCAAAGATTCATAAGGAATTTAATGGTGATTACTTCTGGGAAGCAAGAGCAGTAGAACCCTTTGTATCATCTGAATTTTGTTTACCACATGTATTTGTTTTTTCATAATTAGAATTTTAAAAAGAAAACCTAAAATAAGTAGGTTTTATTTGAAATCTTTTGGAAGTTGAACTCTTCAATACTACCTTAATTCTTTCTCAAGAAAAGGAATTCACAAGAGAAGAGAAAGAAAATACAGATAAGCCTGGGCATGGTGGCTTATGCCTGTAATCCCAGCACTTTGGGAGGCCGAGGTGGGTTGATCACCTGAGGTCAGGAGTTCAAGACCAGCCCGGCCAACATGGTGAAACCTTGTCTGTACTAAAAATACAAAATTAGCCAGGCATGGTGGCACGTGCCTGTAATCCCAGCTACTTGAGAGGCTGAGGCAGGAGAATCGCTTAAACCTGGAAGGTGGAGGCTGCAGTGAGCCAAGATCACATCACTGCACTCTAGCCTGGGCAACAGAATAAGACTCTGTCTCAGGAGAAAAAAAAAAAAAAAAAAAAAGCACAGATACTATTAAAATCTGTACAATTTCCAGCAGACTACAGGAGAAAAATAAATTACTAAATATATAAAAATGTAGTCACACTGTTTCAGTAATAGAATTCTTTTAGAATAATTAAAATAACTACAATACCTTGCTACTAACTCTGGAAATTCCTTTGTGATCTGCTTTATTACATAAACAATAAACCATTCATCCTCAATATTATCCCCAAACTTTGTCACGCCAAACATATGAGCAGGAACACTTCCTAAAAACAAGAGAAAAGCAACCATGTAACCAGATAAATTTGTTACTGCAAATAAAATGCACATAATCATTCAATTGAATAAACATTCATTGACTGATTGCTCTAAGTCCTGGGGAGCAGGGGTTGCAATCCTGAAGAAGCAGCCTACTCCTGAGGAGCTCAGGGTAAAACAAGACAACCAAATGATCTCAAAACAAGATAATGAACTCGGCCGGGCGCGGTGGCTCAAGCCTGTAATCCCAGCACTTTGGGAGGCCGAGACGGGTGGATCACGAGGTCAGGAGATCGAGACCATCATCCTGGCTAACACCGTGAAACCCCGTCTCTACTAAAAATACAAAAAAACTAGCCGGGCGAGGTGGCGGGCGCCTGTAGTCCCAGCTACTCGGGAGGCTGAGGCAGGAGAATGGCGTAAACCCGGGAGGCGGAGCTTGCAGTGAGCTGAGATCCGGCCACTGCACTCCAGTCCGGGCGAGGTGGCGGGCGCCTGTAGTCCCAGCTACTCGGGAGGCTGAGGCAGGAGAATGGCGTAAACCCGGGAGGCGGAGCTTGCAGTGAGCTGAGATCCGGCCACTGCACTCCAGTCCGGGCGACAGAGCGAGACTCCGCCTCAAAAAAAAAAAAAAAAAAAAAAAAAAAAGATAATGAACTCTAGAACAGGGGTATGCAGTAAGGCCTATGTGAGTATAAAGGAGGGGATATCTGTGCTATGCTTGCCTGGAGGAATGACAAGAGGTGAGCTTTCCAGAAAAATAGAAAAGCATGTGCAAAGGCACAAAGGCATGATGTACAGAGTATGTATGTATAGAGTATTCTGGGAATACCAGGACGCTAGATTTGGATGGAGCACAAGTTTTCAAACGTGCACTATTCACAAATACATGGAAACTAAACAACACACTCTTGGAATAAATCACAGGGAAATTAGAAAATATCTTGGGACGAATGAAAATGAATGCATATCATACCAAAACTTAAGGAATTCAGTGAAAGCAGTGCTAAAAAGGAAGTTTGTAGGTGTGAAAGATCTCAAATCAACAACCTATACCTCAAAAAAAACAAAACAAAACAAAAAATAAAAACTAAACCCAAACCTAGCATAAGGAAGGAAATAATAAACATTACAGCAGAGATAAATAAATAGAGACCAGAAAAAATAACAGAAAAACAAAACAACTGAGTTGGGTTTTTTTGAAAAGATTGACAAACTATTAACTTAATTAACCAGGAATAAGAGCAAATACTCAAAAAACTAAAATCGGGAAATCAAAGAGGAGACAGCACAACTTATGTCATAGAAACAAGAAAGATCTAATTCTATGAACGATGGTATACCAGTAAGTTGGATAACGTAGAAGAAATCGACAAATTCCTAAAAATACACAATCTGTCAAGACTGGATCATGAGAAATACAAAAATCTGAACAGATCTATAACTAGTAAAGAGATTGAATCAATAATCCAAAAGCTCCTAACAAAGAAAAACTGGCTTCACTGCGGAACTCTTCCAAACATTTAAAGAATTTGACATCAATCCTCAAAATCTTCCAAAAAAATAAAGGGGAGGGAATCCCCAAATTCCTTCTGAGGCCAGCATTACCCTAACACCAAAGTCAGACAAAGACAATATAAGAAAACTGTAGATCAATATCCCTGATGAATATCAACACAGAAATCCTTAACAAAATATCAGCAATCTGAATTAAACAGCACATTAAATAGATTATTCACCATGACCAAGTGGGATTTATTCCTGAGATGTAAGGATGGTTCAACACATGAAAATCAATGTACAGTAATATCCCACATTAACAGAATGAAGGTCAAACAAGTGCATTACAGAGTGTCTCAAGAGTTGCCATGGCAAACAATAGGTAGAAGAACAGCCCAACCAACTCTTCTTCTCCCCACCCCAGATCTCAAGTTTCTTCAACTAGAGAATACAATTAAAGTAACTAGTTTTGTCTATATTAGACTTCGATTTAAATTTCATCTTAAAGCAATGGGAACTACTGAAGGATATTAAGCAGGAGAGTGACACAATCAAGTTTGTTTTACAAACGTAACTGGCAACAGTGTGAGGAACTAGAAAGACAGGAACCAGAGAGGTAAGTTAGGAGGCTGTTGTTGTTTTTCAAATGTAGAGATAAAGAGGGCCTACATTGAAGCCAAACAGATGTACAGAAGGGGTCATATTTTAGAAGCATTCAGGATTTAGCATCTGACTGAACATGGTGAAGTGAGGAACTGATTATGATTCTGAATTACTGACTAGCTTGGATAACTGGGTGGATGGCAATGCCATTAAACAAGATAAGAAAACAGTAAAAATGGTTTTCTAGAGACAGATAAAGGGTTGGTTTTAGATGTGCTGCACCAATGTGACAGTGTTCTTGTCAATAAATATCATATGTATGTCAATGAATAAGAGTTCAATAAAATTAACAGTAGGGAAGATATGTAGCAATTGCTAGCCAAAAGATAAGAGATAAGCACTAAACTGAGAGTATCACAGTGATGTATACTTGTGATGTATACATGGGGGTATCTTGTGATGGTATCACAAGATGCCAGGCTCCTGATCCTAAATAAGACCTCACATAAGTCACTGTGTAAGGAGAGACTTGGTCACCTATCCATGATTTATTTTCATAAAACTATAAGAAATGACAGAACTGTAGTGTGACCAGTTCCCCACCAGGCTACTTAAGGGTATATGTCTGCTGCTTAAACTTCGAAGGCCAGCTGGCAAGCCAAAGCCATCATGCCGAGCAGAGGAACACGTCCTGAGAACCCAAACATTGCAGGGCATAGCTGGGAACATACCAAGGAAAACAGTGTCATTGCATATACGCAGTAGGCAAACAGCCAAAAAATTAGCTTATATGCAGTAGGCAAAGAGCCAAAAAATTAGCTTACAAGCAGCTTAAAGATGGGAGGTGGGGCAGATTTCTGGAGCTGTCCTGATGCTGCCCAGGAGTGTCCTGTCTGTAAGTCCTAATAAACTCATCTACTTGCTAAGACAGACCTGTCTGAGTGATTCTTTGGTCTCTCCGCTCCCTCCTACTTTAATCCTGGGTTTTTCTCATAAAAGGACAGAGTGCCATATTTTGCCAGAGATCAGATCTCAAGCACCAACAACACAGGGAAGCAATGAAGAAACCTCAAAATGCTTGTAAGTGGCAAATATTAGCCATAAAGCCCAATTATTTATCTTTATAAGCTGGGCAGAGCCACTCAGATCCTCACCAAAACGGCTATATGAAACAAGGCAGCCTACTCAACACATCATTAACATAAGGAATACTGAGTAACAGCAAAAAAGGAACCATGATTAAAGCCAGATACCTGAAACTGTTTAGTATAGATACCTAGATACATTATGGCATAGTATAGTAACTAAAGTTCAAAAGAATAGCCATGAGTTTAATAATGTTTAGTATATGCTAATTCCTAAGGCAGATTTAGAAAGTTTTCATTAATATGATTTTTTTTTAAAACAAAGCTTTATGGCTAACTGAATATAGACAAGTATTACTTACCTAAAAAGTTTAGTGCATTAATCTCTTCCTGGCAACACTGAATGAAGTGTGGACTATTACACATACACATCACTGTTGTCAGGATAACATTAAAAGTCACACTAATCCACACAAGTAAAACAGCCTTACCTTTCCCAGGTTTATATTTGAGATTGAAAGGCTGATTCTGCCAGATGTAGGGGACCAGCATAGGTGCAAACTGGGTCATTATTCTCTCAATATACTTCTGAAGAACCTCTTTGTGTTTATCTGAGTCCCTTGATTCATCTGGTATCAGGAACAGGCGGTACTCCACTGTGTCTTCCATTGTAGCAAGCTTCATGGTTTCTTCCATTCTTCTTTGAAAACTACATTTAAAGTTCCAAAATATAAACCACATAGAACAATGCAGAAGTAACATCTGAACTCTTTTAGATGACTCTATGAACACTGTTTTCTAAAATTTAGTTAGGCCGGGCACAGTGGTTCATGCATGTAATCCTAGCACTTTGGGAGGCCGAGGCAAGCAGATCATTGGAGGTCAGGAGTTTCAGACCAGCCTGGCCGACACGATGAAACCTCATCTCTACTAAAAATACAAAAATTAGCTGGGTGTGGTGGCAGGCACCTGTGATCCTAGCTACTAAGGAGGCTAAAGCAGGAGAATCACTTGAACCTAGGAGGCAGAGGTTGCAATGAGCCAAGATCATGCCACTGCACTCCAGCTTGGGTGACAGAGCAAGACTCCATCTAAAAACAAATAAATAAATAAATATTAAATAAATAAAATTTAGTTAGCCACATACCATCATCATGGTTTTTGCCTTGACCACACACCACCTACAGTAATATTTATTTAATTTTTTAAACTTCATTTATTTATTTATTTGAGTTGGAGTTTCACTCTCGTTGCCCAGGCTGGAGTGCAGTGGCATGATCACAGCTCACTGCAACCTCCACCTCTCGGGCTCAAGCCATCCTCCTACCTCAGCCTCCCAAGTAGCTGGGACCACAGGTGTGTGCCACCATGCCCAGCTAATTTTTTTTTTGTATTTTCAGTAGAGGCAAGGTTTTGCCATGTTGCCCAGGCTGGTCTAGAACTCCTGAGCTCAAGCAGTTCTTCCGCCTTGGTCTCCGAAAGTGCTGGGATTACAGGCATGAGCCACTGCACCTGGCCTAATATTATTTTTAATGACTCTTTACACTTAAAACTTTATCTTTAAAATTACGTTAAAAGGAAACCTTGATATAATACAGTGAATAGAAATCCAGTATCACATTCCCCAATTAATACGTATGTAAGAATAAAATCTTTATTTTTTATGTTTTTCCTATTTTGGAAGTAAAGAATGAAATTTTTTAATGTTTGCCCTTGTACTAGCAGTGGTATGTGTAACATATTTCGAGAAACACTGCACTAATATCCACTGTTTACATACTATCAAAAACCCCAGTTCTGCCACTAATTAGCTGTGCCACTGTGGACTCTTCACTTTCTCTTTCTGGGTTTTTTTCTTTAATTTAGGATAAGTTACCTACCATCTCTAAAATCTCTCCCTGCTTTAAAATTTTGTTACTTAAACTCTAAAGAATAATCTATATTGCTCTGCAGAATGTACATTTCTCCTTTTTATGAACATTGTACGGCGTAGAGAAATTCAAAACTACAAAACATTCGTGTCCTGTCATCTTACCTCTGTCCTAAATTTGCCCCTTTTTCAAGTCTCATGGGATGGTAGGTATATCTTTCTTTTCTGTTTCTTTTTTTTTTTTTTTTTTTTTTTGAGATGGAGTCTTACTCTGTCACCCAGGCTGGAGTGCAGTGGTGAGATCTCAGCTCACTGCAACCTCTGCCTCCTAGGTTCAAGTGATTCTTTTGCCCCAGCCTCCCGAGTAGCTGGGACTATAGGTGCCTGCCACCACACCAGGCTAATTTTTGTATTTTTAGTAGAGAGGGGGTTTTACCATATTGGCCAGGCTGGTCTCCAACTCTTGACCTCGTGATCCGCCTGCCTCAGCCTCCCAAAGTGTTTTTCTTTTTTAATTTTGAAGAGTACATAGTAGGTGTATATATTTGTGGGGTACATGAGATATTTTGATACAGGTATAAAATGCATTATAAGCACCTCAAGGTAAATGAGATATCCATCACCTTAAGCATTTATCCTTTGTGTTACAAACAATCTAATTATACTCTTTTAGTTATTTTTATTAAAAAAAAATTTTGTAGCCAGGACGTGCTCTCATCTGAACTTTTAGTTATTTTAAAATGTACAATTAAAGTATTATTTACTACAGTTACCCTGTTGTGCTACCAAATACTAGTTTTCATTAGCTCTATTTTTTTGTACGCTTTAACCATCCCACTCCCCCACAAACCCTCTGCAACCCTTCCCAGCCTCTGGTAACCATCCTTCTAGTTGCTATCTCCATGAGTTCAACTGTTTTCATTTTTAGCTCCTACAAATTAGTGAGAACATTTGAAGTTTATCTTTCTGTGCCAGCCTTTTTCACTTAACATAATGATCTCCAGTTCCATCCATGTTGTTACAAATAACAGAATCTCATTTTTTCTTTTTAATGGCTGGAAAGTACTCCACTGTGTGTATGCACCACATTTTCTTCATTCATTTATCTGTTGATGGACACAGGTTGCTTCCAAATCTTAGCTACTGAGAACAGTGCTGCAATAAACATGGGAGTGCAGATATCTCTTTAATATACTGATTTCCTTTCTTTTGGGTAAACACCCAGCAGTGGGATTGCTGGATCACATAGTAGCTCTATTTTTAGTTTCTTGACGAATCTCCAAAACTGTTCTCCATAGTGACTGCACTAATTTACATTCTCACCAATAGTGTTTTCTCCAAATCCTTGCCAGCATTTGTTATTGCCTGTCTTATGGATAACAGCCATTTTAACTGGGGTGAGATACTATCTTATTGTAGCTTTGACTTGCATTTCTCTGATGATCAATGATATTGAGAACCTTTTCACAAACCTGTTTGATATTTTTATGTCTTCTTTGAGAAATGTCTATTCAGAGTTTTTGTCCAATTTTTAATCAATTATTAGACTGCTTCCTAGAGAGTTGTTTGAGCTCCTTATATATTTTGGTTATTAATCCCTTGTCAGATAGGTAATTTGCAAATATTTTCTCCCATTCTGTGGGTTCTCTCTTCACTTTGTCGATTAATTCCTTTGCTGTGTAGAAGCTTTTTAACTTGATGTGCTCCCATTTGTCCATTTTTGTTTTGGCTGCCTCTGTTTACGGGATATTACTCAGGAAATCTTTGCCCAATGTCCTAGAGAGTTTCCCCAATATTTCCTTTTAGTAGTTTCATAGTTTGAGGGCTTAGATTTAAGTCTTTAATCCATTTTGACTTGATTTTTGTATATGGTGGGAGGTAGTGGGTCTGGTTTCATTCTTCTGCATATGGGTATCAGTTTTCCCAGTACCATTTATTGAAGAGACTGTCTTTTCCCCAATGTATGTTTTTGGTACCTTTGTTGAAAATGAATTCACTGCCGACATATGGATTTGTTTCTGGGTTCTCTATTCTGTTCCTGTTTTTATGCCAGTGCCCTGCTGTTTTGGTTACTATAACTCTGTTGTATAATCTGAAGTCAGGTAATGTGATTCTTCCAGTTTTGTTCTTTTTGCTCAGGATAGCTTTGGCTATTCTGGGTCTTTTGTGGTTCCATATAAATTTTAGGATCTTTTTTCTATGACTGTGAAGAATGTCATTGGTATTTTGACGGAGGTTGCATTGATATTTCTTAATTTCCTAGGGGTTTTCCTTACTTATCTCTTAATTTTCTAAGGGTTTTCCTAAATAAGAGTACTAGTTTATTCTTGCTGCCAGGTGATGCTTGGTAAAGGAAGGAACGGCGGTGGATGCACCACCCTAACTCCATGATTCCAATCTTACTCAGCTTTCTAAGAGACTCATAAGGAACCTACTTCTTCTATCCAGACACCCACTCACCACAGTCTGACCAAATCATCATTTTGCCTTTCAACGCAGAGACAGTAATTTTACCCATTCACCCCATAAGGCCAAACACACCTCATCATGCAGAATTTGGTGTCACAACTTGAAGGGACTCTATGATCACTACTCAGGTTAATGCCTCACTGTACATATGAGAAAACCCAGAGCACAGAAAGAGAAGCGACTAAGCAGCAGGGGCTTGACTTGGAGTCTAGTGCTCCTTATCCAGTCTAGGCTCCCTCCTGCCATCTAACAAAATGAAGCCAATTTATCTTACGGTTCCAGGGCCTCTCCTGCGCGTTTCTGCTGTGGCACCTTTCCTTAGCCGCCTCTCCGACTCCGAGAGCTGATCGAGAGCTGCTACAGGCGGCCGAAGCCTGGATCAGGCTCTGTCCTGACGCCTGCCCGGGACCTGTGGCCAGCCGAAATCCTGAAAGTCTGAAACCCGCTCAGTCCCCGGAACCTTGTGTGTCGTCACTGCTGTGCGTCGGTGAGAGCATTCTGCGGGTGCCCGGGTGCCTTCGTCACTTCCGCCCCCGCGGCAAGGCGGGGAGGTCGGAGAACTGGAGAGGTGGTGATCCTGGGGAGGTGGCGGCTCGGAGTCTAGGCGACTGGGCAAGACGGGGCCGGTAGGTGGCGGGAGGGGGCCGGGCCGGAGCTGGCGGGAGGGCCAGGCCCGGAGGCCCCCACCCTGGCGTGCCCGCCCCGGCCGCGGCTGAGGAGGAGGAGGAGGAGGATGATCTCCAGATACAGTAGGAAGACGGTGCCACAGAGCTTGGAGCTGTGAGTGGACTGCTCAGCCACCCCAGCCGGGGCGGGCCGCGGGCGCTCTGGGGACCCTCCTTGACCAGTCCTTCGTTCCTTTCCTTTCCCAGGGCTGGGGAGAGATTTTTCTTCGGAATTCTCTCCTCTCTGCCCTGCTGGACGTTGCCCCTTCTTCCTCCATCTCCAGCTGAAGGCGTGTCCCCTTGGTCTGTAATTCCTGAACTCAGGAACTGGGTCCGCTGAAGCATTTGTAGCATCCGCAGTGCTTCAGGTCCCATTGTTAATGGCCATGATAGCTCGAGAAGTTATTAATAGCTAACTGAAGGCTCCAGGGAAGTGCTCACTTGACACTGTGCAAAGCTATTTACACACATTTGCTCACTCCTATCAATGATATCAGATTGGGAACATTATTTTGCACATTCTACAGCTAAAGATCCCAGAGTTAAAGGTTGTAGCATGCCAAAGATCACACAGCTTGAAGGTGGTAGAGCTGAGAGGTACAAACCTGATGTCGATCTGATGCTGAAGCCTGTGGTCATAACCATCACACGTACTGCCTCCCCACCTCTGCAATTAAGCACCAGAATCCATAAAGATCAGTTTTGCTTTTGAGACTTTAGAGAGCAAATATTTCTGGCTTTAAAAAGATCCCCCCCCCACGGCCGGGCGCGGTGGCTCACACTTGTAATCCCAGCACCTTGGGAGGCTGAGGCGGGCGGATCATTTGAGGCCAGGAGTTCGAGACTACCCTGGCCAACATGGCGAAACCCCATCTCTACTAAAAATACAAAAAAAAAAATTGGCCGGGCGTGGTGGTGGGCGCCTGTAATCCCAGCTACTTGGGAGGCTGAGGCAGGAGAATCACTTGAACCCGAGAGGCAGAGGTTGCAGTGAGTGGAGATCACGCCGTCCGCACTCCAGCCTGGGTGACAAGAGTGAAACTCCGTCTCAAAATAAATAAATAAATAAATAAATAAATAATAAAAAAGAGCCATCCCGCTACCCTGATTAAAGTGTTGTATAATAATTTAGAAAGTAATAATAGTGTCATACATTTATTAATGCTTTACACTTCCAAAAGGGCCTTCACTTTTTTTTTTTTTTTGGAGACAGGGTCTTGCTCTGTTGTCCAGGCTGGAGGGCAGTGGTGCAATCCTTCCTTACTGCAGCCTCCACCTATAGGCTCAGGTGATCCTCACAATGTAGCCTCCCGAGTAGTTGGGACTACAGGTGCACACCACCACAACTGGCTAATTTAAACAAAATTTTTTTTTGGTAGAGACAGGGTCTCACTATGTTGCCCAGGCTGGTCTCAAACTCCTGGACTCGAGCTATTCTCCTACCTTGGCCCCCCAAAATGCTGGCTTGAGCCACCATGCCCAGCTGACTTCACTTTTTGATCTTCTTAACAACTCTATAAAGTGGGTATGATTATCTTCAGTCTTTCAGGAGGTGAAATTATATCAGAAATGTTACACATTTTAAGATTATATAGCCAAAAAACTCAGGAGTTGAACTTGGGTTTTAACCCCAAATTTCAATTTTTTTTCCTTCATGGAACTATATTTTAGCAACCATAAATCTATTAATTACATATTACCTATAAGTAAATTTATTAATTAAATATTAACTTTTCCCCTTCATTTAGCTATGTAATTTTAGCAACCATAAATGTATTATTAACCGTTAATATGTATTAAATATTAACTAATTAAATTTAATTTAATGTATTGATTAAATATTGTTAATTATCATACACATACATGATAATTGCAAGCGTGATATTTTGAGTCATTCTTGAGTTTCTGACTAGGCTCTCTTCCAGCCACGTGACTTAGGCAAATTACTACGTCACTGAGCCTTCATTTCTGTAATATAGGAATAAGACCTTATCCAAAAGCTTATTTAAAATGATGGTGTGGGCCCCCACGCCTGTAATCCTAGCACTTTGGGAGACCAAGGCGAGCGATTGCCTGAGCTCAGTTCAAAACCAGCCTGGGCAACATGGTGAAACCCCGTCTCTACTAAAAGTGCAAAAAATTAGCTGGGCATGGTGGCACATGCCTGTAATCTCAGCTGCTTGGGAGGCTGAGGCATGAGAATCACTTGAACCTGGGAGGCGGAGGTTGCAGTGAGCCGAGATCACGCCACTGCACTCCAACCTGGGCGACAGAGCAAGACTCTGTCTCAAAAAAATAAATAAAATACGAATAAAATGATGGTGTGGAGCTTGACACATATACATCCTCAATAAATGGTATTTTTCTTGTCCCTTCCCACTTTTACTTGGGATACACTAGGCATACAAAGAAAATAAGTCTGAAACCTCTCTTTGCCTTTTAGAAGCTTATTATTTATTAAGGAACAAGACTTCTACATGGTAGCAGTTTAGTTCCTAGTAAACTCTTTGGGAACTAGGAAGAAGAAACAGTCATCTCTTAGATTTGGAATGTGTTGTTTCTACTTAAACAGTCGTTTCCCAATAAAGTGACTGAGGTTTAGCTAAAAATCTGCTTTTATGATTAATTCCAACCATTCTGAAAGTTTAAAAAAAATCTTGTATGGAAAAAAATGATAGGCAGTTATTGGGCCAGAATTATTATTAACTAGGATAGTTATACCAGTTTTCTTTCTGTTTTTTTTTTTTTTTGTTTTTTGTTTTTTGTTTTTGAGACAGAGTTCTCTGTCACACAGGTTGGAGTGCAGTGGTGCCATCTTGGCTCAGTTGCAACCTCCACCTCCTAGGTTCAAGTGATTCTCCCACCTCAGCTTCCCAAGTTGCAGGACTACATGCTCAGCTAATTTTTGTATTTTTTAGTAGAGATGTGGTTTCGCCCCAGGCTGGTCTTGAACTCCTGAACTCTAGCGATCTGCCTGCCTTGGCCTCCCAAAGTGCTGGGATTATAGATGTGGAGCCACTGCGCCTGGCCTACTTGTTCTTGATTGTTGATTTGATACTCCCTATAAGGCCCAAAAGATGATTCTGTAACTGGAGTCAGGATGAAGTGAATAATGAAGATAAAATGTATCTAAATGGGAGCAAATTCAAAGCAATTTTTACTTTAGATGTTATAATAATGATAACCTGCTTTGAAGCAATAACTTTAGTTTTCTACCTAACCATTAAAAATTATAATTGTTGAAAAGAGTTTGGGAAAGGAATGATTTTCAACATACAGCTTAATATTTTTTAATGAAAAATTTCAAACATAAACATATAGAGAATAGTATCATGAACTACCTGTCACCCCACATTCAGCAGTTAACAAAGTTAATATGTTTGCTTCATCTATCTTCCTTATCCTTTTTTCTTTTTTCTTTTTTTTTTTTTTGAGACGGAGTCTTGCTCTATTGCCCAGGCTGGAGTGTAGTGGCGCCATCTCGGCTCACTGCAAGCTCCGCCTCCCAGGTTCACACCATTCTCCTGCCTCAGCCTCCCAAGTAGCTGGGACTACAGGTACCCGCCACGACACCCGGCTAATTTTTCGTATTTTTAGTAGAGACAGGATTTCACCGTGTTAACCAGGATGTGATCTGCCCGCCTCAGCCTCCCAAAGTGCTGGGATTACAGGCTTGAGCCACCATGCCCAGCCTCCTTATCCCTTTCTTAACTTCTCTGTGCCTGTCTGTGAAATAAGGAAAGCAAAACCGCAGATACTGCCATTTCACTCCTATATATGTCATTATGTATCTCTAAAAATTATGGACTTTTTGTATGTAGTCATAGTGCTATTATTAAATTTAATGATATTTCTTTGTTATCATCTAATTGTCAATTCAGATTTCCCTGGCAGACTAAAAAAATGTCTTAAGTCTCTATTTCATAGCTTGAATTTGTATTTATGATCCTTTCCACTTTTTCAAAGACAAACTCTTGGTTGTAGGATCACTGAATGAGAGACATACAGATGACTCTGCACAAATTGATCTCCACAATTTGAGAAATAATTTAAAGTGCAAGCTCCACTGACTGGACTCTTAGCTTTATCTTTGTATAGAACAATGATACAATTCACTAAAATCTCCAACGCTTCATTTCCTTCTAGAGGCCTTCCTCTGAGAGCCAGACTACTAGAATTTGAATCTTGGCTTCATCACTTACTAACCATGTGACCTTAAGCAGGTTATTTAATCTTTCTGTGCCTTAGTTTCCTTTGAAATAAGAGTATTTGAGATTTATGACATACATTTGCATATTAAAGACCTGGAAGACCTCTTGTAAAAAGACCTGTGCAACTTTGTTTAACCTATTACAATTGCTAAATTTATTTGACTACAGAATTTTGTGAGGAAAGTCTACCATAGATTACTAGGAACATATATTGATTGACCCCATGGATTACTGGAACATATAATGATTGACCCCATAGCTTAATCCAGTGCACACATTGGAGTCTCTAGAGCAGCAATATTCAATACGAATATGATATAAGCCACATATGTAATTTAAAATTTTCAGGTGGTCACATTAAAAAAGAAAGGTGAAATTGGCCGAGTGCAGTGGCTCATGTTTTGAATCCCAGAACTTTGGGAGGCAGAGGTAGGAGGATCATTTGAGGCCAGGAGTTAGAGACCAGCCTGAGCAACATAGCAAGATCCCCATCTCTAAAAAAAAAAATTAAAAATTAAATAATTGGCCAAGTGTGGTGGTGAGCACCTGTAGTCTCAGCTACACAGGAGGCTGAGACAGAAGAATCCTTTGAGCCCAGGAGGTCAAGGCTGCAGTGAGCTATGACCACACCACTGTACTCCAGTTTGGACAACACAACAAGACCCCATCTCAAAAAATAAAAGTGAAATTTTTTTACCTTTTTAATTTGAAATAATTGTAGACTCACAGGAAGTTGTAAAAATAGTACTAAGAGTCCCATGAACCCTTCACTCATCTTCCCCCAATGATGACATCTTATGTAACTGTGGTATAATTTCAAAGCCAGGAAACTGACATTGGTACAATACTGTTAACTAGACCTACAGACCTTATCCAGTTTTTACATCCACTCCTGTGCATGGGTATGTGTGTACATAGTTCTTTCTATGCAAGTTGGTCCCATTTACAGATTACTGCAAATATGACTATAAATCAAGATAGCTGTTTCATCACCACCAAGGAACTTCATTGGGTATCCCTATCTCTTTGTAGTTATATCCACTCTTGTCTTCATCCATGGCAACTATTAATCTGTTCTCTACCACTATAGTGTTGTCCAATATACCATTATATAAATGGCCCTTAAACAATGCAGGGGTTAGGGGTATCAACCCCCTGTACAGTAAAACATCCACGTTTAAATTTCGACTCCCCCAGAACTTAACTACTAATAGCCTGCTGTTAACTAGAAGCCTTACTAATAACATAGTCAACACAAAAATAGACTGGTAGTTATGCATATTTTACACATTCATGACATACCTTTTTCTGAAATTTTTCGATATTTCTAGGTTACATGGTTCATCTGTTGAGTTTCTTCAAATTGTTGCAAATCTCCAAAAAATTTTCCAATATATTTATTGAAAAATTCTGCATATAAATGGGCTCACACAGTTTAAACGTGTGTTGTTCAAGGTAAACTGTAGTATTTAATGGTTTTTCTATTGGCTTTGGCATTTTGCACTAAAAAGCATGGTGCCCTTCAGATCCATCCAAGTTGTTGCATGTATCAATAGTTTATTTCTTTTTGTTGCTGAATAATATTCCATTATGTGGAAATATCAATGTTAAAGGACATTTGAGTTGTTTCCAGTTATTTTTTTCAATTGTAAATAAAGCTGTTGTGAACATTTGTATACAGATTTTTGTATGAATGTAAGTTTTCATTGCTCTAGGCATAATGTCCAAGAGTGCAACTGCTAGGGCTCTGGGTAAATGCATATGTTTAGTTTTATTAGAAACTGTCAAACTATTCCAGAATGGCTATACCATTTGACATTCCTGCCAGCAATGTATGAGACATCTGGTTTCTCCACACCCATGCCTGCATTTTGTGTTATCATTATTTTTAATTTTAGCTGTTCTAATTGGTGTGTGGTGATATCTACTATATTTTCAACTTGTAGTGACATTAATTTTAAGAATATATTTTGTTTAACCCAATATATCCAAAATATTATCATTTTAATATGTAATCAAGATAATATAATTAGGCCGGGTGCGGTGGCTCATACCTGTAATCCCAGCACTTTGGGAGGTCGAGGCGGGTGGATCATGAGGTCAGGAGATCGAGACCATCCTGGTTAACACGGTGAAACCCCGTCTCTACTAAAAATACAAAAAATTAGCTGAGCGTGATGGTGGGCGCCTGTAGTCCCAGCTACTCGGGAGGCTGAGGCAGGAGAATGGCGTGAACCCAGGAGGCAGAGCTTGCAGTGAGCCGAGATCGCGCCACTGCACTACAGCCTGGGCGACAGAGCAAGACTGTCTCAAAAAAAAAAAAAAGATAATATAATTAATGAGGTATTGCAAATTCTTCTTGAAATCCAATGTGTTTTACACTTAAAACACAATTCTGACTAGCCACATTTTAACCACTGGTGGCTACCATATCAAACAGTGCAGTTCCAGAGCAGAGAAAGTAGGTGACTGTGACTTCTAGATTAAATTATTGAATTGTATGTATTTTTTTATACAGGAAATATAACTTTGTTTTGTGTTTCATAGGAAAGGAATAACAAAACATGCTCTTAACCCTCGTCCCCCTCCTGAGAAACTGGAGGACGTTTCCCCCACCAGTGACAGTCATGAGAAAGACACAAGTTCCCAAAGGTAATAATACTTTTGCATTTGCTCATGGCAACGGTTTTGTTTTTTGGCTTAGGATTGGTGTCAAGCCTCGTGCTAATGAAAACAAAGCAAGAATTTTTGTCATGTTTTCAGTACCACTTAGTTTTCATTCTGAAACAGCTAATGAGAACATCATACATATTTTCATAACCTTTGAGAAGTAGTATTATAAAGTAGTTAAGAACATGGATAATCTGCCATGGGATTAGAGTGAAAAAACAAACAAACAAAAAACAGAACATAGAGCGCAGTACTTATAATCCCAGCACTATGGGAGGCCAAAAGGTGGGAGGATCATTTGAGCCCAGGAGTTTAAGACCAGCCTGGGCAACATGGCAAACCCCATCTCTACAAAAACAACAACAACAAAAAAAACATAGCCAAGTGTGGGGATGTGCACTTGTGGTCCCAGCTACTACGGAAGCTGACGTGGGAGGATTGCTTGAGCCCAGAAGGTCCAGGCTGTGTTTACACATAAAATTAGGCTGGGCGCGGTGGCTCATGCCTGTAATCCCAGCATTTTGGGAGGCCGAGGCGGGCAGATCACGAGGTCAGGCCTCTGTCTCGGCTCAATGCAAGCTCTGCCTCCCGGGTTACACTTACTGGTATAAACACAGCTTACTGTGTTTACTTACTATACTCCAGCCTAGGTGAAAGAGCGAGACCTTGTTTCAAGAAAAAACATAAATTGGTCTAGGTGCAGTGGCTCACACCTGTAATCCCAGCAGTTTGGGAGGCCGAGGCAGGTGAATCACAAGGTCAGGAGATCGAGACCATCCTGGCTAACATGGTGAAACCCCGTCTCTACTAAAAATACAAAAAAATTAGCCAGGCATGGTGGTGGGTGCCTGTAGTCCCAGCTACTCGGGAGGCTGAGGCAGGAGAATGGCGTGAACCTGGGAGGCAGAGCTTGCAGTGAACCGAAATCACGCCACTGCACTCCAGCCTGGGCTACAGAGCAAGGCTCCATCTCAAAAAAAAAAAAAAGAAAGAAAAAACACAAATTAAATAAATATCAGAAAGAGCAAGATTATAAAAAACAAACAATAAAATAGCATAACATAAATAAAAAAGAACATGGACTCAGGAGGAGTCCAACATCTGATTTTTAATCCTGGTCCTGTAACTTATTAGCTGAGTAACATTGGGCAAATTACTTACCTGATAATAGTATATCTTATAGCAGCAGTCCCCAACATTTTTGGCACCAGGGACCGGTTTTGTGGAAGATAGTTTTTCCATGGACTATGTGGTGGGGTGAGGGATGGTTTCAGGATGATTCAAGTGCATTACATTTATTATACACTTTATTTCTATTATGTTTACATTGTAATATATGATGAAATAATTATACAACTCACCATAATGTAGAATCAGTGGGAGCCTTACAGCTTGTTTTCCTGCAACTAGACAGTTCCATCCGGGGAAGATGGGAGACAGTGACAGATGATCAGGCATTAGATTTCCATAAGAATGCACAACATAGATCCCTTGCATGAGCAGTTCGTGCTCCTGTGAGAATCTAATGCCACCACTGATCTGACAGAAGGCGGAGCTCGGGTGGTAATGTGAGCCATGGGGAGCTGCTGTAAATACAGATGAAGCTTCATGCACTCACCCCCTACTCACCTCCTGCTCTGCAGCCCAGTTCCTAACAGGCTGCAGACCAGCATTGGTCTATGGCCCCAGGGTTCGGGACCCCGTCTTACGGGATGTTGCAAATATTAATGAGATAATGTATGTAAAACTTGGCACAATGCTTGGCATGTAATAAATGCTGAGTAAATATTAGCTGTAGTTATTTTAAGTAATAGAACAGGGAAGATGGTTCTTCAGTCTCTCAGAACTTCAATTAGTGTCTGAGATGCAATGTGTGATAAAAAAAAAAATATTATATAATCATAGGCTGGGTGTAATGGCTCATACCTGTAGTTTCAGCACTTTGGGAACCCAAGCCGGGTGGATTGCTTGAACTCAGGAGATCAAGACCAGCCTGGGCAATATGGCAAAACTCTGTCTCTACCAAAAATAAAAAAAAAAAAAAAAAAAAAAGGGCTGGTCACGGTGGCTCACACCTGTAGTCCCAGCACTTTGGGAGGCTGAGGTAGGCAGATCACTTGAGGTCAGGAGTTCAAGACCAGCCTGGCCAACATGGCAAAACCCAGTCTCTACTAAAAATACAAAAATTGGCTGGGCATGGTGGCTCACACCTGTAGTCCCAGCTACCCGGGAGGCTGAGGCAGGAGAATCACTTGAACCCAGGAGGAGGAGGTTGCAGTGAGCCGAGATCACGCCATTGCACTCCAGCCTGGGCAACAGAGTGAGACTCCATCTCAAAAAAAACAAAATCAAAAGTACAAACAAAATTAGCTGCCCATGGTGGCACGCACCTGTAGTCCCAGCTACTTGGGAAGCTAAAGAGGGAGAATCACTTGAACCCAGGAGGCAGAGGTTGCAGTGAGCTGAGTTTGCACCACTGCATTCCAGCCTGGGTGACAGGGCGAGACCCCGTCTCAAAAAATAAAAAATAAAAAGTGCCATACAAGATCAGATACTACTATTAGCATTTTTGAAATGTCTTTAGTTGTCAAGAGTATGTTATAAGCTGGGTACGGTGGCTCACGCCTGTAAATCCAAATACTTTGGGAGGCCGAGGTGGGCAGATTGCCTGAGCTTAGGAGTTCAAGACCAGCCAGGGCAACATGGTGAAACCCCTTCTCTACTAAAATGCAAAAATGAGCTGGGTGTGGTGGTGCACACCTGTAGTCCCAGCTACTTGGGAGGCTAAGGCAAGTGAATCATTTGAATCCAGGAGGCTGAGGTTGCAGTGAGTCAGTATCGTGCCACTGCACTCTAGCCTGGGTGACAGCATGAGATTCTGTCTCAAAAAAAAAAAAAAAAAGAGTATGTCATAGGTGAGATGTTGAAGTATTCATTGTAAACTATGACTAGAATTATTTGGAATGACACCATCAATTCTATAGGAATTAGGACTTTTCCATGATGCTCGAATTTCAAGCTCTTCATTTATTTTTGCCTATGTGGATATATTTGTACACATGTTTATCACCTAGTAAGTTACTGAGTAGTTAATGCTACAGAAACTTGAGGACATATGAAAAATTTTCTTTTTTCTCTCCTCCTCCCAAATTGTGCCTTTAGCAAGTCTGACATCACAAGAGAATCATCTTTTACATCAGCCGACACTGGGAATTCACTGTCTGCTTTTCCAAGTTATTCAGGCGCAGGGATATCTACTGAAGGAAGCTCGGACTTCTCCTGGGGATATGGTGTGAGTTGTATGTTATCAGTCTGATGGAGTGCTTGGGAGACAATTCTGTGAGTTAGGATTTGTCAGTATATTTCATTCTTTCACTCTCCTGCATTGTTTCTTTACATTTATCATACTTCATAATAGCTGTAAAGAAGCATCATTCCTCATCTTCTTTCAGTATTTGCTTTGTTTTATTGATATAGTAGTTGAACCTTAGACGTGCTAAGTGTTCAACTTAAACAGTTGCAGGTTGGTGGGGCGCAGCGGCTCACGCCTGTAATCCTAGCACTTTGGGAGGCCGAGGCGGGCGGATCACCTGAGGTCGGGAGTTCAAGACCAGACTGACCAACATGGAGAAACCCCATCTCTACTAAAAATACAAAATTAGCCGGATGTGGTGGCGCATGCCTGTAATCCCAGCTACTCCGGAGGCTGAGGCAGGAGAATGGCTTGAACCCGGGAGGCGGAGGTTGCTGTGAGCCGAGATCGCACCATTGCACTCCAGCCTGGGCAACAAGAGCAAAACTCCATCTCAAAAAAAAAAAAAGAAAACAGTTGCAGGTTAATATGGATTTGGGCTCTGGGTCTATTCCTTTTGCCATGCTCAGTCCACTAATGTGTACCACTAATGTTACCTTGTTGTTTAAAATGTTTTTGAAAGTTTATTATTAAGCCATTATAGCCTGGGAAAATATTTATGATATATTGGTAATGAAAACAAACAGGTTATAAATCATATGTGTAGTGTCACTCTAATTTTGTTTTATGTATATTCTTGCCTATATTAGTGAAAAGGACGAAGAATATTTACTCAAAATATTGTTCAGTTATTAATTAGGTGATGAGATGAGTGATTTTTACTTCTTTACTTATTTTTGGCTATTTCCCATTATAAAATATTATTTTTAAAAGACCAACAACCCTAAAAATTTTTTAAACACAATTTTTATGCATAATTTTATCACCTTGATGCAAGATGCAATAGACATTTTTATTTCTTGTGGTTTTTCTTTTGGAACCTAGTCTCGCTCTGTCGCCAGGCTGGAATGCAATGGTACGATCTTGGCTCACTGCAACCTCTGCCTCCCGGGTTCAAGCCATTCTCCTGCCTCACTCTCCTGAGTAGCTAGTACTACAGGCATGCATCACCATGCCCAGCTCATTTTTGTCTTTTTACTAGAGACGGGGTTTCATCATGTTGGCCAGGATGGTCTCGATCTCTCGACCTTGTGATCTGCCTGCCTCAGCCTCTCAAAGCGCTGGGATTACAGGCGTGAGCCACCACTCCCGGCCAACATTTTTATTTCTATATCTTTTTTCAATCTGTATTTACTTTGGCTTAGTTATAATCATGATGTACATGTAATATTATGCTGTATTTTTTCACCTAATATTTTAAAATCACTTTTCCACAATATTGATTTTATACAATATTATTGTTAGGATCTTTCTTTCTTTCTTTCTTCTTTCTCTGTCACCCAGGCTGGAGTACAGTGGCACAATCATAGCTCACTGCAGCCTCAAACTCCTGGGCTCAAGCCATCCTTCTGCCTCAGCTTCCTGAGTAGCTGGGACCACAGGTGCATGCCACCACACCCTGCTATTTTTTTTAAGAGGTGGGATCTGGAACTCCTAGCCTCAAGCAGTTCTCCCACCTCAGCCTCCCAATGTACTGAGGTTATAGGCATGAGCCACTGCACCCAGCCAGAAACCTGCTTTGTTTTTTTTTTTAAACAAAAAGCCTGCTAATTGTTAAAACCTATTTATATTACACCGAGTTATTTTCTAATCATTTTGAATGTATATATACTTTCCTTATATAGTTGTATGATACATGTACATACTATTTTGTGGCCTATTTTTTTCATTTACCGTCATTTCATATAGACATATACTACCTTCACACTGGTCAATCTGAATGTTATATAATATTTTCCTGTCTTAATATATCATAATTGGGCTGGGCACGGTGGCTCAAGCCTGTAATCCCAGCACTTTGGGAGGCCGAGACGGGCAGATCACGAGGTCAGGAGATCGAGACCATCCTGGCTAACACGGTGAAACCCCGTCTCTACTAAAAACTACAAAAAACTAGCCGGGCGAGGTGGCGGCGCCTGTAATCCCAGCTACTCAGGAGGCTGAGGCAGGAGAATGGCGTGAACCCGGGAGGCGGAGCTTGCAGTGAGCTGAGATCCGGCCACAGCACTCCAGCCTGGGTGACAGAGCGAGACTCCGTCTCCAAAAAAAAAAAAAAAAAAAATATATATATATATATATATATATATATGTATGTGTATATATATATATACGTATATATATATATATGTATGTATATATATATATATACGTATATATATATATATATACATGTATATATATATATATAGCATAATTGGGTCTTTCCCTTATTATCTGATGCTTGGGTTTTCATGGATTTTTTTTTTTTTTTCATTCAACAAATATTTATTGAGCATGGTTGTTTTCCCGGTACTTGGCCTTGGGAATATGGGGTGAGTGAGACTTACATTATTCAATGGTCTAATGAGGGAGATTTTCAAAAGTAAGTACAAAAGGTGGTAAGTGCTCTAAGGAAGATGACAGGGTGCTGAAATACATTATCAGGGGGATTCACTTTTGATAGGGATCTCAGGTAAGGTAGACCTGAGACTTGAAGACAGAAGAGCTAGCCATGCGAAGAGTAAGGAAAAGAGTTTTCCAGACAGGTAACCAGCAGCATATGCAAAAGCCCAAGGAGGAGAAGAGCTTCATGTTTCCAAGGGAAAGTGTTTGGTGTATTCTTGGAACTGATAAAAGGTCAGGGTGGTTGGATGATGGAAAACCAGTGGGAGAAAAGCACAAATGAGATCAGAGAGGTAGGCGGGACTAGATCATTAGGGCCCTGCAGGCCAAAGAATTTAAACTATATTCTAATAATTAGATGCCTCATCCGGAAGATTTAGTGTACTGACTATATACTTCCATTAGGTCTCTCTATATTATGATTAGTATCTCTTTATAACTTATAAATGTCATACAGATGTTTCCTATATCCTTGCTTTCCTTTTGGCATTTATAGACTAACAAGTTTTTAAAATATATTCACATGTAACCATCTTACTTTTGATCTTCATTTCTTCACTAGTCAGGATTTTATCTTTAGAAAAATTGAATGTTATGATATTCTTTTTCATGGCTTAAAACAAAATCCATCACTTCAGGCATTTATCCTTTGAATTACAAACAATCCAATTGCACTCTTTTAGTTATTTTTAAATGTACAATTAAGTTATTATTGACTATAGTCACCCTTTGTGCTATTAAATAGTAGGTCTTATTCATTCTATTATTTTTGTACCCAATAACCACCCCATCTCCCCAATCCTCACCCCCCACTACCCTTCCCAGCCTCTGGTAATCATAAATTTCATTAATTCCTACCCTGATCTTTATTATTTATTTTGAGTTTGGTTTGCTCTTGCTTTTCTAGTTCTTTTTTTTTTTTTTTGAGATGGAGTCTCGCATTGTCACCCAGGCTAGAGTGCAGTGGCGCGATTTCGACTCACTGCAAGCTCTACCTCCTGGGTTCATTCATTCTCCTGCCTCAGCCTCCCAAGTAGGTGAGACTACAGGCGCCCGCTACCATGCCCAGCTAATTTTTTGTGTTTTTTTTAGAAGAGATGGGGTTTTACTGTGTTAGCCAGGATGGTCTCGATCTCCTGACCTCATGATCCTCCTGTCTTGGCCTCCCAAAGTGCTGGGATTACAGGCGTGAGCCACCACACCCAGCTGCTTTTCTAGTTCTTTAAGATGTATTGTTAGATTTTTCATTTGAAGTTTTTTCTCTTTTTTGATGTAGGCACTTACAGCTATAAATTTCCCTCCTAGTATTGCTTTTGCTGTTTCCTATAGGTTTGGATATGTTGTGTTTCTCTTTTGTTTCAAAAAATTTTTCAGTCGCCTTAATTTCTTCATTGACCCACTGGTCATTCAGGAGGATCTTGTGTAATTTCCATGTGTTTATAAGTTTTCAAAATTCCTCTTGTTATTAATTTCTAGTTTTGTTCTATTGTGGGCAGAGAAGATACTTGATATTATTTCAGTTTTTTTGGTCTTAAGATTTGTGTCGTGACCTAACATGTGGTCCATCCTTGAGAATGATCCATGTGCTGAGGAAAAGAATGTGTATTCTGCAGCTGTTAGACGAAATGTTCTGTAAATATGTTAGATCCATTTGGCCTATAGTGCAGATTAAGTATGATGTTTCTTTTTTTTTTTTTTTTTTTTGAGATGGAGTCTAGCTCTGTCACCCAGGCTGGAGTGCAGTGGTGCGATCTCCACTCACTGCAAGCTCTGCCGCCTCCCAGGTTCACGCCATTCTCCTGCCTCAGCCTCCCAAGAAGCTGGGACTACAGGTGCCTGCCACCACGCCCAGCTAATTTTTTTGTACTTTTTAGTAGAGATGGGGTTTCACTGTGTTTGCCAGGATGGTCTTGATCTCCTGACCTCGTGATCCGCCCGCCTCGGCCTCCCAAAGTGCTGGGATTACAGGTGTGAGCCACCACGCCCGGCCAAGTATGATGTTTCTTTGTTGATTTTGTCTGGAAAATCTGTGCAATGCTGAAAGTGGGGTGTTGAAGTCTCCAACTCTTATTGTATTGGTACCTATCTCTCTCTTTAGCTCTCATAATATTTCCTTTATATATCTGGGTGCTCCAGTGTTGGGTTCATATATATTTAAAATTGTTATATCTTCTTGCTGAATTGATCTCCCTTTATCATTATATAGTGACCTTCTTTATCTCTTCTTATAGTTTCTGTCTTGAAATTGATTTTGTCTGATACAAGTATAGCTACTTGTGCTCTTTTTTGGTTTCCATGAGCATAGAATATCTTTTTCCATCCCTTTATTTTCAGTCTGTGTGTGTCTTTATAGGTGAACTCTGTTTCTTGTAAGCAACAGATCAATGGGTCTTGTTTTTTCATCTGTTTCCCCAGTCTGTGTCTTTTTTTTTTTTTTTTTTTTTTTTTTTTTAAATGGAGTTTAGCTCTTGTAGCCCAGGCTGGAGTGCAATGGCACAATCTCGGCTCACTGCAACCTCTGCCTCCTAGGTTCAAGTGATTCTCCTGCCTCAGCCTCCTGAGTAGCTGGGATTACAGTTTTGCACCACCGTGCCTGGTTAATTCTTGTATTTTTAGTAGAGACGGGATTTTGCCTTGTTGGCCAGGCTCGTCTCAAACTCCTGACCTCAAGTGATCCACCCACCTTAGCCTCCCAAAGTGTTGGGATTACAGGGGTGAGCCACTGCACCTAGCCTTGCTGCATGACTTTCTAGGTTAGAAAGCAACACAGCTTCTGGCTGGCTCTTTCCATCTCTCTCTTCTGAATGGTGAACCTCAGAATCCAGCCATCATATTGCAAGGAAGTTCAGACCACATGAAAAGGCTCATGTAGAGAGGAATTAAAGCCCCAGTTGAGAGCCAGCATCAGCTGCCAGACATGTGAGTAAATGAGCATTAAGATGTTTTCAGCTCCCAGCCTTTGAGTCTTCTGACTAAGGCCTCAGATATTGTGGAGCAGAGATAAGCCATTCCTGCTGTGATCTATATAAATTTCTGACCCATATATATCCAGAGAGATAATACATGATTATTGTTGTTTTAAGCTGTTAAGTTTTGCAGTAATTTGTTACACTGCCAGAGTAACTGAAACACTCCTCTCATGCTGCTTAAGGTCATAAAAACTGCTTAGGCACTCTCTTACCTCTCTTGGGCTCCTATCGCACACCAGGCCTTCCTCCTGTACAGATACCTATCTATTGTCTCTAGCTCCCTGCCTGGGGACAATTTTCTGACTGTGTAAAAGTGAACTAGAGTCCAAGCAAAGCAATGGTGGTCCCACTGTGCTGAGGAGCAGAGACCAGAGTTCAGGGCAGAGGAAGAGAAGAGAACCAGAAATTAATTAACGGGTGAATATAAAAATCTATATTTTTTGTCTGATTTCTTTAAAGGACAACTGACTGATTAAAGCAAAATATATGCTTGTATTTCATATATGTGTGATATATAAAGTGTGTGTCTGAAATGTGTCTAAAATGTATAAAGAGGGAGTTTATACTTGTAAAAGTAAATATAGCTCAAATAATGGATGACTATAAGTGGAATTATACTTTTATAAGGTTATTACATTTGCGGGTTATTGTAAAATTATTCAAGAAATTAAATGAAACAATTTTTACACAGAGAAAGCTCTAGGCCCAAGTGAATTCTCTCATCCATTTGTGGAAGAAATAACAATGATGCAAACTTTTTTCCAAAATGTATAAGGAATACTTCTCAATTTAGTTTATAATGAGGTCAGCAGAGTCTTGATGCTAAAACCTGAGAAAGACAATGTAATAACAGAAAATTATGAAGTGGGACTTTTAGTATCAGAGTAAGTAGCTTGGCAAATACTCCTCCCCAAAAGCAACAATGAAACTGGATAAAATGGTAAGGTGCAACTATTTAAAGGGTTTGCAAATTGACAAAAAGCATATAATAAATAAAGAAGCAATTATTCATGAAAATCAGTAGAACTTTGGGTTAAGAACAGTGAGAGTCTATTCAACTACAGAGGGACAAGCTGTGAAAACTAGCAGCTTCACTGTTGGAGAAGGCTCAGTAGGTTTGGAGTGAACCTGGAGAGACCCTATGCCCAACAGCATGTAAGTAACAGTAGTAAACTTGGTGGGAAGAACAGTTGCTCAGATAGCTTGAGGTTTTAGTCCTGGCTGGGACAAACAATGGATTGGCAAACTATCCAGGAATTTATTAAGGATATCTGGGAAATAAGACAGTCACAGGAGGCCTTGATAAGCTTTCCACACATCCATGCAGGACTGACCAAGCTATCTACACATCCCTAGCTGACCGTGAGTCAGCTTGCAAGTGCAGGGAAGCAAGAGGGCATCCAGAAATTAAAAGCAGATGCAAAAACTGCTTGAATTTGAACTAAGACAAAATAAACTTTAAAAGAAAAAATACTATTAGAAACAAAGAGGGACATTTTATAATGATAAAAGGGTCAATTCATCAGGAAAATATAGCAGTTATAAATGTAACATCTAATAGCCAAGTCTTAAAGTTCCTGAAGCAAAAAAATGACTGAATGGAAAGGAGAAACACTGTAGCAATTATAGCTGGAAACTTTAATACCCCACTCTCAATACTTGTAGACCACCTAGACAAAAAATCAGCAAGGATATTAAATACCTGAACAATACTATCAACCAACCTGACCTAACTCACATCCCACCCAGTGACAGCAGTATAGATACTCTTCAAGCACACATAAAACAGGTTTTTTTAACTATAAAAAGATGTAAATTATACAAGGTATGTTCTCCAACCACCTTGGAATTAAATTATAAATCAACAACATACATTTGGGATATCCTCAAATATGTGGCAATTAAACATCACTCTTCTAAATAACATGGGTTGAAAAAGAAATCTGTAAGGGAAATTAGAAAGTATTTTGAACTGAATGAAAAGGGAAAAGCAAAATATCAAAATTTATGGGATGCAGCTAGGAGGAAATGAATAGCTTTAAATGCCTACAGAAAAGCAGGGAGGTCTCAATAATAGAAGTTTCCACCTTAACAAACTAAAGAAGAACAAACTAAATCCAAAGCAAAGCAGAAAGAAGGAAATAATACAGATAAGATCAAAATTAATAAAACAAAAAATAGAGAAAATAAAGTCAAAAGTTGTTTCTTTAGAAAGAAGTCAGTAAATTGACAAATCTTTAGTTGGTTTGATCAAGAAAGAAGAGAGATTGACATGATCAGGAATGAAAGAGAGGGCATAACTCAACCCTACAGAAAGTACTAAGAGAATTCAGTAAACAACTTAATGCTAACAAATTAGATAACTTAGATGTAACGGACAAATCCCAGGAAAGACATAAATTAACAAATTGACTTAAACAGAAATTAAAAATTTAGATAGAGCCATACCAATATAATTGGGTTATTTCTATCTCTGTAATTTCTATTTAAATAAACTAAATTAATAATTAAAAATCTTTCGACTGATCACAGTGGCTCATGCCTGTAATCTCAGCACTTTGGGAGGCAAGGAGGGAGGATCACTTGAATCCAGGAGTTCAAGACCAGCCTGAGCAATATAGTGAGACCCCCATCTCTACAAAAACTAAAAAAATTAGCCAGGTATGGTGGCACGTGCCTTTAGTCCCAGCTACTTGCGAGGCTGAGGTGGGAGAATCGCTTGAGCCTGGGAGGTCAAGGCTGCAGTGAGCCATGGTCACACCACTGCACTACACTGGGCAACAGAGTGAGTCTGTCTCAACAAACAAACAAACAAAAAATCTTCCCACAAAGAAATCCAGGCACAGATGGGCTAGTAAATTCTATCAAATATTTAAATTCTAGTAAACGCTATCAAATATTTAAAGAAATAATAACAATATTTCACAGACGCAGAAAATCAAGGAACATTTTCCAATTCATTCTATGAGACCAGTATTACCCTGATACCAAAACCAGACAAAGACAAGAAAAGAATTCTTTATATAAGAGATTCTAAGGAATAGAAAGAAAAAAAGAAAAAAAATTAGAACTGATATATGAATTTAACAAGGCCACAAGGTCCAAAGTCAATATGTAAAAATCAATTTATTTCTATATACACTTAAATATTTAAGAAGAAATAATACCAATCCCTCACAAACTCTTTCAGGAAAGAAAGAACAGTTCCTACCTAATTCATTCTATGAAGCCAGTATGACCTTGATACCAAAGTCCGTCATCACAAGAAAATTACAAACCAGATGCCTCTTGAAATTAGACACAAAAACTTTATTAGCAAACCAAATCCAATCACATAAAAGGGTTATTTACCCTGACCAAGTGGGTAAATAGGATTTATCCCAGGAATGCACAACTGGTTCAACATTAGAAAAACAACTCTTCATCTGGGTAGACAGATGTTGAAAAAAAAAAACAACTAATTTAATACATTATATTAATAGAATAAAATGACATCATCATCTTAATAGTAACATAAAAAAAAATTTGACAAAATCTAACACCCATTCATAATTTAAAAAAACACTCAACATACAAGAAATAAAAGAGAATTTAATCAACCTGAAAGGCTGGGCATCTACAAAAAACTTAGAACTAACGTTATTATATGTAACAGGAAAAGACTGAACTTTCCCCTTAAGATTTAGAACAAGGTAAGGATGTCCACTCTTGCCACTTCTATTCAGCATTGTATTGGAGGTTCTAGCCAGTGCAAGACAAAGAGGCATTCAAATTGAAGAGGAGGAAATAAAAATGTCTTTATTCACAGATGTCATGATATAAAAAAATCCAGAAAATTTACATTCCCTCCATTACCACCCCCCAAATCTAGTAGAACTAATAAATGAGTTCAGTTAGGTCACAGTATGCAAGAGCAATTTACAAAAATATGGTTTTCATACAATGCGGTATTTTTCAGCCAGAAAAATGAAAGAAGTTCTGATATATGTTACAACTTGGATGAACCTTCAAAACATGCTAAGTGAAAGAAGCCAGACATGACACATCACATCTTGTTTGATTCCATTTATATGAATTGCCCAGAAGAGCAATTCCATAGAGACAGAAAGTAGATTATTGGTGCCAGGGACTGGGCAGAGAGAGGAATGGGGAATGACTGCTAATGGAAACAGTTTCTTTTGAGGGTGATAAAATATTCTAGAATTAAGATATTGGTGATAGTTGCACAACTGTGAATATACTAAAAACACTGAATTTGACAATTTAAAAGGGTGAATTTCATGGTGTGTGAATTATATCTAAATTTAAAAATTTGTATTTCTACACATTGGCAGTGAACAATCCAAAAATGAAAATTTAAAAATCACAATAGAATAAAAACAGTTCTTAGCAATTAATTTAATAAAAGCAACACAAGACTTGTACATTGGAAATTTCAAAACATTGCTGAGAGAAATTAAAGAAAATCTAAATAAATGAAGAGACTTGGAAGACAAAATAATAATATGGCATTTCTCCCCAAATTAATCTATATATCAGTGCACTCTCTATCAAAATCCTAGGAGACATTGTTATAGAAATTGATAAGCTAATCCTAAAATGTATATGAAATTGTAAAGGATCCAGATTAGTAAAAAAAAAAAAAAAAATTGAAACAGAAATAGAAAATTAGAGGACATATACTACCACATCTCAAAACGTAGTATCAAAACATTAGTCAAAAGAGTGTGGGCAGGGCGTGGTAGCTCACGCCTGTAATCCCAGCACTTTGGGAAGCCAAGGCGGGTGGATCACCTGAGGTCAGGAGTTCGAGACCAGCCTAGCCAACATGGTGAAACCCTGACTCTATTAAAAACACAAAAATTAGCTGGGCACGGTGGTGCAGGCCTGTAGTCCCAGCTACTCTGGAGGCTGAGGCAGGAGAATCACTTGAACCCAGGAGGCAGAGGTTGCAGTGAGCCAGGATTGTGCCACTGCCCTCCAGCCTAGGCAATAGAGCAAGACTCCGTCTCAAAACAACAACAACAACAACATCAGTGTGGTACTGACAAAAATATGGTCATATAGTCAATAGAACAGAATTGAGAGTTCAGAAATAAACTCTTACATTTAGGATCCATTGATTTTTGACAAAGGTACAAAGGCAATTCAATAGAGAAAGGATTTTTTTTTTCCTAACAAATGTTGCTGGGACAATTGGATATCCATGTGCAAAAGATGAATTCACATCATGTAAAAATTTTACTCAAAATGAATTATAAACTTAAATATAAGAGCAAAAACTATAAATTGTTTAGAAGAAAATGTATAAACAAATCAAGACCTTGGATTAGGCAACAAGTTCATAAATAGGACACACCAAAAGCATAAGCTATGAAAATGGATAAATTTAACTCCTTCAAAATTTACATGTTTTTTGCTTTCACATACCTCATTAAGAAATGGAAAGGACACCAGGCTGGCCAAGATGGTGAAGCTCCGTCTTTACTAAAAATACTAAAAATTAGCCAGGCGTGGTGGCGGGCACCTATAATCCCAGCTACTCTGGAGGCTGAGGCAGAGAATTGCTTGAACCTGGGAGGTGGAGGTTGCAGTGAGCCGAGATCACACCACTGCACTCCAGCCTGGGTGACAGAGAGAGACTCCGTCTCAGAGGAAAAAAAAAGAAAGAAAGAAATGAAAGGACAGATCACAGATTGGGAGAGAATATTTCCAATATCTGACTGGTATCCAAAGTATATAAAGAGCTCTTAAAACTGCATATTAAAAAGAAAAAAAAAAAAAGGCTAGGCACAGTGGCTCATGCCTGTAACCCCAACACTTTGAGAGGCTGAGACCAGCAGATCATTTGAGCCCAAGCATTTGAGACCAGCCTAAGCAACAAAGTGAGACCCCCATCTCTAAAAAGTAAATAATAAATAAATAGATAAATAAAAAGGAAAAATAAAAGCTGAAATAATGGGCAAAAGACTTGAAAAGACATTCCATGAAAGAAAAATACATAAATGGCCAAGTAGCATGTAGAAAGATGCTCCATATGATGAATTATAGACAAAATGCAAATAGAAAACTGGGAAGATAGACCACTCCACATTCACAAAAATTGCTAAAATTAAAAAGACTGACAATACCTAGTACTGGAAAGGATGTGGAGCGGGTTTAATGCTCACACATTTCTGATAGGAGTGCTAAATTGTATATCTATCCTATAAAATAGTTTAGTAATTTCTTTAAACATACATTTATTATGTGACAGCAATTTCACTGCTAGGTATTATCCAAGAAAAATGAAAACATGTCTAGAAAAAGACTTGTACATGAATGTTTATATCAGCTTTATTCATAACAAACAATATAAACAAATACTGAAAATAACATAAATGTCCTTTAACAGGGGAATGAATAAACAAATTGCAGCATAGTCTTAAAACAAAATACTTTTCAGCAATAGAATGTAATGAATAATTAATACATGCAATAACATGAATGAACCTCAAAAAGATTCTCCTGAAGGAAGACAAACACAAAAAAGTGCATCCTGCACAATCCCAATTATATGAAGTTCTAGACCAGACAAAACTAACTTAACAGTGATAAAAATAACTCAACATTTTGGAAAACTTCAGCTGCAAAGGAATGTGAGGAGAAATGTTTTATATCTGGAAAGGAATGGTAGTTACTAGGTGAATATTTTGTCAAATCTCATTGTGCTGTACCCTTAAATGTGCGTTTTGCTGAATGTAAATTATTCCTCAGAAAAGTTGATTAAAATTTTAAAGTCCTCAAAGAGTTAAAGGACAAGACAACATCTATTTAAATTATTAGAGGTTTTTAAACAGAGCAGGTAAAGATATTAACAGGCAAATATGAAGAACCAGTTAAACATCTTCAGAGTGAATAGCATTTGAAATATCTCAATATATAAAGTAAGCTGGACCCAGTGAAGCAGATAGTAGCGAATTGAATGCTAGAACTAAGAAAATCACCTGGAACCGGGGAACTAAAGACAGAATTTGAAGAGTAGTTAGGAGACATGGAGGATGGATTAAGAAACTACAATATATTTCTGACAGAAATTTTAGAGAATAAGAAAGAGGCAGTATTCAAAGAAGTAGTCACTGTTTTTGTTTTGTTTTGTTTTGTTTTGTTTTGTTTTGTTTTTTTGAGATGGAGTCTCGCTCTGTCGCCCAGGCTGGAGTGCAGTGGCGCGATGTCGGCTCACTGCAAGCTCCGCCTCCCGGGTTTACGCCATTCTCCTGCCTCAGCCTCCTGAGTAGCTGGGACTACAGGCGCCCGCCATCTCGCCCGGCTAGTTTTTTGTATTTTTTAGTAGAGACGGGGGTTTCACCGTGTAGACCAGGATGGTCTCAATCTCCTGACCTCGTGATCCACCCGTCTCGGCCTCCCAAAGTGCTGGGATTACAGGCTTGAGCCACCGCCCCTGGCCTTTTTTTTTTTTTAAGACCTGAAGAAAGATATGTTTGAAAAGCCTATCAGGTGAAAGACAATTTTTTTAGAGAGGGGTCTTGCTATATGATCCAGATTGGAACACAATGGCTAGCCACAAGTGCCACCGTGGCCCAGTACAACCTCAAACTCTTGGGCTCAAGCAATCCTCCTAACTCTGCTTCCTGATTGATTCACTGGGACTACAGGTGTAGGCCACCATCCCCAGTTTTGGACAAATTAAAAAAAAAACTCCCAGATAGATAGATATAATTTTTATTGGGTAGGGGTTGACTTTCATGTTTAGGGTGAAAATACATTATTTTCATCTTATACTTTTAAAAGAAGATATGATTTTTCTCCCACTGGAACACTGGAATGTAAAAGGATGTGTAAATTTAGATGTAGTAGAGGGTAAGCAAGGAATCTGAAAAAATGATCAGATTTGCATTTTGTAACCATCCCTCTGACTGCTTTTTTTTTTTTTTTTTTTTAGAGATGAGGTCTCACTTGGTTACCCAGGCTGGAATGCAGTGGCACAATCATGGCTTACTGCAGCCTCGAACTCCAGGGCTCAAGTAATCCTCCCACCTCAGCCTCCTGAGTTGCTGGGACTATAGGCACAGACCACCATGCCTGGCTAATTTTTTATTTTTGTTAGAGATGGCTGTCTTGTGATGTTGCCCAGGCTGGTCTCAAACTTCTGGCCTCAAGTGATCGTCCCCACTCAGCCTCCTGAGTTGCTGAGATTACAGGTGTGAACCTCCATGCCCAGCCCTCTGACTATTCTGGGTTTTTTTGTTTGTTTGTTTGTTTTGAGACGGAGTTTGGCTCTTGTCGCCCAGGCTGGAGTGCAATGACACGATCTTGGCTCACCGCAACCTCCGTCTCCCGGGTTCAAGAGATTCTCCTGCCTCAGCCTCCCAAGTAGCTGGGATTACTGGCATGTGCCATCATGCCCAGCTAATTTTGTATTTTTAGTAGAGGCAGGGTTTCTCCATGTTGGTCAGGCTGGTCTCGCACTCCCGACCTCAGGATCTGCCTGCCTCGGCCTCCCAAATTGCTGGGATTACAGGCGTGAGCCATCCCCCACCCCCGGCTTTTTTTTTGAGACGGAATTTTGTTCTTGTTGCCCAGGCTGGAGTGCCATGGTGCGATCTGGGCTCACTGCAACCTCCGCCTCCCAGGTTCAGGTGATTCTCCTGCCTCAGCCTCCCGAGTAGCTAGGATTACAGGCACCTGCCATCACGCCCAGCTAATTATTTGTATTTTTTGTATTTTTGTAATTTTTGTATTTTAGTAGAGACAGGATTTCACCATGTAGGCCAGGCTGGTCTGGAACTCCTGACCTCAGGAGATCCACCCACCTTGGCCTCCCAAAGTGCTGGGATTACAGGTGTGAACCACTGTGCCTGGCCTGACTATTCTTTTCTTTTTTTTTTTTTTTTAATTATACTTTAAGTTCTAGGGTACATATGCACAACGTGCAGGTTTGTTACATATGTATACATGTGCCATGTTGGTGTGCTGCACCCATTAACTCGACATTTACATTAGGTATATCTCCTAATGCTATCCCTTCCCCCCACCCAAAACAGGACCCGGTGTGTGATGTTCCCCTTCCTGTGTCCAAGTGATCTCATTGTTCAATTCCCACCTATGAGTGAGAACATGCGGTATTTGGTTTTCTGTTCTTGGCGATAGTTTGCTGAGAATGATGCTTTCCAGCTGCATCCATGTCCCTACAAAGGACATGAACTCATCCTTTTTTATGACTGCATAATATTCCATGGTGTATATGTGCCACATTTTCTTAATCCAGGGCCTGAATATGCTTAAAGGGTGGACTACAGAGGGCAAGGACATAACATGTCAATTGCCAAGTGAAAGATGCAGTATACAAAGTAATATACACAGGATTTTCTGTCTACCTTTTCTTGAAAATGGTAGAACCAGGCCAGGTGCGGTGGCTCATGCCTATAATCCCAGCACTTTGGGAGGCCGAGGCGGGCGGATCATGAGGTCAGGAGATCGAGACCATCTGGCTAACATGGTGAAATCCTGTCTCTACTAAAAATGAAAAAAAAAAAAAATTAGCCGGGTATGGTGGCGGGTGCCTGTAGTCCCAGCTACTCAGGAGGCTGAGGGAGGAGAATGGCGTAAACCTGGGAAGCAGAGCTTGCAGTGAGCAGAGATCGCTCCACTGCACTCCAGCCTGAGTGACAGAGCAAGATTCCATCTCAAAAATAAATAAATAAATAAAAATATATAGAGAATTTTTTTTTTTTGAGACACAGTCTCACTCTATCACCCAGGCTAGAGTGCAGTGGCACAATCTTGTCTTGCTACAGCCTGTACCTCCCAGGTCAAGTGATTCGTGTGCCTTAGCCTCCCAAGTAGCTGGGATTACTGGTGTGTACCACCACGCCCGGCTAATTTTTGTGTTTTTAGTAGAGACGGGGTTTCGCTATGTTGGCCAAGCTGGTCTTAAACTCCTGGCCTCAAGTAATCTACCCATCTCGGTCTCCCCGAGTGCTGGGATTACAGGCCTGAGCTACCATGCCTGGTCTTTTTTTTTTTTTTTTTTTTTTTTTTTTTTTAAGGCTAGTCAAGTGAAGCAGTAGGAGTGGAGAGGAAACAAAGAAATCCGTAAGTGGTTGTGATCAATTAGCTGTAAACGCCACTGTACTTGGACCAGCCTAAAAAACAGACATTTATCTAAATTTTCTTTAAATATGAATGGAGACGATATCTGAAAATTCCAAGATCTGAAAACTCACTAATTTAATTTTTCTTTCATGGAAACTCAGCAGTATTTCAAGTAGACTAAACATTTAAACAAAACAATGTTTTGTTTAATTTAATTTTGTTTAACATTTAAACAAAACATTTAAATGATTTCAGTCTTTACAATTTTTAACAGAGAGTGAAGCTCACCTAAATATTTGGGGGGAATATTTTCTTTTAGGAACTCGATCAAAATGCCACTGAAAAAGTCCAGGCAATGTTCACAGCCATTGATGAACTCTTGTATGAGCAGAAGTTGAGTGTGCATACCAAGAGCCTACAAGAAGAGTGCCAACAGTGGACAGCCAGCTTTCCTCACCTCAGGTACTGAAGCCCTCCAGTGGACTTGTATTCATGGATAATACTAAAATTTAAAAAGTAGATTTTTTTAAAAAAAAGCTTGTATTCTAAAATCTTTCTGAGCATGACTTTAATGAATGTAAATAAGGCCATGTGGTATAAAGCCTCAGCTAAGAGAAAACTTAAGTTGGTAGAAGTTTCTTAGAGTTTCCATAACTAACAATATGTGTGATCCTAATGAAGTAAAACTATTTCTACAAGAGCAGCTGAGGTCTGGTATCTGGGTACCAAAAAGCCCTTCTTTTGAACAGGATGGTCAGAAAATGTACACTGTTGTATACAATTAAATTCTTACGTATACTTGAAACCAGACATAAGCTGTTCAAGAGCTTCCTTCAGAAACTGCAATAGTACCACTTATTGCACATACTCAAAATTTATAAAACTTCATGTTCTTAAGAATGTAATTCATAGTTTTCACTAATTTGACTGGGCCTTCATCCCATTTTGGCTGATTTAATGAGGACTATTATAGAGCATGAAGGGCAGATTAGAGATGTTTGCTTAGATTTCTTGGATTTTTTTTTTTTTTAACACCGGGCTATAGGTTTATCTTTTCCATCTCCATTCTATGGAAGAGATATACCTGTAGTAAGGCTCTGGATTCACATCTTCTCATTCTTAATCAGTATCAGACTGTATACTGGACTTTTTATGTAGAGCCATCAAATGTGTTCAAAATATATCTAGATTTTGTATGTATGCCAGTGAAAGTGCTTAGTTGTGTGTGTGTTTCTTCATTTTGAAGGATTCTAGGTAGGCAGATAATCACTCCAAGTGAAGGTTATAGATTGTATCCTAGATCCCCTTCTGCTGTTTCCGCTTCATGTGAAACAACCTTGTCTCAAGAAAGAGATTCTACTATGTGAGTATTCCATTATGTAAGTATTTCAATGTGCCCTAATATGCAAGTATTATATCCTACCAGTTGTATTAAGGGATTAAAATACTTCTTCCTGCTTATTGGTATTTAGTAAAGCATAGCAAATTCTGTAAGATGGTCCATAGTCTCTGTGTATATTAAAATTTTATTATGTAATTTTGTTCAGAAAGTTATACCTTTCTTGGAGTGTATTAGTCTGTTTTCTGTTGCTTATAACAGAATACCTGAAACTGGGCAATTTATAAGTAAAAGGAAGTTATTTCTTACAGTTCTGAAGGCTGAGAAGTCCAAGGTCAAGGGGCAGGATCTGGGAGGACTTTCTTGCTGGTGGGACTCGCTGCAGGGTCCCAAGGCAGTGCAGGGACTCACATGGCAAGGGGGCTGTTCATGCTAATATGCCAACTCAGGTTTCTCTTTTTTTTTTTTTAATAAAGCTACCAGTTCCCCTTCCACGATAATCCAATAATCCTTACATGGATTAAACCATTCACGAGGACAGAACCCCCAAGATCCAATTACCCCTTAAAGGCTCCACCTCTCAACACTGCCAAATTAGGAACTAAACTTCAACATGAATATTGGAGGGGACAAATATTCAAACCATATAATAGTGCTTAAGGATATTCTTGTTATTCAGGTCTCTATATCTATATATATTTACATAAATCTATAAATATGGACACTTCCTTCTTGGCATAAATGTGTAAATAGAATAGTTTTTAAAAAATGTCAAAGTCTAAGAAAAAGACTTTTTAAAACTTTTTTGAAAAAATGTTGAAAAAGTGATTTTTTAATAACCTGTAATATTAATTACAATTTAATATCTTTAAAGAAGTTAAACTTCAAAGTACTTTTTTTTTTCTTTTTGAGATGGAATCTCCCTCTGTCACCCAGGCTGGAACAGTCTTGGCTCACTGCAACCTCTACCTCCCAGGTTCCAGCATTTCTTCTGCCTCAGCCTCTCGAGTAGCTGGGACTGCAGGTGCACACCACCACGCCCGGGGTTTCACCATACTGGCCAGGCTGGTCTAAAACTCCTGACCTCATGATCCACCCGCCTCGGCCTCCCAAAGTGCTGGGATTACAGACATGAGCCACTGCACCCAGCCTTTTTTTTCTTTTTTTGAGACGGAATCTTGCTCTGTCACTGAGGCTGGAGTGCAGTGTGCAATGGCACAATCTCAGCTCACTGTAACCTCCACCTCACAGGTTCGAGCGATTCTCCTGCCTCAGCCTCCCGAGTAGCTGGGATTACAGGCACCCACCACCATGCCCGGCTAATTTTTGTATTGTTAGTAGAGATGGGGTTTCACCATGTTGGCCAGGCTGGTCTTGAACTCCTGACCTCAGGTGATCTGCTTGCCTCAGCGTTCCAAAGTGCTGGGATTACAGGTGTGAGCCACCACGCCCAGCCCAAAGTAATTTTTTAATGGCAAGATCTTTTGAACACCTCAGACTTTTTAAATAGTAGCAAAATAAACCTAAATAGGATTACTTTGAAACCTATACCTATACTTAAATCTACTGTAAAATATAATATCATAGTTTTAATTCATTTAAAAAATTATTTGTATACTTTTTCCCATGGCTGCAGTTTTACTTATTCGATACCTTCCAATAGTTGTAGTAATACTTACTTTTGGTGCCTCCTTGGGCTTGTGGTACTCTCACCAGACCACAAAGTAAAACATTACTGTTAGGGTTATGGGATCTGGGTTATCAACTGATTTTTGGTCAGATAATGATATTTGTTTGCTGTTCCTAAAGTGATTTAAACTCAAGCTGCTGGTCATTAGGCATTCTTTTTAAATTTAAATCTCATGTATTATATCGATAAGTTTACTCCTTTAATATAATATAAAAAATTTTACAGCCTAATGTCACCCACAGAAATGATGTATTCTTTCATTCTCTCTGATCAAATTATATAACTCATATTCTGTTATTAGGCTATATCGACCTGATCTGTTAATGTAAACTTTATATGTGCCTTATTTTATAACTATCAATGGTAGGTTCATTTAGAAACTTAATCTTCAAGGAAATAAGAAATCAAGTCTGAGCAGTTAGTTCATCCTTTTTAGGACATCTGACTATATCACCATTCTGCAACGTACTGCTAATACCCTTTCTTTCCTTTTTACTTGCTACTACCACTGTTGATTAGTCTTCCTATTTTTGGTTCTACTTTTTCTGGGATATTTGACTTACAGTTCTCAATACTTTACTTACACAAGTAAAACAAATACCTATTTACACTTTATACACAGACATATACTTAGAAGAAACAAATTATCCAGGTATATTAGCACACCACTACTTATTGGAAGCCATAAAAAATTAAACAAAATCCATGATATTTACTTCTTTCATGTAACAGCTACTTTGTTCATACTTTATATTTTCACTCTTGAGTACCATTATGAACTCATAGCATTTCAAAATATTTATATATTTACTTAGCAATAATTAGTATTGATGCTGTAATTGTTACAACTTAGCCACTTCAAGCTAGTACCTTTGGTTTTGTTTTGAGTATGTCTTTGCTTTCTGGTACAGTAGGATGTGCCAGGCCCATCCTTAACTTTTTCTTCCTTTAACATATAGAATCAGCTGAACTTTAAGGAGACTTACTGCTTTGAGAGGCTAATACAGTTGTATTAAAGAAGCAAGTTGGGTGGTGAGGGTATGTAAGTTGAGCTACTGCTATTTTGCCACTTTATTTTATTTATTTATTTATTTTTCAAGAGATGGGGTCTTGCTCTGTCACCCAGGCTGGAGTGCAGTGGCACAGTCATAGCTCACAGCAGCCTTGAGCTCCTGGCCTCAAGCAGTCCTCCCACCTCAGCCTTCTGAGTGGCCAGGCTATTTTGCCACTTTTTGTTGTGAGAGGTATGGAGAAAATGTGTCATTAATTCATTTGGATTTTTCAGTTTAACAAATCAGGTTGTCATAAAATATAAGGTTTATCAACTGCTAAGACTTTCTATAAAAATAACATTTCAGGCCGGGCGCGGTGGCTCAAGCCTGTAATCCCAGCACTTTGGGAGGCCGAGACGGGCGGATCACGAGGTCAGGAGATCGAGACCATCCTGGCTAACACGGTGAAACCCCGTCTCTACTAAAAAATACAAAAAACTAGCCGGGCGACGTGGCGGCGCCTGTAGTCCCAGCTTCCCGGGAGGCTGAGACAGGAGAATGGCGTGAACCCGGGAGGCGGAGCTTGCAGTGAGCTGAGATCCGGCCATAGCACTCCAGCCTGGGTGACAGAGCAAGACTCTGTCTCAAAAAAAAAAAAAAAAAAAAAAAAAAAAAAAAAAAAAATAACATTTCAAATTATATCCATTCTTGCCCTCTCCAGCATATTCTCCACATTAAATCAGATTTTTTTTTTTTTTTAATTCAGGGTTGATCCTTTCTGTCTCCCACTGAAAAACTTTAAGTAGCTTTCCACTGAATTTAAGATAAAAATCTAAAATCATATAATCAGCTGGCCCCTGCCTACTTCTCTAAGACATCTATCAGTCTCTCTCTCATTCATTAATCCTTCCAACACTGGCTTTCTTTCAGACCTCAAATGCACGAAACTAGGTATTTGGTTCAGTTCTCTAGGAGTTCTTGGGCCAGAAGAAAGTGGTAGAGTAAATAGTATAGTAATACAGCATCTTCCTATTTGTATCTCTAACACCTAAGACAGTGCCTGTAACATGGTTAGCAGTCAACTTGCTGCTTCCTTTTCTTTTTGGTTTTGTTTTTTTGTTTTTTGAGACAGGGTCTTACTCGCTTGTACAGGCTGGAGTGCAGTGGTGCAATCACAGGTGACTACAGCCTTGACCTCCTGGGCTAAAGCAATCCTCCTGCCTCAGCCTCCTGAGTAGCTGGGACCACAGGCGTGCTCTACCACATCTGGCTAATTTTTGTATTTTCAGTAGAGATGGGGTTTCACCATGTTGCCCTGGCTAGTCTTGAACTCCTGAGCTCAAGTGGTTTCCCCACCTTGGCCTCCCAAAGTGCTGGGATTACAGGCATGATCCACCATGCCTGGCCACTCTTTTTTCTTAGCTAAATAAAAGCAGATCATATTTACGTTTTTAAAAAAACTACACAAAAATGAATTAATGTATACATTGACATTATGGTTGCAAAACAAAGTAATTAATGTCTAGGTCAAAATGAAGTTTCTCAGCACCATAAGACAGGGTGAGAGAAACAAACACACAAAAAGAAGAAATTCCAGCCAGGCGCAGTGGCTCACACCTGTAATCCTAGCACTCTGGGAGGCTGAGGCAGGTGGATCACTTGAGGTCAGGCGTTTGAGACCAGCCTGGCCAACATAGTGAAACCCTGTCTCTACTAAAAATAAAAAAATTAGCCAGGTGTGGCGCACGCCTGTAATCCCGGCTGCTCAGGAGGCTGAGGCAGGAGAATCCCTTGAACTTGGGAGGCAGAGTTTGCAGTAAGCTGAGATCACATCACTGCACGCCAGCCTGGGCGACAGAGCGAGACTCTTTGTCTCAAAAAAAAAAAAAAAAAAGGAAAATCCAGGAACTTGTGGCAACATACAGGGGAAATACAGGCCAAAAAAGGATCCCGAAAAGATGAGTTTGAAGACATTTCCACTTGAGAAAAACTATGCATTCCGCTACTTCAAGTTAGCTAAGGGGCTTATTTATACTTAGATATATATCCCAACAAAAAATAACTAACTATAATATCTAATGAGTTGCTAAAGTACATGACTACATGCTGAATTATAACCCTTTAAAAATCATTAAAAGAATGGAGAACCCAAAAATAAACCCTTGCAATTATGGCCAAATGATTTTCAACAAGAGTGCCAAGACTACCTGGGTAAAGGACAGTCTCTTTAACAGATGGAGTTAGGAAAACTGGACACCCACATGCAGAACAATGAAGTTGGACCCTTACTTATACCATATACAAAAATTAACTCAAAATGGATTGAAGACCTAAATGTAAGATGTAAAACTGTAAAACTCCTAGAATAAAACATAGGGGCAAGGCTTCAGGCCATTGGATTTGGCATTGATTTCTTGAATATAACACTAAAAGCACAGGCAACAAAAGCAATAACAGACAAATGGAACTACATCAAATATAAACACTTCTGAACATCAAAAGAAACAAAAGAATGAAAAGGCAATATATCAAATGGGAGAAAAGATCTGCAAATCATATCTGATGAGGAGTTAATATCCAGAATATATAAGAATCATCTATAACCCAACAACAACCAAAAATAGTAATCCAGGCTGGGCATGGCGGCTCACACCTGTAATCCCAACACTTTGAGAGGCTGAGGCTGGTGGATCACCTGAGGTCAAGTGTTCAAGACCAGCCTGGCTAACATGGTGAAACCCCGTCTCTACTAAAAATACAAAAATTAGCCGGGAGTGGCAGTGTGCACTTGTAATTCCAGCTACTCAGGAGGCTGAGGCAGGAGAATTGCTTGAACCCAGGAGGTGGAGGTTGCAGTGAGTCGAGATCGCACCATTGCACTCCAGCCTGGGCGGCAACAGTGAAACTCCATCTCAAAAAATAATAATAATAATTCAATTGAAAAATGGACAAAGGACTTGAATAGACAATTCTATAAAGATATGCAAATGGCCAATAAGCACCTGAAAAGATGCTAGGCAGGAAGGATAGCTCTTGGCCACTTGTTCCTTCCAATCATCCCAGAGGGCCTTGGCAGTAATCACTTTCATTAGAGGTGAGGAACTGTACTTCCTAATGCCTACACCTGGAAGGACTGGTTCCAAATTAAACTCTTTGTGTAAATAAAAAACCTAGCAGTCATTTTATCCTCCATGAATGTGGGAGAATAAAGTTATGTCACACAAGAAAACACATCTCTATTTAAATATAACTACCAGGGCAACACAGTTATTAGGTAAGATAACTGTTACTCTTTTTGTTTGGTTGGTTGTTTTAGGAGACAGGGTCCCACTATGTTGCCCAGGCTGACCTCAAACTCCTGAGCTCAAGAGATCCTCCTGCCTTGGCCTCCCAAATAGCTGGGACTGTAGGCACATGCCACTGTATCCAGCCTATTCCTTTGTTAAATAAATGAATTACAGACATTATATAAATTAAAGGTTATTTTCCAGATATAGTAATCTCCAAAGTCCAATGATTTAAAAGAGTCCTTTGTTTAAAATAACATATGCAGTTTTTCAGTCAGATGCTAAGTAGTTTTTCACATCATGTCTGGTGGCTCCGTGGATTATAACAGCAGAGAACATGGTGGCCCACAGAGAATGGACCCTGATGGTGTCATCGAGAGCAACTGGAAGGAGGTTGTTGATAACTTTGATGATACAAACTTAAAGGAGTCTCTTCTTTGGGGTATCTGTGCTTATGATTTGAGAAGCCTTCCGCTATTCAACAGAGACCTATTATTCCCTGTATTAAAGATCCAAAAGGTGGCGGGGCACAGTGGTTCACACCTGTAATCCCAGCACTTTGGGAGGCCGAGGCGGGTAGTTCGCCTGAGGTCAGGAGTTCAAGACCAGCCTGGCCAACATGGTGAAACCTCATCTCTACTAAAAATACAAAAATTAGCTGGGCATATTGGTGGGTACCTGTAATCCCAGCTACTCGGGAGGTTGAGGCAGGAGAATCAACCCTTGAACTTGGGAGGCAGAGGTTGCAGTGAGCCGAGATTACGCCATTGTACTCCATCCTGGGTGACAAGAGCAAAACTCCATCTCAAAAATAAAACAAAACCAAAAGTACCCGAAAGTTATTTCTGGCACTTGGAGACTACGGAAGCAACATGTCATGCCTGCATTGGTGGAACAGATGTTCAAAATGAATGCAAAAACTGCAGGCTGAAGCACCACATATTGTTGGTACACCAGGGAGAGTATGTGATATGTTAAACAGAAGATACCTTTTTCCAAAATGGATCAAAATGTTAGTTTTGGATGAAGCAGATGAAATGTTCAGCCAAGGGTTTAATGATCAAATCTATGAGATTTTTCCAAAAATTAAATACAAGTATTTAGGTTGTATTGCTTTCTGCCACGATGCCAACTGATGTGTTGGAAGTGACCAAAAAATTCACTAAAGATCCAATTCAAATTCTGGTGAAAAAGGAAGAATTGAACCTTGAAGGAATCAAACAGTTTTATATCAATGTTGAGCGAGAGGAATGGAAGTTGGATACACTTTGTGATTTGTACAAAACACCATTAAATAGGCTGTTATTTTTCTCAATACAAGGTGCAAGGTGGACTGGCTGACTGAGAAAATTCATGCCAGGGACTTCACAGTTTTTGCTCTGCATGGTGACATGGACCAGAAGGAGAGAGATACTATCATGAGGGAATTCCGATCAGGGTCAAGCCCTGTTCCGATCACTACTGACTTGTTGGCACGTGGGACTGATGTCCAAGTGTCTTTGGTTATAAACTATGATCTACCTACCAGTCATGAAAACTATATTCACAGAATTGGCAGAAGAGGTCGATTTGGTAGAAAAGGTGTGGCTATAAACTTTGTTACTGAAGAAGACAAGAGGATTCTTCGTGACACTGAGATTTTTCTACAATACTCCAGTGAAGGAAATGCCCATAAATGTAGCTGACCGTATTTAATTCCTGGGATGAGAGAGTTTTATATGCGATGCTCCCTGTTGTTGAATAGACAATTACAATGTGCATTGTGCTTCTTTCTTTAGGAATATTTGAATCTTGTCTCAATTCTCATAACAGATCAGAAATACAGATTTTGATAGCAAAGCAACATTAGTCGTGAGCTCTTGTGAGGAAAGTCATTGGCTTTATCCTCTTTAGAGTTAAACTGTTAGGATAGGTATAAAAGAAAAAAAATTTTTTTCTTTCTTAGAAATTTATTTCCTGCCGGGCGCGGTGGCTCAAGCCTGTAATCCCAGCACTTTGGGAGGCCGAGACGGGCGGATCACGAGGTCAGGAGATTGAGACCATCCTGGCTAACACGGTGAAACCCCGTCTCTACTAAAAATACCAAAAAAAAACTAGCCGGGCGAGGTGGCGGGCGCCTGTAGTCCCAGCTACTCGGGAGGCTGAGGCAGGAGAATGGCGTGAACCCGGGAGGCAGAACTTGCAGTGAGCTGAGATCCGGCCACTGCACTCCAGCCTGGGTGACAGAGTGAGACTCCATCTCAAAAAAAAAAAAAAAAGAAATTTATTCCCTAGTTCTGTAGAAATAGTTGTATTAGATGTTCTGTATTATTTAATAATATATTTGGGGACTAAAAGATGTAAGTGCTGTATAAAATCAGCCAATTATATTAAAGTAGTATATCTGCCCTTATTGTGTTTGTCATTAGCCTGAGTAGGAAGGCCTTTAAAATTGATTTTTTAGAAAGCATTCAAATGCATTTTATTTGGTATCGTATTTATTGCAGTCAAGTATTTAATTAGTGCTAAGTGTGAACTGGACCCTGTTGCTAAGCACCAGCAAGCAATCATATCCTAAGTAGGGTTAGATTCCCAGTAAAATTGCCATATTGCACATGTCTTAATGAAGTTAGAGTGTTAAATAAACTGTATATTCACTTAAGAAAAAAAAAAAAAAAGGAAATAACAGCCAGGCGTGGTGGCTCACGCCTATAATCCCGGCACTTTGGGAGTGTGAGGTGGGCAGATAACCTGAGGTTAGGAGTTTCAGACCAGTCTGGCCAACATGGTGAAACCCCGTCTCTACTAAAAAGACAAAAATTAGCCAGGTGTGGTGGCACACACCTGTAATCCCAGCTACTGGGGAGGCTGAGACAGGAGAGTCACTTGAACCCTGGAGGCGGAGCTTGCAGTGAGCCAAGATCATGCACTGTACTCCAGCCTGGGCGACAGAGCAAGACTCTGTCTCAAAAAAAAAAGAAAGAAAAGAAAAGAAATAAAGAAATAACATTTACAAAGACAACTTTACGGTTGTAGAATACTATCTTATTTTTTGCTGCAGCTTCAGGGGAAATGGGAATATTTTTCCTTCTTATCTAGCTAAAATTTCTTCTAATAGCAGCTATAAAGGCCTATAGTTGTTAGAAATTCCTATTTATTTTTCAACACAATTCCATTAGTTACCACTGACTAAAAATATAATTAGTTATTAGTATAAATGGAATAATACAATAGCAGAATAACATAATGGAATGTTGGGTATACATTCCATATGTTTGATAGCTTTTTTTTTTGTCACCCAGGCTGGAGTGCAATGGCGTGATCTCTGCTCACTGCAACCTCTCCCTCCCAGGTTCAAGGGATTCTCCTTCCTCAGCCTCCCAAGTAGCTGAGATTACAGGCATGAGCCACCACACCCGGCTAATTTTTTGTATTATTATTATTTTTTTTTTTAAGGAGAGACAGGGTTTCATCGTGTTAGCCAGGATGGTCTTAATCTCCTGACTTCGTGATCCGCCCACCTTGAACTCCCAGAGTGCTGGGATTACAGGTGTGAGCCACTGCCCCCGGCCTAATTTTTGTATTTTTTAAGTAGAGACAAGGTTTCACCATGTTGGCCAGGCTGGTCTCAAACTCCTGACCTCAGGTGATCTGCCTGCCTCAGCCTCCCAAAGTGTTGGGATTAGAAGCATGAGCCACTGTGCCCAGGCTGTTTGATAGCTTTTAATTTTATTATGGTTAAAAAAAAAAACTATCACCACTATTTTATACAAGAAAAATATTAACACAAAAAAGCATGAAGTACATAATCTCAAAATAATGATAATCCTTTTTAAGAAAAGATTTGGCAATATTACTGGGTATTATCACTAATATTACTGGGTATTTCACTAATTTTGGTGTGGAACAGTAAAAATTTTGTCATGGATTGGCATAAATCTGCTGACTGGAATTTGGGAACCATTGTTTTAGAATTATAGAACAGAGACTTAAAGAATCTTAAATCTCCAACTTAAAGATTTTTAGAAACAGCAGCATCAGATGATTTAGACATATTGGATCTCCAAACCGATTCCCTCCCTCCCTCCCTGCCTCCTGCCCTTCATCCTTTCCTTCCTTTTTTTTTTCTTTTCTTTTTTTTTCTTTTGTGAGAGAGGGCCTCACTTTGTCACCCAGACTGGAGTACAGTGGCGCAATCTGAGCTCATTACAGCCTTGATCTCCTGGGCGCAGGTGATCCTCCCACCTCAGCCTCCTGAGTAGCTGGGACTACAGGTGTGTACCACCACATCTGACTAATTTTGTATTTCTTGTAGAGACAGGATTTCGCCTTTTGCCCAGGCTGAGCTTCTCTCATCTCTTACCATCTCCATCCCAGTGCCACCTGCCATGGTCAAGGATCTTATCTGCTTACCAACTCTTGCCTAAGAGAAGTTTACTTCTTTTTATGTTAAAGAAGTCTGAAGGAAGGCAATGTAAAGTGGTGGCATGGTGTTTTCAGGGACTGAGATGCTTCATCTTTCTGTCATATCATGTTAGCCCACGATGTTTTTTCTGAAGTTTTCTTCATGGTTCAAGACCGCTGATAGAGCTCCAAACATGATATTCACTTTCCAGTTAGCAGAAAGGAGGAAAGACAGCAGGGCCAAATGGTATCCCTTGCAGTCACACCAGTTCCCTTTAAACAGCCTTCCCAGAGTCCCACAAAATAATTCTGCTCATATTGCATTGACTATGTCTGGCTGCAAGGTAACTGGGAGATGCAGTCTTTGAGGGGGATATGTTGTTTCTGTGAATTGGGATGATTTTACTAGGAAAGAAGGAGAGAATGGATATTGAGGGGCATGTAGCATTCTCTACCATGTATGTATATGGTTTTTATGAAATTATATATTTTGTAATCTCTTTATACTTAATATTTTATTGTGGACATCTTCCATTTTTCCCAATATTAACTTAAGGACTTTATTCCATTGCATGAATATATCACTATTTAAGAAACTCATCCCCAAATCCTCTATTTTGAAACAGTTCGGCTAGTTTCTGTTTCTATTTTTGGCAATTATAAACAATTCTGTGATCATAATTCTTTTTTTTTTTTTTTTTTTTTTTTTGAGATAGGGTCTCACTCTGTTGCCTAGGCTGAAGTGCAGTGGCACAGTCATGGCTCACTGCAACTTCTGCCTCCCAGGCTCAAGTGATTCTTCCACTTCAGCCTCCTGAGTGGCTGGGACTGTAGGTGCATGTCACCATACCTAGCTAATTTTTGTACTTTTTTGCAGAAATCAAATTTCACCATGTTGCACAGGCTGGTGTTAAACTCCTGGGTTCAAGCAATCCACTTGCCTCAGCCTCCCAAAGTGCTGAGATGACAGGAATGAACCACTGTGCCCCACCAATCATAATTCTTATAGCTAAATCTTACAGGTCATATCCTTAAAGGAAATCCTTACAAATGAAACCATTGAATCAGAGAAAACGTGTATTCTGAAGCTCCTAATACATATTTCTAAAACATCTTCCAGTAAGATTTTCCCACTAGCCTTGTTTAAAAGTGCCATGAGTTTATTTTATGTATGTATATATGTATGTATGTATGTATGTATGTATGTATTTTGTGACAGAGTCTTGCTCTGTCGCCCAGGCTGGAGTGCAGTGGCGTAATCTCAGCTCACTGCAACCTCCACCTCCCAGGTTCAAGCAGGTATCCTGTCTCAGCCTCCCAGGTAGGGATTACAGGCATATGCCACCACGCCTGGCTAATTTTTGTACTTTTAGTAGAAATGGGGTTTCACCATGTTGACCAGGCTGGTCTCAAACTCCTGATCTCAAGTGATCCGCCTGCCTCGGCCTCCCAAAGTGCTGGGATTACAGGCATGAGCCATGGGCCCAGCTGCCATGGGTTTTTTTTTTTTGAGGCGGAGTCTCGCTCTGTCGCCCGGACTGGAGTGCAGTGGCCAGATCTCAGCTCACTGCAAGCTCCGCCTCCTGGGTTTACGCCATTCTCCTGCCTCAGCCTCCCGAGTAGCTGGGACTACAGGCGCCCACCACCTCGCCCGGCTAGTTTTTGTATTTTTAGTAGAGACGGGGTTTCACCGTGTTAGCCAGGATGGTCTCGATCTCCTGACCTCGTGATCCGCCCGTCTCGGCCTCCCAAAGTGCTGGGATTACAGGCTTGAGCCACCGTGCCCGGCCAAGCCATGGGTTTATTCTGTTTTCCTAGTTAAAAAAAATACTAAAGGCACAAAAAAATATAAAGAGCAATACAAAGTGTAAATTGGTTATATTTAACATTTGATTAAACTGAGATCCATTTTTTAAAATTTTATTTCTCAGATTCGATTGACTTTCTCCAAAGTAAACCCACTGAAACAAATGAGTCATCACATATTTATTGAATGCCTAGGAAGGAAGAGAAATTTAAATATTAATAAGATAAGATCCCTGCCCTTAAGGAGCATATATTTTGGGCAATGATGGAGTTACTGAAATAAGGATATAACCTCCTGAGATACCTTAAGATGTAATTAGGAATGTGATTAGTCTTAGTTTTTAAAAAACTTGTTTGTTAGCTTGTTATCATTTAGATATTTGTCCTTGCCTAAATCTCTTGTAGAATTATAATCCCCAGTGCTGGAGGCAGGGCCCGGTGGGAGGTGTCTGAGTCATGGGGACAAATCCCTCATGACTTGGTACGATCTTTGCAATAGTGAATGAGTTCTCTTGAGATCTAGTTATTTAGAAGTGTGTGGCACCACTCCACACACACACTCTCTTTCTCCTGCTCTGGCCACGTGATATGCCTACTCCTGCTTCACTTTCTACCATAAGTTAAAGCTTCCTGTAGCCTCTCTCAAAGCAGATGCTAGCACTATTAGCACTATCCTTCCTGTACAACCTGCAGAGCTATAGGCCAATTAAGACTCTTTTCCTATAAATTACCCAGTCTCAGGTATTTGTTGTTGTTGTTGTTGTTTGAGATGGAGTCTCACTCTGTTGCCCACGCTGAAGTGCAGTGGTGTGATCTCAACTCACCACAACCTCTGCCTCCCGGGTTCAAGCAATTCTCCTGCTTTAGCCTGGTAGCTGGGACTACAGGTGCATGCCACCGTGCCCAGCTGATTTTTGTATTTTTAGTAGAGACGGGATTTCACTGTGTTGGCCAGGCTTGTCTCAAACTCCTGACCTCGTGATCCGCCTGCCTTGTCTTCCCAAAGTGCTAGGATTATAGGCGTGAGCCACCACACGTGGTTAGGTATTTCTTTATAGCAGTGCAAGAATGACTTCATACAGAACACTGATACCAAGGAACGGGGTATTACTATAAGGATACCTGACAATGTGGAAGTGACTTTGAAACTGGGTAATGGGCAGAGGTTGAAAGACTGGAGGGCTCAGAAGACAACAGGAACATGAGGGAAAGTTTAGAATTTCTTAGAGACCAGTTAAATGGTTGTGACCAAAATGCAAATAGTGAAATGGACAATAAAGTCCAGGCTGACAAGGTCTCAGAAGGAAATGAGGAACTTATTGGGGATTGGAGCAAAGGGCATGCATGTTATACCTTAACAAAGAACCTGACTGTATTGTGTCCATGCCCTAGAGATCTGTGGAATTTTGATCTTGAGAGTCACGATGTAGGGTATTGGGTAGCAGAAATTTCTAAGTTGCAGAGTGTTCAAGAAGTAACATGGCTGCTTCTAACACCTGTGCTTAGATGTGGGAGCAAAGAAATGACTTAAAGTTGGAATTTATATTTAAAAGGGGAGCAGAGCATAAAATATTGGAAAATTTGCAGCCTAGCCACGTGACAAAGAAAGAAAAAGCTTTTTGGCATGAGGAATTCAAGCAGGCTATGGAGCAACAATTTGATAGAGATATTTGCATAACTAAAAAGCAGCCAAGTGCTAATAGCCAAGACAATGGGAAAAAGGCATTTCAGAGACCTTCATAGCAGCCCCTCCCATCACAGGCCCAGAGGCCTAGGAGGGAAGAATGGTTTTGTGGGGCAGACCCAGGACCTTGTTGCCTTGAGCAGCCTTGGGACACTGCTTTTTGCTGGGGCTCAGTGGGGCCCAGTTACAGCTTGACTTGCCACTTTAGAGAATGCAAGCTGTCCTGATCTCAAGTGATCCATGATGAAACCTGTCTCTACTAAAAATACAAAAATTAGCCAGGTGTGGTGGCGGATGCCTGTAATCCCAGCTACTTGGGAGACTGAGGCACAAGAATCCCTTGAGCTTAGGAGGCGGAGGTTGCAGTGAGCCGAGATCATGCCACTGCAGTCCAGTTTGGGTGATTCAGTGAGACGCTGTCTCAAAAAAAAAAAAAAAAGGGTTGCAGGCAAGCTGTAAGCCTTGGCAGCTTTCATGTGGTGTTAAGCTTGCGGGCACTCAGAGGGCAAAGAGTGAAGACTTGGCAGTATCTGTATAGATTTCAGAGGATGCATGAGAAAGCCTGGGTGCCCAGGCAGAAGCCAGATGCAGGGGTGGAGTCCTCACAGAGAACCTCTACTAGAGCAGTGCAGAGGGGAAATAGGGGGTTGGAGGCCCCATACACAGTTCCCACTGGGGCACTGTCTAGTGGAGCTGTGGGAAGTGGGTCACCATCCTCCAGACCCCAGAAGGATAGATTCACCTTGCACCCTCTACCTAGAAAGCTGCAGGCATTCAGGCCAGGTGCGATGGCTCAGGCCTGTAATCCCAACACTTTGGGAGGCTAAGGTGGGCAGATCACTGGAGGCCAGGAGTTTGAGACCAGCTTGGCCAAAATGGTGAAACCCTTTCTCTACTAAAGTACAAAAATTAGCTGGGTGTAGTGGCGCTCACCTGTAATCCCAGCTACTCAGGAGGCTGAGGCAGGAGAACTGCTTGAACCCAGGAGGTGGAGGGTACAGTGGGCCAAGATCCCACCACTGTACTCCAGCCTGGGCGTAAGAACAAGACTCTGTCTCTCAAAAAAAAAAAAAAAAAAAAAAAAAAAAGAAGGCCAGGCGCGGTGGCTCAAGCCTGTAATCCCAGCACTTTGGGAGGCCGAGACGGGTGCATCACGAGGTCAGGAGATCGAGACCATCCTGGCTAACAGGGTGAAACCCCGTCTCTACTAAAAAATACAAAAAACTAGCTGGGCGAGGTGGCGGGCGCCTGTAGTCCCAGCTACTCGGGAGGCTGAGGCAGGAGAATGGCGTGAACCCGGGAGGCAGAGCTTGCAGTGAGCCGAGGTCGCGCCACTGTACTCCAGCCTGGGCAACAAAGCAAGACTCTGTCTCAAAAAAAAAGAAAAGAAAGCTGCAGGCATTCAACTCCACCCCGTGAGAGCAACCTTGGTGGCTGAACCCTGCAAAGCCATGGGGTAGAGCTGCCTAAGGCCTTGGAAGCCTACCCCTTGTACCTCCTTGTGGGACATCAAGGGGCTCTAAGAGTTAATGACTCCCCTACTGGGTTTTGAACTTGTATGGGACCTGTAGCCCCTTTCTTTTGGAAAAGAAATGTTCAACGCCTATATTCCCATTGTATCTTGGAAGTAAATAACTTGTTTTTGATTTACAGGCTCATAGGTGGCAGGGATGTGCCTTGTCTCAGATGAGACTTGGGACTTTGGACTTTTGAATTAACACTGGAATGAGTCAAGACTTTTGAGACTTTTCAGAAGGCATGATTGTATTCTGCAATGTTAGAAGGATATGAGATTTGGGAGGAACCAAGGGCAGAATGCCCTCATCTCATATTGAATTGTAATCCCCCATGCTAGAGGTGGGGCCTGGTGGGAGGTGTTTGGGTCACGGGGGAGGATCCCTCATGGCTTTGTACTGTCTTTGCGATAGTGAGTTCCCATGACATCTGGTCATTTAAAAGTGTGTGACACCTCCCTTCCCACACACATTCTCTCTTGCTTCTGCTCCCACTTAACATTCCACCATGAGTAAAAGCTTTGTAAGTTCTCTGCAGAAGCAGATGCCAGCACTATGCTTCCTATACAGCCTCCAGAACTGTGAGCCAATGACATCTCTTTTCTTATAAATTACCCAGTCTCAGATATTTCTTTATAGCAAGGCAAGGATGACCTAATACATAGCTATAGCTGTTTGCATCTGAAAAGACAGCAAGCAGCATCAGATAGTCCATAGTACATGTAGGCAGAATAGTTCTATGACCAGAATTTAATCTTCCTGTTCTGAGAAATGGTAGGTTATTGAGGCTTAGAATAGGTATTGCCAGGGCAAGGGGAGTTTGAGCCAAAACTCATGTAACTGTGTTGCCATAAGAACTGTTTATGTTTAGATAATTAATATTTACTTCTTCTTTCCTCTCCAAGATTTGGTATAAGGGGAAAGAAGTTACATTTTTCATCTTCTTATGCCCATAAAGCATCTTCCATTGCCAAATCCTCCAGCTTTTGTTCTATGGAAAGAGATGAGGAAGACTCTATAATCTTCTCAGAAGGAGTAATTGAGGAATACCTAGCATTCGATCACACAGATATGTGAGTATTGTGTCTTTTAAGCTTTTTACTCCCCTCTTATTTTATGTATTAATACCTATTTTTTCTAAATGATGCTACCAATGTATACAATTAAATATATGCCAGTTTCTGTTATTTATTTTATTTCTCAGGTATCCAGAATTTATATTCTTATTGCTTCCATATACTAGACTTCCTTGTGTATTTTATACCTTCACACATCATTTACCTATTCCTGAGATTAGAGATTTTAAAATAAGTTTATTTTTTCCCCACATAGTTTGATTTTACCCTTTTGCAAATTACCACCAGTGGGAACTTTTAAAACCTTTTAAAAAAGCAGTTGAAGAGATATGAACTTTGTTTACATAAATCCTGTTTGAAAAAGGTATATACACGCCAGGCGCGGTGGCTCACACCTGTAATCCCAGCACATTGGGAGGCCGAGGTGGGCAGATCACTTCAGGTCAGGAGTTTGAGACCAGCCCGACCAACCTGGTGAAACCCCATCTCTACTAAAAATACAAAAATTAGCTGGGTGTGGTGGTGCATGCCTCTAATGTCAGCTACTTGGGAGGCTGAGGCCAGAGAATAGCTTAAACCTGGGAGGCAGAGGTTGCAGTGAGCTGAGATCACGCCACTGCACTCCAGCCTACGCAACAGAGCAAGACTCTATCTCCAAAAAACAAAAAAGAAAAGAAAAAGGTACAAACAGTTTGTTTAAAACCTTATAGTTGGCACAGATTTTATAATTAATGTCTATTTATATCTATTCTTACTATATTCTAATAGTAGTCCTATCACATAGATATGCTTTATCTTCTTTACAGGATAGGTGAGAATCAGAGTAGTTAATGATCTGTCTAAAGTAAAGCTAAAACCAAAATCTTATTCATCTGATTCTCAATCCAGTCTTCTCTTCACTATTCCTTGCTACCTTTCTGAAACATTAACCTGTTAAACTATTCCTGTAAGCCTTTAAAAGTTCCAGATTTGATAGTCACAGCAGCATATTTGAAAATAAGTGAGAATTTCTCTTTAGGATGTGCGGCTGTGGTTAGGTCTAGTAGTTAGTATTGCGTCACATGATTCTGGATGCATTTTTTTTTTCCCATTGTATTTTTTCCCATTGTATTTCCTGCTGAGCCATGTTCATTCACGTATCACTCATGTGCACACAGCCCTAGGGCCAGCTAAATATAAGCCAGGCTTCTATACGTAATACCACTGAGCTAGAATTGGAAGCAGGTTCTTTTGGTTTTTTCCAAAGACTGCCCCCTTCCCTTTCACTTCTCCTGTATCAAATTACTTCTATTTTCTATTTATTACTTCTAGTTGGCCTGTTTCACATTACTTCTATTTTCCATTTTTCCTCAAATCAAAATGAATTTTCATGTAATACACGGATGATTTTAGAAAGGCAGCCTTCCCTTTAGAAATACCTCTAAGATGTTTTGTAAAATGACAGAGTAGTTGAACGTTTAGAATATTCCTAATTGAAAAGATTGAGGGTTGAAAAATAAACCAAAACACTTATGGGAAATTAGAGTATACAGTAATTTCAGCAAATGATTTTAGTACAAATGGAAAAACCACCTGGAAAAAAATAATAAGGTTCCTAATTTATTCTTTCCATAAAAATAAACTTCACACATTAAAAAAATTAAATGTGGCAAATGAAATCATATACATTTAGAAGAAAATATAACATGGAAGACTGTTTTTAAAAAATATAATTTGGGAATGAAGGCCTTTTTAACCATAACACAAAACCTACAAGTCATATAAGAAATTCTTAAATGACTACACAATATGAAATTTCTGCCTAGAAAAAAACCTCATTTCTATGATACAATGCTGCTGTGAAAAACAAATTTAAAAAAATAGAAAAAAACTAATTTCTGCAGTAGGAATTGAAAAAATAAACTCAAAATCAAAAAACAAATGACACACTAGGCAAAAATGTTCGTTGTTCATTCATGGATAAAGAGTTAATTTCCTTAATATGTATGTCAATAAGAAAAAGGCTAAGGACAAAACAAGCAAAGAATATCAATATAAAAATAAAACGGATCTTAAACATAAATGAAATTCAACTTTGAAATTAGAGATATAAATTAAAACTATAATTAGGTACTTTGTTAGATTGGCAGAGAACAAAAGATAAAGAAGTTTCATCATTCCTTGAGTAGGTAAACAGGCATATTCTTTCACCATTGGGCCATCTGACCTCTTTAGAGGAAATTTGGCAATATCTTTTAAATTGAAATGCACATACCCTTTAACCCAATAAGTTTATTTATAGGAATTTATCCTACAGACATAATCACTTGTGAAGCCAAAGAACTGTGGATAATGCTATTAATTAGAGCATTGACTATAAGAGCAAAAGATTGGTTGGTTGATCAATAAGAGGCAAGTTAAGATACAGTACATACAATGGAATATTCTGTAGCTGTTTTTTAAGAGGCAGATTAATATGTTTTGTTTTGTTTTGTGTTTTTGAGACAGAGTCTCACTCTGTCATCCAGGCTGGAGTGTAGTGGCACAATGTCACTCACTGTAAACTCCACCTCCTTGGTTCAAGCAATTCTCCTGCCCCAGCCTCCTGAGTAGCTGGGATTACAGGCGCACACCACCTCGCCCTGCTAATTTTTGTATTTTTGGTAGAGACGGAGTTGTGCCATGATGGCCAGCCTTGTCTCAACTCCTGACTTCAAGTGACCCACCTGTCTTGGCCTCCCAAAGTACTGGGATTACAGGCGTGAACCACCGAGCCCAGCCTGGATTAATATGTATTGATAGGGATCAAGGACCAAGATATATCGTTAAATAGAGAACAAGGGGCAGTACAGTGTATAATGTAACTTTCTCTGGAACAATATATAATATTTGCTTCTGGGGATGGGGACTGGGGGACAGAAATGTAGGAGACATCTTTTTCACTATATATCCTTCTGTACAATTTGAATTTTTCTCATCACATGGATGTTATCTCCTCTAAAAAGAACTATAAATTTAAACACAATTAATACTGCTCACCATACTCCCCCACCTAATGCCAGGCCAACTCTTCTTAGGGAAGGCAGAGACGAGAGTCTGTAGCTATGCTCTATAAGCCTTGTTGCACCCTTCTTTCCTGCCTACATTTTCCTAATACTTGAGATCTCTGTTTCCCTAGGGGTAACTTTCACTGTAGAGACCTGGAGTTATTTATTCCTGTTCTAAGCCAGCTTCAGAATTTGTTTTGTCTTAGTTTATATAATACATCTAACTTAGGTGAGCACAATTACCAGCTAGATTTTTTCCCCCAGAACTCCAGGGCTATTGGTATTCCTGTCTGGAGAATCAGAGATAACTTGGCTAATTGAGACTTTCTGTGCTACAGACACAAGTGTCTCCAGAAGAGCCTCAAGAGAAGCTCCTGTGCTGTTTTGCTCCCCTTCTTTTCCTTTCTAACCAATTACCAAATGTTTATTTGGCTTAGTAAAAGTATACTAATTTTAATCATTTATGTGGAATGTTTCTCTAATGAATCAATTGCCTCAAGTATAATAATTACACAGCATCATGACACTGCCATGCACATCATTAAATATCACATTAATATTAATCTAAGGGCCAGGTGCAGTGGCTCATGCCTGTAATCCCAGCACTTTGGGAGGCCGAGGCAGGTGGATCACTTGAGGTCAGGAGTTTGAGACCAGCCTAGCCAACATGGTGAAACCCCATCTCTACTAAAAGTACAAAAATTAGCTGGGCATAGTGGCAGGCTCCTGTAGTCCCAGCTACTTGGGAGGCTGAGGCAGGAGAATTACTCGAACCCAGAAGATGGAGGTTGCAGTGAGCCAAGATCGCGCCATTGCACTCCAGCCTGGGTGACAGAGTGAGACTTCATCTCAAAAACAAATAAACAAACAAAAATTAAGTTTTCTCCTGTTACAACAAAAATTATTTCCGGGTGCTTAATCATAACTGCGCAATTAACAATGCTCATTTGTTTAAAGCTAAAAAATACAAAATCAGTAGTTGGACCTTTAGAATGTTCCTAATTGAAAAGATTGAGGGTTGAAAAATAAACCAAAACACATATGGGAAATTAGTGTATACAATAATGTTGCGGGAAGTCAGGGACCCCAAACAGAGGGACTGGCTGAACCCGCGGCAGAAGAACATAAATTGTGAAGATTTCATGGACATTTATTAGTTCCCCAAATTAATACTTTTATAATTTCTTATGCCTGTCTTTACTGCAATCTCTGAACATAAATTGTGAAGATTTCATGGACACTTATCACTTCCCCAATCAATACCCTTGTGATTTCCTATGCCTGTCTTTACTTCAATCTCTTAATCCCATCATCTTCTTGGTTAGCTGAGGACGATGAATGTCGCCTCAGGACCCTGTGATGATTTGTGCAGTGTCAACTGCACAAATTGTGTATAGAGCATGTGTGTTTGAACAGTATGAAATCTGGGCATCTTGAAAAAAGAACAGGATAACAGCAATGTTCAGGGAACACCAGAGATAAGACTTCTGGCCACCGGACGCAACAGAGCTATATTTCTCCTCTTTCAAAAGCAAATGGGAGAAATATCGCTGAATTCTTTTTCTCAGCAAGGAACATCCCTGAGAAAGAGAATGCGCCCTGAGGGTAGGTTTTAGGCTCTTCTGGAGACACTTGTGTCTGTAGCCCAGAAAGTCTCAGTTAGCCAAGTTAACTCTGCTTCTCCAGACAGGAATACCAATAGCCCTGGAGTTCTGGGGGAAAAAATCTAGCTGGTAGTTGTGCTCACCTAAGATAGATGTATTATATAAACTAAGACAAAACAAATTCTGAAGCTGGCTTAGAAGAGACGCCTTAAGGCGTGCTGTCTTTTATGGTCCAAGCCGAAGGGATGAAATAAGCCCTGGTCTCCTGTAGTGCTCCCAGGCTTATTAGGACAAGGAAAATTCCCCCCTAATAAATTTTGGTCAGACAGGTTGTCTGCTCTCAAACCCTGTTTCCTGATGAGATGTTATCAATGACAATGCGTGCCCGAAGCTTCATTAGCAATTTTAATTTCGCCCCATTCTGTGGTCCTGTGATCTCGCCCTGCCTCCACTTGCTTTGTGGTATTTTATTACCTTGTGAAGTATGTGATCTCTGTGACTCACACACTATTCCTGCACTCCCTCCCCTTTTGAAAACTGCTAATAAAAACGTGCTGGAGAGCATCACGGATCCTGCTGACATGTGATGTCTCCCCGGGACACCCAGTTTTAAATTTCTCTCTCTTGTGCTCTTTCCCTTTATTTCTCAAACCAGCCGAGACACCTAGGAAATAGAAAAGAACCCATGTAACTATCTAACTATCGGGAGCGGGTTCTCCCAATACAATAATGATTCTCAGCCTTCTTTTTCTTGTTCTAGTTTTTGGCAGAATAGTGGGATAGAGTGGGGATAAAAAGGGAAATGCAGTCTCTTATGTTGAGAACTGCCTTAGTTCCCGAGACAGCTTCATACATGTGCTCCATATGCTGGGCAGGCAGCAGGGCGGGCAGGGTGGGAGCACCAGTCATTCCTAAGAAGCACAAAGGACAGTGGTGAACACTCAGTGATGAATAATCATGAAGTTTTTCCCTCTTGCTTCTGTTACAGGAAAGAGGGATTTCATGGGAAGAAATCAGAAGCAGCTACAGAGAAACCGAAATTAGGGTATCCTCCCATTGCTCCATTTTACTGCATGAAAGAAGATGTCCTTGCTTACGTGTTTGACAATGTATGGAGCAAGGTTGTGAGCTGTATGGAGGAGTTGACACGTAGTCACTGGGAAGGATTTGCCTCTGGTAAGGATCTTTGTGAAAACAATGTAAAAATCAATTGTTTATGATTTCTAAACCCTAACCAGTCTATTAGATGATATGCTTCATAGTGCAAAAGGTGGGTATGGGCCAGGCACAGTGGCTCATGCCTATAATCCCAACACTTTGGGAGGCCAAGGGGAATGATCACTTGAGCCCAGGAGTTTGAGACCAGCCTGGGCAACACGGTGAGATCCCATCTCTCTAAAAAAATTAAAAATCAGCCAGGCATGGTGGCATACACCTGTAGTTCCAGCTACACAAGAGGCTGAGGTGGGAGCATCACCTGAGCCCAGGATGTCAAGGCTGCAGTGAGCTATGATTGTACCACTGCACTCTAGCCTGGGCATAAGATGAGAGACTCTGTCCTCTCACATACCACAACATGTCTGACACCAGTGGGTGGGGTTTTTCCCCCGCAACCCAAGCAATTCTGACACCACATTCTCCAGCAGACACCAATGGAGTGTCCTGTAATTCAATTCAGTTCTGACACAGTCTACCAGGAGATACTGTCAGATCCCACAAATTAAGGGCCCAGTCCCACAATACCCCCAACTTCAGATGCCAGTTGCAAGCTCCAAGTTGTGACCTGAATTTCTGACCTACCAGCTATTTAGGGCTCTCTGAACCTAGTCCTTTAGGGTTTTTATGGAGGTTTCATTTTGTAGGCATGATTAAATTGTTGGCTATCACTGATTAACTCGACCTTCAGCCCCTGTCTTCTCCCTAGAGGTCAAGGGTTGGGGCTGAAAAAGTGAAAAAGTTCCAACCTTCTAATCACATGGTTGGTTCCCTGCCAACCACTGTCTCCCTACCCAATCCTCAGACTATCCAGGAGTCCCTAACAACCAGTCATATGATTAGCATACAACTAATCTTAACCACTTAACCACTTTGGGTATTATAAGAGTTTTAGGTCTGGTGCGGTGGCTCACGCCTGTAATCCCAGCACTTTGGGAGGCTGAGACGAGTGGATCATGAGGTCAGGAGATCAAGACCATCCTGACTAACACGGTGAAAACCCATCTCTACTAAAAATACATAAAAAATTAGCCTGGCATGGTGGCGGGTGCCTGTAGTCCCAGCTACTCGGGAGGCTGAAGCAGGAGAATGGCATGCACCTGGGAGGCAGAGTTTGCGGTGAGCCAAGATTGCGCCACTGTACTCCACCCTGGGTGACAGAGAGAGACTCCATCTCAAAAAAAAAAAAAAAAAGGGCAGAGACCAAATATATGTTTATTATCATCTCATGATATGGTATGATATGACCATATATTTAGTCTCTGCCCCTGATTTCAGATCACAGTAGGTCTGACTTTGTTTGACTTTGAGAATGAGTAGATAAATAAAAAGGCCTAGTCTATGATGATTAGACAGAGCTTGCAGTTTCTCTTTGAATATAATGATTTACGAAGAAAAATCATGTGCAAGTAGCATGTTTTTTAAACTGCTTTATTAAAGCATAATAGATACATAATAAACTACACTATTTTTTTCTTTTTATTTTTCATTTTTATGTATTTGAAGGGTCCAAGTGCAGGTTTCTTATGTGCATGTATTTCTTAGTGGTGAAATCTGGGTTTTTAGTGTACCCATCATTCAAATCGTGAATATTGTACTCAACAGGTACTTTTTCAACCCTTGCCTCCCTCCCACCTTCCCACCTTTCAGAGTCTCCTGGGTTTCTTATTCCACTCTGTATGTCCATGTGTACCCATTGTTTAGCTCTCACTTATAAGTGAGAACATGTGGTATTTGACTTTCTGTTTCTGAGTTAGTTTGCTAGGATAATGGCCTCCAGTTCCATCTGTGTTGCTGCAAAAGACATGATTTCATTATTTTGTATGGCCAAGTAGTAGTCCATTTTATTTATCCAGTCCTCTGTTGATGGACACTTAGGCTGATTCCATATCTTTGCTACTGTCAATATTGGAGCAATAAACATATGAGCGTGAATAAATATATATTTTTTGAGACGGAGTTTCATTCGTCACCCAGGCTGGAGTTCTGTGGCGTGATCTTGGCCCACTGCAACCTCTGCCTCCTGGGTTCAAGCGATTCTCCTGCCTCAGCCTCCCAAGTAGCTGGGATTACAGGTGCACACCACCACACCCAACTAATTTTTTGTATTTTTAGTAGAGATGGGGTTTTGCCATGTTGGCCAGGTTGGTCTTGAACTCCTAACCTCAGATGATCCTCCTGCCTCAGCCTCCCAAAGTGCTGGGATTACAGGCATGAGCCACTGCACCTGGCTGTAAATATTTTTTGATAATTTCTTTCTCTTTGTGTAAATACTCAAGAGTGGGATTGCTGGATCAAATGGTAGTTCTATTTTTAGTTCTTTGAGAAATCTCCATGCTTTTTTCCATAAAGGCTGTACTAATTTACTTTCCCACAAACTGTGTGTAAGTGTTCCCTTTTCTCCGCGTCCTTGCCAACATCTGTCATTTTTCATATGGTTGTTGGATACTTGTATGTCTTCTTTTGAAAATGTCTGTTCACGTCTTGTTTCTCTCTCTCTCTGTTTCTGTCCCCCCCCCCCCCCCCCCCCCCCCCCCCCCCCCCCCCCGTCACCCAGGCTGGAGTGCAGTGGCACAATCACAGCTCACTGCAGCCTTGACCTTCTGGGCTCAAGTGATCCTCCTACCTCAGCCTCCTGAGTAGCTGGGACCACAGGTATGCACCACCACGACTGGCTAATCTTTTGTATTTTTTTTGTAGAGATGGGGTTTAACCATGTTGCCCAGGCTGGTCTCAAACTCCTGGGCTCAAGCCATCTGCCCATCTTGGCCTCCCAAAGTGCTGGGATTACAGGCGTGAGCCACCATGCCCAGCCTGTTCATGTTCTTTTTCCCCTTTTAAATAGGGTTATTGTTTTCTTACTGAGTTGAAATCCTTATAGATTCTGGATGTTAGTCATTTGTCAGATGCATAGTTTGCAAATATTTTTTGCCATTCTGTAGGTTGTCTGCTTATTTTGTTATTTCTTCTGCTATTGCAGAAGCTTTTTAGTTTAACTGAATCCCATTTGTCTATTTTTGTTTTTGTTGCTTTTGCTTTTAAAGACTTCGTCTTAAACTCTTTGCCTGGACAATGTCCAGAAGACTTTTTCCTAGGTTTTTTTCTAGGATTGTTATAGTTTCAGGTCTTGGGTTTAAGTCTTTAATCCATCTTGAGTTAATTTTTGTATATGGTGAGAGGTATGGGTCCAGTTTCATTTTTCTGCATATGGCTAACCAGTTTTCCCAGCACCACTTATTTAATAGAGTCCTTTCCCCAGTGTAGATTTTTGTTGACTTTGTCAAAGATCAGTTGATTGTAGGTATATGGCTTTATTTCTTGGTTTTCTATTCTGTTCCATTGGTCTGTGTGTCTATTTTTATACCAGTACCATGCTGTTTTGATTACTATACTCTTATATAATTTGAAGTCAGGTAATGTGATTCCTCCAGCTTTGCTCTTTTTACTTGTGATTATTTTACCTATTTGGGCCCTTTTTTGGTTCCATATGAATTTTAGGATTTTTTTTTTCTAATTCTGTGAAAAATGGCATTGGTAATTTGATAGGGATTGTGTGGAATCTGTAGACTGCTTGATTTGTACGGTCATTTTAACAATATGGATTCTTTCAGTGAGCATGGGATGTTTTTCCATTTGTTTGTATCATCTGTGAATTCTTTAGTCAGTGTTTTGTAGTTCTCCTTATAGAGATCTTTCACCTCCATGCTTAAATATAATCCTGGATAGTTTACTTTCTTATAGGTATTGTAAATTGAGTTGCCTTCTTGATTTGGTCCTTGGCTAGATCATTATTGGTGTATTGAAACCCTACTGACTTTTGGATCTTAATTTTGTATCCTGAACCTACTAAATTTATTTATCAAATGTAAGTTTTTTGGTAGAATCTTTCAGGTTTTCCAGATATAAGATCATACCATCAGCAAACAGGGCAATTTGACTTCCTCTTTTCCAGTTTGGATGCCTTTTGTTATTTTCTCTTGCCTGATTGCTCTGACAAGGACTTGTTGAATAAGAGTGGTGTAAGTGGGCATCCTTGTCTTGCTCTAGCTTTAGGGAATGCTTTCAGTTTTTCCCTGTTAAGTATAATGCTAGCTATGGGTTTGTTTTATATGGCCTTTATTATGTTGAGGTATGTTTCTTCTATGCCTAGTGTGTTGAGGACCTTTATCATGAAGTAATGTTGAATTTTATCCAGTGCCTTTTGTGCATCTATTGAGATGATCATTTGTTTTTTGTCCTTAATTCTGTTTATATGATGTATCACATTTATTGATTTGCTTATGTTGAATCATCCTTTCAACTCTGGGATAAATCCCACTTGATCATGTTGTAGTGTCTTTTTGATGTGCTGTTGGATACAGTTTGCTAGTATTTTGTTGAGGATTCTTGTCTGTATGTTCATCAGGGATATTGGTCTTTTCTTTTTTCATTGTGTCCTTGTCTGATTTTGGTATCAGAGCCGTACTGGCCTCATAGAGGCCATGAGCAAGAAGATGTGAGGAGTACAGTCCACTCAAGTCTTGGTCTCACAGCAGCCTATACCAGGGAATTAGGTATTGTCCTAGGTATGCATAGGAGAGCGTGGCTTCCTTGTCCCACCTCTACCAGGTGGCAGCTACAGCAACATCAACTCAAACTTGGCTCAAGGATAAGGTGCAGCCCAGTATTAAACTCTCAAAATGTACCTTGGGCCTGCCACCAGGGAGGGTAGAGCCCCTCGAACTACATATTTAAAGTGTGTTATAAGTTCTGACCTATGTATACACCCATAAAACCATCACCACAATCAATATAGTGAACATATCCATCACCCCCAAAAGTTTATGCCTTTCATAATCCCTTCCTCCTGCCCTTGCCTGTCTCTGCATCTCCAAAGTGATTATCACAATAAGAGTGATCTGCTTTCTGCCACTGTAGATTAGTTTGCATTTTGTAGAGTTACATGTGAGTGGAATCACATGTACTCTTTGTCTGGCTTCTTTCACTCAGGATAATGATTTTGAGATTCATCACTGTCATTATGAGTATCAGCAGTTTATTCCTTTTTATTGCTGAGTAGTATTCCATTGTATCACAATTTGTTTATCTGTTGATGGCCAGTTGGATTATTTTCAGCTTTGGGCCATTACATGTAAAGGTGTTATAAGCACTATTGTACAAGAAATTGGGGGCATACGCATTTTTTTTATTGGGTAAATTCTTCATAGTAGAATGGCTGGCTTATAGTTAGATATACATTTCACTTGTTAAGAATTGTTTATGTAGGTTTTCTGTGCTGCTCAACAAACTGTCACAAACAGTGGCTTCAAACAACATACCTCACATATTTGTGAGTCTGAAGTCCAGAAACAGCTTAGCTAGTTCTCTGTTTAGGGTTTCACCTGGCTGCGATCAAGGTGTTGGCCAGGGCTGGGCTCTCATGTGGAGACTCAACCAGAGAAGAAGCCACTTACACTGTTGTGCATTCTTAGAAGCATACAGTTCCTTATAGCTGTAGTATTTATGTCAGCTTTATTCTTCAAAGCCAGGAAGAAAGACTGAGAGCTAGTGGACTAACAAGACAAAAGCCTATATAATATAATGTGATCATGGGAATGATATCCCATTACCTTTACCATTATCTATTGGTCTGAAGCAAGTCACAAGTCTTGCCCACACTCAGAGTGAGGAGATTACACGTAGGCATGAACACCAAGAGGTAGGAATCATGCATGGGCCACCTTAGAGTCTGTCTACTACATGCCTGAATGATTCATGTTCTTCCACATGCTAAATACATTCACCTCACTCCCAAGGTTTTCAAGAGTCCCATCCCATTGTAGCATCAGCTCAAAGGTCCAGAATCTTATCATCTAAATCAGGTCCTGGTGTGGATGATGTTCCTAGATGTAATCCATTCAGTACAGGTTCTATACACAATTTTTCTCCATTTGTAGATCTGTGAAACTAAAGAGACAAGTTGTCTGACCCCAACACACCCAGCATACAAGAGTGGGACAGGCAAAGGATAACAGTTATAGACAGTACAGTTAAAAGGAGCAGGGAATGGAAGGTTAAAAAAAGGGTTCACAGCAATTCTGAAATCCAGCTGGGTAAATATTGGGAGTTCCATGACTAAGTTTCAAGGGACTAATCCTCCGCAGTTCTTTGCTCCATTCTCAGGGTGCCTGGTTTCACCCTCTGAATCATCTTTCCTTTTTTCATGAATGGTAACATGTGTTTATAGCTAAGTGGTTTTATCAGTCTACTTCTTGCCAGTAGAATTTTGGGGGTCTGACAACTTTATTCCCTTTTGTAGTGACTCCGTCCCTTTAGTCCAAATTGGCAGTTTTTCTGTTGAAATAATTTTCTCAAAAAATTTCTGGCTCTTCATGGTATCAGTGGGGTTTACCAAATTAGACAAGAGCCACATCTGTATCTTTTCAGATCATTTCTTCCCTATCTTAGGGTCCTGCATGAACAGTCTTTTCAACAGATGATGCTGGAACAACTGTATATTCACATGGAAAAGAATGAAGTTGAATCCTGACTTCATACCATATACAAAAATCAACTCACAATGGATCAAGAACCTAAATTTAAGAGCCAAAATCATAAAACTCTCAGAACAAAGGAGTAACTCTTCATGACCTTGAATTTGACATGACATTGTTAGACATGACACCAAAAGCATGAGCAGCAAAAGAAAAAATGATAATTTGGACTTCATCAAAATGTAAAACTTTGTGCTATAAAAGACATTATCAGCAAAGCAAAAGAGAACCTGTAAAATGAGAGAAAATATTTAGAAATCATATAACTGATAAGGATCTAGTTATATAAAGAACTGCAACTCAATAATAAAAGCAATTTTATTTTAAAATGGGCAAATAGGCCGGGCGCGGTGGCTCAAGCCTGTAATCCCAGCACTTTGGGAGGCCGAGACGGGCGGATCACGAGGTCAGGAGATCGAGACCATCCTGGCTAACACGGTGAAACCCCGTCTCTACTAAAAAAATACAAGAAAAAAAAACTAGCCGGGCGACGTGGCGGGCGCCTGTAGTCCCAGCTACTCGGGAGGCTGAGGCAGGAGAATGGTGTAAACCCAGGAGGCGGAGCTTGCAGTGAGCTGAGATCCGGCCACTGCACTCCAGCCTGGGCGGCAGAGCGAGACTCCATCTCAATAAATAAATAAATAAATAAAATAAAATAAAATAAAATAAAATGGGCAAATAATTTGGATATTTCTCCAAAGAAGATATACCAATGGTCAATAAGCACATGAAAGATGTTGTCTTTGTTCCCTAATGACATCGTTAGTCATTAGGGAAGTGCAAATAAAAACCACAATGAGATACCACCTCATGCCCACTAGGATGGCTGTGTGTATATATGTTTTTAATTACATTTTATTTCTTTTTTTTTTTTTTTTTTTTTGAGACGGAGTCTCGCTCTGTCGCCCAGGCTGGAGTGCAATGGCCGGATCTCAGCTCACTGCAAGCTCTGCCTCCCGGGTTTATGCCATTCTCCTGCCTCAGCCTCCCGAGTAGCTGGGACTACAGGCGCCCGCCACCTCGCCCGGCTAGTTTTTTGTATTTTTTAGTAGAGACGGGGTTTCACCATGTTAGCCAGGATGGTCTCTATCTCCTGACCTCGTGATGCACCCGTCTCGGGCTCCCAAAGTGCTGGGATTACAGGCTTGAGCCACCGCGCCCGGCCACCATTTTATTTCTTAAAAGAAAAATAACAAGTCTTAGTAAACATATGGAGAAATTGGAACCCTCATACATTGCAATGGGAATATAAAATGCTGCAGCTATTGTGGAAACAATTTGGCAGCTCCTCAGAATGTTAAACATAAAATTGTCAAAAGACCAAGAAAATTCCACTCCTAGGTATATAAAAAAAAGAATTGAAAACATATGTCCATACAAAAACTTGAACATGAATGCTTATAGCAGCATTATTCATAATAGCCAAAAAGTGGAAACAACCCAAATGTCCATCAGCTGATGAATGAACGAAGTTTGGTTTATCCGTGTGTCATGGGATGAATTGTTTCCCCCTTGAAATTCGTATATGGAAAGCCTAACCCCCAAAGTGACTGTATTTGGAGACAGGGCTTTTAGGGAGGTAATTCAGGTTCTGAGGTCGTAAGAGTGGGCTCCTAATCCAATAGGGCTGGTGTCCTTATTAGAAGAGGAAGGGACACCAGAGATCTCTTTCTACACACACGTGGAGAAAAGGCCATGTGAGGACAGAGAAAGAAGGTGGCCACCTGAAGGCCAGGACAGCACCTTGATCTCGGACTTCTGGCCTCCAGAACTGTGAGAAAATAAATGTGCATTGTGTAATCCATCCAATCAGTGCTATTTTGTTATGGCAGCCCTAGCAGACTAGTACACCATACAATGGAATATTATTCAGCCATAAAAAGGAATTAAGTACTGATACATGTTACAACATGGATGAACCTTGAAAATATGCTAAATGAAGGAAGCCAATCACAAAGCATGATGTATATGGTATGATTCCATTCATATGAAATGTCCAGAATAGGCAGAGCCATAGAGACAGAGTTTAGTGGTTGCTGGGGGATGGATGAAGAGGGAAATTGAGAGGTACTGTGTTTCTTTTTGGAGTGATAGAAATTTTTTGAAATTACATAGTGGTAGTGATTGCACAACATTGTGACTATATTAAAAACCACTAAACTGTATACTTTAAAATGGTTAAAATGATGAATTTTGTTATATGAATCTTAAAAAAATTTTTTTTTAATTCTTTCAGCCTGAAAAATGTCCATTAACGTTTCTTGTATGTGGGTCTGCTAGTGATGAACTGTTTCTTTTGTAGATGTGAAAATTCCTTTATTTTGCTTTCATTTTTGCAATGATTGCAATGACATTTTATGAACTCTATGTGAATAGTTTGCCTTCTAGTACTTTTAAAATGCTGTCCATTTCTTCTTGCTTGCATTGTTTCTGAAAAGAAATTTGTTGTCATCCTTATCTTTGTTCCTGTGTGCATGTATGGTTTTTTTTTTGTTTTTTTGTTTTTTCTGGCTGCTGTTAAGATTTTCTCTTTATCACTGATTTTGAACAATTTGATTATGATGTGCTTTAATGTAGTTTTCCTCATGTTTCTTCTGCCTGGAGTCTGTTGAACTTCATAGATCTATAGGTTTGTTTTCATTGTTTGGAAAGCTTTCGGCCATTATTTCTTCAGATTTTTTTTTTTTTTCTGTCCCTCATCATCCGTCAGGACTTCGGTCACTCATAAATTAGTCCATTTGATCATTGATCCCTCAGGTAACTCATGCTTTAAAAAAATTTTTTTGTATTCTGTTTTTTTCTGTGTGTATTTCATTCTGGGCAATTTCTATTGTTATGCCATCAAGTTCATTAATCTTCTACAATGTTGAATCTGCTCATTTAGTGTATTTCATGTGAGATATTGTCATTTTCATCTCAAAGTATGATTTGAGAGAGACATATATATTATCCATGTCTCTATTTGATGTTTTGAAAATGTGGAATAACTTGAATATCTGTATTAATTCTAGGTTGGTTTCAGTTGATACTCTCTTCATTATGGCTTGTATTTTCCTGCCTGGTGATCTTTGATTAGATTTCAGACATTGTGAATTTTACCTCACTAAGGGAGGAATTTCTTTTTATTGCTGCTTATTTTCTTGAGCTTTGTTCTGAAATGCAATTCAGTTACTTGCAAACAGTTTGATCCATTCCGTTCTTTCTTTTATGACTTGTTAGGTCTGGAGCAATGTTCAGTCTAGAGCTAATTATTACCCACCTACTCAGGCAAGATCTTATTCTGCCCAGTGCTCCATGAATTGAGTTTTTCTGGTCTGGTGGGTGGAACGGGCAGTATTCCTTGTTCCATGTGAGTAGCAGGTACTGTTCCCGTCTTTCAGTTTTTGTTTTTGTTTTCCTAGCCTCAGGTGGCTTCTTCTCATACGTGCACTGATCAGTACCTTTTGAATGCTCAAACAGTGCCCCACCCTCTGCAGATATCATGGGTTCTCTTCCTGTATATTTCTCTTCTCTAAGATACTCTGTTCTATGAATCGGAGCTGTCTTGGTCTCTGGACTCTCGACTCACGGGAGTCCACCAGGCTTGTGCCTCAGTTCCCACTCTTTATGCCATATCTTGGGAACTTTTTCAAGGCAATTGCAGGTCCCGTCTCATTTGTTTATCATCTCAGGGTTTACTAACTTTCATTATCTGATGTACAGTGTCTTGAAAGCCATTGTTTCATTGTTTTATTGGTTGTTTTAAGCAGGAGAGTAAACCCAGTTCATGTTACTCCATCTTGGCTGGAAGCAGAAGTCCAACATTTTTAAACTTTTTATTTAATCACAGCTTGCCAGGAGTAAAAGGGAAAAAAAAGTTTTTATTGAAGTGTAATATACACATAGAAAATTATAAAGTAAGTTTACATCAAGTAAGCTTGAGGATTTTTTTGTCTCTACAAAAAATAAAAATAATTAGCCAGGGTGTGGTGGTGCATGCCTGTAGTCCTAGCTACTCAGGGGACTAAGGCAGGAGGATCCCTTAATCCCAGGAGTTTGAGGCTGCAGTGAGCTATGACTGTGCCAATATACTCCAGCCTGGATGACAGAGCAAGACCCTGTCTCTAAAAAGAAAAACAGTATACTTGTATGACCAGCACCTAGATCAAGAACAGAATGTTGCCAGTACTCCAGAAGCCCTTCTCATGCTTTCTCTCAGTCAGCTGCTTAATCCCGCCCCCAACAAGAGTAACCTCATCCTGACTTCCGACAACACAGATTAATTTTGCCCGTGTTAAAATTTTGTAAGAATGGATTCATATAGTATATACCCTTATGCATCTGGTTTCTTTTATTCAATATTATGTTTGTTAGATTCAGTTACATTTTGTTCACAACAAGTTTATTCCCATTGCTTATAGTGTTCCATTGTATGACTATATCACACCCTACTGTTGATGGATATGTGGGTGGTTTGTCTAGAATATAATACTATTATGAATATTTTTGTATATGTCTTTTGATGAACTTAAGTACTAGATACATATGGGTAGAATTGCTAGGTCAGAGGATATGCTATTCTAACTTCAGTGGATACAGCCAAAAAATTTTTCAAAGTGGTTATACCTACTTACAGCCTCTCCAGTATTGTGTGAGTTCCAGTTGCTCCACATTTGCCACCCTTGATGTATCGTCTTTGTGGGTTTATTTTTAAGCCACTATGTTGTATGTGTGTTAGGTTTTGTTTTTGTTTTCTAAAGCTTGTATTAGAGAACAGGACTAGCACTCTCTTTAAAATGAACCAGTTTATATTATATGAGGTTAATTTTTTTGAGACACGGGACAGGTGTTAATTAAAAGTCCAGAGTAGGCCAGGCGCGGTGGCTCAAGCCTGTAATCCCAGCACTTTGGGAGGCCGAGACGGGCAGATCACGAGGTCAGGAGATTGAGACCATCTTGGCTAACGCAGTGAAACCCCGTGTCTACTAAAAAATACAAAAAACTACCCAGGCGAGGTGGCGGGCGCCTGTAGTCCCAGCTACTCGGGAGGCTGAGGCAGGAGAATGGCGTGAACCCGGGAGGCGGAGCTTGCAGTGAACTGAGATCCGGCCACTGCACTCCAGCCTGGGCGACACAGCGAGACTCCATCTCAAAAAAAAAAAGTCCAGAGTCATACCCAGACTCCCATAATAATAAACCCTGGTAATAAACAAAGGAACTCCTGGTTTCAGTATATCAACCACTGTGTACCAGATAAAATCTTATTTCACCTTTCACAATTTACCAGTGTTGGGCTGTGAATTAATATTCTTTTATTTTTCTGTGCATTCATACATTAAGATTATTTTATTGTATTATAACTGTAATTTTGAGACTAAAGTCTAAAAACAAGGCATTATGAAATGGAGCTGGAGGATCTCTAATTGGCCTTTAGTAGTTGACTGAAATACCTTAAAACAGGGGTCAGGAAACTACTGTCTATAGAGAGGCCGGTGTATAGTCTTTGACTATACAAGACTATGGTTAGTCTTTGACAACCATACAGTTTCTGTTGCAACTACTCAACTCTGCCCTTGTAGCATGAAAGCAGCCATAAATAAGATATAAATGAGTGGGCTTGGCTGTGTACAGTAGTATATACTCAGTACATATGTTCGCCAAAAGATATGTGCAAGAATGTTCATAAATAATATCACCATATGCTAAAAAACATACATCAGAAACTACCCACATGTCCATCAACAGTAGAATGTGATATATTCATACAATGGAATATTATACCACTATGAGAATAAACAAATGATTATTACTTTTTTTTTATTCTTTTTTTTTTGAGACAGAGTCTCGCTCTGTTGCCCAGGTTGGAGTGCAGTGGTGTGATCTTGGCTCACTGCAACCTCTGCCTCCTGGGTTCAAGTGGTTCCCCTGCCTCAGCCTCCCGCATAGCTCTGATTACAGAAGCCCGCCACCACACCTGGCTAATTTTTGTATTTTTAGTAGAGGCGGGGTTTCACCATGTTGGCCAGGCTGGTCTCAAACTCCTGACCTCAGGTTATCCGCCCACCTCGGCCTCCCAAAGTGCTGGGATTACAGGTGTGAGCCACCGCGCCCAGCCACAACGTTATTTTCAAAAACAGGCATTAGTATGGGGTTTCTTTTTGGGGTGATAAAAAGTTATTTAACTAGAAGTAAGGGTTGCACAACATCATGAATGTAACTAATGCTGCTGAATTGTATACAGTCATGTGTGGCATAATGACATTTTGGTCAACATTGGACCACATATATGATAGTCTCGTAAGATTATAATGGAGCTGAAAAACTCCTATCACCTAATGACATTGTAGTTGTCATAAAGTCAAAGCACAACTCATTACTGATGTGTTTGTGGTGATGCTAATATAAACCTACTGCACTGCCAGTCATATAAAAATACAGTGTAAACAATTATGTACAGTACATATACTTCGTAATAAATGATTATATTACTGGTTTATGTATATACTATATTTTTATCATTATTTTAGAGTGTTCTACCATGTTTTTTAAAGTTAACTGTAAAATAGCCTCAGGTAGGTCCTTCAGGAGGTATTCCAGAAGAAGGCATTGTTATCACAGGAGATGACAGCTCCATGTGTGTTACACATCCTTTGAAGACCTTCCAGTGGGACAGGATCGGTAGGTGAAAGACAATGATATTGATGATCCTGACCCTATCTAGGCCTAGGCTAATGTGTGTGTTTGTGTCTTAAATTTTAACAAAAAGATTAAACAGTAAAAATTAATTAAAAAATAGGCAAACCTCATAGAATAAGGAAATAAAGAAAAGTATTTTTGTACAGTTGTACAGTGTTTGTGTCTTAAGCTGTTATTTCAAAAGGATCAAAAAGTTAAAAAAAATTTATGAAGTCAAAAAGTACAACTAAAGGTAATTTATTGAAGAAAAAGAAATTTTAAAAGTTGTAGTGTAACCAAAGTATACAGTGTTTATAGACAGTACAGTAATGACCTAGGCCTTCACATTCACTCACCACTCACTCGTGACTCGCTCAGAGCAACTTTCATTCCTGTAAGCTCTGTTTATGGTATGTAACCTATACCAGTGTACCATTTTTGTCTTTTGTACCATAATTTTATTGTACCGTTTTTATGTTCAGGCTTGTTTAAATATACAAATACTTACCATTGTGTTATAGTTGCCTCCAGTAATCAGTACAGTAACATGCTGTACAGGCCTGTGCCTAGGAGCAGCAGGCTATACCATTTAGCTTAGGTGTGTAATAGGCTGTACCACCTAGGTTTGTGTGAATACACTCAGACATTCACACAACAACAAAATCACCTAATAATGCCATTCTCAGAAGGTATCCCTGTTGTCAAGTAACATGAGTGTAAAATGGTAAAATGGTAAGTTATGTGTATTTTACCATAATAATTTTTTTTTTTAAGTACTAGGCCCGATTTGACCCGTGGGCTATAGTTTGCCAACCCTGCTCTACAACGTGATCCCCATGAGAAGCAGTGTCATATAATGATTAAAAGTACAGACTTTGGGCCAGGCGCGGTGGTTCACGCCTGTAATCCCAGCATTTTGGGAGGCTGAGGTGGGTGGATCACGAGGTCAGGAGATCAAGACCATCCTGGCTAACATGGTGAAACCCCGTCTCTACTAAAAATACAAAAATTAGCCGGGTGTGGCAGTGGGCACCTGTAGTCCAAGCTACTTGGGAGGCCGAGGCAGGAGAATGGCGTGAACACGGGAGGTGGAGCTTGCAGTGAGCGGAGATCGCGCCACTACATTCCAGCCTGGGCAACAGAGCAAGACTCCGTCTCAAAAAAAAAAAAAGATACCGACTTTGTTGCCAGACAACCTGGGTTTGACCACTGGCTCTGACACTAACTTTATTTAGATTCTTGGCTAGTTGCTTAACTTCTTTGAGCCTCAGTTTATCTATAAAATGAGTATAAATACTAATATCTATGTCATAGGATTGTTTAAGAAATAAACCAGTTACATGAAAGTATATAGAGTAGTTCCTGGAATATTTAAGAGCTCAATAAATGTTAGCTATTGTCATTACTTTTTATTATAATAACTGGAATTATAGAAAGAGAACACTTGCAGTTTTGGCTTTGTTACAGACCAGTTGGTTCATTGTTGTTAGAACAAACTGACAGGTGCTGGTACAAACCTATCTCTATTATTAGAGCAACTTTCCCAACCTGTGTGTGAGGAGAAAAGCCTAACTGCATGCAGGTTTGCAATATATACACTAGGGCTACATGGTCTGTGAACTGTAACCTCAAAGTGTATAAAACTCTGGTGAAATGTAATCATATATTTATAAGTTGTTTTTATAATCATTTTAACTTTTAATCAAAACAGTTTTACAGTCTACATTAATGAAGAAAAATATTTTGTATTTTTATTTTTCGAAACACGGTTTCACTCTGTTGCCCAGGCTGGAGTGCAGTTGGGCCATCAGAGCTCACTACAGCCTCAACCACCTGGGCTGAAGCTGTCCTCCCACCTCAGCTTCCCAAGTAGCTGGGACCAAGGGCATGTGCCACCATGCCCAGCTAATTTTAATTTTTTTTTGTAGAGATGGGGGTCTCCTTATGTTGCCCAAACTGGTCTTGAACTACTGGCCTCAAGCAATCTACCTCAGCTTCCCAAAGTGCTGGGATTACAGATGTCGGCCACCATGCCCAGCCTGCTTGGTCATTTTTATGGTGTCTTGTTCTTAGTTGTATTTTCTATTTCTGCTTTTGTTTTACATTCTACATCTGTCAGTTTCAATTTCTGAAGTCCTTACTGATCTGATTATGGTGTTTCTGCTTGCTCTTTTTCGAGATGCCTTGTTTCTTCGTGCATGTGATTCTTAACAATGGTTTCTAATCTCATAACTTTACCTGTGGGAATTGAGATCTGGATTAATGAAGGTTTCCCTAGAGCTATGCTGTCCAATAGAGTAGGCACCAGCCACGTTTGGCCGTAAGTTAATCAGCTCCTCACTCCCTAGCCACATTCTAAATGCTCTATAGCTACAGGAGGGTGGTGGCTGCTGCCACACTGGACAGCACAGTTGCAAAACATTTCCGTCAACTCCAAAGGTTGTGTGGGACAGCTATGCCCTAGAGATCTTTTTCTCCTTCCGCCAGGTACCAGTAGGCATCATTAGCCTGGGAAACCACTTTCAACTAGTCTTGGGTGGAGGGGTTTTTTGAACCATGAAGGTGGTATAAAATTGGGCTGCAAAGGTAAGTGAAGCCTTGTTTGAGATTATGAATTCTCAGGAGAGATCTTTTTTCACAATACCGTTGCTGTGGGCCAGAAGATTATCCATGGATAATATATTCTGTTCCTTTGCCCAGATGATGAGAGTGATGTTGCAACTACCAGACCCGATTCAGAAAGTTCACGTGTGCTGAGTGAACCACATCCTTTGGTGTTACCGCGAGTGCCACAGTCTAAGGTGCTGTCCATTACCTCAAATCCGGTAAGCCTCGGAGGGATCAGTTGGAGACCACAGGGCTACTCTCACCAGAGGAAATTTGCTCAGTTGTTTGCCTTACTTATATGATTTCTGACTCAGTATGTTTTAGTAGAGTTATGTGTTTATCATAATAATCCAGTGACTCTTTGCATTGGTCAGTTTCAGTTTAAAATATTAATAGCAAATTAGAGTTGATAAATACTTCTCAGTCAGCTCTTCTGAGGAAGCATCCATAAGTTGTGCAACCTAGAATCAACCATGTGGTCAGCCTAAGTCTGTTTTGGGAAGAATGGAGGATACCCTTATGATAAAAATGACTCATCTTAGATTCTCACAGCCTTGACATTGTCCTTTGAATGCCTCCTTCCTTTTGAGTTTTTCCTTCCTTTTTCCATCAACTTGGCCCACCCTATTTATTTATTTATTTTTTCATTTTTTTGAGACAGAGTCTTGCTCTGTCACCCAGGCTGGAGTGCAGTGGCATGATCTCGGCTCACTGCAACCTCCACCTCCCAGGTTCAAGCAGTTCTCGTGCCTCAGCCTCCTGAGTACCTGGGATTACAGATGTGCACCACCACACTCGGCTGATTTCTGTATTTTTAGTAGAGACAGTTTCACCATGTTGGCCAGGCCCGTCTCGAACTCCTGGCCTCATGTGATCCGCCTACCTCAGCCTCCCAAAGTGCTGGAATTAAAGGCATGAGCCACCACACCCTGTCCCTGTTTGTTTTTTAGAGACAGGAGTCTCACTATGTTGCCCAGGCTGGTCTCAAATTCCTGGGCTCAAGCCACCTTCCCACCTCAGCCTCCTGATTAGCCACCATACCCAGCCTGTTTTTGTTTTTTTATATTTAAATCTGTTAACTTTTTTGCCTTTTGGATGTTTAGTACTCATAAACCAGGTATAAACATCAAACAAAAACAAAGAGAAAAGCTATTTCAAGTGAGTCTGAACAAGCACAAAGATAGTATTTCTTGCAGGAGGCAGATGAGGTTGGTCTTATCCCTGTGTAATGATTTATGTATCTCAGTTCCTACACAACAGTTTCCTGGTGTTACTTTTGGGGGAAGAAAAAAAAAAGAGAGAGAGAAAGGTGTTGGTATATTGGCTAGATGTTGTGCAGTTGGATTTACAAAACAGGTATTTAAAAAGAAAATTAGGCCAAGGTTGGCGGGTCACTTGAGTCCAGGAGTTCAAGACCAGCCTGGCCAATATGGTGAAACCTCATCTATACTAAAAATGCAAAAATTAGCTGGACATGGTGGCAGGCACCTGTAGTGCCAGCTACTCTGGAGGCTGAGGCAGAAGAATCACTTGAACCTGGGAGGCAGAGGTAGCAGTGGGCCGAGATTACACCACTGCACTCCAACCTGGGTGACAGAGCGAGACTCTGTCTCAAAAAAAAAAAAAAAAGAAGAGAAAATTAGGAAGGCTCGTAAGTCATCACACCAGGGATGAACCAGGTAAATTAATGTTCCTTTGGTGATAGTAAAGCACTTCTGCATGTTGAACTGTTGTGGCTGTGGTTTAGTAACTTAAGCCCTGAATAGTTAGACGTTCTGGTCGCTGATGACCTAAGGAAGGAGAAGAGTTAACTCAAACATTCTGAAGAGAAAGAGGAAGGAAAATACATTCTGTGGCAGCGAAGATTCCCAGAAAAGGCAATGAGCTGATGGCCTGAGAAAACAAGCAGGGCTCTAGGGGGGCAATGCCAGTCCAAGAAACATTACATCCTGCTAAAATTAGAACAGATAAGCTTACCTCCTAGTACAGAGTCTTCAGGATTTAGGTTTTCATTGAGGGCTGACCTGCTCCACAGGTAGTGAAAGAGAAGGACAGTTTGCAGAGTGCAGGATTATGTGATGATGAAAGAGATTAAGTTAGAGTTTCCCCTTATTATTTTCTATTATTGTTCCATATTTTGTCTGAGTTTTCTCTTATATTTTAATGTAAACAATAATAATAACAAAGGTCCTCACTCCCCATGAGAGGGCTACTGTTTTCATCCAGATTGATCAGGCTTCCCCTACCTGCTGTCATTTAGGAATGGAGAGGAAAGGAGAGACCCTATCACATGGACAGTTGACTTGGGGCCCCAGCTAAGGGGAAAGCATGGGGAAAAAGTATAAATAACCAAATTGGAAATACTAACTTTTGGCAAAGTTGGAAAACCAAACAGGTGTCTTCTCCAGCCGATCATGAGTACTGTCTTCTTTCAACATGTAGATGAGTCTCTGTCAAGCAAGCAGTCACCAGCCAAATGTGAATGGTCTCTTGGTTCATGGGATGCCTCTACAGCCAAGAAATCTCTCCCTAATGGACAAGCTCCTGTAAGACGTTCAGCATTTTCAGACTATACAGTGTAAAAGGGAAATAGAGGGAAAGCAAAATCAGTTTATCAGTATGCATGTACTGAGTGCCGACCAAGCAACCACAAAAACTCCTGTGGAGTAAAACATCCAAGGGACATGGTCTCCACCCTCAGGGGGCTGATAATATAACTGGAAAGAGAAGACATACATGGGTAAAAAGACACCTAACCATATGTGGCACTTTTGTAACTGAGTGCCATGTGTGTGCTGTCCAGTATGAGTGCTATGACAGCCCCAAAGCATTCTGGTGGTAAGTGTAGGTTTTGAACTTGTCCTTGAAAGATGGGGCTTCAGATAAGCAAAGGAGAGCAGCAGGGGAATTCTAGGTAGGAGGAATGATATGGGGAAAGGTTTGGAGGTAAGAAAATACAAAATACTTCGGAAAGATAGCAGATCGTTTTTGAGATAGAATAATGGAAGATAGGTCAGAACTTTAATGCTTGTGATCAAAGATAATTGACAATCTTCTAAAATTAAAATAGGCCGTGGTGTGGTTAGCGGGAAAGAAGTGACTACGGAACGAATAATGAATGTTAGGACCAGATTATGGAGGGTTTTGAGTGCCGTGTTTTTGGGATTCATCCATGTTGTTATGTATGACCTCCTCCCTTGCTGAGGAGTATTCTGTTGTTAAGAATACACACGATTTATCTACCTGCCCTCCTGTTAATTAACACAGGTCATTTCCAGGTTAGAGGTATTACACATAAAGGTACTCTAAATATTCTTGTATAGGTCTTTTTTGTGGTTTTACAGTTTCTCTTGAGCTGATGCCTAGAAATGAAAGGGACATAGGACAGGTGTTATGTTTAGTTTCATAGGAAACTGCCATATGGTTTCCCAAAGGAGTTGTACCATTTTACACTCCTTCCAGCAATGTATGAGTTTTGGTTTGGGAGCACATATATTTAAATCAGGAATCTGAAAGATCGATTTCACAGCAGTGTAAATGGATAAGAGTGGAAGGAACTGAAGGTAAAGGGTCAATGCAGGAGTCCACGCGCGAGCTAAGGGTCTGCACTCAAGCGGCCACAGGGTGAGAAAGGAATGAGCTATTTTGGGAGATATCGTCAGATAAGTGAAATTCTATAGAAATAAAGGAATCAAAGTTATCTCAGATTTCAAGCTTGAGAGAAGCCTGTGTTAGAAAAGATGGGTTTCTTTTGGGGTGTGTTTACAGTGATGGGCCATCTCACTGGAAATGTGGAAGAGGTCGGATCTGGAGACTGATCTAAAAGTCACCTGGCTAGAGATGACAATCAAATCCAGAAGATCATAGAACAAAATAAAGGTGAACATAGGGCAGCTAAAGCCTAAACCTTTTGTAATTAGAAAGCAGTTAGGGTGTGTTTAAAAAAAAAAAAAGAAGGCATAAGTGAATTGCTACAGAGGCAGGAAGACCAGAACAGTCTCCAGGTTTAGCCCTATTCCTTGATGGGCAGCATCCCTTCAGAGTCCTCCAAGCACGGTGCCATGTTTTGCACTAGAGGACACCAAAGTGGACTGAAAGGTTGAGGAACTTGCTGAAAGCTGTAGGAGCAAATGGCAGAGCTTAGCTGCTTTATTCACTTTTCTTCCATTTGTGCAGATACTTTTAGATGTCTTAATAGTCACTTGCTTTAAAAAAAAAAATACAAAATACACCTGAATCTGTAGGCCAGTATTTAAGCTACTGAACTGTTTAGGTGTGGTATTTTATTTATTGGATGACTTACAGAAGAGGGTTGTATTTCAGTTATTTATGCAGATGGGGCTACTGTGGTCCCACAGCTCTGGCTCTGGGCAGCACAAGACCCTTTGCCCACTCCCAGCTTTCCAAGGAGCCCAAACTCAAATCCCTGCCAGCTCCAACTTGCTCAGCACTTCAGTCTCTACGGTCGGAGCCACACTGGTGCCACAGCTGCTCCCAAGCAGCAGTATGTGTCTTTCAGTTGTCTTTCTGGTGACAATCTTTCAGCACAAAAGAATGCCTCAAAGAGAGTAAGAATCAGCCCGTGGCAATTTTTGGGAAGCATTTTGGAGTAGGTGTCCTTCAGGCTTGCCTTCACTGGTGACTAAAAAAGTGACTGTGATGGCAGGTGGATAACGGACTTGCTTTCCCAAATGTCCATTCTAGTAAATTATGTTTATGATTGAAATAATGAACAGATTCTCACACCTTAGCTAGAGTACCATCGGGAAACTAGTGTTACTTATTGAAAGGTTTTAATTTTTGCTTTATTTCCCCCTAAGTGTAGTTTCTAGTCTAAGGCTTTTCACCCCGTGAGTCTTGTCTTCTTGACATAGTGATCTTTACTTCATTGTGGGTTTCTGATTTGGCTACTAGAGATCTTGATGACAAGCTACTTATGAGGCCTGGGTCCAGTACCATCCTTTCAACTCGAAATTGGCCAAATCGAGCTGTGGAGTTTAGTACATCATCTCTGTCATACACAGTGCAGTCCACCAGGAGACGCAATCCACCGCCACGAACCCTTCATCCCATCAGCATGAGCCATTCACGTGCTGGAACACCAAGACCTGTGGAAGAAATCCTCAGAGGGGCCCGAGTGTAGGTTTCAAAAGCAGAACTTCTGGAAATCGTGGTAAAACTAATTCAGTTTACATACAGAGTTAATTTAAACGTAAGACTGAAATCTATGCCTAGAAACTAATCATTAAGTAGTCTTATGACAGATTGCCCATGGGTTTAGATCCGATACAAAATTTTTTAGTGGGGTTAAAATTTATTTTATTTTTTTAGGTAGAGTCTCACTCCTGTCGCCCAGGCTGGAGTGCAGTGGCATGATCACGGCTCACTGCAGCCTCAACCCCTGGGCTCAAGTGATTCTCCCACCTCAGCCTGCCAAGTAGCCGGGACCACAGGCACGTGGTGCCACCATGCCAGGTGTCTTGTCATGTTGCCCAGGCTGGTTCAAACTCCTGAGCTCAAGCAATATGCCTGCCTCAGTCTCCCAAAGTGCCGAGATTACAGGTGTGAGCCACCGCACCCAGCAGGGGTTAACTTTTAATGAAATAGATACTGAATCTTTCTGTTGATCTAGCTAAAGAGTTCTATGTCTATTTGTAAAAATAAAATGTTGGCTAGAATACTATATTGGGGTTACAAAAGGAATAAAGAACCTATTTATTTAATCAAACATTTTCCGTGGTGGGAACATATTCAGTGAAATTCACTCCAAAATAAGTTAATTCCCCTTTAAGGTTTTTCTGCACCATTGGGATCTGTTTATTCCATTGACAATGAAAACTTTATAAACCTCAGATAAGGAGTTGCTTACATACCAGGAAAAATATCCCTTAGCACTTCCTAGGAAGTGACACTAAAAATAATCTCCTTTCCCACCCTTCATTCACGACACTCGGAGCCTCATCATGCAAAAAATACCTAGGAACCAATTTTAAACATATAATTCTTTTAGCTGTTGATTCACAAAATGTCTTAGGATGATTAGTTTCTAAAAATATCCTCAAAGGTATGAGATAATAAGGCCACAGCAGTGTTTTCAATTCAGCTTCCAAGTTAAGCATTATTATGTGGATGTAGCTATATCTATACCAACAGAGCTATAAATTCATTCATTTGGGGATGAGTAGTCTTGATGTATGATTAATCTCTCATTCCTTCTTACAGTACTTTTTTTCAAAGTTGAAAAGTAAGTTGCTTTATTACTTCTGGGGCATGAAAGTATCATTCAGTTTCAATTACTGTCTTAAGGATGAGGAATACTGCAAGCTGCTCCAGATCCTACTGAAGGAAATGAAATTTAGGAACTTTACCCGAGAACTCTAGTTATTAGGGAGAAGGATAACCAGAAGGTCCAGAACTGTCAAGAATTTCATCATCAGCTGGGAATTTACAAATCTAAATCAGCAGAGAAGTGCAATACCAGATAAGGACAAATGTTTTATTCCAGTTCTGTGGGAGAGAAAAGGTCAGCTTCTGTTGTATACCCAGAGTACAGAGCTTCAAAACAAAATCAGAAAACACTATTTTAAAAACTAATTTTCCAAAAATCCCAAAAATCCTGAGATCTCTACTTAAAAACATAGGCAGCCTAAAGCTTTCTGTGCACATTAAACTCATCTGCTTCATTTACCTGATTTCTAATCAATTTGCTGGTATTGTTATAACTTCATGCTTTCATACCTTGGTGCTTGTTGGTGGTATCTGCAGCCCAGTGGCAGCCGACTCGCTCTCCTCTCCCTCACCAATGCCCCTGAGTCGAAATAATCTGCTACCACCTATTGGCACAGCTGAAGCGGAACATGTGAGCACTGTGGGGCCACAAAGACAGACGGTATGTTTCTTTCTTATTGCCTCTCCATGTACTTACCATACAACCTCATGGGCAGTAATTCTGCAGGATCTGTGCCCTGATCTTGATTTATACTGTGTTTTGTCAAAAGTACAAACAGTGTGATAATTTATGACGTGGAATTGGAGCTGTTTGGCCTGCACTTATCATATCTGCCATGGTCGATAGGGTTTTTAACTACATACCACACTACAGATAGTTTTCACTGTTTCTGTAACTTTTGTCTCCTCTGCAGAAACCCCATGGCGACTCTACTCGAGCTCAAAGTGCGGTGGTTGATGAACCTAACTATCAGCAGCCACAAGAAAGGCTCCTTTTGCCCGACTTTTTCTCCAGGCCCAACACAACTCAATCATTTTTGGTAGAGTGACATACTTCCTAGAATGGTCTTGATAGTCGGGGAAAGAAAACGTGGGGGGAATACTAGTTTGGTAGACTTAAGACTTTATCTAGAGGCTTAACTCAGAATAAAAGTTGAGTTTCCAACAATAAAAACATTATTATAAGTACATTTTGTTCAAATTCTAACTAGTCACTGATGCCTATTCTTTAATGTCTTATACAGAAATCACAAATTCTAAGCAATTTAACACTTAGGTATGTCTGACCACAAGCAAGAATATTAAATCCCAGTGCATATCAGATAAGTATAACTTCACTGTGTAATCCTTTTCTTCTGGAATTACATCAAAAGTGGTCTCAGATTATGATGAGTCCTGATGGATGAGTGAGTTGGGACTTTTAATAAAAAATTTTTTTCAGAAGCAGGCTATTGCCATGTTGGCCAGACTAGACTTGGAACTCCTGCGCTCAAGCAATCCTGCCTTAGCCTCCCAAGTAGCTGGGACTACAGGTGCACACCACTGCACCCAGTTTGGGACTTTTTCTTTCTACTGGTGTTTTAAATGCTGATACTACCTACCATTTATTGTGCATTTACTAGCCCTTATCAGCAATGGGGTCATGCACTGACCTTCCCCATTTGTAGGCTGGGAGCTCGACCCCACATAATCTGCTTTGTGGCAAGAGCTCTTGGAGAGCCTGGGGAAGTAACCAGGGACCCCACATCCTGGAAGTTTTCGGGATGGTGGTGTTTACAGCACACTGGTCCCAACTCATGACCCCTGAACCACAGCAGGCTAAAGCACTGCAAAATTTTTCTTCTATGAGAAGACTGGTAAGGATAATCAATACCAAGACCTCTGTATTAGTTTCCTAGGGCTTAAGAAATGACCAACAACTGGGTGCCTTAAAACAGCAGAAATTTTTTCCTCACAGTTCCAGAGACAAAAAGTTCAAAAATCAAGGTGTCAGCAGAGCTATGCTCCCTTTGCAGGGTCTAGGGAAGAATCTTTTTGTCTCTTCCTGGATTCTGGTGACCACCTGTGATCTCTGGTGTTCCTTGGCTTGCAGCTGCATCACTCCCAATTTCTGTTTTTTTTTTCCGAGACAGAGTCTCGCTCCGTCACCTAGGGTGGAGTGCAATGGCACGATCTCAGCTCACTGCAACCCCTGCCTACTGGGTTCAAGCAATCCTCCTGCCTCAGCCTCCCCAATAGCTGGGACTACAGGTGCCCACCACCACACCCAGCTGATTTTTGTATTTTTAGTAGAGACGGGGTTTCGCCATCTTGGCCAGGCTGGTCTCGAACTCCTGACCTCAAGTGATCTGCCCACCTCAGCCTCCCAAAGTGCTGTGATTACAGGTGTGAGCCACTGCACCCGGCCTTTTTTTTTTTTTTTTTTTTTTTTTTTTTTTTTTTTAAAGACAGGGTCTTGCTTTGTTTCCCAGGCTGGAGTGCAGAGCACAGCTCACTGCAGCCTCAACCTCCTGGGCTTAAGTGATCATCTCCCCTCAGCCTCCTGAGCAGCTGGGACTACAGGTGCATGCCACCACACCCTGCTAAATGTTTTATTTTGTAGAGAGAGGGTGTCACTATGTTGGCCAGACTGGTCTCAAACCCTGAGGCTCAAGTGATCTTCCCACCTCAGCCTCCCAAAGTGCTGGGACTACAGGCATGAGCCACACACCCAGCCTGCCTCTGTCTTTACATGGCTTTCCTCCCTGTGTGTGTCCAGGGTTCTCTCTTCTTATAAAGATACTAGTTGCTGAATTTGGGGCCCACCCTAATCTAGTGTGACTTTACCTTGATTCATCTGTGAAGACCCTATTTCCAAACTTGGTCACATTCACAAGTTCCAGGTGGGCATAAATTTTGAGGGAACACTGTTCAACCTAGTAGACCCCACAAGGTTGACTTAGGGAGAAACTCACCAAAAACAAGAACAAAAAGGAAACGTGAGCATTTCTGATTCTTGGGGTTCAGTGTGAACCCCAGAAAGTTTGAGAACTTCTACTGAATTTGCCTTCTCATAATCTGATATAGGACATTTATTAAGCAGTACTTAATGATTGTATTACACAGCTAGATTCTCTCAAACTTTTTTTTTTTTTTGAGACGGAGTCTCCCACTGTCGCCCAGGCTAGAGTGCTATGGTGCAATCTCAGCTCACTGCAGCCTCCGCCTCCTGGGTTCAATCGACTCTCCTGCCTCAGCCTCCTGAGTAACTGGGACTACAGGCATCTGCCACCACGCCTGACTAATTTTTGTATTTTTTTAGTAGAGACAGTGTTTCTCCAAGTTGCCCAGGCTGATCTTGAACTTCTGACCTCAAGTGATCCACCTACCTTGGCCTCCCAAAGTGCTGGAATTACAGGTGTGAGCCACCACTCTCAGTCAAACATTTCATATTTTTAAGAGACAAGTGTCTCACTATATCACCCAGGCTGGAGTGTAGTGGTGCAATCAGCACACTGCAGCCTCAAACTCCTGGGCTCAAGTGATCCTCCCACCTCAGCCTCCCAAGTAGCTGGGATTACAGGTGTACACCTCTGCACATGGCTAAAAACGTTTAATTTTTGATTGCTTTAGGAATAAAACTGAACAGATGAAAACATTTCAGTCTTCTCTTTAGGTTTATAACAAAAAACAAAGTAAAAATTACTTACCATTTCTCTCCCCATTTGCTGTCATAAAAAGGGAGATAGCTAGTTGCTCAGTTTATTAAGAATGCTAGCTGTGAGACAGGCACAGTGGCTCACACCTGTAATCCCAGCATTTTGGGAGGGTGAGGTGGGCAGATCACCTGATGTCAGGAGTTTGAGACCAGCCTGGCTAACATGGTGAAACCCATTTCTATTAAAAATACAAGAAGGCCGGGCGCGGTGGCTCAAGCCTGTAATCCCAGCACTTTGGGAGGCCGAGACGGGCGGATCACGAGGTCAGGAGATCGAGACCATCCTGGCTAATACGGTGAAATCCCGTCTCTACTAAAAAATACAAAAAACTAGCCGGGCGACGAGGCGGGCGCCTGTAGTCCCAGCTACTCGGGAGGCTGAGACAGGAGAATGGCATGAACCCGGGAGGCGGAGCTTGCAGTGAGCTGAGAGCCGGCCACTGCACTCCAGTCTGGGTGGCAGAGCAAGACTCCGTCTCAAAAAAAAAAAAAAAAAAAAAAAAATACAAGAAAATTAGCCAGGCATGGTGGTACACTACAGCTCACTGCAGCCTCCGCCTCCTGGGTTCAATCGACTCTCCTGCCTCAGCCTCCTGAGTAACTGGGACTACAGGCATCTGCCACCACGCCTGACTAATTTTTGTATTTTTTTAGTAGAGACAGTGTTTCTGTAATCCCAGCTACTCAGGAAGCTAAGGCAGGCAGGAGGCTAAGCCGGGGAGGCAGAGGTTGCAGTAAGCCGAGATTGCGCCATTGCACTCCTGCCGGGGCAACAGACCGAGAAGACTCTGTCTCCAAAAAAAAAGAATGCTAGCTGTGAGTCCTGGGCCTAACACTACAGAGTAGCACTTCGCTCCTTGCTGTTTTCTCTAAAATAGGGGCCAGTAAACTACAGTTCCTGGGCTATTCACTCGGTCTACCACCTTGTTTTGTAAATAAACTTTTATTGGAACAGTGCCACCAAGCTCATGTGTTTATGTGCTGTCTATAGGTGCCTTCATACCATAACAGCAAGGCTGAGTAGTTGCAGCAACCACCCTATGGTCCACAAAACCTAATATAATAACTATCTGGCCCTTCACAAAAAATAAGTTTGCTGACCCTTGATCTCTAAAATATAGGGGCTTCACCAGAAAAAAACTTCCTGAAATCTCTTGATTTCAGTGCTCTCTCAAGGGAACTACTGGGGGATGTTTTTAATCCATAAGCCCCAGCAGGATGTCATATATAGGTTTATCTGATATTTGCATTTTAATATTTTAGTCATATCTCTACAATTTTTAATTCCTTGAGGTAACTGTGAAATGTTCACATTTCATAATGCTAAAAAGTAAATGTAAAGTTAAATTTCAGAATGGTGGTAAAGTCGTAAGTATTTCAATGTTGCTGAAAATGCTCGTTCTGTTTTAAATGAAAGCATTCATTTAAAGTATATGCAGCAGCCAACAAAAAGAAATCAGACAAACTCCCTTAGAAGCTAACTGAAATATTAAACCATATGGATTATTTATAAATGCTGATTTTTCTTAACGGCATAGTAATAACATTGAAGAATATGCAATTTTTACGATAAATGGCTTTGTGGGCATCTGGCTTGGGATTTTCTACTTGAAATTCAACACAGTGCACTCAGCTGACTTTTCCCTCAAGTTAGTAGTCTATGCCTTTTACACTGTTGATTTCAAGGTTTTCCTGTGAACCTGATAAATATTATCCTTTGTGAGAAGCTGCATCCTAAGAAGTGTCTCCTCTTTTCTCTTTTAGCTGGATACACAGTATCGTCGCTCGTGTGCAGTTGAGTATCCGCATCAGGCCAGACCTGGCAGGGGATCTGCAGGTACAGATGGGGCCATGGCCCTTATTTACTACTGTGTGGTTAAGACCCAGCCTTTGTCTTTTTTCCTACACCTGTTTCCCCTTCTTTCAGATTTTCTTGGATTTATTGTTTTCTCACATCTTTGTAAATCACTTAACATTCATTTTGGAACATGGAGTATAATAAAAAGCTAGGAGAGTTCTATTGCTCAGAGCCAAAAAGTTTCAGATTCCTGTTTTCTTCACACCATGTAAATTAACTTCTCACTACTTTGGTAAACTGCTTTGTTTTTTAATCTATAAAGTTTAACCCAAATTAGTCCTTGTTATAACATTCAAAATATTCTTTGAAAACATGGCATGGATTTTGTTATGTAAGCAAAATTCATATTCCTATGGATTAAACTGCTTTGATCAGTTAATCTGTTAGACCAAGGTAAGAAAAGAAATTCTAAACCATCAGGATATGCTAAGTCTGATTCTATCCCATTAACTCTTTCTATCTTTAAATTATACTCTGTAGATGTACTAACAAAGAAGTGATGGGAGAAAATTGAGGGATTTTTTTTTGAGACAGTCTCACTCTGTTGATCAGGGCAGAATACAGTGGCACGATCATGGCTCACTGTAGCCTCGAACTCCTGGGCTCAAGGGATCCTCCCACCTAAGCCTCCCACAAGGGGCTATAAGCAGTGCCACCATGCCCAGCTAATTTATTTTTTGTAGAGACAGGGTCTCACTATGTTGCCCAGGCTGCAGAATGTCTTAATTCTTCCTGTGACAGTCTTACCACCATCAGGGTCATTCTTATATATGCTCAAGGTAAATTTATAAGTAATGAACAGTTGAGATGTTTCCCGTTAATAAGATTAATCAGCAACTACAGTAAAAAACTAGTCTGCCTCAAACCATCTTTGTAGTCCAAGTGATTTCCCAGCTCAGTTCCCCGTAGCACTGTCTGGTAGAGTCTTTGAATGCTTTCGTCAGATTCTGCTTTCAGATCTGCATTTGAACTATCATTTCAGCTACACTAAAGTCAGGTATAACTGGCCAGGTGTGGTGGCTCACACCTGTAATCCCAGCACTTTGGGTGGCTGAGGTGGGCAGATCACGAGGTCAGCAGATTGAGACCATCCTAACATGGTGAAACCCCATCTCTACTAAAAATACAAAAAATTAGCCGGGTGTGGTGGTGGACACCTGTAGTCCCAGCTACTCGGGAGGCTGAGGCAGGAGAATGGTGTGAACCCGGGAGGCGGAGCTTGCAGTAAGCTGAGATCGTGCCACTGCACTCCAGCCTGGGCCACAGAGTGAGACTCCGCCTCAAAAAAATGAAGAAAGGTATAACTAATGTTAACACTGAAGTGAGTAAATCAGACATCTTGGTTCTTTTTAATTAGTGGGCTCTTCTGCAAAACTAGTTTACTCCTTTCATACCTTAAGAAAGTCCAATTCATAACTGGAGCAAAAAAGCCCTTAGCTATAAACTTGAGAGTTATTATGAAATCTAGACTGCCTACTAATGTTACTCTATGTCATCTGACAGGTCCTCAGTTACATGGGTCTACAAAATCTCAAAGCAGAGGCGGACCAGTCTCTCGAACCAGGCAGGGACCATAAGGCAAATGAGAAGAACCTGTCAGGCTGCAGGAAATACGAGATTTCATGAAGCCGTATTCAGTCATCAAGTGATGTAGAGCTTGTATAGAAGATCGACTAGAAACCATCTTCATGAAGGGTGATTTTGGCACAAGTGACTGAAGAACAAAACAGCACAGCCACCAAAAATGACATGAGTGTTTTTTCTATCTCCAGTTACTATCTCTTTCAGCAGAAATTAACCTATTCCATTGGAAAGAAAAGTTTGTACCCAAAGATGCAACAATGAATAATAGCCAAATCACTGCTCATGTTGTCTCTTTAACAATGATCAGTTCAATCATATAGGATTTGATGAGCTCACACATACATAAAAAGCAGCAAATGATCAGTGACAATATCACTGGCTTCAGAATACTTCAGTTTGTGTTCATTTCTGGAGAGCTATACTCAGTTTCAAGTCATTCTGCTGTCAAAAATCTGACCTCATCCAATAGACATCATTCCTAAAACTCTCTTTAGATGTCCTACCCTATCAACAGATTAAAATGGAAGGGGTGTGTAACTAAAGACATAAATGTTAAGCATTAAAGTAACTTCTGTAATAAAGTATATTGCATATTTTTTTAGATAGGACAGTTCAGCCTTATGATGCCTACCTGATGCTGGGTTATGCTTATTTTCTTCCTAAAGTAGGTTACTGGTCATATCTTTTTTCCAAATATTAAATGCACCTTGCCAGATATTCTCCTGCAACTCTAAGGAAAGGAAGTCAAAAAATAATTCGTAGAATCTGCTATTGGGCCAAAGTATAACTCCCTAAAAGTTTAAGAAACCCTGGCAATTAATTCAGCATAAACATATCCTATAAACAGCAGGAGAGGTTCAGCTTTCTGACTTTACTGTGGACCTTTTCCTAAGGGCATTCATGAATGCAGCAACAGTTTTAACTATGGCTTAAATTTATTTTAAATTTCACTAAATACAAATCTTGATTATCATGCCAGTTTTAGATCTTATTAATTTTCAGAATGGATAAATTCAATAATCATAAATTACAGTAACTTTTTTTTATACCAAGGTGTTCTAATGCCATCATATGAAGACAGATGCTTCAAACAACCTGCATTAAATTATATTTTTAATACAATTAAAAACTATTTTTAACCTATTTGTAGTCACAAACTGAAAATGTGTCGTCTTTACCTTAGAGCTAAAGGCTTACTTTATGCATATGGCATATTTAATAGTCTATAAATCAAACATTTAAACAGTTCCTAAAAAAGTTCCATATATTCTCATACCAACTCATCTACACAGAAATGAAAATCCCTGTATTGTTCTCACAAACCATTACCACAAGTTCACTATAACAATTAAATCAATATGGCTTGCCTTTCAAAGTTAAAGAGTCAGAAAGGGGCCTCTAAGAAGTTATTTAGCCCAATTCCCTCACCCTGTTTTCCCTCAAAGCCGGTGCAATTTTTTTTAAATCAAAAAACTGGACATATTTAATACATACAGTTTGACAAGTTTGTATTTCACTCTGTTTTGATGTAATAACTTTTATAAAAGGAGACAGATTCAGACAAGCTCAGTGAAAGACATTCAGCAATTAGTGGCAGGACTACAAACACATCTCTATGCTAGGGAAACCAGGCTCTCTATTATGAAGCTGACAGGCGCTATTGTTTTCCACTTTTCTCTCATCCTAAACACCATTCGTATTTCTTCTAGGTCACATTTTACTGGGATCATTACAAAGCCCCCAGAACTTAATCATCATGTTTTACTTTTTTTATTTAATCATATACAACTCTTACAAAAATGCTTGAAGTAATTTAACACCTGTACATCAGTACAAAACCTGGCTGAGTAAAATGAAGAGAGGGTCTATTCAAGATCATTAAGACCAAATGTAAACTGGGAAGTATGTGGAAGACAGCTGTCCAGCAAGTGTTTGGAAGGTGTTCTAGCTGGGTAGAGAGCCTAATCTAACAGACACGCACACTGCAGAAAACAGCATGAACAGAACCACATCTTAGATAAGAGTTCTGTGTACCGAAGATCTATGGAGGCAAGTGCTATCAGGAAGGACACTACCTCCCTCCGCCTTCCCAACTGTCACCACCAAGTTCCTTCTGGTAAGACCTCACACAATGTCAAGTGCTTTCTAGGAAATACTAAGATGGTTGGTCTAGTCAATCTGAAAAATTCAGGCTGGAAAGACACCTTTTCTCAAGAGTTGACTTTTGCCTTCAAATCTTGCCTGCACCTTGCCTACGATGGCATCAATTTACCCCTAAGGACCTTTGAAGAGAAAAATTCCATTATTTCTTGTCTTTCTTGAGAGATTTTTTCCCTCCTCCTTTGGAAGATTTGCAGTACTTTGCTTCCATCTGAGCCAGAAAATTGTCCATTTCCTTTTGCCGATCCTTTTGTCTGCTCTGTTTAAGAAGTTAAAACACAAGCTTTCACAACATTATCCATAGACAGAAAGTACTTAGTGGTTGCCAGGGGCTGGAAAAGTGGAATAACTACTAATGGGTAGGAATTTTTTTGGAATGGTGAAAATGTCCTACAATTGGTGTTAATAATTGTAAAACTTTGTAAATACATTAAAAACCACCAAACTGTACACTTTAAAAGGACAAACAGATGGTATGCGACTTATGTCTTAAAAGAAGAAAACAAAATAAAACATTCCAAAGAAAATATTAGCAATAGGAATCAGATCATTAAAGATGTGGCAACAAGCTGCCAAGTTTACCTGAATGGCTGCCTTCAGGCTATCCACGCCTTCATCAAGCCCCAACTCCTTTCTGCTCATTTCTGCTTCTTTCGCCTCTTCCTGAGCCTGAAACAGAAACTCACATGAGACTCAGGGCCACCAGAAAATGCTTAAAATACATTCTCTTTCCCAAAAACAAATCTATAATACTGTTTCAATTTGAGGATTATATGAATAGACAAAATGAACAGAATTACATAACTATGTCATTCATTAAAAGGCAACAATGCTGATAGCAAGCACAGATCCTCTGATTCCAATTACCATTTGTTTTTTCCCCAATTCTACTTACTAGAGGTAGTAAGTACTTTGGCACTCATAAATCACATGGTGATAAAGGGAACATGAGGCCAGATATGGTGGCTCACACCTGTAATCCCCATACCTTGGGAGGCCAAGGTGGGAAGATTACTGGAACTCAGGTGTTTGAGACCTGCCTGGGTAACATAGCGAGACCTCATCTCTACAAAAAAATAAAAGAAATGAGCCTGGTGTGGTGGTATGTGCTTGTAGTCCCAGCTACTAGGGAGGCTAAGGTGGGAAGATGGCTTCAGCATGGGAGTTCGAGGCTGCACTGAGCTGTGATCATGCCTCTGCACTCCAGCCTGGATGATGGAATGAGATGCCATCTCTTAAAAAAAGAAGAAAGGCCGGGCGCGGTGGCTCAAGCCTGTAATCCCAGCACTTTGGGAGGCCGAGACGGGCGGATCACGAGGTCAGGAGATCGAGACCATCCTGGCTAACACAGTGAAACCCCGTCTCTACTAAAAATACAAAAAAAAAAAACTAGCCGGGCTAGGTGGTGGGCGCCTGTAGTCCCGGCTACTCGGGAGGCTGAGGCAGGAGAATGGCGTAAACCTGGGAGGCGGAGCTTGCAGTGAGCCGAGATCTGGCCACTGCACTCCAGCCTGGGTGACAGAGCTAGACTCCGTCTCAAAAAAAAAAAAAAAAGAAAGAAAAAAGAAGAAAAAAAAGAAAGAAAATGATGCAATTGCCAGGATACAGGTACTTCCGATTCCTCCCCTGGAAACCCAATTTACTACATGGGACTGGTGGCGCCTTGTGAACAACCCCAGTTTAAAATGACTTCTGATTAGTCAGAAGAAACAACATCAATAAACTCAGTTTTAACATTCACTTACCTGATTTCAAAGCAGCCTTCCTTTGCCAAGTGTTCCTAGAGCATTGTTTACAAAATACCACAAGCACACCTTAGGGTAACAACTATAAGACTCCCCAACACCCCTTGTGAATTTTCTAACTAGCAATTAATGCTATTAATACTGAGGATGATGATGCATTAGGATCCCCATCCCAATAAGACACCCGTTCCCCTGTATTCAAATTATCTCTTTAAATTCAGCATCCCCCTAAGGTTTGTTGAACAGTCTCTCAAAACTATGCCATTTTTCTCCTCAAACTCTAGGGAAGTTTCTCAAGTTAACAGTCTACCGTGAATGCAGCTGTGCTCAGTTTCATCTCAGGAAATGAACAACTTAAGATTTGACTGTCAGCTTGAGTCTTAGCAGGTGTAGCCTATGAACCAAAATGCTCTTGATATATACTTCTGGTGAGCTGCTCCCCTCAGCTCACCAGAAAGGTCAGCCTCTTATTTAGGCAAAACAGGGCCTTTGAATTTTCACCGGAAACAAAAAGGTCAGCTTTCTCTCTACATGCATCTCCTATGTAAAAGCTGCAGAAAAGTTCCTAAGGGCACTCATGAGGGCAGCAATCATTCTAAAAGTTGTGTGCTCCTTAAGAGAATCTAATGCCTGATGATCTAAGGTTTCATCTTGAACTACCCCCCCCCCAACTCTCCTCACCCCCACTGTCACTGGAAAAACTGTCTTCCACAAAACAGGTCCCTGGTACCAAAAAGGTTGGGGATGGCTAAAGTTTTTCTTTAAAAAAAATAAAAGAAATTCTGTATTCAACTCAAGAATCAAACTCTGGGCAAAGGCCCAAAAATCTGCACTTTTAACAAGACAGTCTGTCATTCTCTTTTTACCCCCTCAACCGAGTAAAGATCACTGCCCATCCTGTGGACCTGGGTTCCACTAACTTTATCTCCTGAGGAATGCCTCAGCAATGCTATAAGAATTGGCCCATATGAAAAAAGATTTCAGCACTACTTTACTATGGTAATATTTAAACAATCTATGCAATAAAAATCATCTTGAGCACAACATACTAGAAAAAGGTTTCTCTTGATGAACTGGTATGCCCATTTTACTAGATCAGAACTGTAGACCAAGTTAACCCTAGTCCTTACTTCTGGAGTTTTATGTTTACTTCCACTGCTGTAAATACCCTCAAATTTTTTGGAAGCAGTCAAAATATAAATCAACAGTATTCAAAATCTTACCCTTCTTTTCCTTGCATTCATCTTTTGTTTCGATTCTTTGACAAAGGCATTATAGGATGGGATCTCTCCAGCGTCAATAGCTTGCTGAATGATACTCCTTATCCTGGGTTCCTCTGTGTACTGCACGCAAAGCACAGACTCCATGATCTGATCCATGTCACCCTTGAAGTCCAGATAGGCCTGTTTAATATCAGCCAGCTCTTCTTCCGAACCTTTGTACGTCTTTTCAAAAGCTTGAATGTCCTCTAAAGATATCTGATAACAAAGGAGATTTGCTTTAACTTTGAGGATTTTACTTTAAATAAAAGATACATTAGTAAAACTAGAGTTAGGTGTTGAATTGCTGCAATGCAACAGTTGATTGAGCTGAAATTACTGAACCAGATTTTTTATGCTTAAGTTTTTCTGGAGTCCTCCTTTTTAAATCCAATCCTCATATCTGCTAACTAGGGACCAGTGAAGTTTCCAACAGTGAAAGGAGATCCGGAGGCCGGGCGCGGTGGCTCAAGACTGTAATCCTAGCACTTTGGGAGGCCAAGACGGGCGGATCACAAGGTCAGGAGATCGAGACCACCCTGGCTAATACGGTGAAACCCCCGTCTCTACTAAAGAATACAAAAAAACTAGCCGGGCGACGAGGCGGGCGCCTGTAGTCCCAGCTACTTGGGAGGCGGAGGCAGGAGAATGGCGTAAACCTGGGAGGCGGAGCTTGCAGTGAGCTGAGATCTGGCCACCGCACTCCAGCCTGGGCGACAGAGCCAGACTCCGTCTCAAAAAAAAAAAAAAAGGAGATCCGGAATCAGGACTTACATTTGGATATGTAAAATAAAGAACATCCTGCAAAAAAATAAATCTGCCCTTTTCAGTGCAACCATCACATTGACAGGAAATTTAAAGCCTGTTTCAGTAAGTGTGCGTGTATTTATATTTCAAGGCCAAACTCAAAAATTCTAATTCCTACAAAATTAACACAAAATACAAGATCTTAGAGGCAGTCAGTAAAGGTTTGTTGATTGAATGATGGTAACAGCCATAAAGAAACCTCCAGAGTCCTTTACCTTTTTAAAGAGTAGCCGCCAATACGCCTCCCAGTCTCGGTCTTGGGTGAGCACAGGAGAGTCCTCGTCTACTGTTCCCTGCTCATCGTACACTGCTCTCTGTTCTCTGTCACTGAGAACGGAATAGACTTTTCCCAGGATCTGAGGGCAGAGAGTATCCGTAAATCGCCCCTGCTCCTCCCACCGAAACCGCGGCCCGAGAAATACAAATCAGAAGGCGCCAAGCGGAGCTCAGCGCGCTCCCCCGGACGGGGCCCAGTGGTCAAAAGGCTGGGGACATCCTGACGGCCCGTCGGCCTCGGCGTGTTGTTCCTGCATACCTGGAAGCGGCGGGTGGCGTCCTCTTTGTCGCCCTCGCCCACCCGGTCCGGGTGTACCTGCAGGGACACCTTGTGGTAGCCTCGTCGGACCTCGCCGTCGGAAGCCTCGCGTCGCACACCCAGCACCCGGTAAAGGTCGGCGGTGCCGAACACTTCCTCGCAAAGCTCCAGCAGCCCCATGCCGGGCAGGGATACGACCTCCGAGAAAGCAGCTGCTACCAACCGCGCCGGGTACAACCCAGGACTGCTTCTTTTTCCCGCCCAAAATGCCCAGGGCGCCTGCGTCACAAGCACTGAAGGGGCGTGACCACGCCGCGCATCCACGCTTTACGGCGGCCGCAAAACGAGCCGTGACGAGGCAGGCGCAGGCCCGGGTAAATAACACCGGCGCGTGGAGTCGGAGTCCTCGGCCGGCCGCGCGCAGGAGCCAGGTCTTCAAGGGAAGTGATGTTGCTCGGGTCTCTCCTCCCCTTGCTCTGGAAATCTGGCGTCCGTCTTTTAGTGTCCCAGAACAGCTTTTTCAAAAAGTTCATATATTAGCTTGAATTACAAACTGCTGGCCTATTTTTTTAAGTAGAAAATGACCAAACATCAGCATTCAGCAGTTTCACATGATTCAACAGATTTTTTTTTTTTTTCAAAAATGTTCCTGAAAGGAACAGCTAAAGCTGTAGGCCCAAATAATTTTGTACCCCACTGGCTGGAAATGCTGGGGTACTTCCCCTCTAGCCCTGCAGGAAAAACCCTATAGTGAAACCCAAAAAGCACAAAACACAAAAACTCTTACCTAACAGGACTTTCACCTTACACATTGGTGGAGGTAACATGACCCAAGCCCCCGTCTTAATAACAAACTGCTCAAGCAAAGGCGCTTTCTTTTAATACTCTGAAGTTCACAGCTGGGTTTGAACATGTTGGATCCCAGGTGGCAGCAGGGTAGGCTGGAGCAATCATCCAAGAGATGGTGAGAAACTTGGGCCTGGAGACCCAAAGCAAGGCTGAAGCTGGGGATAAAACTTTGTAAGTAGAATAAGCTCACAAAGGAAGTATGCGTATACATGTATTAGACAAAGGATAAACAATGCTAAGTGAATACCCGAGTTGGCAGAAAAATACCTTATCAAATCTTATCCCCTGACTGATTTAGCATTTTTCAGAATCATTCTGCTCTGCCAATAAGTTTCTGCAAAGCCTCAAACTCTCCAGGATACATTAATATCTTTTAAACCTCCCAGGGTTGCCATGATTTTCAAAGCATTTCTCTTTCCCAGATCCAAGATCAAACTCAGCTGAAGTCAGTTCCTCTCAACCTGCCCTGGCATCAAAGTCTCAAAGCAAGCAGGGGCCAACCAGCAACAACCCCAGGGGAGCTGTGCCAACCACAGCAAAGCCATTAAGATGGCTGGTAATCGTTCTCAGAACATAAAACACAAAATAAGTGGGCACATTGATAGAACCTCCTCTATAAATTTCCTATATCTTAGTCACATACCAGAGTTAAGACATCTGTCTTTGCTCATTTTTTTTCCCCTTTATGGACAACATAATATGTTGGGAAGGGCTTTCCAGGAGGGCATAACTGGGGTATGAACCTTACATCACTGGGCAAGTTTCCACCTCTAGGCCTCAGCTTCCCTATCTGTAAAACAGAGATAATCCTACCTGCCTTCATGCCTTACAATCGTCACAAATAATCTTGTACACAAAAGGCCTAGGACATATGTAGGTGCTTTACAATATTATCTTTCTTCCAGTTTGTTTTTTAAGGTACTCAAATACATCAATTTTAACATTTTTCTATATACACATTTGCTACTGAAAATTGAAATAGCACATTGAAATACTCTTTTATTGCAACTCAAATTTTCAAAAAACCAGAAAATCAAATTATTATGCTGTAGCCAAATTATGTAATGTTTTCTTTTCTTTTTGAGACAGGGTCTTACTCGGTCACCCAGGCTGGACTGTAGCGGAACAATCACAGTTCACTGCAGTATCAGCCTCCTGGGCTCAAGTGATCTTACTGCCTCAGCTTCCCGAGTAGCTAGAACTATGGGTGAGCACCACCACACGCAGCTAATTTTTAAATTTTTTGTAGAGACGGGGTCTTGCTGTGTTGCCCAGGCTGGTCTCAAACTCTGGCTTCAAGTGATCCTTCCACCTCAGCCTCCCAAACTGCTGAGATCACAGGTGTGAGCCATTGCCCCAATGGTATCTTTATATTATTTCCTCACAAGTTACTTCAAATTCTTGATGTTGAATTTCATCTCATTGACTTCAGGCTTTTAAAACACATGGGAATACTTGAGACCTATGGATGGTTGCGAGTCAAATAAAAAAGTAGAGCTAAAGTGTACTAAAATTATTCAAATACATTCAAACTGTAAAGATCCCTTATAAATTACAGGCATCAAGGTAGGAAGGAAAAGATACAAGAAGTAAAATGCATCACTCATCACAGGTTGTCAAAATTATTGGTATACAGTTTATCCTAACACAGAGCAGGTTTCTTAACTGGCTCCATAAAATTACCAGCAAGAAAGAAAAGTACAAGAATAAGGTTCACAGCTGAATTGGCTTGGTGTCCTAATTCCCTATTTCAGTATTCTCAGAAGGATCCCATCTATGATATATGCAGAAATCACAGCCACATTTGAATGGGTCAATCTTGATTCATTCTGAACTCCCTTAAGCCCAGCAGTTTCTCATTCTTAAAAGGTAGGTTATTAAAGCCCAAAAGCAATTTTCATAACAAATCTACATTTGTATATTTAAAAATATGCATTAAGGCCGGGAGTGCTGGCTCACGCCAGTAATCCCAGCACTTTCGGAGGCCAAGGTGGGCGGATCACAAGGTCAGGAGATCAAGATCATCCTGGCCAACATAGTGAAACCGCATCTCTACTAAAAATTTAAAAATTAGCTGGGTGTGGTGGCACACGCTTGTAGCTCCCCAGCAACTCGGAAGGGTGAGGCAGGAAAATCGCTTGAACCCAGGAGGCAGAGATTACAGTAAGCTGAGATTGCACCACCGCACTCCAGCCTGGCAACAAACAAAGCGAGACTCTATCTCAAAAAAAAAAAAAAAAAAAAAGAATATGCATTAAGCAAGACAATACAAATCTCCAATTACAAAATCAGTAAGAAAGGTAACTGTTCTTACACTTGTGGGATGAACATGAAGATTTGAACAGGCCATGAATAGTCTGGCTGGGGGTTTTGAAGCAGGATGTCTTGGAAGCCAGTAGATTGTAAAGTTGTCCAAGAGACCCAGAGCCCCACTCAAAAGTCCAATCCTCCCATAGCCACTGTCTATCCCAAGACAAAGTCCAAAAAAGCTAATTAGTACCCACATCCAGCTCTAAGTCACACAAGAACGAATCTCTCCATGGGCCCTGTGCAGGTCAGGCCAGAAGAGCAAGGGCAACTCAGGATACTCCATTTATTGAACTCCAAATCTAACAAAATTAAGATCTCTGCAGAGTGTTTCAAGAGAACCTTGACTTTGTTCCCACTGCTATGCTCACTAAAGTCAGCTCACTTATGTTTCTGTAGCCTCTGTATCTGTAGCTTCTGCATCTGTTTTCTGAGAAGCTAAGAGGACTTCACGTGCCCGTTTCCTTCGCAGTCTCTCAGCATTTGTGATCATCATAGGATGCAGAGGGAAAAAGCCAGCAAGACCTAAAAGCAACAGATTTTTCACTTATTATAACACCGTATAAGCCAATGCTTCCCTAGGAACTCTGTCTCACAGAACTGAGGTCTGAGATCTGACCCAGTGCATGGATGTAAACCACGCTCCCCACTTGCCAAACTCTGTACTGCTTCTCCCCGGCAAGGAGACAGTGGATGTCTACTTCCTAACAATATTCCCCTTACTTTAAAAAAGATAAATTGACAGATGACCATTCAAAACATACTATTTCCATTTTTAGCATAAAATACCAGTCACCCAAAAAGTCTTACAAAGGAGTCCACAAAAGGGGCCTCCAGATTCAAAATGCCAATTAGATCACAACTTCAGCTCCCACTTCAGTCCTGAGCAGCCTAGAGGGAATGAAAATAATTCTTTTTTTTTCCTTTGAGATGGAATCTCCCTCTGTTGCCCAGACTGGAGTGCAGTGATGCGATCTTGGCTCACTGCAACCTCCGACTCCTGGGTTCAAGTGATTCTCCCTGCCTCAGCCTCCCCAACAGCTAGGACTACAGGCGCGTGCCACCACGTCCAGCTAATTTTTTTTTTTATTTTTAGTAGAGATGAGGTTTCACCACGTTGGCCAGTCTGGTCTCGAACTCTTGACCTTAGGTGATCTGCCCGCCTCAGCCTCCCAAAGTGCTGAGATTACACGCATGAGCCACCATGCCCGGCCGAAAATCATTCTTATACCCACTGTCCTGGAGCTGACTTCAGTTTAAAATCCCCTCAATAAGATAAGACCAGAGCTGAGTTACCCAGAAGCTTTTCCATAGGCTTAGTGAGGTGGGCCCCGCAGCCAATCCAATGACAGATCCTGTCTAGGTTGAGGGCAACGAGTTTTTCTCCATGACTGTTGGGCAATGGATCATAGGAGCCCAGCTGCTCTATGAAACGGCCATCCCTGGGACACTTGTTGTGAGCAGCCACAATGCGATAGAAGGGCCGATTGGTGCAGCCACCCAAGGCAAGGCGGATGGTTACGTGGCCCCCACGGTAGGCCTTGCAGAGGAAAGGAGCTGTAGAAAAGCAGCTGGTTAGGACACACAAAAAAAAGCACAGAAAGGGCAAAATGACACAGACAGCACAAGTCCCTTTTTCCACTGAAATGTCTCACTTCCAATCCATTCCTGCCAATTCAGTTTAGACGCTATTCTTCTTTGTGAAACCACTCTTGGCCACTCCAGCCAACAATGACCTCCTCCTCATACCCAAACCCACTCGGCATGGGCTTCCCATTCACTAGGCTCTGTGACCTTGTGGGAGCCTTAGCTGCTTCAGTGGAGTGGAAATTTTTCACCGGTGATTAACGGGGGAAAAACTGGGAGAAGGATCAAATGTAAGGCAGTGTGGCTGCTTCAGGTTCGGGTTGCGTCCATCGCGCCTGGGAGAGCACCGCCCCACCCGGCCCCGAACTCCTGAGCCCCGTGACCGCCCGGTACGTCTCGCGGGGGCCCGATGACTCACTGAGATGGACCATGGCGCTGCCGGCGTACGGCTCCTCAGAGCGCCCCGCTACCCTCACGCACCAGCTCTACGGCCTTGGCAAGGAAGAAGACAGACAGAAAGAAACTGCAGGCCGCACCGCCAAGCCGTCCAAAGCCCGAAAACCTTGACTCCGGAAGCGGATGGTCCACTCGCCCCGCCTCTTCCGCTTGCCGCCCTATATTTCCCATAATGCAACACGGTGACCCCTAAGGTAACTTAAACTGCTGCAAAAGAGGCGTTTCTCGTGGTGTCTCGTGGGCGTGGCGGTGCGGTCCTTCTCAGACTTGTGAGTCTCTGCTGGAGTCAAGTTTTGGGCGAATCCCAGGCGCTCCAAGAGAAATGCTACAACATCCATCCATCTTGCAAGCGTTGGTGCCCAGGCGCAACGCTGGGAAGTCAAATACTAAAGGGCGTTGTCCTTTCCTCGTGGAGCTCACAGTCCGCTGGGGAGACCGTGAGATGACAGCAGATAAACTAGGGCGATCTGTAGTACTCAGTGCAAGGAGAGCGAGCGGAGAAGGCAGACCTAATGCTTTCTGAGGAAGACTTCACAGAGGAGGTAGTGTCAGGGCCGAGACTACGAGAAGGATTATAAGTGACTAGAGTTTACTTTATCCTTCTCGTTAACTAAAACTAATTTACCTCTCACCTTTCCTCCTATTGTCGTCCCACCCCTGTCGAGGCAATCACACCTTAAAAAATAAAGGAGAGGTTATTCCTGCTTTTGCCGTGCTGTGATCCAGGGCAGAGGTGAAGTATGAATTTTTTTAACATCTGTAGCCCTAGAATATGGCTTCAGTGATGTGGGTAATGGTGTCTCCTTGGATCCCTAGTGGTTTAGATCCATGAAGATGCCTGTGTATGGTGAGAAGGTGTCAATAGCTCCACCTTCAGCAAAGACCTCTCTGTTCAGCTTTTTTCGTTTATTGTTAGTTCCAAAGGGCTAACATGCTCTTTGCCCTAATACAGTGACCCAGCATAGCAGTCTTCCTCCGGCCACCTTTGAAAATGATGCCTTAATTCTTGTATTTCAGTTAACTGAACCTGTCCAGAGACCTCAGCACCAGACTTCCTCCAGGAGTGATCCAATAAGCTTTCATCAGAAACCCTAATGACCCCACTATACCTTAATTTTATTATATGTATATATATGCCATATAATTATAGCAATTACACTGTAGTTATTTATATAAATACCTACATATAATTCAGTATACGTTAACTCCAGAACCACACTGATGAATTTTGAGTTTCATATCTTCATTTTTTATTGTGACCCAGTTTCTTGTCAACCAATAAAACATCCAGTAACACAGCCAATGGAAATAAATGAATGGGTCTCTGTTTATGGTGAAGATTCTTTCGTTCTCCAGCTCCAGACTTCATATGGTGAAACTCTCTGGGAAGGAAAGGAACTCAGAGTCCCATACGGAAAACTGTTCAGCTGGAGCGGTATCAGAAAGATGGATTTCCAAAGCCAACTGTTTCCTGTAGTGTGTGGATCTCTGCAAGCAGAGCCTCATCTTTCAATTTCAGCTACATTAAAGAGAAAGGGAAATACATATGTCATACGTGATATACTTTATGTGGCTTCGAAGACCCCTCTTTTGTGGGGCTACAGCTAAAGAACATAGTTCCCGGGGATGGAATTGGCTCTTCCTATATTCCCTACTTCATACTCCAGTAGAAGACCTTAGAACCTTGTCCTGGTTATTACATGGATATGTTTACTTTGTGAAAATTCATCAAGCACTTTGAACAGTCATGATTTGTACATTTTTTTTGTAAGATAACTTCATTAAAGTCTACTTTTTTATTTTTAAAAAGTGTTCACATTATTACCAGCATCTCTTGGCTAATGCATAGTATTCCCATCTGGCAAGTGATATCAGGGAATCAGAGACAGAAATCATAGGCTTATATTAGATCTGGTTTTAGTTTTAGAATCTAGATATGTAGTAGAGGCATCTAGGAGCCTACTGAATACCCATTTTTTTTTACTAACAAAATCTTAATTTCTTTTCAAGGCAGCAATGCAATCAGCTAAAAAGCCACATTTTCCTGCTTCCCATGCAGCTAGAGGTAGTCATGACCAATTGTGGCCCAAGTAAATGTAAACTAAAGTCATTGGGTAGGACACCTGGAGAAGCCCTTTATTTAGGGAAAGTCCTTTAAAGGGAAGTGAAGTAGCATGGCCCCTTTTTCCTTTTTCCCTTATTGTTCTTTATCTTGCCTGAGACATGGATATGATAGCAAGCTACAATGGCTGTCTTGCAACTATGAGGGATAGAAACTGCATGCTACAATTAGTGGAGCACAAAGATAGATGCTGGGTTCCTTGATGACATTATGGAGCTGCAGTATGAGCCCTGGACTTTTCATTAGATGAGAAAAAACTAACTTGTTTAAACCACTGTCTTTCAAGTCAAGTTACTTGGAATTCATAAGTAATAGAACAGGCCGGGCATGGTGGCCCCCACCTGTAATTCCAACACTTTGGGAGGCTGAAGTGGGCAGATCACTTGAGACCAGGAGTTTGAGACCAGCCTGGCCAACATAGCAAAGCCCTGTCTCTATTAAAAATACAAAAATTAGCTGGGCATGGTGGCACATACCTGTAATCCCAGCTACTTGGGAGGCTGAGGCACAAGAATCGCTTGAACTGGGAGGTGGAGGTTGCAGTGAGCTGAGATCATGCTACTGCACTCCAGCCTGGGCAACAGTGCAAGACTCTGTCTCAAAATATATATGTATATGTAACTGATAGAACAGACCAGGGGTTGTTCATGAGCCAAATCCAGCTCATTACCTGTTTTTTATTTGTTTGTTTTTGAGACGGAGTCTTGCTCTGTCACCCAGGCTGGAGTGCAGTGGCATGATCTCGGCTCACTGCAAGCTCCACCTCCCGGGTTCACACCATTCTCCTGCCTCAGCCTCCCAAGTAGCTGGGACCACAGGTGCCCGCCACCATGCCCTGCTAATTTTTTTGTATTTTTAGTAGAGACAGGTTTTCACCCTGTTAGCCAGGATGGTCTCCATTTCCTGACATCGTGATCCAGCCACCTCGGCCTCCCAAAGTGCTGGGATTACAGGCATGAGCCACCGCGCCTGGCCACTACCTGGTTTTTTTTTTGTAAGTAAAATTATACTGGAATACAGCCATTCACTTATGTATTATCTATAGCTGCTTTTGTACTACAAGTGCAGAGTTCAGTAGTTGCAACAGACTGTTTGGCCTACACATCCCCCAAAATTTCCTATTTTGCCCTTTACAGAAAATGTTTGCTGACCCCTAGACTAAACCAACCCCTACATATTACACGAGGAAAATGAAGCCCACAATATTATTAACACAGTTAGTTAATGGCAAAACCAGAATCATAATTCAGGTTGACTGACTCCCAGGCTACCTTTCTATTAACTATTATATATTCTCTCTAAAGAGTTGGAAGAAAGATCACCCATGATAATACATAGGTTATTATTACAAACCCAGCAGCCCCACAATAACGGCAAAGATGGTAAGAAAAGCCTCTAGAAAAATATTCACAATATGAAAGTCCTGAATTAAGCCAGTACCTCCCTCCTAATTTCCCACCCTCAACATGGGGCAGGCAAATGACAGAGGCATCTGTGTCATACCTTAATCATGTACTTGTAGGCCTGCTCAGCTTCTAATTGCCGCCCAACCTGAAAAAAGTACAGCAGCTGGTGATGATGACAGGTCATAAACATTATGTTAAGGAAAACACATTGCCTCAGCTAAGGCAGAGGCACCTACACCTAAGGCAAAGGCTTCTACACCTTCCAGTTAAAAACTTCTGAATTCATTGGGAAAACTAGCAAATGAAAGGCGGTAGGGAGAAAAAGGTTTTTTTTTTAAAAAAAAATCCTCCTGCCTGGGCACAGTGGCTCATGCCTGTAATCGCAGCACTTTGGGAGGCCAAGGCGGGTGAATCACGAGGTCAGGAGATTGAGATCATCTTGGCTAACACGGTGAAACCCCATCTCTACTAAAAATACACAAAATTAGCCGAGTGTGGTGGCACGTGCCTATAGTCCCAACTACTCGCAAGGCTGAGACAGGAGAATCGCTTCAGGAGGTGAAGGTCGCAGTGAGTGAGTTGAGATTGTGCCACTGCACTCCAGCCTGGGCAACAGAGCGAGACTCCATCTCAAAAAAAAAAAAAAAAAAAAAGGAAAAAAAATTCCTCCTTCATTTTGAAAAGCTTAAAGATAACCTGGCCTCTCACCTTTTTGAAAGCACCATGAGTCATTTGTTCCTCTTAGGATTGAAGCCATTTTGTTAATAATAATTAACACTTACCAGTCCATACTATGTGATTTACATTGTTTTCATTATTGATATTGTTTTTAGTGCTTTAAGTTCATTCTTAATCCTCAAGACCTAGGAGATAACTACTGTTATTTATTATTCCCAGTTTACAGAGAGGATAAGTAACTTGCGAGGGTTATGAAGCTAGTAAGTAGAGGAGCCAGGTTTAAAACAATGCAGTTTGACTCCAGAGTCCAAGTTTGTAACTACTACATTACTCTGTCTCTAGGAATTAGAAAAAGTAGGTATCAGAATTACTTCTATGAAGATCTGGATATGAGATAAGAACACTAACTACTCCCCCCAGTTGATATTATTATTTGCATGAAGGACTCCTCCAGAAGTTAAATGAGATAATATGAATCCACTATTCTACTTCTTGAGTTTGTTACATAGTAACTAACTTAGAGCATCCAAAGTCACTTGGTAAAGCTTAAATATGTAAGAACCACAGAATGTTCGGGTCTGAAGGGGACCTGGGGAATATCTAGTCCAATTTTCTGACTAATGCTAGTCCATATGAAAGTTTTACTAGTTCACAAAACTTTCATACCCTAAACCCTTACTTCCTACAAATCTACACTTTGAAATGTTCCCACCTGAAGTTCACTGAATTGCCAGCAGCATTTTCCAGCACACCTTCCCTTCCTATCACTATTACTTTGTTTCCCTCCTGCCACAGGGAGGCAGAGGCCCAAATGATGTGAGGATCCAGAATACCCAAAACAATTTTGAAAAAAATTTTTCTGCTGTCATGAACACTGCTGCAGTAAACATACTTGTACATATCTTCTTCTTCTCCTTCCTCTTTTTTTTTTTTTTTTTGAGACAGAGTCTCACTGTCACCCTGGAGTGCAATGGCACGATCTCAGCACTCTCGCGATCTCAACACTGCAACCTCTGCCCCCCGGGTTCAAGGGATTCTCCTGCCTCCAGCCTCCTGAGTAGCTGGGATTACAGATGTTGTACATATCTTCTTGTATTTTTCTTAGGATTATATCTAGATATTGCATTGCCAAATTGTAGATACTAATGTAACTAAATAATGCCACATTGTACTGAAAAGTAGTTGTGCCAATTTATATCCAATTACAACTATGAGAATCTTCATCAGTGCTTGTTGCAGGAAGTCAGGGACCCTGAATGGAGAGACCAGCTGGAGCCATGGCAGAAGAACATAAATCGTGAAGATTTCATGGACATTTATTAGTTCCCCAAATATTTTTATAATTTCTTACGCCTGTCTTTACTGCAGTCTGTGAACATAAATTGTGAAGATTTCATGGACATTTATCACTTCCCCAGTCAATACTCTCATAATTTCCTATGCCTATCTTTACTTTAATCTCTTAATCCCATCATCTTCATAAACTGAGGATGTATGTCGCCTCAGGATCCTGTGATGATTGTGTTATCTGCACAAATTGTAGAGCATGTGTGTTTGAACAATATGAAATCTGGGCATCCGAAAGGAACAGGATGGCTGCGATTTTCAGGCAACAAGGGAGATAACTATTGGTCCTCACTGCCTGTGGGGCCAGAGAGAACAGAGTCATATTTCTCTTCTTACAAAAGCAAATAGGAGAAATATCGCTAAATTCTTTTTCTCAGGAAGGAACAACCCTGAGAAAGAGAATGCATTCCCAGGGGTATGTCTCTAAAATGGCTGCTCTGGAAGTGTCTGTCTTATACGGTTGCAGACAAGGGATGAAATAAGTCCTGGTCTCCTGTAGCGCCCCCAGGCTTATTAGGATTAGGAAATTCCTGCCTAGTAAATTTTAGTCAGACTGGTTGTCTGCTCTCAAACCCTGTCTCCTGATAAGATGTTATCAATGATAATGCATGCCCAGTGGGACATGAAATTTCATCAGCAATTCTAATTTCGCCCTGGTCCTGTGATCTCGCTCTGCCCCCATTTGCCTTGTGATATTTTATTCCCCTTGAAGTATGTGATCTCTGTGACCCACACCCTATTTGTACACCCCTCCCCTTTTGAAATCCATAATAAAAACTTGCTGGTTTTGCAGCTCAGGGGGCATCACAGAACCTGCCAACATGTGAGGTCTCCTCCGAACACCCAGCTTTAAAATTTCTCCTTTTGTACACTTCCCTTTATTTTTCAGACCGGCCGACACTTAGGGAAAATAGAAAAGAACCTACATTGAAATATTGGGGGCTGGTTCCCCCAATAAGTGCTAATACCATACTTAAATTTTTGCCAATCTGATGGCTGTGAATTTCTGCCACATCATTATTCTAAGTTGCATTCTTATGCTTACTAGTGACACAGAGCTTCTTCTCATACATGTATTAACTTTTACAATCTCCACATTAGCAAACTGCATATTCCTATGTTGTCCCCCATGCCCCTCCCCCTCCTTTTTTTTTTCTTTTTTGAGACAGGGTCTGGCTCTGTCATTTAGGCTGGAGTGCAGTGGCACAATCACAGCTCACTGCAGCCTCAACCTTCCAGGCTCAAGTGGTTTTCCCACAGTTTTAAAGTTGGAAACTCATGTATAACAAATGACACTAAAATAAAGTTTAAGGACTTTATTATAAATATTTGCAGAATTTATAACAGAGGATTAGCATCCAGGTTATATAAATAGCTGCTACAATGAGGAAAATCTCTACAATCTGATTTTAAAATGGGCACAGGGCTGAGTGCAGTGGTTCATGCCTGTAATCCCTGCACTTTGCAAGGCTGAGGGGGAAAGATCGCGTGAGCCCAGGTGTTTAAGACCAGCCTGGGCAACACGGTGAGACTCTGTCTCTACAAAAAATGAAAAAATTAGGCGTGGTGGCACACATCTGTTGTCCCAGCTACTTGGGGGGCTGAGGCAGTAGGATCATTTGAGCCCAGTAGGTCGAGGCAGCAAGTGAACTGTGTTCCTGCCACTGCACTCCAGCCTGGGTACCAGAGCAAGAACCCGTCTCAAGAAAAAAGAAAAAAAAAGGACTCAGATCTTAGATCTTTAGGGCTGGGCATAGAGGCTCATGCCTGTAATCACAGCTCTTTGGAAGGCTGAGGCATGAGGATTACTTGAGGCCAGGAGTTCAAGACTAGCCTGGGCAACATAGTGAGACTCTGTCTCTACACAAAATAAAATAAAATAAAGTATCCAGGAGTGGTGGTGCATGCCTGTAGTCCCAGCTACTCCAGAGGCTGAAGCAGGAGGATCCCTTGAGCCCAGGATCATTCCACTGCACTGCACTCCAGCCTCAGCAACAGAGCAAGACCCTATCTCTTAAGAAAAAAAACTTAGGTCTTTAAACCAGTTGGAATTGTATGTGGTGTGTGAGGTAAGGAACTAATTTTTTTTTTTTAATGTGGACAGTAGCCAGTTGTCCCATCGTCATTTAGTGAAGAATCCATCTGTTTCTCATTTTGCAGGTGCTATATAGTGTCTTTATAAAAAATAGCTATATTAAGGCAGAACTTATATACCATAAAATTCACTAATTTTAATGTTATGTTGTGCAAACATCAGCACAATCCAGTGTTAGAAGACTCCTATTACTCCAAAAAGTTCTTTCATGCCTGTTTGCACTTACTCTCCATCCTCACCTTTAGCTCCAGGCAGCCATTGATCTATTTTCCTTACTTCAAGTAAATAGAATCAAATAATATATAGTCTTCTGTGACTTGCTTTTTTCACTTACCATAATATTTTTGAGGTTTATCCATATTGTTACATGAATCAGAATTTCATTTTAACTGCTGAGTAGTACTCCATTGTGTAAATATTCCTCATTTTGTTTACCCGTTCACTGATGGACATGTAAAATGTTCCCAGTTTTGTACTATTATTAAATGCTGTGATAAAAATTCATATACAAATTTTTGTGTGGACATATGTCTTCATTTCTCTTGGCTAGATATAGAGAAGTAGAATTGCTGGGACATATGGTAAATATATGTAACTTTTTTAGAATCTGACAAACTGTTTCCCAAAGTGTTGTACCAATTTACAACCCTATCAGTAATGTATGAGGACTCCAGTTCATCCACATCCTTGTTAATACTTGGCATTGTCTATTTTTTTTTTTTTTTTTTTTTTGAGACAAGATCTCATTCTGTAACCCAGGCTGGAGTGCAGTGGTGCCATCACAGGGGCTCACTGCAGCCTCAACCTTCCAGGATCAGGTGATTCTCTCATCTCAGCCTCCCAAGCACCTGGGACTACAGTCACCCGCCACCACGCCTGGCTAATCTTCGTTTTTTTTTTTTTTTTTGGATTTTTAATTTACTGTATTAGTTTTCATGCTGCTGATAAAGACATACCAGAGACTGGGCAATTTACAAAGGAAAGAAGTTTAACTGGACTCACAATTCCAAGTGGCTGGGGAGGCCTCACAATCATGGTGGAAGGCAAAGAGGAGCAAGTCACGTCTTACGTGGATGGCAGCAGGCAAAAAGAAGCTTGTGTAGGGAAACTCCCGTTTTTAAAACCATCAATCTCGTGAGACTCATTCACTCCAGGAGAGCAGTGCAGAAAAGAGCCACCCCCATAATTCAGTCACCTCCCACCTGGTTCCTTCCACAACAAGTGGGAATTGTGGGAGTTACAATTCAAGATGAGATTCGGGTAGGGACACAGCCAAATCATATCAGATGGGGTTTCACCATGCTGTCCAAGCTGGTCTCAAACTCCCGGGCTCAAGCAATTTGCCTGCCTTGGCCTCCCATAGTGCTGGGATTACAGGCATGAGCCACCATGCCTGGCTTATCTTTTTGATTTAAGCTATTCTAGTGGGTGTGTAGTGTGGTGTCAATCTGCATTATTTTAAGGGGTATTTAGAATTTTTTATGACAATTTCAGATTAAATAAAAGTTACAAAAACAGTTCTCTCTTCCTTCTCTCAGGAAGGAATACATGTACTGTATACATATACATATATATGTATACAGTAGTCCCCCTTATCTGAGGTTTTGCTTTCCACACCTTCACTCACCCAAGATCAACCTCAGCCCACCAATATCTGAAAATATTACATAGAAAATTCCAGAAATAAACAACTCATAGGTTTTAAAATGCATACTGCTGTTATGAGGAGCGTGATGAAATCTTGTGCCATTCCTCCCAGGACATGAGTCATCCCTTTGTCCAGCATATCCCCACTGTAGACGCTACCTGCCAGTTAGTCACTTCATAAATCTCTCCGTTATCAGTTCAGCTGTCACGATCTCACAGTGCTTGAATTCAAGCCACCCTTATTTTACTTAATAACAGACTCCAAGCACAAAAGTAGTGATGCTGGCAATTTGGATATGCCAAAGAGAAGCCATAAAGTACTTCCTTTTCATGAAAAGGTGAAAGCTCTTGACTTAAATCAGGAAAGAAAAAAAATTGTGTGCTAAGGTTGCTGAGATCTGTGGTATGAATTTATCTTTTATCCATGAAATTGTGAAGAAGGAAAAAGAAATTGTGAATATTTAGTAGCACCTGTGGGCTATTAGAAAAAAACTTAATAATTATTTTTGAAAAGAAATTCATGCATAGTATATATAGGATTCAGTACTATCTTTTGTTATAGGTATCCACTGGGGGGTTTTGGAACATATCCCGGGGGGACAAGGAGGAATTACTGTATGTGTGTGTGTATAAAAGTTAGAAAAATATAGAAAAGTTAAAAATATATAGAAAAGTTAAAGTATATATGTGTGTGTATATCTATATAAACACACACCTAACTTTTCCTGAACATTTGCAAGTAAATTAGAGATATGATTCAATTTTAGTACTTTAGGGTGTGTTTTCTAAAATCAAAGATATTCTCTTATATAACCACAGTACCATTATCACAATCAGGAAGTTAGTATAGATAGAATACTATTATCTAATCTATAGACCTTATCAAGATTTTTCCAATTGTTCCAATAATATCATTCATTCATTTCTTCATTCACTCATTCATTTATTTGAGACAGGATCTTGCTGTATCGCCCAGACTGGAGTGCAGTGGTGTGAACACAGCTCACTGCTGCCTCGACCTCCTGGGCTCAAGCAATCCTCCTCCCGCCTCAGCCTCCCAAGTAGCTGGGACTACAAGGTGCCATCATGCCCAGCTAATTTTTTTAATGTTTTGTAGAGATAAGGTCTCACTATGTCGCCCAGGCTGTTCTTAAATTCCAGGGCTCAACTGGCCTCCCAAAGTGCCAGGAATACAGGCATGAGCCACTACACCCAACCCAATAATGTCCTTTATAAGAAAATAAAATTCAAGATCACGCATTGTATTCATTATTTATGTCTCCAGTTTCTTTTAATCTGGAATAGTTCTTGAGTCTTTGTGTTTCGTGACATTGGCATTTTTGTTTTAAAAATACAGAGTGCTATTTTGTAAACTATTCCCCAATTCATGTTTGTCTGATGTTCCCTCATAATCATATCAGGTTATGAACATTTAACAGGAATACCATAAAAATGCTGTGTTCTCAGTGCACCATATGAGGAAGCACAAGATGCTTATCTCAATACTTGTGATGTTAACTTTGATCATTTATTACATTGCTATCTGCCAGGTTTTTTACTCTAATGTTACTATTGTCCCTTTTGTAATTAATAAGTATTTTGTGAGGAGATACTTTGAGACTATGAAATATTCTCTTACTCCTTGAACTTTTCAACCATAATTTTAGCATACATTGATGATTGTCCACTGAATCTATTATGATGGTTTCCAAATTGCGATTTTCCAATTCCATCATTCTTCATACATTTAGCAGTTGGCCTTTGATCGTAAGCTTTCCTTTCTCTACCACTTATTTGTTTAATTATATCACTGTGGGCTCATAGATTCTTATTTGTAATCCTTTTCTACAATTATTTATTTGGATGCTCAAATTATCCTTGTTTGAGCCAGCGGGAGTCCCCACTTTAAGCTAGTTCCTGTTTCTTTTACTTTTCCCTATGCCGTTTTGATATGTGCCAGTCTTTCTTTGAACATTTTTTACTTTCTGACTCAACAAGACATCTCAGACTCATCTTTCACTTTCCGTGCACTAGTTCTGGAATTTTTGGCCATCTTCCAAGAAGCCTCTGGTCCCCCCACAAACCCTTTCCTTCTAAAGTGGACAAATGCCCTATTTCTTAAATGGATTTAGAAACTAAGACCTGAGCATTAGATGTGCTTATGGCCCCTGCCACCACTATTTATTTTTGAGACACAGGTATTTAGACACATATGAATATATTTCTATAAATACACATATATTTCTACCTATTTATACCTGTATCTATTTAATCTATCAAACAATAAGCTCTTATCAGTATCTCCCATTCTAATTCACCACTACAAGGTTATTCTATCCTTGTTTCCACATTTGTAACTTCCTTTGAAGCACAGTGAAAAATGTGACTCCCATTATCCACAACATAATTATTTGTTAAATCATAGAATACCTAGTAATTTCAGAACTGCTAACTCATGCCTCTGCAAAAATGAAGCCTCAAACTATACTTTAAATGTGTATAAAGGTTTTTTTTTCTCTTTAGCCTGATATATAGTATATATTAGTCTACACTGCAAAGAATGTTTTCAAAAGTACTACGAGTTAATTATTTTTCTGCATTGTCAGTGTAATTACGTTATTCATTTGAAATACAATTTTATTTGGTTTTGTTTGTACGTAATTATTGAGTCTCCCCATTTCTTGCTGATTTTCTTTTTTAAAAAATATATGAAACATTAGCATGGTCCCAAAAGTCAGAACTCTACAAATAGGGACAATCACAGTGTCATCCCCCTCATTTCCTCCCTCCTCTACCCATGCCCAGTCATGTCCTGTAGAATCTACTCTCATTAATCTCTGGTTTATCCTTCCTGTGCTGCTTTTTGCACTAAAGAAGAGATTCATGTATATTTTCTTCTTTTTCCTTCTTTCTTATAGAAAAGGTGGTATAATATTGCACTTCACTTTTTTTACTGAATAATATAAACTGAAAATCATTCCAGTTCATAGAGATCTTCCTCATTATTTTTTTCAGCTGCATAGTATTCCATTACGTGAATATACCGTAATTTATGTAAACATTCTCCCATGCTTAATAAATGAACTCCATTTAGGTTGTTTCCATTATTTTGCAATTGCAATATGCTGTAATTAATAACTTGTGCACACTCATTTTCAAATTGCTAGAGGAAGCGCATCATGGTAAATTTCTAGAAAACTCCAATTACTTTTAAATACTATCTACTCACAACTAAGTTTCCATATATATGTCAGTCTATTTCTGTCTGCCAATTGTTTCACTTACCTACTCTTACACTAATAGCACTCAGTGTTAATTGTTGCAGCTTCATAATAAGGTTTGATATTTAATAGGAAAGCCCTTCCTCCTTACTCTTTCTTCCATACTGTCATATCTATTTTTTTTTGGCCTTTATTTAACCAAGTGAATTTTAGGATGTATCTCATCAAGTTCCTTGAAAATCTTGTGTTATGATTTTTATTGGAATTGCCTTAAACTTAGATATTAATTTAGGGAAAACTTTCATCTTTATGTCATCAAAACTTTCTGCCCATGGACATGGTATATCTTTCTGTTAGATTTTCTTTTACAATGCAGTCTTATGATTTTCTCCACACAGGTCTTGAATGGGATTTTAAAAATCAGACTTTCAAATTGATTGTTCCTGATTTTGATGACATTGATTTTTTTTTTTTTTTTTTGAGACAGAGTCTTGCTCTGTTGCCTAGGCTGGGGTGCAGTGGCTGGATCTCGCTCACTGCAAGCTCTGCCTCCCGGGCTTAGGCCATTCTCCTGCCTCAGCCTCCCAAGTAGCTGGGACTACAGGCACCCACCACCTCGCCTGGCTAGTTTTTTGTATTTTTTAGTAGAGACAGGGTTTCACCGGGTTAGCCAGGATGGTCTCGATCTCCTGACCTTGTGATCCGCCTGTCTCGGCCTCCCAAAGTGCTGGGATTACAGGCTTGAGCTACCACACCTGGCCGACATTGATTTTTATATTGATCTTTTATCCAGCAGCTTTGTCCATCCACTTCTTTGTGTTAATCTTCATTGACTACATTTATATTATTCAAAAGTCAAAAGGATATAATAAAGCATACATTGAGTTTTGCTTCCACCTGTCTCCTTATACACCCTGTTCCCCAATGACTGCCCTGAGTAGTAACCATCATTGTTAGTTTATTATCTACCATTTCAGTACTGAACTCTTTTATTACATATTTCAGTTTGCTTGTAGATTTTCTTGGGTTCCTACCTAATCCTTTTACCTTCAATTTCTGTTATGTGTGTATGTACGTGTGTTATTGCCTTAATGGAACCTCCAGTATAGTTTCAAGTAGAAGTGACAATAACATTTTCCTTACCTTGTTCCTGACGTCAAAAGGAATGCTTCTAACTTTTCACCATTTCAGATAATAGCTTAGATTTTGGGACATGTAGTTTCAGATTTTAAAAAAGCTAGTTTGTTTTTTTAAAAAGTCATGAATGGGTACTAATTTTAGCCAATGATTTAGTTTTTTAAATAATTACTAGAATAAGAATAGCCAATGATTTTAATTTAGTCTCCATTTTGCTGCTAATATTATTTGTGTCTTCCCATTTTAAACAAAATTCTTAGTCATGCAAGAGGTTTGTCTGTTCACTAGTCTCTGCAAAAAACAGCTCATAATTTTGTCAATCCTATTATGTCCTTGTTGAAATTTTCATTTATTTCTACTCCTTATCATTTTCTCAATTATCATTTCTTTGGGTTTCCTTGCTTTCCCTTTACTACTTTATTTATTTAAATAATTAATCCATTGATTTTCAATCTTTGTTCTAACATATGTATTTAAGGTTATAAATTACCCTCTATTTATTGCTTTAATTTTATCCCATAATTCTAATATATATTGGCTTTGTTTTTATTCAGCCTCATTTCAATTACTTACTGAAGTATAGTACACCAATCCAAAACTTAATGGCTTAAAATACAATATGTTATTTCTCAAAATTCTACAGATAATTTGGACTGTTTTGCTGGTTTTCCCGGAGATCACTCATGCAGCTGAGGTCATATGACAATTTGGCTAGGACCTAAGGATCCAAGAAAACCTTACTCAAATAGCAGTTAATGTTGGCTGTTGGTTGGAGTGGTTCAGTTCTCTTCCATGTGGACTCTTATAGTCTTCTATAGGCTAAACTGGGCTTCTTCACAGCACAGTGGTCCCACAGTTTCAAGAGAGCAAGAGTGGTAGCTGAAGGCTTCTAAAAGCCTAACCTCTGATAATTCACACAATGTCACTTCCACCATATTCGACTGGTCAGGGAAAGTCACAAGTTTAGCTTAGATTCAAGGGGGTGGAGAAATGAGAAAGAGACTCTGTCTCTTGACGGGAGTGAGTGGCAACATAACATTGCAAAGGATGTGGACATGACAGCATAATTAAATGGGGACCATTATTATAAAAATCTACTACAAGGCCTAATTTTCTACTGCTGTGTATAACACCCAGTTATCATATCACATTTTCCATAGATCAGAAGCCTGACATTATTCAACTAGTTCTTTGCTTAGAGCCTCACAAGGCCAAAATGAAGGTGTCATCTGTGCTGGGTTCTTATCTGCAGGCTCTGGAGAAGACTGTACTCCCAAGCTTATTCAGGTTGTTGGTAGAATTCAGTTCTTTGTGCTTGTAGTTTCCTGTAAGGTCCCTGTTCCCTTGCTGGCTCTCAGCAGGAGCTGCTGTTAGCTTCTAGATGCCACCCACATTTCTTGACATGTGGTCCTTCTCCATATTCAAGCCAGGGATGCTATACTGAATGATTCTTTTTTTTTTTTGAGACGGAGTCTGGCTCTGTCGCCCAGTCTGGAGTGCAGTGGCCGGATCTCAGCTCACTGCAAGCTCCGCCTCCTGGGTTTACGCCATTCTCCTGCCTCAGCCTCCCGAGTAGCTGGGACTACAGGCGCCCGCCACCTCGCCCGGCTAGTTTTTTTTTTTTTTTTTTTTTGTATTTTTTAGTAGAGACGAGGTTTCACTGTGTTAGCCAGGATGGTCTCGATCTCCTGACCTAGTGATCCGCCCGTCTCGGCCTCCCAAAGTGCTGGGATTACAGGCTTAAGCCACCGCGCCCGGCCTGAATGATTCTTATGTTTCAAATCTGACTTCCTTTCTGCCCCCACCACCAGAGAAAACTCTGCTTTTAGAAGATTTACCTGACTGGGTCAGGTCCACCCAGATAATATCTGTATTTTAAAGTCAACTGATTTCGTATTTTATTTACATCTGCAAAGTCATTTCACAGCAGTACCTACATTAGTGTTTAATAGATTAATCTTACGGGAGGGGGCCATCTTTAGACTTCTACCTAGCACAGAAGACTTCATATTTGAAGTGTCACAAGATTTCTTCATTGACTTATTAATTACAAGCATGTTTTCAGTTTCCAAAGGTATGTGAGTCTTTTGGGCTTTATTTTAGTTGTTGATTTATCATTTTACTGCCATGTGATCTGTATGTATTTGTTGAACCCCTCTTTCTGGTTTCGCATGTGGTCAGCTTTTATAAATAACTCATTTGAACTTGAAAAGAATATGTGTCCTCTCATTGTTAAGTGAAGAGTTCTATATTGGTGTTTGAACTCAAACCTGTTGAATGGGTTATACATCTGTATATATATATCCTATTTTTTTCCTATTTGACTTATCAATTTCTAAGAGAAGCATATTATGGTCTTCCATACTGGCCCTTTTAGTTTAAAGATGAGGAAACTGAGGCCCAATAAAGTAAGGTGACTTGCCTCAGATCCTAGAGCTAGTTAGGGGAGAGCTGGGGTAAGAACTCTTTTTATTTTCTTTTATTTATTTATTTATTTATTTATTTATTTATTTATTTATTTATTTATTGAGACGAGGTCTCACTCTGTCACCCAGGTTGGAGTGTAGTGGCACAATCTCAGCACCCTACAACTTCTGCTTCCCAGGCTCAAGTGATCATCCCACCCCAACCCTTGAAAGCAGCTGGGACCACAGGCTCTCCACACCACCCCTGGCTAATTTTTTGTAGAGGCAGGGTTTTGCCATGTTCCCTATGTTGGTCTCAAACCCTGAGCTCAAGTGATCCACCTGCCTCAGCCTCCCAAATTGCTGGGGTTACAAGTGTGAGCCACTACACCTGGCCAGACCTCAGGTATTTTTAAAATATTGATATTTGGGATATTTACACTAAAGAGAAAATCTAGTAATTTTTGTTTTGTTCATTTCACTTATAATAATACTCCCTGGCCAGGCATGGTGGCTCAAGCCTGTAATCCCAGCAGTTTGGGAGGCCGAGGCGGGCGGATCACAAGGTCAGGAGATCGAGACCATCCTGGCTAACACGGTGAAACCCCGTCTCTACTAAAAAATACAAAAAACTAGCTGGGCGAGGTGGCGGGCGCCTGTAGTCCCAGCTACTCGGGAGGCTAAGGCAGGAGAATGGCGTAAACCCGGGAGGCAGAGCTTGCAGTGAGCCGAGATCCGGCCACTGCACTCCAGCCTGGGTGACAGAGCGAGACTCCGTCTCAAAAAAAATAAAAAATAAAAATAATAATAATAATACTCCCCGTCAATGTGGTGTCATATTAGCCAGTGGAAAACTGAGGGCTGCTTTCATTATTCCCAATATGGTCTTAGACTGATACACAAGTTATTTAAGTCTAACTATGGGAGAGTTATTTTTAATAGGTAAAGCACCTACCATGAACTCCCATATTATCCTCCACCCAATATCCCCTCTAAATCAAGGACAAGCACCCTCAGCCAGCATTTCAATGGGAAGAAATGATTCAGAAACACTAGTAGAACATCTCCTTCATCAATCTTTGACCTAGTTTATGTTGTGATACAAGATTGCTCCTATTTTTAGAACTTCCTTTCCAGAGAAACACACCTAAATATATTATTTTTAAGCATGTTTCAAGTAGATCCTGCCCAGACTTGGCCCTTCCTTTGTCATCAGCATAATGATTACACCTAGAGCTTATCAGATTTCAGCTACCATGCATTAATGGCCACCTGCTGCCCCTTACTTACTTGACCCCTCACCTCTGTGCCCTAAAAGGGCATTGTGTAAGGATAATAAACACTCACTTTCAGGCAGACCAGAGCCAGATATGCCCATACTTCAGCATTGTAGTTGTTCAGTGCATTGGCTTCAGAGAGAGCATCCTCAGCCTCTGTGAGCTCCTCCAGCTTGGCAGAAAAATGAGACATGTGAGTTAGCTTAGCTGAAACCACTATGTCCCAATAATACTGGTGTACACGACCTATAACAATGGTTTTCAACTTTTTAATATTTTTAGCATCAGAACTCTTTTCTTCAAATGAAATCTTACGTGGTGGTTCAATATACGAACCAATTAAAAGTAGAAGAGCTCTGATTAAAAAGCCAGGTTGGAGATTCTGGAACCCTGCCTAGTAAGCTCTTAACTTATACCCCTTTCTTCCTTCCCTCTACAGCGGTCCCATCAGGACATCTATAAACCATGGAGCTTCAGGTGCAAGGTTGGAAATTCACAGGAACTCAGTCTCATGTGTGCATCATTCAGTGATTTCTCCACATACTGTGGGCTGTCAGATACATTTATAGCTTTTTAAATTTACATTGTGCATCCTTTTCCTGAGGTAAAAGTCTGATTTGCCTGTTGAAATACTATTGTCCAGAAAGCTTTCTTTCCTCTAATATCAGTTATTAACAGCCCAATCCCGACCAATCAGTGCAGTATTCAGAGACTCTAGGGTGCACTCTGAGCTCTGGGCACATGGAAATTGTTGCTGCTTCCTAACTGTGAGTTTGCTTTGTTGCTTTGTAAAACATTCCAAAAGGTTCTCCCTTCTCCAATGAAGTAGCTCTTCTCTTTTCTTTTTTCTTTTCTTTTCTCTTTTCTTTCCTCCCCTCTCCTCTCTTTCCTTTCCTCTCCTCTCTCTCCCCTCTCCCATTCCCCTCTCTTTTCTTTTTTCTTTTCTCTTTCCTTTTCTTTTTTCTTTTCTCTTTTCTTTTCTTTTTTCTTTTCTCTTTTCTTTTCTTTTTTCTTTTTCGCCTCACCTCACCCCGCCCCGCCCCACCTCACCTCACCTCTCCTCTTTGACAGAGTCTCGCTGTGCTGCCCAGGCTGGAGTGCAATGGCGTGATTTTGGCTCACTGCAACTTCTGCCTCCCAGGTTTAATCGATTCTCCTCCATCAGCCTGCTGAGTAGCTAGAATTACAGGTGCCTGCCACCACAGCCGGCTAATTTTTGTATTTTTAGTACAGATGGTGTTTCACCATGTTGGCCAGATGGTCTTAAACCCCTGGCCTCAAGTGATCTGCTCACCTTGGCCTCCCAAAGTGTTGGGATTACAGGTGTGAGCCACCGTGTCCAGCCCACTTTTTCTGCTTTAAAATAATTAAATAATGGGTTTCTAGGCTGAAGACAAGATTGGCCCACACTTTGAAGTCTCTGAGACATTGATTCATTATTTAATCAACCTACATTTGCCAAGGATTTGCTCTGTGTCAGGCAGTATGCTAGATGCTGGGAATAAAAAAATAAAATCCTGTAGTCCCAGGTACTCAGGAGGCTGAGGCAGGAGGATCAACCAAGCCCTGGAGGCAGGGATTGCAATGTGCTGAGATTAAGCCACTGTACACCAGCCTGGGTGACAGCAAGACCCTGTCTCAAGTAAATAAATAAAATACAATATCTGCCCTCAAAGAGCTCACTGACAGATGTGTGAAAAACAAAACACAGGCCGGTGCAGTGGCTCATGCCTGTAATCCCAGCACTTTGGGAGGCTGCGCTGGGAGGATCACCTGAGGTTAGGAGTTAGAGACCAGCCTAGCCAACATGGTGAGACCCCGTCTCTACTAAAAACACAAAAATCAGCTGGGTGTGGTGGCACACACCTGTAATCCCAGCTATTCAGGAGGCTGAGGCAGGAGAATCACTTGAACCCAGAAGGCGGAGGTTGCAGTGAGTCGAGATGATGCCACTGCACTCCAGCCTGGGTGACAGAGCTGTAAGAAAATACCAATACTATACTGTTAAGTAGAAAAAAGGTTACAAAGCAGTAAATATTTACATTTTATACATTAAAATTGCTTTCATATATATGAAAAAAAGACAGGAGGAAAATGCATTCAATGTTAACAGTGGTTATCATCAACTTGTGGAGTTATGGATACTTTAATGTTTTCTTCATATTTTGTATCTGTCTATTTTCTTCATATTTTGTATCTGTATATGTTTTCTTCATATTTTGTATCTGTCTATTTCCTTTTAGAGATGAGGTTTTGCTCTGTCACCCAGGCTGGAGTGCAGTGGCATGATCATTGCTCACTGCAGCCTCTAACTTCTGTGTTCCCACCAAGCAATCCTCCCACCTCAGCCTCCCAAGTATCTGGGACTAGAGGCACATGCCACCATGCCTGGTTAATTTTTAATGTTTTAGTAGAGATGTGGATCTTGCTCTGTTGCCCAGGTTGGTTTCTCTCAAACTCCTAGGTTCAAGAGATCCTTCTGCCTCAGCGTCCCAAAGTGCTGGAATTACAGGTGTGAGCCACTGCTCCTGGCTTCTTCTAAAGTTTCTATAATGAACACATATTATCTTTATGGTTGAAAAATAGCAATGAGGGGCTAAGTGAGGTGGCTCATGCCTGTAATCCCTGCACTTTGGGAAGCTAAGGCAAGTGGATCACTTGAGGTCAGGAGTTCAAAACCAGCCTGGCCAATATGGTGAAACCCCATCTCTACTAAAAATACAAAAATTAGCCTGGCATGGTGGTGGGCACCTATAATCCCAGCTACTCAGGTGGCTGAGGCAGGAGGATCACTTGAACACAGGTGGCGGAGATTGCAGTGAGCTGAGGTGACACCACTGCACCACTGCACTCTAGCCTGGGAGACAGACCCTCTTAAATAAATACATACATACATACATACATACATACATAAATAAGTGAGTAAGGTATTCAAAGAAAAGGAGAGGCATGGAATCAATAATACACCTGAAGAAATTACGCAGGAACAAGAGGATGTTTGCCTCTTTGAAGACTGGAGGAAATGAGGGAAGGTTAAGAGTTTTTAGGAGAAGCAGAGCAAAAGCTTCTACCAGAAGCTACGGCAACTCCTCCTCCATACCGAAGGGTCACAGTGCTTAGTAAGTGTCAGTTTCTTTAATTGACTTGAATAGATTCTTCATCTCCCATATCACCTTTTTCTTACAGATAATATCACAAAAGAGTATCTATACCAAATAACATGAAATTTTTTTATTATATAGCTTCTTGGTTCAGGTTTTTCTGGGATTTTTTTAAAAGATCTTTTATTTTTCTAGTTAGAGTTAAGTGACCTTCAGTTCGCTGAACACCTGTGAAGAACAACTTCTCATTACAGCAGACAGCCCTGATTGCTATTCCAACATCATTACAAACTCCCAGGATGCTTGGAAGGCCAAGGAATCAAGGTCAGCTGTATGCACAGCCCTAGTCTCAAGCCTTCATCCTCTTACCCGATAGCAGGCGATTCCCAGTCCTAGCCAGGTAAGGCATGAAGGTGATCTCTTACAGGCTTGCATGTAGGTTTTCTTTGCCTTTTCATACTGTAGAAAGAAAGCACCACTAAGCTACTATTCCAGAAGCTTCAAACCCCGTATTGCTGGGATGATCATGGGATCTCTGATAGTTGCTCTCCAGAACAATCTAAGTTAAGCAAGACCTTTAATTGTACTTTTACGTCTACCTTAAGGGAGTTATTGCAAGAAGATTGGTGAGAGGAGATGGATAGATCACATGAAAGGGCAGACTTTCACTTGGAAGTAGTTCCAAAGATATTTATAGTCTCTGTAAGAGTTGAGGCAAGGAGTTACATTGAAAGCGGGGGCAACCATCATGATTATCTGAATTCCACCTCGACTTCATGGATTACCCTCTTTCACTTAAATGCAACATCATGTGGTGGCATGACAAACCTACAATCTCTGGACTAAAAGGTGTACTTGATACAGCCTCATCATTCTGGAAATCTATTCCCTTTGTTGTAAAAGATCTTAGAATTTTAGAAAAACTCAAAAGACAAACTTTCAAAGGACATATCCCTGAAGGGACAATTTCTTGTCCTGTACCTCCAACATGAGATGCATCTATAGCTGAGCCTCAGCAAACAGCCTAAGACCTGCTTGCCCAGGGTCTGCCTAAGTCAGCAGTGCTCTGAAGATGCAGCTTTCAATGACATCAGAAAGAGAACTTTTCCTTATATACTTCACTACAGTGGGATAGGGATTTCTGTCAAGCCCTATGTGAGCTTTCCACTGCATCATACAACATTGTAATTTCTTGTTGCTGTTTAATATTAAATAAAAAGACAACTGGGTGTTCTGATGAGAAAAATACAATAAAGTCAAAACAAAAGCAGGGGAGTCAAAAGGCCTTTGGCAGAATGTTAATTGTTATAGTGAGATGATGGGTCCATGGTGGTTCATTCTACTATTCTCTTTGCTTTGTATGTATTGAAATTTTCCATAAAAGGAAGGTTTGGTTTTTTTTTTTTCAAAGAACTCGGAATATTTCCCAAAATATGGGGAGGGGCTGCTTCCATGGTCAGGTCAGACTGCCCTATGGAATGGGGTTAGCCTCAGCTAGATTAAATAGAACCCTTTGTGTTTAGGAGAAAGTTTGGAGATAAGTCCTTTTGAAGTCCATGATACCTTCTGCTAGGTAAGTCAAGCCAAGGACGTTTCTACTACTGAGAATACAATTTTAGCTAACATAACATTTACTGAGTTCTTAAGAACTGTTTAGTAGCATAATGGTTAAAATCACAAACTCTGGTTTCAGCCTGCCTGAGTTTGAATGCTGCTTCCACTAATTACTGGTTGTCTGATGTTGGGCAAGTCACTTTACCTTTGGATGTAAAAGTGTCATTATTATAATACTATTTTTAGTCCACACAGATGGATGTTGATGCTTGAATTACAATCAGGTCCCAGACCATGGGGTTGCTCCCCATCCTCTACCCCTCACCTCTTTTTCTTCCAGATAGATGAGCCCCAGCCGCAGGAAGATGAAGTGCATCTCAGAAGCATCCACTACAAAGCTAATGGTTCGTTCATAGCATGCTTTGGCCTCAGAATGATTTCCACTCAGAAAATAGAGATGGCCCTTCAGGCCCCAGACATTGGGGTTCTGGGAAAGTGAAAAACAAGTAGTATATGGGATAAGGTAGCATTTAAAAGTACCTTGATGATCTTTGTTTAACATTTAAATTTAGATAGATAAAGTCCATTTCCTTTCTCTTCTCTTTTTCAGATCAACTGTTTTCTTTTTCTAAGAGCACTCAGAAACATAACCATTTAATTGTACTGGGAGACATTTTTCTAGGTCTGCTCTCAGATTTCTTTCTTGCATTCTTCAAAGCCATTCTGGCTGTGGAGTAAATATTAAGAAAAACATTCAAGCATAACCCCGATACTGTTCACATGAGAAAATAGAAGAAATCTAGAAAAACTGAAATAAACACTATCAGCTAAATATATCCTTTTCTCTGCCCTTTGCAAAACTCATGATTACTTTATTTTTATTTTTTTGAGATGGAGTCTTGCACTGTCACCCAGGCTGGAGTGCAATGGTGCAATCTCCACTCACTGCAACCTCCGCCTCCCAGGTTCAAGCGATTCTCCTGCCTCACCCTCCCGAGTAACTGGGAGGCATCACCACCTTTAAATAAAGCCCCTTCTCCAGACTCAAGAGGCTTTAGCAAAAGTCATTACCAGGTAGTCCATCTGGGCTGCTTGTTGAAGGTATTCCTCTGCCTTGGCAAAGTCCTTCTTAAGAATGTGTGTCTGAGCCAGCACCAAGTAATATTCACAGCTGGGGCCTCCTTGAGGGCATAACAGCTCATGTGCAAGCACTCTGTGCACATACTGCAAGGAAAATCAGATTATAAGGAGCATATAAATGGCTGCATTGTATCTTTTCTGGTTGAAGGATTCTGCCTCTAATAATAAACAACTAGAAATGTATTACAGAATGAAATAATTATCCTCAACTTCAAAAGGTAAAGGGTGAATTACAAACATTCTGCACTTCATAGTTCCATTACCAGCTATTCACCTAGTCACCAAATGAAGACATTTCCAAGTGAATAACTTGCAATATTGTACAACTCTGGTCTTGCTAGTCATCATACTAGGTGAGTGTTAGACTGTATTTATTATGCAGCAGACAAAGGCACATCATCAACCACCCCATTTACAAAGGAGGTAACATTTTCAGGCAGTTGACATTGTAAGGAAACTTAAGTGAGGTAAAACTGCCTTTCTAACAATCTAGACTTGAAATCTTAGAAACATAAATGTGTGTTTTGGCTTACTGCAGCCTCCTGGCCTCAAAGCAATCCTCCTGCCTTGGCTTCTCAAAAGTGCTGGAATTATGCGGGTGAGCCACCATGCCTGGCCAAATCTTTGCTTTTTACACTTTATAAGACCTACAAATTTAACAAAGTTAGATACACTTCTTAAGTCGAAGGTAAATCCTTCTTTTCATCTCCCACTGTTCCCATCTCAGTCTATAATGTAAAAAATTCTACATTACACTTACATCTTTTTAGGAGAATACTAGAGGGAACGCAGCTATTTTTTCTACCTGCCTTCTGGGTCTCTGACCCGGGGGTGCTAATGACTTATTTAGCTGTGGAAGAAGAGAGTCTGTTTCTATTTTGAGGAGGGTTAATATGTTAAAGGCTCCTGCTTAATATAGCTCAATCCCACACAGTTGATAATTCTTGCCCTTTCTTGAGTTTGCCTGCCCTCGAGTAGGGCATGCACTTGGCAGGATCAAAACCAAACACTCTTGGCTCCTGTATCTTGCTCTCTCCTACTGCTTGCTCATGAATATACTTCTTGCTTCCCATGTGATAGGCAGACCACCTAGGATGCTCTTCCTCTCTGAGAGGAGACTTCAGTTCTTCAGCTGCTCTACCTGTGACTGCATGGGTAAGTCAATTGTGGGACCAGTTCCATTCTCCAGCCCAGTTTTACCAATAAAAATAAGCTAATATTTTTATTCCCCAATATAGTACTGTGTATGTTTCTACTTGGATCAAACCTAGAAGGGAAGAAGGGAAGGATTTGGCTTCTGTGAATCCCCAACACTCACAAAATGAATTCCCATAATAAAGTGATATCAGACAACATATGCCTTAGAGTCTGATTTAGCTTTGTTGGTATTCTACAGGGAGCAGAACTTGCAGTGAGGTCTTCTGCTGCCATGTGCAAAGAGTGGTTCATGTTTGGATGTTCTTCCCGTTGGGCTTAAAGTATGCTCTCAAAAGCATGTTTGATTTCTGTTTCACAAATATCTAAGCTTGAAAGATACCATTATGGATAGAATAAGGAGTTTGCTAAAATCTTTCCATCTACTTGCCCTTTTCCAAATATTCTGACCTGCACAGCCTTGACTTTCATCAAGAAACGTATGGTCTCCATGAAGATGGTGGTAGTTTGAGAAACACCATAATAAAGGCCGGGATGCAGAAGAGCTGATGAATCTTGACATTTTGATGCATCTGAAAACATTACATTAAAAGGATTGAAGATTGGATATAATAGAAAAAGTGTCAGAAATTCAGATACACTCGTCCAGGCGCGGTGGCTCATGCCTGTAATCCCAGCACTTTGGGAGGCCGAGGCAGGCGGATCATGAATGAGGTCAGGAGTTTGAGACCATCCTGGCCAACACAGTGAAACCCCATCTCTACTAAAAATACAAAGATTATCTGGGCATGGTGGCACGTGCCTGTAATCCCAGCTACTTGGGAGGCTGAGGCAGGAGAATCGCTTGAACCAAGAAGTCGGAGGTTGCAGTGAGCCAAGATCGCGCCACAGCACTCCAGCCTGGCGACAGAGCAAGACTCTATCTCAAAAAAAAAAAAAAGAAAGGAATTCAGATACATTCACGTAGCAGAGAGTCTTCTTATCTAATACATGAGAGGGATCATAATCTAGAAAGCAATTGACTGCTCTCTAGCAATGGTCCCCAAAAAGGAGAACTCAAAGGTTCTCAAGGTAAATCTACTTGTGGTTCCAAATGCAAGTACAACCAAATAAAAAGGTTTTAAAAAGTATTCAGATCTTCTTGAAGGTGAAACACAGTTTGTAGATGTTTTTTAAAAATGAAGAACTGTTAGGAAATCATAGGTCTGTAGTTGGCTACTTCTGTGAGCTAAATACAAAATCCTTGCTTACTGAGTTACACCATTGAGTTTGGATTTCAGAGCCTAGTTATCAACTTCAAACAAGTCAGGATTGCCATTTCATCATCATAAGAGTCTTCATTCTTGTCTAGCTTATGCCCCTCTTCCAAGTGGAAATCTTTATTTCTAGTTACCTTTCTTTGTTGGTATCTCCTTGATAAATGTGTTAGATGGTTTTTGGTTTATATTTGGATTCCAAGTTTGTGTAGTCAGAATGGGTTCTTGTGAATCAGACTGCAGTTTGGAGGATTCTTCAAGAAATTTGTCTAGAATAGATAATGCAGCTCCTGGTCCTAAACAGATTAAATTTTAACGAAAAATAAATCTTCTTACATTGGGTATTTAAAGGTTATTGTAAGAGACACATTTTGTAAAGTATAAGAAACATATTCCCTAAATATTTCATGAAGGACAGACTTGTTTGGTAGACTTGTTTATATTTTTGAATAATTTAAAGAGTACAAGCTAAACTGACAAAACAGTTTCTGTCACTGTGACCCCCCAGTACAACCGTGCTGCTAGTCCAAGTCATGATAATATCAAACAGATCCCTATTTTAAGTTATTTAAATAAATAAATCTTTTTATTTAAACATTTGCATACAGATCTTTGCAAGGATATGTTTGTTTCAGTTGGGTTAAGATCTAGGAATGAAACTGCTGGCATGTGTTTGTATGTCAAGCTTATTTCAAAACTTGGCAATTTTGTCCTCACTTTAGTAGCACATATACTAAAACTGGAACAGCACAGAGATTAGCATGGCCCCTGCACAAGGATGACTCACAGATTTCTGAAGCAATCCACATTTTAAATGCATGTAACAAAATATCACTCCATAAATACATACAAACACTATATAATCAGTAAAAAAAATAAGGGGTTGGGGCCAGGTGTGGTGGCTCACGCCTGGAATCCCAACATTTTGGGAGGCCAGGCGGGTGGATCATGAGGTCAGGAGATCGAGACCATCCTAGCTAACACGGTGAAACCCCATCTCTACTAAAAATACAAAAAATTAGCCAAGCATGGTGGCAGGCACCTGTAGTCCCAGCTACTCGGGAGGCTGAGGCAGGAGAATGGCGTGAACCCAGGAGGCGGAGCTTGCAGTGAGCCCAGACTATGCCACTGCACTCCAGCCTGGGCAACACAGCAAGACTCTGTCTCAAAAAAAATAAATAAATAAAAATATGAGGTTGGGCAAGGTGACTCACGCCTGTGATCCCAGCACTTTGGGAGGCCAAGGTAAGAGGACAGCTTGAGCTCAGGAGTTCAAGACCAGCCTGAGAAACATGGTGAGACCTCATCTCTACTAAAACAAAAATTAGCCAGGTGTGGTGTTGCACACCTGTAGTCCCAGCCACTGTTGAAGGACTGAGGTGGGAGGACTGCTTGAGCCTTGGAGGTAGAAGTTGCAGTGAGCCATGATTTTGCCACTGCACTCTGGCCTGGGTAACACAGCGAGACTCTGTCTTAAAAAAAGAGAATAGAAAAGAAAAATAACCTTTAAAAATTGCCATTTATTGGAAGGCCATGTAAGTATATGAAAAAAAAAGAAAAAACTTACCAGTTTTCTCAAGTGGTTGCACCATTTTGCATTCTCACCAGGAATGTTTGAGAGTTCCAGTTACTCCACATCCTTGTTATAAATTTGTCTTATCAATCTTTTTAATTTTAGCTATCCCAGTGGTAAATGACATTGATTTTCAAATGTGAAACTGATCTTACAACCTGCTTAAATATATTATCTTTTCTATATGTTGCTGAAATTGATTGGCTAATATTTAAGAATTATTGTGTCTAACCTGGTGTGGTGCCTCATGCCTATAATCCCAGCTATTTGGGAAGCTGAGGTGGGAGGATCACTTGAGGCTAGGAGATTGAGACCAGCCTGGGCAACATAACAAAACCTTGTCTCTTAAAAAAGAAAAATAATAGTAAAATTAAATAAATAAAGAAGTATTGTATCCAGGCTTATGAAAGTTATTTGTATGTACTCTTCTTTCTTTGGGATGACTTTGTCTGGTTTTGATACCAGGGTGATTACTGTTCTCTTTTTCTCTATTTTTTGAACATGTGGTATGATTGGAATTATTTCTTCCTTAAATATTTAATAAAATACACTAATAAAGCCTTTTGGGCCTGAAGTTTTCTTTGTAAGAGGTTTTTATTACACATTTAACCTCCTTAGGAGATACAGGGCTGTTCAGATTGTTTCTTCCTGAGTAAGCTTTGTTAGTTTATGTCTGTCAAGGTATTCATACATTTCATTTAGGTTGTTAAATTTGTTGGCATTAAGTTGTTCATAACTTCTCCTTATTATCTTTTTAATATTTATAAGATTTTCAGTGATATCCTCTCTCTCATTTGTGATATTGGTAATGTGACTTCTTTTTTTCCTGATCAGATTTATCTGTTTCATTAGAAACAGCTGTTGGTCTCATTGATTGTCTCTATTTTTGTCTGTTTTCTATTTCATTGATTTCTATTCTGGGCTATTATTTATTTCCTTTTACTTATTTTGGGTTTAATTGGATTTTCTTGTTCTAGCTTCTTAAGGTAGAATCTTAGATCATTGATTTTAGAGGTCTCTTATTTTCCAATATAAGCATTTATAGCTATAAACTTTTCTCTAGAAAATAATTTAGCTAATCCCACACACTTTGATTTGTTTTGCTATCATTACCATTAAGTTCAAACTATTTTCTTTTTTTTTTTTTTTTTTTTTGAGACAGAGTCTCGCTCTGTTGCCCAGGCTGGAGTGCAGTGGCATGATCTCTGCTCACTGCAAGCTCCGCCACCTCCCAAGTTCATGCCATTCTCCTGCCTCAGCCTCCTGAGAAGCTGGGACTACAGGTGCCCACCACCACATCTGGCTAATTTTTTTGTATTTTTAGTAGAGACGGGGCTTCACCATGTTCACCAGGATGGTCTCAATCTCCTGACCTCGTGATCCGCCCACCTCTGCTTCCCAAAGTGCTGGGATTACAGGCGTGAGCTACCGCGCCCGACAAGTTCAAACTATTTTCTAATTTCCTTTGTGATTTATTCTTTGACCTGTGGGTTGATTATTTATTTATTTAGATCTGTATGTATTTATTTATTGAGACAGACTCTCACTGTCACCGAGGCTGGAGTGCAGTGGCACAATCACAGCTCACTGCAGCCTCGACCTCCCATGCTCACATGATCCTCCCATCTGAGCCTCTCTAGTAGCCAGGACTACAGACACACCACCACACCTGGCTATATATATATATTTTTAATTTTTGTAGAGATGGAGTTTTGCCATTTTTGTGCAGGCTGGTCTCGAACTCCTGGCCTCAAGTGATCTGCCTGCCTTGGTGACCTGTGGGTTATTTAGAAGTGCATATTTCCAAAAACTTGAAGTTATCCTATATGTCCAGTGATGAGATGGTAAATGTTTAACTGTTGGCTGTCAGGGGTGTGTGTGGAGCCTGGTTTGCTGATTTCCATGATGTAAATTTTCCTACCATGGCCAATATCAAGCTACCCATGTCATGTCATTGAATATAGAGTTTCAATCCCATTACTGGGTACATATCCAAAATAAAACAAATCTTTCTACCAAAAGGACACATGTGCTTGCAATATTCACAATAGTAAAGACATGGAATCTAGCTAAGGTGCCCATCAATGGTGGTCTGGATAAAGAAAATGCAGTACATATACACCATGGAGTACTGTGCAGCACAAAAAAGAACAAAATCATGTCTTTTGCAGCAACATGGATGCAGCTGGAGGCCATTATCCTAAGCGAACTAATGCAGGAACAGAAAACCAAATACTGCAAGTTCTCACTTATAAATGGAAGCTAAACACTGGGTACTTGTGGACATACAGACATGATTCTAGCGAAAGAAAAGGTGGGGAAAAGGGGCTGACTGGGTTCTCCCCCAGCTCCTCCTAATGAAGAGAAAAAAAAGGCCAGGGATCCCCCAAAGCCAAATAAGCTCATGGATCAACTCATCCTTGCTGAGGCTGGGGAAGGCTGGGGAAGGCTGGCGAATGAACCAGCCATGTGGATGGTCTGAGCCACATGCAGAGAGGAGGAGCAGAGGGGAGGATTGGGCAGCTGGCCTGGCTAGCTATCAGGGTGGAGAGGCGAGGCCAGGGCCAGCTTACCCTGAAAATCCCCCTCACACGTATCTAAAACTGCACCACTCATATTACACAGCTGCAAGAACACAATGATAGGATTCGGAGAAAGGAATGAACACGACAAAACATGAATGTCACACACACAAAAAAAACTATGCCAATATTGAACAGTCCCAGGCGGGCCACACCAAACCATGATGGATTCTACACTGGCTCAGAGACCTGAACGTATGGGACAAAACAACAGTCTGCTGCCAAAAGGACGTTAAAACAGGGTCTGCATGGGCCTCCCTGTAACTGGGATTACAGGCGTGCACCACCACACTTGGCTAATTTTTTAATTTTCAGTAGAGACGGGGTTTCACCATGTTGACCAGGCTGGTCTTGAACTCCTGACCTCAGGTGATCTGCCTCTCTCGGCCTCCCAAAGTGCTGGGATTACAGGTATGAGCCACTGTGCCCAGGTAATAAGTTATATTTTTATTTTCATTCAGTTCAATATATTTTCAAATTTCCCTGTGACTTCATCTTTCATTAGAGGAATATTTAGTAATGTATTGATCATTTCTAAGTGTTTAGAAATTTTCCTGTTATCTTTCTTTCTTTTTTTTGAGACAGAGTCTTGCTCTGTTGCCCAGGCTGTAGTGCAGTGGTCCAATCTCGGCTCACTGCAACCTCTGTCTCCGCTGTCCAAGCGATTCTCCTGTTTCAGCCTCCCAAGTAGCTCAGATTACAGGCATGCACCACCACACCCAGCTAATTTTTGTATTTTTAGTAGAGGCAGGGTTTCGCCATGTTGGCCAGGCTGGTCTCAAAACTACTGACTTCAAGTGATTTGTCAGCCTTGGCTTCCCAAAGTGCTGGGATTATAGGAGTGAGCCAAGAGCCACCACACCTGGCCAGATTTTCCTGTTATCTTTCTATTGATATGACATAGGGGTGAGACACACCCAAATGTAAGTAAGTATGAATTTGTCTGCATCTCCCTTCGGCTCTGATAGTTTTTGCTTCATTATCTTGCAAAGCTGTGTTGTTTAGTGTAAACACACTTAGAACTGATATGTCTCCTTGGTGAATTAACCCTGTTATTGTTATTTAATGTTTCTCTTTGTCTCAACTGATTTTCTTTGCTCTGGAGTCTTCTTTGTCTAATATTAACACAGCTACTCCAGCTTACTCTTATTGGTTCATAAGTTCTTATTGTTTATCCTTTTATGCTTAATTTATCTACATCACTGTTTGAGGATTTTTGGGGACAGGGTCTCACTATGTTTTCCAGGGTGGTCTCAAACTCCTGGCCTCAAGCAATCCTCCCAACTCAGCCTCCCAAAGCACTGGGATTACAAGCATGAGCCACTACACTCAGCCTATATCATTAGATTTGAAATGAGGTTCCTGTACACAACATATAGTTGAGGTTTTTAAAATTGCTATTTAAAGCCAGTCTCTGTCTCAATTTGTATGTTTAGACAATTTCCATTGAATGTAATTATGTTAGTTTCCTATTGCTGCTGTAATAAATTACTACAAACTTAGTAGCTCAAAACAACACAAATGTATTATCTTATAGTTCTCAAGGCCAGAAGTCTGAAATGTTTCACTGGATTAAGGTCAAGATTTGGCAGGGCTAGCTCCTTCTGGAGGTTCTAAGGGAGAATTTATTTCCTTGTCTTTTCAGCTTGTAGAGGCTACCTATATACCTTGGTTTGTAGCCCCTTTCCTCCAACTTCAAAGCCAGACGCATAGCATCTTCAAGTATCTTTCTCTGGCCCTCTGATTCCGTTATCACATTGTCTTTTTTTTGTCTGTGACTTCTCTCACATCTCTCATATAAGGACCCTTGTGATTACATTGGACCTACCCAGACAATCCAAGATAACCTCCCCATTTCAAGATTCTTGACCACATTTGCAAAGTCTCTTTTGCTATATAAGGTAATATTCCCCGGTCCCAGGGATTAGGACATGAACATCTTTTGGGGAGCCATTGTTCAGCCTACCATAGTATTTATTTATATTAGGGTTTAAGTTTGTCATTTTATTATCTGTTTTCTATTTGTTCTCTCTGCTTTTTATTCTATTATTTTCCTTTTTCTGCCTTCTGTGAATTATGTGAACATTTTTTAGTATCCCATTTTGACTTATCTATAGTGTATTAGAGTATATCTGTCAGGCCTCTGAGCCCAAGCTAATCCATCATACCCCCAGTGACCTGCACGTATACATCCAGATGGCCTGAAGCAACTGAAGATCCACAAAATAAGTGAAAATAGCCTTAACTGATGACATTCCACCATTGTGATTTGTTTCTGCCCCATCCTAACTGATCAATGTACTTTGTAATCTCCCCTACCCTTAAGGGGGTTCTTTATAATTCTCCCCACCCTTGAGAATGAACTTCGTGAGATCCACCCCCTCTCCCGAAAACATTGCTCTAAACTTCGCCGCCTACCCCAAAACCTGTAAGAACCAATGATAATCCCACCACCCTTTGCTGACTCCTTTTTCAGACTCAGCCCGCTTGTACCCAGGTGAAATAAACAGCCATGTTGCTCACACAAAGCCTGTTTGGTGGTCTCTTCACATGGATGTGTGAAACATTTGGTGCCGAAGACCGGGTCAGTGGGACTCCTTCAGGAGACCAGTCCGCTGTCCTCATCTTCACTCCGTGAAGAGATCCACCTATGACCTCGGGTCCTCAGACCAACCAGCCCAAGGAACATCTCACTAATTTTAAATCGGGTAAGCCACCTCTTTTTACTCTTCTCCAACCTCTCTCAGTATCCCCCAACCTCTTTCTCCTTTCAATCCTGGTGCCACCCTTCAATCTCTCTCTTCTGTTAATTTCAATTCCTTTCATTTTCTGGTAGAGACAAAGGAGACACTTTTTATCCGTGGACCCAAAACTCCGGCGCCAGTCACGGATTCGGGAAGGCAGCCTTCCCTTGGTGTTCAATCATTGCGGGACACCTCTCTGATTATTCACCCACATTCCACTGGTGTCTGATCTCCGCGGGGATGCCTGCCTTGATCATTCACCCACATTCCGTTGGTGACAAGTCAATTGCGGGGACGCCTGCTTTGGCTGCTCATCCACGTTGCAGCCCAGGGCTGCTCCCCACCCTCTTCTCCATGTCTCTACCCTTCTCTTCAAACTTGCGTCCTTAGAAAAAAAAAAAAAAAAAACTTGTGTCCTTCACTATGGGCAACCTTCCACCCGCCATTCCTCCTTCTTCTCCCTTACCCTGTGTTCTTAAGAACTTAAAACCTCTTCAACTCTCGCCTGACCTAAAATCTAAGCATCTTATTTTCTTCTGCAATACCATTTGGCCCCAGCACAAACTCGACAGTTGTTCCAAGTGGCCAAAGAATGGCACTTTCAATTTGTCTATACCAAACTGTTTTGCCTATCCACCCTGTGGTGCCCAACCCATGCACTCTTTTGTCCTCAATACCTTCCTCCACAACTCACTATTCCATTCTTGATCTGAAAGATGCTTTTTTCACTATTCCCCTGCACCCCTCGTCCCGGCCTCTCTTTGCTTTCACTTGGAGAATGACCCTTGCACCCATCAGGCTCAGCAAATTACCTGGGCTGTACTGCCGCAAGGCTTCATGGACAGCCCCCATTACTTCAGTCAAGCCCAAATTTCTTCCTCATCCATTACTTAGCTTAACATAATTCTTCATGAAAACACATGTGCTCTCCCTGCTGACTGTGTCTGGCACATCTCCCAAACTCGAACCCCTTCTACAAAACAACAGAATTTAAATCTTAATTACCATAGAAGGTTGACCAGACCCAGGAGAAGCTCCCTTCAGGACAGGATGATAGATGGTTCCTCCCAGGTGATTGAGAAAAAAGCCCAATGGGTATCTAGTAATGGATATGGAGACTCTTGTGGAAGCAGAGTTAAAAAATTGCCTAATAATTGGTCTCCTCAAATGTGCGAGCTGTTTGCATTCAGGCAAGCCTTAGAGCACTTACAGAATCAAAAGACTATCTCAATCCTGACTCAGAAGGTTAGCTACACCCTCTCTGAAATGAATTTGCATAAGAACTGTTGTTTATAGGAATGCATCTTGATGGGGCAGCTGGTTTGTTATGAAATAGGAGACCAGTTCAGCTCTAGGAGTCACCCCTGAGTGTACAGACAATATTGGGCACGCTGGTAAAGGACCACCAGAATCCAGCAGCCCAGACCCCTTTCTTTGTGGTCAAGGTGGGAAAACAGGTGCAGGATTGCTACATCGGGAAGCGTAACTAATCCGCCGATAAGCAGAGGTCCATGGGTGATTATGCACCCTGGAAAGGAACTCACCCCTGAGCGCAAAGGCAATGTTGGGCACGCTGGTAAAGGACCACTAGAATCCAGCAGCCTGGACCCCTTTTTTTGTGGTTAAGAGAGGTGGGAAAACAGGTGCAGGACTGCTACATCGGTGACCATAACTAATCCAATAACCAGAGGTCCATGGGTGGTTACGCACCCTGGAAAGGAATAAGCATTAGGACCACAGAGGACGCTCTATGGCTAATGCTCATCGGAAAATGACTAGGGGTGCTGGCATCCCTATGTTCTTTTTTCAGATGGGAAATGTTCCCCCCAAGGCAAAAACGCCCCTAAGATGTATTCTGGAGAATTGGGACCAACTTGACCCTCAGATGCTAAGAAAGAAATGACTTATATTCTTCTGCAGTACCGCCTGGCCACAATATCCTCTTCAAGGGGGAGAAACCTGGCCACCTGAGGGAAGTATAAATTATAACACCATCTTACAGTTAGATCTCTTTTGTAGAAAAGAAGACAAATGGAGTGAAGTGCCATATGTACAAACTTTCTTTTCATTAAGAGAAAATTCACAATTATGTAAAAAGTGTGATTTATGCCCTACAGGAAGCCCTCAGAGTCTACCTCCCTTCCCCAGTGCCCCCCGACTCCTTCCCCAACTAATAAGGACCCCTCTTCAACCCATTAGGTCAAAAAGGGGTTAACAACGAGGGGATAGACAAAGGGGTAAACAATGAACCAGAGTTCCAATATTCCCCGATTATGATGCCTCCAAGCAGTGGGAGGAGGAGAATTTGGCCCAGCCAGAGTGCACATACGGTTTTCTCTCTCATACTTAAAGCAAATTAAAATAGACCTAGGTAAATACTCAGATAACCCTGATGGACTCTTTTCCTTCCTATGCATGGTTAGGTATTTCCACCTTTGGATACCTAGTTTTACCATCCTGACTAAACCATTATGTAAACTCACAAAAGCAAACCTAGCTGACCCCATAGAGCCTAAATCCTTTCCCCACTCTTCTTTCTGTTCCTTAAAAACAGCCCTAGAAGCTGCCCCGACACTAGCTCTCCCTAACTCATCCCAACCCCTTTTCATTACACATAGCCAAAGTGCAGGGCTGTGTGGCTGAAGTTCTTACACAAGAGCCAGGACTGTGCCCTGTAGCCTTTCTGTCCAAACAACTTGATCTTACTGTTTTAGCCTAGCCCTCATGTCTGCATGTGGTGGCTGCTGCCGCCCTAATACTTTAGAGACCCTCAAAATCACAAACTATGCTCAACTCACTCTCTACAGTTCTCATAACTTCCTCACACCTGACACATATACTTTCTGCTCCCCGGCTCCTTCAGCTATACTCAATCTTTGTTGAGTCTCCCACAATTACCATTGTTCCTGGCCTGGACTTCAATCCAGCCTCCCACATTATTCCTGATACCACACCTGACTTCCATGACTGTATCTCTCTGATCTGTCCAGAGCCATGAGGCCCGGAATTAGCCGACCTCTGTTCCTTGATCTCCGCAAAGCGGAGACAAGACGGCACATTTCCGGGTTCTTTATTACAAACCCTTCCCCCGCACGCCTAAACTGTTCCCGCGCGCCCAAAGCTTTTCCCGCGTGCGCCTAAGTTTTTCCCGCGCGCGCCTAAACTGTTCCTGCGCGCGCCAACCTTTCCTGCAAGCGCAAACATTTTCCCGCCCAGGAAGATATGCAGCCTAGGGCGCAGGCGCGATCCCGCGCCTGGGAAAAGTACAAACCCACGGCGCATGCGCGATTGTAATTTGAGAAGACCTCTTCCCCTGCCAGCCTATATAAGGCATGACCCTACATTCAATCAACGAGACTTGATCAGGCTATTTGTCTTGTCTCCATTTCTCGTGTTTTCTTGTCTCCTCCATTCCCACTCCCCCTTCCAGGGCCCGTTCGACTGTCCTGCAGGTCAGGACACCTGGCGCCCGAACAGGGACCTGGACACAGGGGAAAAAGTGAGGAAGAAGGCATTAAAGTCGGCCGAAAGTGAAAGTGGAAGAAATTCCTCCAGACGTCGCGGGACCCTGCCGCGTTGGAACCAGAGGTGAGTAATAGTGTCTGATTATGGGACAAGAATTAAGCCAGCATCAAATTTATGTAGGGCAATTAAAAGAGGCTTTAAAAACACGAGGAGTAAAGGTTAAAAGTAATGATTTGTTTAAATTTTTTGATTTTGTAAAAGAAACCTGCCCTTGGTTTCCACAAGAGGGGACCATTGACGTAAAGAGGTTGTGTAGAGTGGGAGATTGTTTTCAAGATTACTATAGTACTTTTGGACCAGAAAAGGTTCCGATAACAGCCTTGTCTTATTGGAATCTGATCAAAGATATAATAGATAAAAAGGAAAAAGAAAAAGATCCTGAGGTAATGGCGGTGGTTACTCAGACTGAGGAAATATTAAGAGGCAGCTCCCAAACCGACCTCGAAAAATCCATACCTAATAAAGAAATAGACCTTATATCACTACAAAGTGACGAGGAAGAGGCTGGGGTCCCCTCAATAACAAATATAGAAACATCAAATAAGGAAAAGGCTAAAAAATACCCAGTTTTACCCACAACTAATGAAAACAAAAGTAAAAATAACCTTAACCCTTCAGAAGTAAACTGGGATAATTTAGAGGAAGAGGCAGCAAAATATCATAATTCTGACTGGCCACAAACTCTTACTTATCCCCCTCCCTATAATAAGGCTTCTGCCCCTGCAGTTATGGCAGTAATAGACCCAAAAGAGGAGCTTAGAGAAAAAATTGCACAACTTGAAGAGCAAATAAAGCTCAAAGAACTACCTCAGTCTTTAATCACTAGATTGCAGAAATTAAGGACAGGAAGTGAGAGCGTTCAATACCCTAAAGGAATAGAGAAACCCTCTCACCCTCAGAGGCCCGGACAGCATGTCCCAAAAGGAAGGTCGCTTGGTAGTAGGGATAGGGAGGATTCCTCTCCTCGAGACGTTTTTCCAGTAACGGAAACTACAGATGCGCAGGGACGAGCCTGGAGGCACCACAATGGGTTTGAATTTACTGTAATAAAAGAACTAAAAACTGCTGTCTCGCAATACAGAGCTACTGCCCCGTACACCCTGGCCATAGTCGAATCTGTGGCCGAAAATTGGCTCACTCCCATAGATTGGAATACCTTAGTTAGACCAGTTCTTTCCGGAGGTGACCATCTGATTTGGAAGTCAGAATTTTATGAAAATTGTAGAGATACGGCGAAGAGAAACCAACAAGCCGGAAATGGTTGGGATTTTGATATGCTAACTGGCTCGGGTAATTACACAGAAACCGATGCTCAGATGCAGTATGATCCTGGACTGTTTTCTCAAATCCAAGCAGCGGCTACCAAAGCCTGGAGAAAACTTCCCATTAAGGGGGATCCAGGAGCCTCGCTCACGGGGGTCAAACAGGGGCCTGATGAGCTTTTTGCAGACTTTGTACATAGACTTTTAACCACGGCCAGCAGAATATTTGGAAATGCCGAGGCAGGGGTGGATTATGTAAAACAATTAGCTTACGAAAATGCTAACCCGGCTTGTCAGGCAGCAATCAGACCTTATAGAAAGAAAACAGACTTAACAGGTTACATCCGCCTCTGTTCAGACATAGGGCCCTCATATCAACAGGGCTTGGCTATGGCTGCTGCCTTTAGTGGACAAACCATAAAAGACTTCCTCGCCAGTAAAAATAAGAATAGCAAGGGGTGCTTCAAGTGTGGAAAAATGGGACACTTCGCTAGGGATTGTAAGGGAGAGCTAGCTAAGACCTTAGAGGCAAAAGCTCCAGGCCTCTGCTCTAGGTATAAAAGAGGAAAACATTGGGCCAACGAATGTAAATCTAAAATTGACAATCAAGGAAATCCCCTAACACCTCAACAGGGAAACGGATTGAGGGACCAGCCCCAGGCCCCGAAACAAGCTTATGGGGTGGTCAGTTTGGTACCAACCAACAACAATCCGTTTCACAGCTTAGTAGAGCAACCCCAGGAAGCGCAGGATTGGACCTCTGTTCCACCTCCCAGACAGTATTAACCCCTGAAATGGGACCCCAAGCCCTAAGTACGGGTGTATATGGACCCCTACCCTCAAACATGTTTGGATTAATCCTAGGGAGAAGCAGCGTCACCATGAGAGGCCTACAGGTCTTTCCGGGAATAGTTGATAGTGATTATATAGGAGAAATCAAAATCATGGCCAAGGCTATTGACAACATCATTATCATTCCTCAAGGGGATAGAATAGCACAGTTACTCCTGTTACCATTGCGAAAAACAGCTAATAAAGTCCAATCGCCCCTAAGGGGAAAGGGAGGATTCGGATCCTCAGACATCTACTGGGTACAGCCCATTACTAATCAAAAACCCTCTCTCACCTTGTGGCTAGATGGAAAGTTATTTACAGGACTGATAGACACAGGGGCCGATGTAACAATTATTAAACAACAAGATTGGCCCTCCAGTTGGCCCACATCAGAGACCTTAACAAATTTACGAGGAATCAGGCAAAGTAATAACCCCAGACAAAGTTCCAAATATCTCACCTGGAGAGATCAAGAAAGTAATTCCAGTCTCATTAAGCCATTTGTTATCCCTGATTTGCCTGTTAACCTTTGGGGTAGAGATCTTCTCTCCCAAATGAGGGTCATGATGTGTAGCCCAAATGATATAGTCACTGCACAAATGTTGGCTCAGGGCTACCACCCTGGAAAAGGGTTAGGAAAAAGAGAAGATGGCATTTTACAGCCAATCCCAGCCATAGGAAAATTGGATAAAAGGGGGCTTGGAAATTTTTAACCGTGGCCATTGACATGCCTGCACCCCAAAAATTTGCTGATCCAATCACTTGGAAGTCAGATGAACCCGTTTGGGTTGATCAATGGCCATTAACCAATGAGAAGCTTGCCGCTGTCCAACAGTTAGTGCAGAAACAATTAGAGGCAGGACACATTACAGAAAGCAACTCTCCTTGGAACACCCCCATATTTGTCATACAAAAGAAATCCGGAAAGTGGAGACTCTTACAAGATCTAAGAGCAATAAATACTACTATGGTCCTTATGGGTGCCTTACAGCCAGGGCTACCCTCTCCGGTAGCAATCCCTCAAGGATATTTTAAAATTATCATAGACCTTAAAGATTGCTTTTTTACAATTCCCCTTCATCCTACTGACCAAAAACGATTCGCCTTTAGCTTACCATCTATAAATTTCAAAGAACCAATGAAGCGATACCAGTGGAAAGTGTTACCTCAAGGTATGGCCAACAGTCCCACCTTGTGTCAAAAATATGTGGCTACAGCCATACACTCAGTTAGAGAGACATGGAAACAAATGTATATTATACACTATATGGATGACATTCTTATAGCAGGACAAGTAGGAGAACAAGTCTTACAGTGTTTTGCTCAACTCAAACAGGAACTAACCACAGCGGGGTTACAAATAGCTCCAGAAAAAATACAACTACAAGACCCTTATACATATTTAGGTTTTCAAATAAATGGGCCTAAAATTACAAATCAAAAAGCCGTTATCCGTAAAGATAAGTTACAAACCCTCAATGATTTCCAAAAGCTCCTTGGAGACATAAATTGGCTTCGACCCTACTTAAAACTCACCACAGGATACTTAAAACCTTTATTCGACACCCTGAGAGGTGACCCCAACCCTAAGTCCCTTAGGTCGTTATCAAAAGAAGCTCTTTTATCACTTAATAACGTAGAGGCAGCCATTGCTGAACAATTTGTTACTAACATAGACTATTCACAGCCATTAATCTTTTTAATCTTTAACACAACACTGACATCTACTGGTTTATTCTGGCAAAATAACCCTATTATGTTTGGTCCACGTGCCTTCATCACCCAAAAAGGTATTACTCCCCTATTATGATGCCATAGCAGATTTAATCATCTTAGGTAGAGACAATAGCAAAAAATATTTTGGAATTGAACCCTCTACGATCATACAACCTTATTCTAAGCCACAAATCCATTGGCTAATGCAAAACACTGAAACGTGGCCGATTGCTTGCGCCTCTTATGCCAGTAACTTAGATAACCATTACCCGCCAAATAAGCTTATCCAATTTTGTAAGCTACATGCTTTTGTCTTCCCTCATGTCACCAGTAAAACACCTTCAGACAATGCCTTATTAGTATTCACTGATGGGTCATCCACAGGAACTGCTGCATATACCTTTGCTGACACCACTGTTAAATTCAAAACCAGCCATACTTCGGCTCAGCTAGTAGAATTGCAGGCCCTAATCGCAGTGCTGTCAGCCTTCCCTAATCAGGCTCTTAATATTTATACCAACAGTGCATACTTAGTTCACTCAATACCTCTACTTGAGACAGTAGCACAAATTAAGCATGTGTCACATATAGCCGAGTTATTTTTACAATGCCAACAATTAATACATAATAGAACAACACCCTGCTTTCTTGGACACATTAGAGCTCATTCAGGATTACCAGGACCTCTATCCCAGGGCAATCAACTGGCTGATATGGCAACCAAGATGGTAGCCATAGCTACAAATACAAACCTAATCCAAGCACAAGCCACTCATGCCTTACATCATCTTAATGCTCAAACTCTAAGACTAATGTTTAAAATAACTAGAGAACAAGCAAGACAAATAGTCAAACAATGTGAGACCTGTGTAACACACCTACCAGTCCCTCATTTAGGAATTAACCCAGGAGGACTAGTTCCCAACATGATCTGGCAAATGGATGTCACTCATTATTCAGAATTCGGTAACTTAAAATACATCCATGTATGTATAGATACATTTAGTGGATTTATACTAGCCACCTTACAAACAGGAGAAGCTACCAAACATGTTATAGCTCATTTACTACACTGTTTTTCCATAGTTGGAAAGCCTAAACAACTAAAAACAGACAATGGTCCTGGCTATATATCCAAAGCCTTTCGAGACTTTTGTCTTAAATTACAAATAAAACACATTACTGGAATTCCATATAACCCTCAAGGACAAGGAATAGTTGAAAGAGCACACCTATCCTTAAAAACCACCATTGACAAAATAAAAAAGGGAGAATGGTACCCTACTAAGGACACCCCTAGAAATATCCTTAATCACACACTTTTTATTTTAAATTTTTTAAATTTGGATAACCTGAACAGATCAGCAGCCGATCGATTTTGGCATTCCGAGTCCAAAAAACAATTTGCCATGGTTAAGTGGAAAGACCCCTTAGACAACACATGGCATGGTCCAGACCCAGTGTTAATCTGGGGAAGAGGCTCAGTTTGCGTTTTTTCTCAAACTCATGATGCAGCCAGATGGCTACCAGAGCGACTGGTAAGACAGGCACCTAACAATAACCAATCCAGGGAGTAATTTTCTCCCTGAGAGTACTCTTTTCCTCTATTGCAGAGATGAACTTCAACTACAAGCCCCTCTGGACCATGGTGCTGATTTGCCAAGCACTCCAGGTATATGCCGGCTTTGGTAATCCCCATGAGGCCCGTAAATATATACGACAACGATACGGTAAGCCCTGTGATTGTTTGGGGGGATATGTGACCTCCCTTCCAAATACGTACATCTCAGCTGTGTCCTGCTCCGCTTACACAGCATACCTGCCTAGTGACTCCCTTAAGTGGAGGTGTGTGTCAACCCCAAGAATATTTAGCGGAGGGGATACCACAACCTGCCCTTGTGACACATTTGAGACTGCTATGCATAGTTCCTGCTACACTACTTATTTAGAATGTACCTCTGGCGGTAAAACATACTATACTGCTATCTTAACAAGATCTGGAACCCCTACTATAGGGGCCAGTAGTGTCCCTACAGTTGTAGGAAATACCAATAACCTTATATCAGCTGGCTGTACTGGAACTGTAGGACAGCCTGTCTGCTGGAATATTCACCCCCCTCTTCATATCTCTGACGGAGGAGGACCACAAGACAAGGTCCGAGAAATTAGGGTATACAAAAAACTTGAAGAGTTGCAAAGGTCCCTGTACCCGGAAATTCACTACCACCCCTTGGCCTTGCCCAAAGCCCAAGGGAAAGAGAAAGTTGATGCCCAGACCTTTGCCCTCCTCACGGCTACTCATAACCTGCTTAACAATTCCAACTCTAGTCTGGCTAATGACTGCTGGCTGTGTCTGCAATCAGGAGATCCCGTTCCTCTTGCTATACCCAGCAATGCCTTAAATTATACATCTAATACCCCTTGCACCATAATTCCTCCCCTTAAAGTACAGCCTTTAGAATTTCCTAGTTCCTCTTGCATCTATTCCCCTCCCCTTAATAACATTTACGACCTCGATGTAGGATTCAATGAGTTCAATAATTGTTCCACCATAGTAAATATTTCCCAATTGTTGTGTGCCCCAAACAGCTCAGTTTTTATATGTGGCAATAATAGGGCTTATACCTATTTACCTACTAACTGGACAGGACGCTGTGACTTAGCCACACTTTTGCCAGACATAGACATTATCCCTGGAGATGAACCTGTGCCTATCCCAGCTATAGATCACTTTTTAGGAAGAAACAAAAGGGCAATACAATGTATCCCCTTACTTGCAGGATTAGGCATAACTGCTGCCGTAGCAACTGGGGCTACAGGCCTAGGGGTTTATCCCCTTACTTGCAGGATTAGGCATAACTGCTGCCGTAGCAACTGGGGCTACAGGCCTAGGGGTTTCTGTTACTCAATACACCAAATTGTCTCGCCAACTGATCTCAGATATGCAGCCATTTCGAGTACTATACAAGATTTACAAGATCAGGTAGATTCTCTGGCAGAAGTAGTGCTCCAAAATAGAAGAGGCCTAGATTTACTAACTGCAAAACAGGGAGGCATCTGCTTGGCTTTACAGGAGAAGTGCTGTTTCTATGCCAACAAATCCAGGATCGTCAGTGATAAAATCAGGCGTCTACAAGAAGACCTAGAAAAACGACGAAAAGAAATAACTGATAACCCGTTTTGGACTGGGTTCCATGGACTCCTTCCCTATCTTATGCCATTCCTGGGCCCCCGGCTTTGCCTATTGCTCTTACTCTCTGTAGGACCTTTGGTCTTCAATAAGCTCATGATATTCATTAAGCAACAAGTCGAGGCTATCCAAGCGAAGCCTATACAGGTCCATTATCATCGCCTAGAACAAGAAGATCGCGGTGGTTCATACTCACACCCATTATGACCACCTTCCCTATGCGCTGAACTGGACAGCCAATGACGGGTAAGAGAGTGTCATCTCTCACTAACCTAAGACAGGAGGGCCGTCATAAGCTACTGCCTAATCCCATGACGGGTACCAGTGATGAGATGCATTACTCCAACCTAAGACAGGTGCAGTTCCCGAGGGACAATCTTCTAGCCGTAATTATATATAAAAAAGGGGGACCTGTCCGGAGCCACGAGGCCCGGAATTAGCCGACCTCTGTTGCTTGATCTCCGCAAAGTGGAGACAAGACGGCACATTTCCAGGTTCTTTATTACAAACCCTTCCCGTGCGCGCCTAAACTGTTCCCGCGCGCACCCAAAGCTTTTCCCGCGCGCGCTTAAGTTTTTCCCGTGCGCGCCTAAACTGTTCCCACGCGCGCCAACCTTTCCCGCGCGTGCGCAAACATTTTCCTGCCCAGGAAGATATGCAGCCTAGGGCACAGGCGCGATCCCGCGCCTGGGAAAAGTACAAACCCACGGCGCATGCGCGATTGTAATTTGAGAAGACCCGGGCCCCCGGCACCGCCCTGGCCCAACCTCTTCCCCTGCCAGCCTATATAAGGCATGACCCTACATTCAATAAACGAGACTTGATCAGGCTATTTGTCTTGTCTCCATTTCTCGTGTTTTCTTATCTCCTCCATTCCCACTCCCCCTTCCAGGGCCCGTTCGACTGTCCTGCAGGTCGGGACACTGATCCACCTGGCATTGACTCCATTTCCCCATATTTCCTTCTTTCCTGTTCCTTACCTGATCACACTTGGTTTATTGATGGCAGTTCCACCAGGCCTAATCGCCACACACCAGCAAAGGCAGGCTATGCTATAGTATCTTCCACATCTACCATTGAGGCTACTGCTCTATGCCCCTCCACTACCTCTCAACAAGCCAAACTCATTGCCTTAATTCGGGGCCCCACTCTTGTAAAAGGACTACGCGTCAATATTTATACTGACCCCATATCCTGCACCACCATGCTGTTTTATGAGCTGAAAGGTTTCCTCACTTCGCAAGGGTCCTCCATCATTAATGCCTCTTTAATAAAAACTCTTCTCCAGGCTGCTTTACTTCCAAAGGTCCATACACAGCAAGGGCCATCAAAAGGCATCAGATCCCATCTCTCAGGGCAACGCTTATGCTGATAAGGTAGCTAAAAAAGCAGCTAGTGTTCCAACTTCTATCCCTCATGGCAGTTTTTCTCCTTCTCATCCAGCCACTCCCACCTACTCCCCTGCTGAAACTTCCACCTATCTCTTCCCATACAAGGCAAATGGTTCTTGGGCCAAGGAAAATATCTCCTTCCATTCTATTCTGTCATCATTTCATAACCTCTTCCATGTAGGTTACAAGCTGGTAGCCTGCCTCTTAGAACCTCTCATTTCCTTTCCATCGTGGAAATCTGTCCTCAAGGAAATCACTTCTCAGTGTTCCATCTGCTATTCTACTACTCCTCAGGGATTATTCAGGCCCCCTCCCTTCCCTACACATCAAGCTCGGGGATTTGCCCCTGCCTGGGATGGGCAAATTGGTTCTACTCACATGCCCAGAGTCAGGAAACTAAAATACTTGGTCTGGGTAGACACTTTCACTGGATAGGTAGAGGCCTTTCCCACAGGGTCTGAGAAGGCCATCGTGGTCATTTCTTCCCTTCTGTCAGACATAATTCCTTGGTTTGGCCTTCCCACCTCTATACAGTCCGATAATGGACTGGCCTTTATTAGTCAAATCACCCAAGCAGTTTCTCAGGCTCTTGGTATTTAGTGGCCCCTGGTTTTACCTCAAACTGCCACCCTTAAGTCTCTCTTTAAGTGGATAGAAGATCTTCAGTAACAAAGTACACTCCAATACTTTCACCCTGATGAAGTCCTATTCTTTACTTTTTTTTTTTTTTTTTTTTTTTTTTTTGAGATGCACTCTCACTCTGTCACCCAGGCTGGAGTGCAATGGCCCAATCTTGGCTCGCTGCAAGCTCCGCCTCCCAGGTTCACACCATTCTCCTGCCTCAGCCTCCTGAGTAGCTGGGACTACAGGCGCCCACCACCATGCCCAGCTAATTTTTTGTATTTTTAGTAGAGACGGGGTTTCACCGTGTTAGCCAGGATGGTCTCGATCTCCTGACCTCGTGATTCGCCTGCCTCAGCCTCCTAGAGTGCTGGGATTACAGGCATGAGCCACCAGTGCCCGGCTATTCTTTACTTTTATACTTACCCTTATTCTCATTCCTGTTCTTATGCCACCATCTACCTCTCCCCAGCTATCTTCACCACACTATCAATCTCAGTTACTCTCTCCTAGCCGTTTCTAATCCTTTAACAAACAATTGCTGGCTTTGCATTTCTCTTTCATCCAAAATCATTGAGGCCTCGACTTACTTACTGCTAAAAAAAGAGGACTCTGTATATTTTTAAATGAAGAGTGTTGTTTTTACCTAAATCAATCTGGCCTGGTATATGACAACATTAAACAAACAAACAAACAAACAACTCAAGGATAGAGCCCAAAAACTCACCAACCAAGCAAATAATTACATTGAACCCCCTTTGACACTCTGTAATTAGATGTCCTGGGTACTCCGAATTCTCAGTCCTTTAATACCTGTTTTTCTCCTTATTCGGACCTTGTCTTTTGTTTAGTTTTTCAATTCATACAAAAACCGCATCCAGGCCATCACCAATAATTCTATATGACAAATGCTCCTTCTAACAACCCCACAATATCACTCCTTAACCTCAAAATCTTCAGTTGAATCTCTCCCACTGTAGGTTCTCACGCCGTCCCTAATCCCGCTCAAAGCAGCCCTGAGAAACATCGCCCATTATCTCTCCATACCACCCCCAAAAATGTTCCCTGCCCCAACACTTCACCACTATTTTGTTTTTTCTTATTAATATAAGAAGACAGGAATGTCGGGCCTCTGAGCCCAAGCTAATCCATCATACCCCCAGTGACCTGCATGTATACATCCAGATGGCCTGAAGCAACTGAAGATCCACAGAAGTGAAAATAGCCTTAACTGATGACATTCCACCATTGTGATTTGTTTCTGCCCCACCCTAACTGATCAATGTATTTTGTAATCTCCCCTACTCTTAAGAGGGTTCTTTATAATTCTCCCTACCCTTGAGAATGTACTTTGTGAGATCCACCCCGCCCCCAAAACATTGCTCTTAACTTCACTACCTAACCCAAAACCTGTAAGAACCAATGATAATCCCACCACCCTTTGCTGACTCCTTTTTCGGACTCAGCCCACTTGCAACCAGGTGAAACAAACAGCCATGTTTCTCACACAAAGCCTGTTTGGTGATCTCCTCACACGGACAAGTGAAACAATATCTAATTGTGGTTTGTTTTTTAGTGGTTCCTGTTAAGACAGAGCTGCAAACTATAGCCTATGGGCCATATCTGGCCTGCCACCTACATGTATAAAAAAAAGTTGTTTTGGGACACAATCACATCCATTTTTAAATGCATTATCTATGACTGCTTTCACATTACCATAGCAGAGTTGATTACTTATGACAGAGACCAGATGGCCCACTTTCAAATTACTGTTTTAAAAAATATTTTATACTTGCACCTTGTAAGAGAGTTTGCCACACCACTTCATGCTGCTTCCATTACTGCAAATAGAACATTAGTCTTATAAATATGACTTCTGCTGATAGAATGGAAACTAAATTACAAGAGATAGGTAAATAAGATATATAAGAAACTGAGACAAATTAAATGGAGCACATGTACATTGCTCCATTAGTGATATATGGAAGTAGAGAAATACGACATTAGGTTAAATGAACGCAGGCAAGAGATTGGGCTATTTTGAATTACCAACAGAAGAATGTGTTGGACATGGGCTATGAGTCTAGATGAAGAAGATGAAGACTTCCGGTTAAACAGGGTAGATAGGTTACATATATATATTTCCTTATTCTTATTTCAAAAATCTCACTAAAATGAGAATTTAAAATGTATAAAACTACAAAGATGAAGAAAACAGAAGAGGAAAAATCAACTACAAGAAATATCAAAAAACCTTTGAAGGATAGAAAAGTAGATGGGAAGGACTTCCGCTTGTGGCAATTATTGACTGGGTCATTCAGACCAATTTCCCACTGAGGGCAACCAGAAAAGGTGAACAAAATATATGTTTTAAAAACATGCTTGAATGTACCAGAGAGCTAACCAGATAGACTCCCTAAGCTCAAATCTAGGAAATGCAGAAACCCAGGGTTTCAGCTCATCATTTGAAACTATACTTTTTTTTTCTTTTTGAGATGGAGTCTCACTCTGTTGCTGAGGCTGGAGTGCAGTGACACTGTGTTGGCTTACTGTAACCTCCATCTCCTGGGTTCAAGCAATTCTCCTGCCTCAGACTCCCAAGTATCTGGGATTACAGGCGCCCACCACCATGCCTGGCTAGTTTTTATATTTTTAGTAGAGATGGGGTTTCCCCCTGTTGGCCAGTCTGGTATCGAACTCCTGACCTCAGGTGATCCACCCATCTCAGCCTCCGAAAGTGCTGGGATTACAGGCATGAGCCACTGTGCCCGGCCTGAAACTATATTTTCTTGCAGGGGTATATGAGTCTCAAGGGTGAGACTGGGAGTCTGGCAGGCTCCACTTTACTTTTGATTGACTCTCAAGGATGTGTATGGTAGACACTGGTAGACAATGACCACCAAAAGGAATTTGAGTTGAGACACCAAAGAGCTACACTCTAAAGGAGGAAACTGAAATAGGCCTTCACAGGAATTATAAGTCATCTTCAAATCCTCTTGATCCCTCAAACTGAATTAGTTTACCAACGGAGTGTCCTATATATGATTTAAAAATAACCAGACACACAAGGATACCTGACAATATGAACCAAAACAAATAAAAAGGAGAGAAAATATAAATAGTGCCACAGGAGGTGGGGACACAAACTTTACAGTTGCCAAGGCCAGCTTGGTTGTGGAGACCCTAACCCAGCAGCACTAGACGAATTAAAGACACACACACAGAAATATAGAGTATGGAGTGGGAAATTCAGGCTGACAGCCTTCAGAGTTGACAGCCTTGAACAGAGTTTTACCCACATATATATTGACAGCAAGCCAGTGATAAGCATTGTTTCTATAGATTATGCATTCACTAAAAGTATGCCTTAGGGGAAATAAAGGCATGGGCTCTGGCTAGTTATCTGCAGCAGAAACATGTCCTTAAGGCACAGATCACTCATGCTATTGTTCGTAGTTTAAAAATGCCTTAAGTGGTTTTCCGCCTTGGGTGGGCCAGGTGTTCCTTGCCCTCATTCTGGTAAACCCACAGCCTTCAGGGTGGGATGTCATGGCCATCACAAACATTTCACAGTGCTGCAGAGATTTTGTTTATGGCCAGTTTTGGGGCCAGTTTATGGCCTGATTTGGAGGCCTGTTCCCAACAATAGTCACTGTGATCAAGAAGATAAAGGTCAGATTAAGAATTTAGGCTGGTCGCGGTGGCTCAACCCTGTAATCCCAGCACTTTGGGAGGCCGAGATGGGCGGATCACGAGGTCAGAAGATCGAGACCACCCTGGCGAACACAGTGAAACCCCGTCTCTACTAAAAAATACAAAAAACTAGCCGGGTGAGGTGGCGGGCGCCTGTAGTCCCAGCTACTCGGGAGGCTGAGGCAGGAGAATGGCGTAAACCCGGGAGGCGGAGCTTGCAGTGAGCTGAGATCCGGCCACTGCACTCCAGCCTGGGCGACAGAGCGAGACTCCGTCTCAAAAAAAAAAAAAAAAAAAAAAAAGAATTTAATCAGAGAACAGTAAACTATAATAAAAGTGATGAAATGGGAATTTCAGAGCCTATTGCTCCTACACTACAAACCTGTACAGGCTGTTACTGTACTGAATACTGGAGGCAACTATAATACAATGGTAAGTATTTGTGTATCTAAACATAGAAAAGGTACAGTAAAAATACAGTATTATAATATCACGGGACCACTGTCACACACATGATTCATCATTGACTGAAACGTTATGTGGCACATGACTACATTTTTATGTGTATGAATAAAAGATCCTTTGATTATGTAGGAAAATATTGTTAATCCTAGGTGATAGAGGCAAATATGTTTTTCTATTTTACTATTTATTAATGTGTATTGTAGAATAAACTTATTTTATACATGCATGGCCTCAATATGTTTATTACTCAAGTACTTTTCTTAGGAAGCTACTGGAGGATGTGCTCCACCAAAATGAGGAAGCAAAGTATGAAAGAGGAAGGCACAGAATCCAAGAAACAATGCATCTTGAAGTTAAAGGAGATTTTCAGAATCACAGCAAAGGAACGTCCCAGGACAAGAGTTACCCATCAGGCCTAGAGGGTAAGCACTGAGAACTGAAGAAGGAAGACAGAAGGCTTTGGAGGAAGAAGTATCTCTAGTGGGGAAAAATGGACTGATGCATTTTAACATATCTCTATCTATCTATCTATCTATCTATCTATCTATCTATCTATCTATCTATCTATTTTTTTGAGACAGAGTCTTGCTCTGTTACCCAGGCTGGAGTGTAGTGGTACAATCTCAGCTCACTGTAACCTCCACCTCCCGGGTTCAAGTGATTCTCCTGCCTCAGCCTCCTGAGTTGCTGGGACTACAGGTGCCCGCCACTACACCCAGCTAATTTTTGTTTTTTTAGTAGAGATGGGTTTCGCCAAACAGCCAAGCTGGTCTTGAACCCCTAACCTCAGGTGATCCACCAGCCTTGGCCTCCCAAAGTGCTGGGATTATAGGTGTGAGCCACCGTGCCTGGCCAAACATATCAAAAATAATGATGGGCACTTGACAATACTTTTGAAGTATGTGGGGAAAAAGGCAAAAGGAACACAGAACACTAAGTTTTCTGAATAAATTAGGCAATTATTAGTTCTTGGAAAAATAAAGCTATAAAAGAACAAAAAAATACAGAAAGTGGCTCAGCAGAGAATAGTATGTTTATAGAAATCATAATATAAACATTGATACTGATGTGTCTTACCTGTCTAATATATCTCAGGTTCTGTCAATGCCATAGTCTTCTGGACCCTCAGGTACATGCTCTGTATCAGGCACTTTGGCAACTGCTTCTCTATGAGAGGCCCAGTCACAGTCCTGCTGATAAGGCTGACTGCCAGCACTTGGGTTCATGGAGGCCTACTACCTAGGAGCTACTGATTTCCTCACCAAAGAGAGCCAGGCCCTCCCTGACCCCTTGGTTGGACAGTTAGTTCAACCAGTCACATAATCTGAGTTCCTGGCTCTTCCCACCACTTCTGGATGGGACAAAATTCTACACTTTAGGGTATGGCATATGACTTCCCAAGCAGGTACCAAAAGGACTAGACTATAAAACTTGGAAGTATGGGTGCAATTAACTCCACAGTTGATTAATTTTGACCAACGGAAGAGAAGAGACAAAAGAACAGATTCTCCTTCCTTCTTCCTTCCCATATTATTCAGAGTCATGGTTTCCCTGTATAGCCTGAATGCTTGGAGATGTCCCACAAGACTAAGCAAGTTTACCTGCAAAGCAACCAGCTGCATTCTTCGCAGTTTATCATAATGAAATGGCTAATGTACACATAAGATGTCACCTTATATTGGTTCATAGCCTTTGTTGCCTCTCATACCATTTTTTCTTCACTCTGCCTGTACTGAAATGAAATCTTCTAATTAAAGTATTAGCATTAAATTCTTGACTCAGGCTCTATTTTACATTAAATCCAGGCTAATAGAACTGATTTTACAACAAAAAATTGATATGATTACATAAAGATGATGAACATAAACTGAAAAAGAGCAACATTTCAAACTCAAAAAAATAAAGAGAAACATTTAAACTTTAGAAGCATAAATCAATGTTTAAAGAACATATATAGAGAAGAGTAACAAAACCAAAAGCTGGTTCTTTGAAAAGATTATGTTAGGACTTTGTCAAGACTTATCAAGAGAAAAAGGCAGAGGATGCAAATAAACAAAATGCAAGTTGAATGGGGTAAATAATTACTAACAAAATCCATATTAAAAATAACAAGAGGCTGGGCGTGGTGGCTCGCGCCTATAATCCCAGCACTTAGGGAGGCCAAGGCAGGCAGATCGCCTGAGGTTAGGCGTTTGAGGCCAGCCTGGGCAACATGGTGAAACCCTGTCTCTACTAAAAACACAAAATGAGCCAGGTGTGGTGGCACATATCTGTAGTTCCAGCGACTTGGGAGGCTGAGGCAGGAGGATTGGTTGAACCTGGGAGGCAGAGGTTGCAGTGAGCCAAGATTGCACCACAGCACTCCAGCCTGGGTGACAGAGCAAGACTCCATCTCAAAAAAAAAAAAAAAAAAAAAAGACTTGTAGATCAATGTCCATAGTACTTTTATTTTAATAGTTCCCAACTAAAAACAACACAGATATCTATCAACAGGTGAATGGATGAACTAATTGTGGTATATCCATACAATGGAATACTACTTAGCAATAAAAAGGTATGAAATATTGATATAAGCAACAACATGTTTAAATCTCAAAGTAATTATGCTTAGATAAAAAAGAGTACATACTGTGTGATTCTATTTAATTCTGGAAATTCTAGAAAATTCCAGGTGTTTTCTAGAATTCAAAAATTCTAGAAAATGCAAACTTATCTATGATAATAGAAAGCAGATCAGTAGTTGTCTGGAAATGGGAGCAGGAGAAAGAGATGCCCACAACTGGGCATGAGGAAAGTTTCAGGGACAATGAATATGTTCACTATGTTGATTGTGGTGATGTTTTCTTGACTGTGCCCATATGTCAAAATTTATCAAATTGTACATATTAAATATGTGCAGTTTTTGAAATGTCAATTACACCTCAAACTGTTAAAAAATGTAGGCACACAAAATAATAATGCACTCATGCAAGGAACACACAAACAAAAACACACATACCACACATTAGAATGACTGATATCCTAAAGTGGAGGAAAAGAGAATCACAGAACAGTGGGGGAAAGGGAGTACATAAATAAATACATTTGAGAATCATAAGAGAGGGACTTCATGAGGTAGAGAGAAAAGTGAGGGGGGGGGAATTTACTCTGTTAGAATGGTACTCCTTTTAAAGACAGTAAATTCTCTAAGATTAAAACAATTGAATCTCAACAGTAGAAGCTTCAGACCACTAATCATATGAATGAGGAAATATTTAGAAGTTAAGAGTTTTTCCTGGTATCCCTGAAATAACTCAAACTCCATGTATTCATTCATTTAACAAATATTTACAGAGTGCCTACCATGTGCCAGCTTCTGTTCTTAAGGCCAGTACTTTTCTTTTTATTTTTTAAATTTTGTTTTAGAGATGGGATCTCGGTCACTCAAGTTAGAGTGCAGTGGCATGATCACAGCTCACTGCAACCTTGAACTCCTGGGTTCAAGTGATCCTCCCATCTTAGCCTCCCAGGTTGCTAGGACTACAGGTGTGAGCCACCACACCTGGCAGTAATTTTTCTGATAGCCACTCATCGCCTCTATTCCCTGGCCCTACCTGCTGGGGCTTCCACCTTGATTGCTGTTGCAGAACCATTTGTGATTCCCCAAGGGCCTAAACTAGATTCTCTCTTCCCTCTTTCCTCAATGTCTTCTACAACACCAGTGCTCTTTTGCTTTGTTACTTGTGCCTGAAGCATCTGTGCCTGAAGCTGTTTGGAGGCCTCATGAAATGCCATTTCCATTCGAATATCATTGTTTTGAATTTCATAGTACAAACCTGGGGAAAGAAAAATGTTTAAATAAATATGACTATTTCCCCACTATCATATACTAAAGAATTGTATTTCACTTATTTTTCCCATATTTTACCAAAGTTTAAGAACTACATGATGAGCCATTGAAGAAGAGAAAGGAAAAAGGGAGAATCTTATAATGGGGAGAAAACACATTCAGATTACAGGAAAATATCTACCAAGTAAAGTCCAGGCTACAACATTAGTTGGTTCCAAGCAAGTAGCATCCTCAAAGAAAATTTCTGCTTGCTCATAGTTCTCCAACAGGACAGCCAGGACACCACACAGCAACAAGCTGAGAAAAGATTACCAACATGATTAACAACATGGTCCCATGTCACATTTATGGAACTAAGACAATTTCATGTAGAAACTTATCTGTTCCTTCCCACTGATTCCTCATCTCCTTTCCACCTATACCTGTGGATATGACTCTGGTTGAGGGAAAGGGCTTTCCGAAAACACTCTTGTGCTTTGATGTTGTCTTCAGTTAGGAGGCAGAAGGCACCATAGTCCAACCAGTGATCCAGATTCTGGGGCTCACGGACCAATCTCTAAGCATCAGGAGAGCCAAGATTATTTGTGATACTATGTCCTATTTTTATGCATACACCATCACATGGTAAACACGACAAATACTGTAAGTTCTATGAAAGCAGAGATTGTGACTTCTTTTTTGCTTATCACTGAATCTCAAATGCCTAGTGCAATCACTGTTCTGGCCTTTAGTAGGTGGTTGAAAAAAGTATTAATATAATTAAAAATTTGAATCATCAAGCTATTTATTCCTAGTGTCAGTATTCTGGTCACTTTAAACTCACCTTGGGAGCCTAAAGATTCATTGTATTGTATATCAACCATATATAATAATTTCTGCAGTAATCTTCAGATGGCAAATATAAGTTTATCTACAAATCTGAAAAATGCACTTCACGATAAGTGAAAACTATAAAAATTGCTTAAAGAAATTTAAAAAGACATAAATAAATGTAAAGACATTCCATGTTCATGGATTGGATGACTTAATATTGTTAAGATGCCAATCCTATCCAAAGCAAGCTGCAGATACAAGGCAATCCCTATAAAAATCCCAGTGAAATGCCTCAAAATTCTCAAAAAGTTAAACACAGAATTACTGTATGTCCCAGCAATTTCATTCATAAGTATATAGCCAAAATAACTAAAAATAGGTACTCATACGAATGCTTATGTACAAATATTTTTGAGTTTTGAGAGTGCTTTATATTCTGGATACAAATCCTTTGTGATACATATGTTTTATAAATATTTTCTCCTAATCTGTACTTCTTCTTTTCTTTCTCTTATGACCTCCATAGAGCAAATGTTTTCAACTTTGATGAAATTCCATTTTATCACATTTTTCTTTTTTTTTTTTTTTTTTTTTTTTTGAGACGGAGTCTTGCTCTGTCGCCCAGGCTGGAGTGCAGTGGCCGGATCTCAGCTCACTGCAAGCTCCGCCTCCCGGGTTCACGCCATTCTCCTGCCTCAGCCTCCCGAGTAGCTGGGACTACAGGCGCCGCCACCTCGCCCGGCTAGTTTTTTGTATTTTTAGTAGAGACGGGGTTTCACCGTGTTAGCCAGGATGGTCTCGATCTCCTGACCTCGCGATCCGCCTGTCTCGGCCTCCCAAAGTGCTGGGATTACAGGCTTGAGCCACCGCGCCTGACCCATTTTATCACATTTTTCTTTGATCAATCATGTTTCGGTGTCATGTCTAAGAACTCTTCCTGATTCCAGGTCAAGATTCTGTCCTATGTTTCTTCTAAAAGTATTATAGTTTTACGTTTTACATTTAGATATATGTTCCATTTGGAGTTGATTTTTGTAAAATGTTTAAGGTTGAGGTTTATTTTATTTTTTGCAATTGTTCTAACACTATTTACTGAAAAGACTATCCTTTCTCCACTGAATTTCTTTTACATTTGTCAAAAGTTGAATGACCTTATTTGTGGGAGCCTATTTTTGGACTCTATTTTATTGTTCTATGTGTCTACACTTTCACCCATCAAGTTGGATTTTAAACAATCAAAAATGACTATTTATTATGCCCATATTTCACAAATAATAGTAGCAATCACTGGGAAGATGTTTAATTACCTCTTTATAATATGCTGCTGCCATCTCAAAGTTCTCATTGACTTCTGCTTCAAATGCAAAGAGTCGAAGCTGTTCACTGCTTGTAAAAATGGTTGCAATAGTGCCTTGGACATCATCTGGCATGGTCTTGTCAACGTCAAGATGTTAGGTAGACAAAAATGAAACAATTACAAGTAGAGAGATTTCATAAGCATAAATCCAATATGAGATCCAGTCATGACATCTAAAATGATACTGATTGACGTCTATAATGACAGTCTTGCCAAACAAGTAAAAGAATAAGAGTGGGCCGGGCGCGGTGGCTCAAGCCTGTAATCCCAGCACTTTGGGAGGCCGAGGCGGGCGGATCACGAGGTCAGGAGATCGAGACCATCCTGGCTAACACGGTGAAACCCCGTCTCTACTAAAAAAAATACAAAAAACTAGCCGGGCGAGGTGGCAGGCGCCTGTAGTCCCAGCTACTCGGGAGGCTAAGGCAGGAGAATGGCGTAAACCCGGGAGGCGGAGTTTGCAGTGAGCTGAGATCTGGCCACTGCACTCCAGCCTGGGTGACAGAGCGAGACTCCTTCTCAAAAAAAAAAAAAAAAAAAAAAAAAGAATAAGAGTGAACCAGGAGAGAAATGTCAAGGGTGAAAGAGAAGCTCAGGTATCTGAATACCAACAGTCTGAACTCATGGAAGTAAGTAAAAATTGTTTAGGGCAGAAATAACTACCTCAACCCTCAGGGCATTCATAGTCCCTATGCAGGTCACCTCTGACCTCAAACAGCTTCCTTCATTTTCTCTAGTGTATATGACAAATATTATCATTTTTTTGCATCATGACATGAAAAAGGTTGGCAAGCCCTGGCTAGGGTCTTTAAATGTGAAGAAAACAGGAGATTAAGGGTAAAGCTTTAGAAGACAAATCTATAGTTTTAGTAAGAAATATAGACTGATAGATCCTTCAAAGGAAACAAAAAGGTAGGAGGAAAACCAGAAAAAGAATATATCCTACACACACAGATTGGGAGAGCAGGTCTGGTGTAATTAGGAATCTCCTGAGTCAGAAGCTATGGTCAAGAAAGAGTCCACAAAATTATTTAATTAGAAGTCAAAATGACATCAGTGACTTTAATAAGGACAATTGCTAAGAAATGTGGACAGTAAAGCCAAATTTGAGATTGGCCAAAGAGAGTTTCTGACCACTGATTAATGCTTTTGTCCTGTTCTTTTTAGTTTTGATTATCTTGAGCCCCAAATCCCTGCAGCAATGCACTTCTGCACCCAAAACAGAATACTCTAATATCCCACTCCCAGATCCAACATTCCATGTCTTGTCTTCCACCTTTTTGTTACTTAGTGCACTGAAAACTGCTGACTTTATTTCCTTCAGTTCCAATAAGCTCATCACTTCCCAAATGGATCAGTCTGAACCTCATGATTACCCACTCAGGCTACTCTCTCACCAGCATACTTTCATCTCAGGCATCCTTGTCCCTCTCCTGCATTTGTCCTGAAATTAAATTAAATTAAAACAATCATACAAATTAAAACAATCATACAATCTGACTTCTTCATTCTAAGACAAGAGCAGCTAACTGGTCCTAAGGAAAACTGCATAGACACAGAGACTGGTATCTAAGCTGCCACAAACTCTTGTGGCATTCAGTCTTAGCTGGTGACCTTTAATACCCTTAGTAATCTATGTATTTGTCTTTGCTTAGCAGCATATTCCATAATGCTATGCAGTATCTAAGTTTTCTTCTTTCTTCAAGTTTTTCATTCAATCCTCATCCCCTTCACTTTCAGTAAAGACCTTACTTCACAGAGATAATAGAAATCATTAAGTAAGAAATCCCTCAACTATTACACTCCCTAGCTAAATTATTTATTTCTGGATCTATTGTATCACTTTCTTTTCAGTCTCAGAGAAAGAGGTATTGCAGCCTTCTCTGTTTCAAAGTTAATCCTTCCATTTAAAGTCTTGGTCCTTTCCCAGGTGTATACCCTGAGCCTGTCATCAATATTCTCCTCTCTTTCCTCAATTTTCAGCTTCTCCCACTCTGCTGACTTTTTCCCAAACCTGTGCATGTGCTCAAGTCTTTTTCATCTTAAAAAGAAAATCCCAGGCCAGGAGCGGGTGGCTCATGCCTATAATCCCAGCACTTTGGAAGGCCATGGCTGGTGGATCGCTTGGGTCCAAGAGTTCAAGACCAGCCTGGGCAACATGGTGAAACCCCATCTCTACAAAAAAATAGAAAAATTAGCTAGGCGTGGTGTGCACCTATAGTCCCAGCTACTTGAAGGGCTGAGGTGGCAGGATTGCTTGAGCTTGGAAAGTTGAGGCTATAGTGAGCCACAATTGCACTGCTGCACTCTAGCCTGGGCGAGAAAGGGAGAAAGGGAGAGAGAGGGAGGGAGGGAGGGAGGGAGGGAGCGAGGAAGGAAGGAAGGAAGAAAGGAAGGAAGGAAGGAAGGAGGGAGGGAGGGAGGGAAGGAAGGGAGGGAGGGAGGGAGGGAGGGAGGGAGGGAGGGAAGAAAATCCCTATAACTTCTAGCTACTACTTTTCCACTTTTTTCCTTCATCATCCAACTTGAATTTATATTCATCTGTTTCTTGATTGCTCATTTACTCCTCAATTCATCATAATTTGAATCCCCCCATTAGCCCAATAATACTGCTATGTAAAGGTTAACAATAACTTCCTTATTGTCAAATCCAGAGAAGACTTCAGATTTGTTTTTCTTGAATTCCTAGGATTTTTTGACAATGTTGACCACTTTTCTTTAAAATTATTTTCCTTTGGCTTCTGTGACACCATTGTCTCTGGCTCTTTGCCTCTTTAACAATCCCACTTGTCTCCTTCAATTTTTCATTCATTCCTTAAATGTTATTTCCTAGGGTTCTACTGCCAGCTGTCTTCTCTCTTATGTTTTTCTCAGGCAGCTCATTTATGACCATAGCATCTATATATCATGGCTCCCCAAATCTCATCTCTAGCTCAGATCTCTATCTTGGGCAAAACCCCACTAGAGCCTATGTTCAAAAGTGAATTCAGTACCATCTGCCTCCCACCAAATTTACTCATAATTGCTTTCCATGTCCTGGTTAATGTTTTTCTTTTCTTTTTAGTATCAACCAAGAAGTACTGAATGGCATCAATTATCCATTGAAACTTAACTTAAACTTTTTCCTCCTTATTATGCAATAATCAACTAATCTCACAGTTTTGTCACCTCTAACTCATCCCCCATAGTGCTATCAGAGTGTTTTAGCAAATGTAAACCCAATCATATTATACCTCAGTGTAAAATTCAATGTATTGCTCCCAACGACTAGTGAGGAAAAAGTCAAAACTTCTTTTTCTCAAGCTCTACTCTCAATTGCTTTTCAAATCAAATCATCCATGCCCAAGGCAGGACTGTTCTCTTAATCCTTTGATGCTGGACACTCCTGTCCTACCTCCTCCAGGAAGACAGAACAAAGTGAAATAAGAGGTGATGGTGGTAGAGAAGAAAAACAAGGAAGGAAAAAGCAAATAGAATAAAGAATTTGAGGAGGCACAGATGGTTAGACACTACCAGGGGACAAAAAGACTCCAACTTTGTCACTGGTTTCAAATAAACTACCCCTGAATACATACAAAAATAAGCAAATTAAGGCAAGATGCAAGACTTACAAATATAAACAGAAAAGTAGGTGGGACAGCAGACCACCAGTCAAACAGAAAAGCCATGTTTGAAGTGTCACTGTCATTTGGGTATAATATCTGAAAACTCATAATTTTTCTTGTTTTTATGATCTTCAATAAAAAATTAAGAATTGTACCTGTTCACAGAATAAAAAGAATGGTAATTTTCATTTCACAATTTATGCAACCTATTTTATCTGTTTTTGACAATTCCATCACATTTTTTAAAGTTGTGAAATTTATTTTTCTAGGAAATTGAAAGAGCATATCTCCTTGTTTTTTTCCCAAATTAGTCTTAAACGAATTAGGCTTAGGCAGTTTCTTACTCATCCTTGTGTTTTCAGTGCCTAGCACAGAGTAGACACTTCAATAAATATTTGTTGAATAAACAAAGGAAGGAATCATTCATAGAAGACTCTGATGCTCTACAGAGAAAAGAAAGTGCTCTCAGTTCTTGACACTTACCTGGTTTAGGGCTACATGCATCTGATCTACTAAGAACACATAGAGCTCACTGATAAACGTCTGCAATTCCTCCTGACTTTCAAATGATGTTGTCTTCAAGTATTTCTCTCTCACAATCTTTACCACAGCATGCTGCAAGACATATAGATCACCCATCTGATAATACAGTCCAGCACTATGCTGATATCACGGGTCTCTCTAGGGCTTTCTGGTCTAAAGCTGATCAAAATTTCAGAAGGCGATTGATTTCTCCCTTGGTGGGTGGTATTGGCTCTCCAAATTTCCCCCAATCAACATACTCTGTATGATTTCTTCTTTCCTTAACGTCACCATCATCACTAATTGAAGCAACGCAAAGCTCATACTATATGAAGAGAATCATAAAGCTGAAGAAAATCTGAGCATTAGGTTTAGGCATTATGTCTCTCATGGTGACTATATGGTTCAAAGGGGAAAGGGAGAAAGGGCTGGGCTGAGAATCCAGAGAATGGAATTCTGGTTCTAATGCTGCCACTGTACAATTTCATAAATTATTTTATACTTTGGTACCTCAGCTTTCTATTTGTTAAGAGGATATGTAGTTCCGGTATTATTATTTTACTTTAGAAGATGATTGAGAAGCCAAAGAAAGATAACAAGTATAGAAGCTCAAAATGCTGTACAAATATAAACACAGCATGTTGCTATAGCCAGGACAGCTTCTTCTTTTTTCCCCACTAACGTAACATTATTGCCAGGTTTTATAATCCATGCATTATATTATTTAATTCTCATAACGACCCTATGTGATAATATTAACCTCATCCTTGTTGCTAGGTAAAGAAACTAAGGCACAGAGAGATAAAGTCACATTTCAAGGTCACAAAAGTCAAACTGAGACATGAGTACACCACCTGCTGAGAATACCCTCTTGCTTCCATGAACATTTGTTGCTTTTCGCTCTATGACTTCCGTGTTCTTTCTTTATATCTGTTTAGTACAGTGCAGGACACATAGTAAATGTGTGTACAAAGGCACTGTAGTGTAGCAGTTAAGAATGTGAGTTCTGGAGCCAGACTGCCTGAATTTAAATTCCAACATTGATCTTTACTATCTCTGTGACTTTGGACAAATTCCTTAGCCAACTAATGTTGCATTTTCCCATCTATAAAATGAGCAACACCTACTTTATAGGATTGTTATAAGGATTAAATTAGTAAAATATGAAGCATTGATAAATATGCCTGGAAAACAGCAAACATGTAATAAATGTTAGCCATTATTATTCAATAAATGATTATTAAGTTAACTATTTCTCAAATCTTAGTGATTCTATAAATTAGGGAAAGATTTGGAGTTTTTTGTTTTTGTTTATACATTTTGAATTTTAAAAAGTAAAATGTAATGCCAGTAATTAAATGTATCCTAACTCAAGACATGCTACTGTAGTCCTAATGATTAAGGCCTCCTTTCTGATAACTGTCTCGTCTTCAATTTTAAAACTAAAATTAATTTTTTTAGAGAGATTTGAATGGGAAGCAAGAAGAATTAATTATGGAGTCAGTACCAGACAGAGTTTCTGCCTCCTATAGTGACAATGAAATCTGGTCCAAAATCTGGCCCAGCCTCAAGAGAATAATTAGTTTCTTAAAAGCTCTCATTCAGGATATATGTAATAATTTATTCCAAGACTGCAGGAATGGAGCTTCTCCTGACACTCTATCATAGAGAACTTAGCTCTTTGCCCCAACCAAGAAAGGTAAGAATATAGCTGAACATAATCAGAGGAGAAAATGTGAACTGAGTATGTGGAGAAGTTGCTCCATAAAAACCCATGGAGTAATTAAACAAGTGAATGTTTTACCTTGAGTTGTTCTTTGAAAGCAAAGTATTTTCCAGAGCAATTAAGTTCATAGCTGAGCTGGCACTTCTGCTCCTCCAAGGTTTCACTATCCATATCACTCTCCAGTTTGGCCACCTGTTTTCCAAACATTCTGTAGTACTCATCTAGAATGGCTCTAGAAATATTCTTGATCTGTATGTGGTAGTCACTCACTGCCTAAGAAAACACAAAACATCTGGTAGACACCTCAGAGAGGTCAAGAGCATGGATTGGAAGTCTAAAACTGAATTTGGTTTTATGTCCCATGATACTTTGTTTGTTTGTTTCTTTTAGAGACAAAGTCTCGCTGTGTCACCCAGGCTGGAGTGCAGTGGTATGATCAAGGGACTTCCCCCTTGAACTCCTGGCCTCAAGCGACCCTCCTGCCTCAGCCTCCCTAGTAGCTGAGACTACAGGTGCGTGCCACCACACCCAGTAATACTTTAAATGTAAAATGCCCTTTTCTTCCCAGCTTAGAGACTACTAGCCAAAGATTAAACACTGTATGCTATATGCCATTGATCACAAATGGAACCAGCAATGAAAATACGTAAGGCTTCAAACAAGTTTTCACCCCTTCTGGAAGACATATGAAAGAGTCCATGCAATTATCAAGTGCATGCACTCAATATCTTATTACTTATCGTTTCATCTTGGCTTTGGCACTTGCCTTCTGAGCTCCTCCTGTCCGACGGGTAAGAGGCGGCCTTGGAGGAATCATTTCCTTGACCCTGTTATCAGGAAAGAATAAAAATAAAAAACAAAAAACATTTTATTATCTACAGATGTATATTTTCTTATATCTTACCCTCAAAGTGTCTGGGTTGGGGAGATCTGAGGTCTCTTCCCCCACTGCACTTGGGCACTGTGCTATTTTATAATGTAAAACCCTAGATGTGAACCACAGCAAAGTATATGGCTATGGACCATACAGGAGGGAGGTCAGGAAGCAGCTACTCAGGGAGTATCTAAGTTGTATTTTTGGTTAATTTGGGCTCTGGCTTTACCCTTACATATTTAAAAACTTGTGGTATACAAGGGCTGTTTGGGGTTTTGGAAAGAAATGGGTATCAACATTTTAGAGGCACTCAGTAGCATCTCTGAAAACAGAACGATTTGGAAACCCGAGTGGAACAGGCAAACAAAACCTCTTCTTTCCTCCCCGTCTACAATAAAAGTGTACTCTTGGCATAATTTATAGGACTGCATTAAATTACAATAATGCTATCAAACCTTAAGATGAGTAAAAAACCACATTTTGTCAATGTCAATCTACTTATGCCAAAACCTCTACCTTCTATTTTCAGAAGCCCTTACAAGAACCTAGAAGGAATTAAGTTATAGCTCTTCTCCCTTTTAGTTTCAGGTTCTTGCTAAATATATTACACTACCTTGAAGTCCACAATTAAACTCACAAAATCTATTTTTCTTACTAGGTCCTATGTAATGATATACCTCTGTTCATACTTACTAATATTAATTCTATTTATTTAAATAGGTAATCTATTTATATTATTCAAAATTTAGAAGGTATGAAACTGTATAGCAAAATATCTACTTCCAACCTTATTGCCCAGCCTCCTAGTTTCCTCTCCAGAGACAATGTTATTCATTCATTCAAAATAGATACTGACAGGCCAGGCGTGGTGGCTCACGCCTGTAATCCTAGCCCTTTGAGAGGCCGAGGCGGGTGGATTGCCTGAGCTTAGGAGTTCGAGACCAGCCTGAAATCTCGTCTATACTAAAATACAAAAAATTAGCTGGGTGTAGTGGTGTACTCGGGAGGCTGAGACTCGAGAATTTCTTGAACCTGGGAGGCGGAAGTTGCAGTGAGCTGAGATCGCACTAGTGCATTCCAGCCTGGACCACAGTGAGCTGAGATCGCACTAGTGCATTCCAGCCTGGACCACAGGGCAAGACTCTGTCTCCCAAAAAAGAAAAAAAGAAAAATAGATACTGAGTGCTTACTGTCCATCAGGTAGTTTTCTAGGTTTGGGAATAGAGCATTAAACAAAATAGACAAAAACTCTTAACTCTCATGGAGCTTACACTCTAGTAGGGAAAGAAAGACAATAAATAAGATAAACAAACAAGATAAATACGCTAGTAATATGTCCCATAGAGAAAAATAATGCAGGAAGGCAGACAGACTCTATTGGGGGTTGAGAGTGGTGGAATGCAGGAGCATATTTCACCAGGAAGGCCTCGCTGAGATGGTAACATCTGAGTAAAGACCTGAGGGAAATGAGGAAGCAACTGATGTAGTTTGGGTATTTGTCCCCATCCAAATCCCATGTTGAATTATAATCCCCAATGTTGGAGGTGGGGCCTGGTGGGAGATGTCTGGGTCATGGAGGTGGATGCCTCATGGCTTGGTGCTGTCTTCATGATAGTAAGTGCTTACAAGATCTGGTCATTTAAAAATGTGTGGCACCCCCCCAACTCCCTCCCTGCTCTCTCTCTCTTTTGCTCCTGTTTTGACAATGAAATATTATTTGGTAATAAAGAAATTAAGTATCAATATATGCCACAATATGAATAAACCTTAACCACATTAGATTAAATGAAAAAAGCCAATCACCACATATTGTATGACTCCAGAGTTGGCAAATCGATAGAGAAAAAAAGCAGATAAACGGCTGCTCAGGCTTGGGGGTTCAGGGTGGAGGAGTTGGCACAATGGTCGAGAGGAAAAGGAGAATGACTGCTAAGGTACATGGAATTTCAATTTTTGGGGTAATGATAGTATTTATAAAGCTGATTATGGAATGGCTACACAATTCTGTGAGTATACTAAAAGCCACTGAATTGTACACTTTATTTTATTTTTATTTTTCTAAGTTCACATCAGACAGCTAATATGATGATGTCACAAGGCTTGAGGGAGGCACAGCTCATGCATGAGCATAAACACCCAATCATCACGCTTATGAACTACAAAGGGATCAGAATTGGATACTTTAAATGGGTGAACAAAATGAAAGAAAAGGTGATGGTGGTAGAGAAGTATATGGTATGCGAATAATATCTCGATAAAGCTATCATTAGAAAATAAAAAAGAAGAAATTGAAGGGTAGAATGGTAGATGTAAGGAAACTTACATCTAAATACATCTTACACCTTACATGTAAGTCCCAGATGAGGGACTACTATGGCTTGGACCAGAGAGTATGTGAGAATTAGGAGAGGTTCAGCTTGAAATATAAATGTGGGAGCCATCAGTGTATCGACAGCATTTAGAGCCGTGAGACTAGACAGAAACTAAGGAAGTAAGTATAGATAGAAAAGGTGCTCAAGCACTGAGTTCTGGGGGACTCCAACATTTAGATGCTAGAGAGATAAAGAAGGCCAGGGAGGGAGGAATAAAGCCAGGAGAGTATAGTGTCCTCACAACCAAGTGAAGAAAGTTCCTCAAGGAGGGTTGGGTAGTTAAATGCTGATGACAGATCAAAATGACCCCAAAAACAGACTGCTGGATTTAACAATGTGGTGATCATTGATGACCTTGATAACAACATTTATCTGAAGACAAATTATTAGAAGTGAGTTACCTGATCAAAGAGTTAAAAGATCCATGAATTTGTATTTAGATAGCATTACCAAATTGCCCTCCACTGGAATTTTACCAGTTTATACTCGCACCAGCTTATATGAGAGGACCTGTTTCCAAACATCCTCAACAAAAACACAATAAATTATCAAGCTTTTTTTTATTTTCAGCAATTAAAAAAAAGGTACTTCAGCATAGTTTTAATTTGAGTTTATTTCATTATGGAAACAGTTGAGCTTCTTTTCATATGTTGAAGACTGCTTTAAATTTAGGCATATTCTTTTTTTTTTTTCTTTTTTTTTAGACGAGTCTTGCTCTGTCGCCCAGATTGGAGTGCAGTGGCGTGATCTTGGCTCACTGCAAGCTCCGCCTCCCAGGTTCATGCCATTCTCCTGCCTCAGCCTCCCGAGTAGCTGGGCCTACAGGCACCCGCCACTGCGCCCAGCTAATTTTTTGTATTTTTAGTAGAAACGGGGTTTCACCGTGGTCTCAATCTCCTGAACTCGTAATCCACCCACCTTGGCCTCCCAAAGTGCTGGGATTACAGGCGTGAGCCACCGCATCCAGCAATTTAGGTATATTCGTATACAGTGACATAGATTTAGCAGTTTGGTATAACATGCCTCAGGCTCAGCCTACAACCAAAGGCAAATAATCTTTCATAAGCATTGAGTATAATTTTCTTTTTTCTTTTCGTTTTTTTTCTTTTTGAGACAGGGTCTCGCTCTGTTGCTCAGGCTGGAGTACAGTGACATGATCATAGCTCACTGCAGCCTGGGTCTCTAGGCTCAAGCAATCTTCCTGCCTTAGCACCCCCACTGCCCCCCACCACTGGGTAGCTCAGACTATAGGTGTGCACTACCACACCCAACTAATTTTTTTATTTTTAATAGAGATGAGGTCTTGCTATGTTCCCCAGGCTGGTCTCAAACTTCTGAGGTCAAGCAATCTTCCTGCCTCAGCCTCCCAAAGTGCTGGGATTACAGGTGTGAGCCACCGTAGCCAGCCTAAGTACAATTTTCTATTGTTGCCATTCTTTTTTTTTTTTTTTTTTTTTGAGATGGAGTCTCCCTCTGTCATCCAGGCTGGAGTGCAGTGGTGCAACCTTGGCTCACTGCAAGCTTTGCCTCCTGGGTTCATGCCATTCTCCTGCCTCAGCCTCCTGAGTAGCTGGGACTACACGCACCCGCCACCAGGCCTGGCTAATGTTTTTGTATTTTTAGTAGAGACGGTGTTTCACTGTGTTAGCCAGGATGGTCTCGATCTTTTGACCTCATGATCCACCTGCCTTGGCCTCCCAAAGTGCTGGGATTACAGGCGTGAGCCACCACACCTGACCTATTGCTGCCATTCTAATTAGCTCTTGCTCTATAATTTTATCACTTGGCCTAGCTTGGAGAAGAAATGCCTTCCAATTCCCTACAGACAAAAAAAACCTTATTGCTAATAACTGTTTCTCACAAAAAAGTCCAAGAACATTTAAACATTGATAAACCACAGTTTTTAAAGTACTATATAGAGTACTTTATACACTATAAATGGATAAAAAGTTTCAGGATATAAAAGTCATAAAAATTGCTTCTGCATTTGTTGTAAAACTGTCATTAAGGATACTGTTATACTGTCACTCTGTACTCCCCTATGTAAAAGCCCAAATTAGAAACCTGTTTTAGAATTTAATGCCAGGAATAAATGTGGTCTCTTTTGTGACTAACGTGCTTCTCCCTTTATGATTAGAATGATATAACTTACAGGGCTTCCCTTTTTGTTGGACAGCTCAGATTTGATGCTTATTTATGAGAGCTATATTTAATGCGGCCTTCCTTTTCCATCATTTTGAGTTTTTGACTATTTCTAGATTATCAGTTTTATTTTGTATGTCATTTACGGTAAATATTATCAGATTATTTTTGGAAGGGGACTAAATGCAAAGTTTTTTTTTTTTTTTTTTGAGACGGAGTCTCGCTCTGTCGCCCGGGCTGGAGTGCAGTGGCTGGATCTCAGCTCACTGCAAGCTCCGCCTCCCGGGTTTAGGCCATTCTCCTGCCTCAGCCTCTGGAGTAGCTGGGACTACAGGCGCCCGCCACCTCGCCCGGCTAGATTTTTGTATTTTTTTAGTAGAGACGGGGTTTCACCGTGTTAGCCAGGATGGTCTCGATCTCCTGACCTCGTGATCCGCCCGTCTCGGCCTCCCAAAGTGCTGGGATTACAGGCTTGAGCCACTGCGCCTGGCCATAAATGCAAAGTTTTTAAAAACTCAAGAACTCTCAGGTATAAAAGATGAATGTTCCATTATAAGCAGGTAATTCTCAAAACAAACTTCCAAATTATTAATAATTATGTGTAAAAATGTTTCACTACACAATTACAATGTGGATTAAAATTAAAATGAGAAACTTTTCTCCCCATCAAAATAGCAAAAATAAAAAAGTATTGTGAATATGTGAAGAAACAGTAGTCTCATATATCACTTATAGAACTGTAAATTTTTTGGAAGGCAATTTGAGGATATTTATCTAAAGTCTTAAAAATACATGTAATAAATAGTCTCCAAGGTAGAAGCCGCTATTTCCTTGCATCTTTCTCTGAGTATAATGCTCCTCACATCAAGAGGTAAAGTCTAGATGTCAGCAAAATGACAGGGCAGGTAACTCTAAACTCCCACCCCTCCAGATAAACTTAATAAAAAAAAAAAACATGAGAAACTGAAACTGTCAGAACCAACTTGTTAGAATGTTGGAAAAAAAAGGTTTACAGCAACGAAGAGAATGCTGAATCCAGAAAAAGGCAATTCTAAATCAGCAGGAAAGCTTTGTGACATTTTTACTTGCTCTCACCCCACTGCACACTGCATCCCCAGCTCAGCAGCACTCTCAAAGGTGGCAGCCTGGATTTCTAGTGTGGCACACTGGTCCCTGATTCTGGAGGGAGCAGAGAAGACCTTATTCTCAAATTACTATGTTTGTTCTAACTTTTCTGGGACTGCCTGAGGGACTGGTGCAAGGCACTCATCTCTGTTTCTCCTAACTCAGTGTGGAAAAGTACTGAAACCTACACGGGGTAGAAAAGTATTGTTCAAAAACATTGTAAGGTTATCAAATCCCCACAGCTGTTTGGGGCAAAGCATTATGGTTGAGACATACAATAGACCACCTAAAGCCTGAGAAGAAAAGCTGGAGAGTTTCTTTGGAAATTAGAACATTCAAAAGTACTTGTGTGTACTGGGAAATTCAGAAAGCCACATGTATGCCCAGGATAGGATGCATGCTTAAAGCTGACCAGAGAAGACCCTATGCTTTCACCACTGATTGATCTACAGGTTCAGTATAAGCAGGAAGTAAAGGCTGAGGCAGAAATATAAATGGCCTGGTTAAGTGTTAAAAGAATGCCTCAGCACAGAGCCATCTGTAAAGATTGGCAGAAAAAATTTTTTGTTTTGTTTTTGTTTGTATTTAGATCCTGGCATTCAAGGAAATCTGCCAAAACACTGGCTAAACACAAGTTATACCTTAAACAGTAAAAAGCAGCCAAACCTAATGAAGGGAAAAGTTTGATTTCCAAAATTCCCATATGATAGTATCCACATGTCCAGTCTTCAACAATGATAAAATACAAATAGTACAAATAAATAAAAGTATGACTCTTTCCAAGAAAAAACTATAGTAATTCTCCCTAAAGAAGCCCAGCCATCAAACTTACTACACAAATACATTAAATCGACTTTCCTATACACACTCAAAAAGCTCAAGGAAGCCATGGAGAAAACAAAGAGAAAAAAGGAAAGCAATGTATGAACAAAATTAGAGTATCAGTAGAAATAGAAATTTTTTTTTAAAAAACAAGAAGTCTAGAGCTGAAGAGTACAATATTTGGAATAAAAAATTCACTAAAGGGTTCAACAGCACATTTGATCAGGCAGAAGAAAGAATCAGTAAACCTGAAGACAAAACAATTGAAATAATTCAGTCTGAGGAACAGAAAGAAAAAGAATGAAGAAAAGTGAACAAAATTTAAGACCTATAGGATGCCATCAAGCTGACCAGCATACACATTTTGGAAGTTCTGAAAGAAACTTCCCCCTTTCTAGAGAAGAAAGGGGGAAGAAATAATTTTGAAGAAATAATGGCCCAAAACTTCCCAAATGTGGTGAAAGACATGAATCAACACATCCAAGAAACTTAATAAACTCCAAGCATGAAAAATTCATATATCCACACTAAAACACACCATAGTCAAATTGTCGAAACACAAAGACAAAGAAAAAATATCAAAAACAGCAAGAGAAGTGTGACTTGTCACATACAAGTGATCCTCAATAAGATTAACAGCTGATTTCTTATCAAAATCATGGAGGCCAGAAGTCACTGAGATGACATATTTAAAGTCTGAAAGAAAAAAATAAACTAATAACTAAGAATTCTTTTTTTTTTGAGACGGAGTCTCGCTCTGTCGCCCAGGCTGGAGTGCAGTGGCCGGATCTCAGCTCACTGCAAGCTCCGCCTCCTGGATTCATGCCATTCTCCTGCCTCAGCCTCCCGAGTAGCTGGGTCTACAGGCGCCCGCCACCTCGCCCGGCTAGGTTTTGTATTTTTTTAGTAGAGACGGGGTTTCACCGTTTTGGCCAGGATGGTCTCGATCTCCTGACCTCGTGATCTGCCCGTCTCGGCCTCCCAAAGTGCTGGGATTACAGGCTTGAGCCACCGCACCCGGCCTGATAACTAAGAATTCTAAATCCAAGTGTCTCATGCCTATAATCCCAGCACTTTGGGAGACTGAGAAGTAATGACCACTCGAGGCCAGGAGATTGAGACCAGCCTGGGAAACACAGTGAGACTATGTCTCTACAAAAATTACAGAAAAAAAGGTAAAAGAATTCTATATCCAGTAAATTATCCTTCAAAAGTGAAGAAGACATTAAGACAATCCCAGGTTAACAAAATTAAGACAATTGATAACAGGACCTTCCTCATAGGGAATGCTAAAGGGAGTCCTTCAGGCTGAAATGACAAGACACTAGTCACTAACCTGAAGCCAGATGAAGAAATAAAGAACACTAGTAAATGTAAATATGAAAGCCAGTATTAATGTACTTTCAACTTGTAACTCCTCTTTCTCTTCTTTTTTGATGACTAATGCATAAAATAATAATGGTAAGTCTATATTAAGAGGCACACAATAGATAAATATGTAATCTGTGACAGTAACAATGTAACAGGGGAGGGATAGGAGATGTATAGGAGCAGAGTGTACAGTACTGAAATGAAGTTTGTATTCAAACTAAGCTGTTACAGGTTTAAGATGCTAATTGTTGTCTCCAAGTTAACCACTAAGACGACAACTAAAAAATATATACAGAAAAGGAAAGAAGAGGGAAATCCAAATGGTATACTGCAAAAAATCAGCTAAATATAAAAAGGCAGCAATAAAGGCACTAAAGAACAACAACAACAAAAAAGACATGCAGACAACAAACAGATAAATGGCAAAAGTAAATCCTTTATCAGTAATCACATTAAATGTAAATGGATTAAACTTTCCTATTAAAAAGCAGACACTGGCAGATTAGATTAGAAAAACTCACACAGAATCCATCTATCTGCTGTCTACAAGATACTCCCTTTAGATATAAGGACAGAAGGAAGTCAAAGGAAGGATAAAATCAGATATTCCATACAAATAGTAAAAAAGAGCTGAGATAGCTATATTATTGTCAGACAAAATAAACCACAAATAAAAAGAAGGTACAAGAGACAAATAAGGACGTTAAATATTGACAAAATGTTCAATGTAACAATAAAATACAACATTTATAAATATATACAACAGAACCCCAAAATTTATAAAGCAAAAACTGACAGAATTGAAGGGAGAAACTGATAGTCCTACAATAATAGAGACTTCAACACTCTACTTTCAATAATGGATAAAACAACCAGACAGGAGATTAATAAAAAAAAAAATGATTTAAGCCGGGCATGATGATTCATGCTTGTAATCCTAGCACTTTGGGAGGCTGAGGCAGGCAGATTGCCTGAGCTAAGGGGTTCGAGACCAGCCTGGGCAACATAGTGAAACTCCATCTCTACTAAAATACAAAAAAAAAAAAAAAAAAAAAAAAAGCTGGGTACAGCAGTGTGCTCCTATAATCCCAGCTGCTTGGGAGGCTGAGGCAGGAGAATTGCTTGAACCTGGGAGGCAGAGGTTGCAGTGAGCTGAGATCATGCCACTGCACTCCAGCCTGGGTGACAGAGTGAGACAAAAGAGAAGAGAAGAGAAGAGAAAAGACAGGAAGACAAAAAGAAGGGATTTGAACAACCCTATAAACCAATTAGATCTAACAGACATATAGAGAACATTCCACTCAATAACAACAGATTACACATTCTTCTCAAGTGCACATAGAACATTCTGCAGGGTATACCATATGTCAGGCCACAAAACAAGTATCAATAAATTTTAAAAGATTGAAATCATGGCTGAGCATGATGGTTCATGCTTGTAATTCCAGCAATTTGGGAGGCCAAAGCGGGCAGATCACCTGAGGTCGGGAGTTTGAGACCAGCCTGACCAATATGGAGAAACCCCATCTCTATTAAAAATACAAAATCAGCCAGGTGTGATGGCACATGCCTGTAATCCTAGTTACTCAGGAGACTGAGGCAGGAGAATCACTTGAACCCAGGAGGCAGAGGTTGCCACGAGCTGAGATCACACCATTGCACTCCAGCCTGGGCAACAAGAGTGAAACTCTGTCTCAAAAAAAATAAAAAGATTGAAATCATATGAAGCATATTTTCTGATCACAATGAAATAAAACTAAAATTGAGTAACAGAAGACTTAAAATTAAGAAAATAAGAATATTTAATAACTGAAATAAGAAAATTTAAGCAACACACTCAACCAATGGTTCAAAGAAGAAACCACGAGGGAAATTAAAAAAAAATAAAGTCCTTTAGACAAATGAAAACAAAAACCAAATAAAAAGTTATGAAATGCAGTGAAAGCAGTGCTCAGAGGGAAATATATAGTTCTCTACACATACACTAAAGAAGAAGAAAACTCAAAATCAATGACATAACTGTATACCTTAAGGAACTAGCAAAAGCGGGGCACACTATGCCCAAAGCTAGCAGAAGACATAATAAAAGAAAGAATGAATATTAGAGTAAAAACGAATTAGAGGATAGAAAAATAATGAAGAAAATCAATAAGCTTTAAAAGTTGGTTTTTCAGAAAGATCAACAAGATTGACAAACTTTTAGCAAGACTGACTAAGAGAGAAGACATGAAAGTGGAAACATTACTACCAATTTTAGAGGTATATAAAGGAGTATTAGAGAATACTATGAACAATTGTTCGCCAACAAGTTGAATAACCCAGATGAATGCACAGTTTCCTAGTAACACACAAGCAAAACACTATGCTACAATATAAACAGTTTTTTAAAATTACATATATGTATATGTAACATGCATGTGTGTGTTTATGTATGTGTAATAGAGGGGGCTTTAAAATAACTCCAGAAGGATAACACCAAGGTGTTCAAAGCAGTTATCACTAGGTGAGTAGAGATCTGGATGTTTTTATTTTTTAATTTTTTAAAATTTTAATTTAATTATTACAATTTTTTATAGAGTTGGGGTCTCACTATGTTGCCCAAGCTGGTCTCAAACCTCTGGGCTCAAGTGATCCTCTCGCCTTGGCCTTTCAGAGTGCTGGGATTACATGAATGAGCTACCACACCTGGCCTTGGGTATCTTTATACACTTTCTTGTTCATTCGTATTTCCTAGAAATTTTTTTTTTTTTTTTTTTTTTTTGGAGACAGAGTCTTTCTCTGTCTCCCAGGTCAGAGTGCAGTGGCGCAATCTTGGCTCACTGCAAACTCCGCCCCCCAGGTTCAAACAATTCTCCTACCTCAGCCTCCCGAGTAGCTGGGATTACAGGTGCATGCTGCCATGCCCAGCTAATTTTTTGTATTTTAGTAGAGACGGGGTTTCACCGTGTTGCCCAGGCTGGTCTCAAACTCCTGAGCTCAGGCAATCTCCCCGCCTCGGCCTTCCAAAGAGCTAGGATTACAGGCATGAGCCACCGTACCCAGCTTCCTAAAAATTTTTATAATTAGTATGCAATGCTTTTGTGATAAGGTAACAACAATAACAACAACAAAAACTTCATCTAGAAAAAAACCAGATAACTCCTGCTTAGCCCAAGGGAAATTACAATCATGGGGACAATCTGACTTTCTCTTATTTACACCCAAATTGTACAAAACTAGTATAAGCACCATAGCTACAAACCTTCTGGCTAGCTCCTCTGGCATTCGCTTTGGAACCAAAGCTTTGTCCAGCTGAATTTCCAACACAATGTATGTCCTTGCTTCTACATATTGCTGTAAAGACATTGTTTTCTTATTTCCAGAAAAAAATATATTTATGAAAAATTTAGTAACATAAGATGATGCTCACAATATAATAAGTGAGAAAACTGCATATATAACTACATATACAGTGTGATCTCAACTGTTAAAATACTTTTCACATAGAAAAATAACTGGAAAGAAATAGAGCAACAGTGGTTATCTCTTAGAGGAAAGGATTTTCAATTTTATTCTTGGAAGCTTCTACAGCGTAACAGGGCTTCAGCCCTGTATAACTTGTTCTCAATACTTTCCCAGGAACTGTTTTAAGTGAATGCCATTCTTTCTTCCAGCGACCTTCTTTCAGGTGGGTCCTGAAGAAAAATTCTCTTCATAAACTTCTTACATTCCCACTCACAGTCTCATCACTACCATCTACCAACCCCAACTGCTGGACAGCTCTACCCAGATTTTTGCCAGCATCCTAAATACATGTCCAAAATTGAATTTATTATTTCCCCAATGTCAATCTCTCTTGATTTTTCTCTCAATGGTGTTGTCATCCTTCCAGAAAGTGAGGCTTGCAACCTGAGTTATCCTTAACTTTTCTCATCAATACCCCCAAAGCTTCCCAATTGCAATCTCCTTGCCTCTGCAGGTTTCTGAATTTCTTTACTGCAACCCCTGCCCTAAAAAAAACTGTCATCAACACTCATCTATACTACAAGAAAAGCCTGCAGCTCTACCCCACCTTCAATCTCTTTTTTTCATACCCTTGCAAGAATTCTGACCTGAAACACACATGAGGTCTTATTTCTATCTGACTTTAAAACCTTGGATGTGAATCTCCTAGAAGAGGTTCAATAATCTGTCATCAGCTATACAATAAAGTCCAAACTTTTAAATAAGCCTTTCAAGTCTTTCCATTACCTGATTCAGCCTCTTTCTTCTTTCCTAACTCTTTATAGAATCTTTCCTTTAATTTATCTATACACCATACACTGTAATTAACTGACACACCCTAAATTCTGCTCTCGCAAATTCTCCGTGTTGTTCTCTCTCAAGCTGTTCCCTGTCTCTGAAATGCCTCTCCCTCTATCTTCTTATAGCAAACAGGTCTCTTCATCTTTCACTACTCAGTATGGAACCTTCCCTTAGACTTAGTATGAAGCCTTCCCTTAGACTTCCCCATCCCAATATTTGCCTCCTCAGAGCCCACACAGAACTTTTATTTGTACCTCTATTACAGCACTTATCAAAATTATATACTATGGTTATCAAAATTATATACCATATACCAGTCTGTTTCTCCTACCAGATGCTGAGTTTCCTGAAGGCAGATGAATAAATGCTGCAGAAGATGCATCTCTGCATCCCTTATAATGTTTAACATAGTAGAATTAATAAAAGATATAATATTTTAATGCTGGAAAGGACCTTAAAATTAACCTGGCACCAGTTCATTTTACAGAGTGTCAACAAGACAAAGAAATTTGCCCATAGTCACAGACAACTAGTCATGGGCAAATATAGAATGATAACTAACATCCTGTCCGAGCATTTTCCACTGAAAATGCCTTGCTTAATAAAGGTCTGGTTAACTTAAACTTAATTTTCCAAACTTTATGCACAATTACCTGTCCTTCAGGATTGTGACTTAGAGGGGGTTCACCTTCCAAAGGAGTATCTGAGCTCTGAGATTTTATACTAGATGCCTGCTGAAAGAAAATGAACACACTTCAAAAATTGAATTCCTACATGGTCTTCATAGTGACAAGAACAATGATCTCTACATTGCATCAAAATGCAAACTAACTGCAGCCATAAAAAAGAATGAGTTATTGTCCTTTGCAGGGATGGATGAAGCTGGAAACTATCATTCTCAGCAACTAACACAGGAACAGAAAACCAAACACCGCATGTTCTCACTTATAAGTGGGAGTTGAACCATGAAAACACATGGACACAGGGAGGGGAACATCACAAACCCGGGCCTGTCAGGAGTGAGCGCCAAGGGGAAGGGAGAGCATTAAGGACAAATACCTAATACATGCGGGGCTTAAAACCTAGATGGCGGATTGATGGGTGCAGCAAACCACCATGGTACATGTATACCTATGTAACAAACCTGCACATTCTGCACATGTATCCCAGAACTTAAAGTAAAATTTAAAAAAAAAAGCAAACTAATATTGATACAAGTCACCAAGTGAGTAATCAGTGAAGTCTCTGGAATGTAATCTAACAGGCAAAATCATCACCTTCTCAACAACCTACCACATCCCCAGGCCTAGGCCTTCCATCTATGTCCTTTTCTTTCACTGGTTTATCTTCTTTCAGATTCTTAGAAACAGCTTGCTTGGACAGCAGAGAATTAATTCCTCCTATTTTATTATTATGAATCAAGTGATGGCCAATATCCCGGAAAAAGCTCAGTAAACATTTGGTCTGAAAAACGAACAAAAAAAGCAATACATGAGACAAACTTGAAAGAAGTACACATTATTTTTTTACCATTTAGTTTTCCAAACAATTTCAACATTTAACATCAGAGAGAAAGAAGGGACTTGAAAGACTTCATTGTATTTCCCTCCTTCTAGAACAGGTAAAAACACCACAGAAAGTTAGTTGCCTACTCTAGCATTTAAAGGATTTAGAGGAGACCTTACGACCTGGCTTGATTCTGGCATCTCATAACTCTTGTAATCAGAATGCTTTTAATCTTTGACACAGAATTTCAAACTAGGATGGACATGGTGGCTCACACCTGTAATCCCAGCACTTTGGCAAGAGGATTGTGTGAGATAATGAGTTCAAGACCAGCCTGGGTAAAATAGACTTCATCTCTACTAAAAACAAAACAAAAAAATCAGCGAGGTGGGCCGGGCATGGTGGCTCACGCCTATAATCTCAGCACTTTGGGAGGCCAAGGCAGGTGGATTATAAGGTCAGGAGATCGAGACTATCCTGGCTAACATGATGAAACCCCGTCTCTACTAAAAATACAAAACATTAGCCAGGCGTGGTGATGGGTGCCTGTAGTGCCAGCTACTAGGGAGGCTGAGGCAGAAGAATGGTGTGAACAGAGCAAGACTCTCTCAAAAAAATAAAAATAAAAAATAAAAAATAAAAAAATCAGCGAGGTATGGTGGCACATGCCTGGTAGTCCTAGCTACTAGGGTGGCTGAGGTAGGAGAATCACTTGAACCCGAGCAGTCAAGGCTACAGTGAGCCATGACTGCACCACTGCATTCCAGCCCAGGCTACAGAGCAAGACTGTGTCTCAAAAAAAAAAAAAAAAAAAAAAAAAAAAAAAAAAAAAAAAGGCCAGGTGCAGTGGCTCACACCTGTAATCCCAGCACTTTAGGAGGCCAAGGCAGGCGGATCATTTGAGACCAGAAGTTCAAGACCAGCCTACCCAACATGGTGAAACCCTGTCTCTACTAAAAATATAAAAATGAGCTGGGTGTGGTGGCATGCACCTGTAATCCCAGCTACTGGGAAGGCTGAGGCAGGAGAATCACTTGAACCCAGGAGGTGGAGGCTGCAGTGACCTGAGATGGTGCACTACACAGCAGCCTGGGCAATAGGGCGAGACTCTGTCTCAAAAAAAGAAAAAAAATTAAAATTAAATTAACATTAACAGGTTGAATTCACTTCTATACAAGAAATAGTATCTATTTAGTTACCGCTGCCCTATCAGTTATAATTGGAAGGATACGGCAAGTTTAAAGTTCAAAGCAAACTCTTTGCATGGAAAAATTCAAACTATAGACAAATCACCAGAAAAGGATTTTACAACAATTTTTCCCTAAAAATTCTTTTTTGAAATAAACAATTTTTAAATTAAACAACATGGATGATTCTCAAAATAATTTATGTTGAACAAAAAGAACCAGACCGAAGGAGGCCAGGCGAGATGGGAGGGGTAGACAGAGGTGGGCAAAGGAATAATAGAAGACACAAAAAACTTTGGGAAGTAATGTGTGTATGTTCATTATCTTGATTGTTGTGATAGTTTCACAGATGCACAGATATGTCAAAACTTTAATATTGTACAATTTAAATATATGCAGTTCAATTATACCTCAATAAAGCTGTTTGAAAACAATCCAACAATATTAATTGTAAATACTAAAAATCACTCACAATCCTGACACCTCTGTGATAAATACTGTATTTCATAGATTCAAAGACATAAGCTTTCTCAAATTTTAACATCTCTGGGGTATGTTCTATAAAAAGAGTATTTCATATAAGTGGTATCATACAATACATAGTCTTTTGCATCTGCCTTCTTTTACTTAGCATGTTTTTGAGGTTCATCCATGCTATAGCATGTGTCAGTTGGTTCATTATTTTTTTATTTTTTATTTTAGTTATTTATTTGAGATAGAGTCTCACTCTGTTACCTAGACTGGAGTGCAGTGGCACAATCACAGCTCACTGCAACCTCTGCCTTCTGGGCTCAAGCCATTAGCTCACCTCAGCCTCCTGAGTAGCTGGGACTACAGGCACATGCCACCACCCCAGCTAATTTTTGTATTTTTTGTAAAGATGGGGTCTCACCATGTTGCCCAGGCTTGTCTCAAACTCCTGGCCTCAATGATCTGCCCACCTAGCCCTCCCAAAGTGCTGGGATTACAGGTGTGAGCCACCACACCTAGCCCAAGTTTACTACTTTTTAAAAAAAACAGGTCGGGCATGGTGGCTCACACCTGTAATCCCAGCACTTTGGGAGGCCGAGGCAGGAGATTGCTTGAGCCCAGGAGTTTGATACCAGCCTGGGCAACACAATGAGACTCTGTCTCTACAAAAAAAAAAAAAAAAATTTTTGTTTTAATTAGCTGGATGTGGTGGCCTATGCCTGTAGTCCCAGTTACTCAGAAGGCTAAGGCAAAGGATCACTTGAACCCAGTAGTTCGAGGCTGCAGTGAGCTATGATGGTACCACTGCACTCTAGCCTGGGTGACAGAGTGAGACACCATCTCAAAAAAAAAAAAAAAAATACAGCTGTATTGAGACATTCACATATATACAACGTACCCACTTAAAGTGCATGATTCAGTGATTTGGGAATTTTACATCATTAGTAGTTCATTCCTTTTCACTGCAAAATAGTATTCCCTTGTATAGATACACCACATTTTGTTTATCTGTTCACTATCTGTGGACATTTGTATTATTGTGAGCTTTTAGCTATTATAAATAATGCTGCAATAAACATTCACATATATGTCTTCGTGTGAATACAGGTTTTCTTTTCTCTTAGAAATTCCTAGAAATGATTTGTTGGGTTCTATGGTAAGTTTATACTTACCAAAGATATTCTTTTTTGTTGTTGTTGTTATAAGACAGGGTCTCACTCTTGTCACTCAATGTGGAGTGCAGTGGCATGATCACAGCTCACTGCAGCCTTGATTGTCTGCTGGACTCAAGTGATCCACCTACCTCAGCCTCTCAAGTAGTGGGACCACAGGCATGCACAAACAACACACCCAACCAATTTTTTTTATTTTTTGTAGAGATGAGGTTTTGCCATTTTGCCAGGCTGGTCTCCAACTTCTGAGCTCAAGCAATCCACCCACTTCAGCCTTTTAAAGTCCTGGGATTACAGGCTTGAACCACTGCACCTGGCCAGATTTTCTATACAGTTGTCTTTTCCAGTATTGAGAGCTGAATACTGAAATTTCTAAATACTATTGCCAAATTGCCTATTTCTCCTTTCAATTCTGTTGGGTTTTGCTTCAAGTATTATGAGATGATTGTGCTGTACTGCTAAGGGTGTATACACTTATAATTGTCCTATCTTCCCAATGAATTGATGCTTTAATCATTGTGACATCCATTCTGTCTTCAGTAATATGTATTTCTAGTCTTAAAACTATTTTGTCTGGTATTATTGTAGTTACTCAGCTATCACCCTTTCTGTTTCCATAGTATATCTTTTGTACCTTTTTACTTCAACCTTTTGTGTATTTGAACCTAAGGTGTGTCTACTTTAAACAGTACATAGTTGAATCTTGATTTTTTTGTAAATCCAATTCAATAATTTCTGTCCTTTTATTGGTGTGTTTAGACCACTTACATACAATAATATTGTTGAAATACTTAGATTTTTATTTTCCATGCTATTTGCTTTCTATATATCATCTGTTTTTTGTTGTTCTGTTCTTCCTTTAACTACCTTATGTTAAACAAATATTTGTGATATCCCACTTAATTCCTTTGTTGAGATATATGTATGATATACATATAAATATGTGTGTATATATAATATGTATGGACATACACACATATATATGTGCATATGCATATGTACACACACACAATTTTCTTAGTGGTTACTTACGGATTACAACATACATCCTAACTAATCACAATCTATTTCACATCAATACTATTTTTTTTTTTTTTTTTGAGACAGAGTCTCGCTCTGTCACCCATGCTGGAATGCTGTGGCCAGATCTCAGCTCACTTGCAAGCTCCGCCTCCCGGGTTCACGCCATTCTCCTGCCTCAGCTTCCCGGGTAGCTGGGACTACAGGCGCTGCCACCTCGCCCGGCTAGTTTTTTGTAGTTTTTAGCAGAGACGGGGTTTTACCGTGTTAGCCAGGATGGTCTTGATCTCCTGACCTCGTGATCTGCCCGTCTCGGCCTCCCAAAGTGCTGGGATTACAGGCTTGAGCCACCACGCCCGGCCCAATACTATCTTAATTCTGGTAAAATACTGAAACTTTGCTCCACTATAGCTCCATTCTATCCTCCTTCCTTTATGCTATTATCATATAAATTAAATCTATATGTTAACCCAACAATATAACAAATACTTTATCCAATCATATCTTCTAAAGAAGTTAAGAGTAAAAATGAAAAAGCTCTATTTCTAAACTCCTTTATATTAACTTATATTTAACCATTTCAAGTATTCCTCATTTCTTCTTATGGATTCAAGTTAGCAACTGGTGTCATTTCCTTTCAAGCTGAAAGACTTCCTTTAGTATTTCTTGCAAGGCATGTTTCCTAGCAACAAATTCTTTCAGCATTTATCTGGGGATGTCTTTATTTTGCCTTTGTTGTTTTTGTTTCTTTTATTGAGACAGAGTCTCACTCTGTCATCTAGGCTGGAGTTGCAGTGGTGTGATCTTGGCTCACTATGACCTCCTGCCTCAGGAATGCTCCCGCCTCAGCATCTTGAGCAGCTGGGATTACAGGTGCACACCACCATGCCCAGGTAACTTTTGTATTTTTAGTAGATACAGGGTCTCATTATGTTGGCCAGGCTGGTCTCAAACGCCTGACCTCAGGTGATCCACCCACCTCTACCTCCCAAAGTGCTGGGATTACAGGCATGAGCCACCGCACCCAGCCCTGCCTTTGTTTTCGGTTGGTAGTTTTTGTGTATGTGTGTTTTTCTTTCAGAATTTTGCATATGTTATTCCACTGCCTTCTGGTTTCCATTGTTTCAGATGAAAAAATCAGCAGTTAACCATATTGATTCTCCCCTGTAAGTGATGAATTGTTTTTCTCCTGTTGCATTCGTGATGTTCTCTTTGTCTCTCTCCCTCATTTGACTATATATAATGTGTATATTTTGGGCCTCTGTGTGCTGATCCTAACTGGGATTTTCTAAACTCCTTGGATCTGTAAATTAATGTTTTCATCAAATGTGGGATATTTTCAGACATTATGTCTTTATACTCTTCCCTGTTGGGACTCTTATTACATATTTGTTGGTTGCCTTCCATCAAGATTGCCATTTTGATGTAGTTTGGCTCTTTATCCTCTAGAAATCTCATGTTAAAATGTGATCCCCCTCCAGTGGGTGACAGCGTGAGAAGACCATGTCTCAAAAAAAAGGAAGAAAGAAAAAAGAAAAGAAATGTGATCCCCAGTGTTCTAGGTAGGGCCTGGTAGGAGGTGTTAGGGTTGTGGGGTAGAACCCTCATAAATGGCTTGGTGCTATCCTTGAAGTAATGAGTTCTCACTCTGTTAGTTACAAAGAGATCTGCTTGTTAAAAAATAATCTGGCACCGCTCTCCTCTCTTTTATGCTATTTCTCTCACTATGTGACATGCCTGCTTCGCCTTTGCCTTCCATCATGATCATAATGAGACAGAGTAGGGATGGGGCTTGGCATTCAGCTCACCCCCACTGGATAATTCTTTCATGCATTCTTGAGCTAAAGGTAAGGGTGGGGAAGGCAAAGCAGCCCCAGACAAGAAGGTCTCAAACTCCTTAGCTTTTCATGCATTAGTACTTCTCAGCTTGTTAATGCTTTTGGTCAATTTCAAGGATGGTGAAATGGCTTTGTGTCCATTTGTCTAGCTTTATGGTTGCTTTTGTGGGGAGATGATTTGTCAACCTCCTCACTTGGCCATAGCCAGAGATATTTCCTTTCCAATGTTTTCTATATATTTTAAACATTATTGTAAAAAAATGTGATCATATTTATATTTTGACTTTCATTTAGCAGACTATCATTTACATTCTCTCATGTTTTAAAATGTTTCATGAGGATAATTTTTAATATATGCACAATATTCCCCTATCATATGTGTATAATAAAAGTGATAGCTAAAATTTTCTGTGTGCCAACTACATTCCTAGTGCTTTATATATTTCATCTCATTTAATAGGTAAAACAATTCTAGGAAACAAGTATTGCCTCCACTTTACTGATGAATACAGTAAATGTGAGACAAATTTAGTCACTTGCCTGAAGTCATCCAGCTAGTAAATGGCAGTTCCAGAATTCAAACTCTAGGGTGCCTGAGTGGGTTATCGAACCTCATAACTTTTCTATTATGATTCACTGTTTCCCTCAGATTCACCAAGAGTATCTTCATGTAGAAAGGTTTGGATACATTTCCAATTATTCCCTTGAAATAGTTTCCTAGAAGTAGAAGTCCTATTGGAAAGGATATAAGTATTTCAAGTTTTTGAATACATATGGACAATAAATTTTTTTGCAAAAAGTTTTTATCAATTTATGCTCCTACTAGCAGTGAATGAAAGTTGTTTTACTGAGATTGAGCAAGGATCCTCTTTTTAGAGGCCTGTGGTCCCAAGCATGGAAATAATGGAAAATTCTGAAGTTCCTTCAAGAGACATTCTAGGCACCCAGCTAGCCCCAGAAATAAATAAGCAACTTAAACAAGAAGGTAATAGTAGCCTAAAACAATAGCCAAGGAAGTTAAAGTTCAAGAGATGTTTGCTTTATAGAAGCTAAACATAACGTCTTAATATATGTCCCTGAGTTGTCTTTCTGAGCCTCAGAAAGAACCACTGAAGGAACCACTGAAAGGATCAGACGGCACTCAGATCAGCTAATGGATCAGCTCCCAGCTAAGAGGGAAGTGAAGACTGAACTATATGGTCCTTTGTTCTAAATTTCTTTCTGGGGAGCTTGGAGAAAGTCACTCCCCCTAGCCAGTTAACATTTTTCTACTGACCCCAAATTTTTAAACAAAGGCTCTCTTCCTTAACAATTGCAAATCAGAAAATCTTTGAATCTACCTACCACTTGCAAGCCTCCCTACCCCCGCCTCAACATATCCTGTCCTTTTAAGCTTAAACCAATGTGTAACTTGCATATATTGATTTAAGATTTTGCTTGTAGCTTCTGCTTTCCTGAAATTTACCTCTGCCTTTAAAAATCATTGCCCGCAAGCCATCAGGGAGCTCAGGATTTGATAATTTAGCTGCCTAGTCCTCCTTGCTTGACACCCTGCAATGAAAGCCTTTCTTTCTATCACTGCAAACCTTGGTGCATATATGTGGTTTTACTGTACCAGGTGAGCAAACATCAGTTTGGTTCTATAACATTATCACACCTTTGCCACCAATGGGCATTATCATATTTTAAAGAATTGTTGAACTTTTCAAGTAAAATGATAACTACTGTTATCTAAATTAATAATTCCTTGATTAATAAATAAGGCCAGATGTCTCTCCTTATATCTATTGGCCACTGACACTTCTTTTGTGAACTGCTATTTCATGTACCTTGCCCATTAAGAAAAAGTTTGTTATTCTTCTAGATTGAAAAAACTACTATATTTCAGGAATAGTAGCTATCTTTCAGGAAACTACTGTATTTCAGAAACAGTAGCTATCTTTCCGATGTGTATTCAAATATTTTCCCTAGTTCTTCAGTTACATTGTAATTTTGTTTATGAAGGTTTATTTTATATATAGAAACTTGACGTTTTTGGTAAACAAAATACTTTATTTCATACTTTTCACTGCTTTCAAGCCTAGGAAGTTTTCTCTTAATTCATATCTTTAATACTCATTTTTATAGTCTTCACATTTAACTTTATTTAATAAATTCATTTGAAATTTATTTTGATCTATGTTATATGTAACACTTGCATTCTTTTCTCCCATTTTTTTATTTTTAATTTTTTTTGAGACAAGGTCTCACTCTGTCCACTCAGGCGGAGTACAGCAGCACGATCACAGCTCACTGCAGCCTTGACCTCCTCGGCTCAATCGATCCTCCTACCTCAGCCTCTGGAGTAGCTGGGACTACAGGAATGTGCCACCATGCTCTGCTAACTAAAAAACAATTTTTTTTTTGTAGAGATGGGGTATCGCTATTTTGTCCTGGCTAGTCTTGAACTCCTGGGTTGAAGTGATACTCCCACCTCAGCCTCCTGAAGTGCTGGGATTACAGGTGTGAGCTACCATGCCCAGCCTTCTTTCCCATTTATCTACAAAGCATTAATAATTATCCTTTTTTTTTTCTTGAGATGGAGTCTCACTCTGTCTCCAGGCTAGAGTGCAGTGGCATAATCTTGGCTCACTGCAACCTCTGCTTCCCGGGTTCAAGTGATTCTCCTGCCTCAGTCTCCTGAGAAGCTGGGACTACAGGCGCACCACATCACGCCCAGCAAATTTTTGTATTTTTAGTAGAGACAGGGTTTCACTTTGTTGGCCAGAATCGTCTCAAGCTCTTGACCTCAGGTGATCCGTCCACCTCGGCCTCCCAAAGTGCTGGGATTATAGGTGTGGCCTATAAAGTATTAATATTTTTAATGGCTACATATTTCATCATTTTTATTTACTATGATTTACTAAACATTCCTCTATTAGTAAACATTTAACCTCATGTTTAGTTTTTGCTATTATAGGTTTCAAAAAGTTTTCATGAATATGAGATTTTTGAACCTATTAAATTATGGCCTTAAAATAAATTTATGGCTGGGCACAGTGGCTCATGCCTGTAATCTCAGCACTTTGGGAGGCCAAGGTGGGTGGATCACCTGAGGTCAGGAGTTCGAGACCAGCCTGTCTAACATGGTGAAACCCCGTTTCTACTAAAAATACAAAAAATTAGCTGGGCATGTTAGCGTGCACCTGTAATCCCAGCTACTTGGGAAGCTGAGACAGGAGAATTGCTTGAACCTAGGAGGCGGAGGTTGCAGTGAGCCGAGATCGCACCATTGCACTCCAGCTTGGGCAACAGAGCAAGACTCTATCTCAAAAAATAAAAATAATAAATAAATAAATAAATAAATAAATTCCTATAAATGTGGCTTCTAGTTCAAAAGATACTGATGTAGAACTAGATGATGGGGTTTTCATAAATTTATTATTGAAAAATAGCTGCCCTAATAAAATAACAGTGACATAATAATACATTTTTGTTATTGTTGTGTGTTTTACAAAGCCTCATTTTCTCTTAGGAAGCAACATGATAAAACTGACTTCTTGCTTGAATATATGATTTTAACATTTTTACACCTAAAAATGGAAAAAAAAATATTCTAGTTCATTAATGGATTTTAGTTTTTCCATATTTAACAATAGACTTTTTTTTTCTTTTTTTTTGAGACGGAGTCTCGCTCTGTCGCCCAGGCTGGAGTACAGTGGCCGGATCTCAGCTCACTGCAAGCTCCGCCTCCCATGTTCACGCCCTTCTCCTGCCTCAGCCTCTGGAGTGGCTAGGACTACAGGCGCCTGCCACCATGCCTGGCTAATTTTTTGGATTTTTAGTAGAGATGGGGTTTCACCATGTTAGGCAGGATGGTCTCAATCTCCTGACCTCGTGATCTGCCCACCTCAGCCTCCCAAAGTGCTGGGATTACAGGCGTGAGCCACCGTGCCCGGCCTATGCTAAAAGTTTTATATCCAAATTTATTGAGGTAAAATTGAAGTACAATAAAAATAAACCATACATATTTAAAATATATAATTTCATCAATTTTGACATATGTGTATACCTATGAAACCATCACCACAATCAAGATAACCATCATTTCCATCATCCCTAATATTTTCCTTTCATTCCTTTGTAATCCATCTCTCCTTCTATCCCTATTCCCAGGTAACCATTAATCTGCTTTTTATCAATATAGATAAATTACTTTCCCAGAATTGCATATAAATGTAATTATATAGAATGAACTTTTCAAGACCCTGTCTCTATATAAAAATTTTTTTTAAATAGCCAGGCACAGTGGTGCACATCTGTAGTCCCAGCTATTCAAAAGGCTGAGGCAGGAGGATCCCTTGAGCCCAGGAATTTGAGGCAGTAGTGAGCTATGATTGTACCACTGCACTACAAAGCGAGACCCACATCTCTTTTGAAAAAAAAAAAGTACTCTCTTTTCTCTCTTTTGTCTGGCTTCTTCCATTTAGCATAACGCATTTGAGATTCATCCGTGCTGTTGCATGTATCATTAGCTCACTTCTTTTTATTGTTGAGTAGTATTCCATTGTACAGAGGTACCACACAATTTGTTTTTCTATGTTCTCTGTTAACCTGTTGATAGAGATCTAGGTTTTCAGTTTTTGCCTTTTCATTATCCTAAATTTTTTAAGGTCCAATGCAGAATGACTATAAAGCTATATATTTAATATCCTAGTATATCAACTGGTTCTAAATATCATTTGCAAAGATGTATATTCTAAATATGTAAGTAAACAGATATATAAAGGATAAATTACCATGATGCTTTTTATGCAATTTTTTCTTACCTTTTCATGGACTACACTGTCCAAGTAAGGGTAAACATGAAAAGCTCCCCGAATTCTCTTCACACCTGGATACAACAATGGGACCATATTAACATAAGCCACACCATGAAACGAAAGCTGACCTTCTTCATCAGTCTAAAGGAATAAAACCAGAGAGTTATTAGTGCTATAAGCAATATAATATAAGGTATGGAGCTCTGACTCAGCAGTTCAAAGGCCTGGTTTTAGAAACTAACTCTACTACTTAACCAGTTATGTGACTTTGGGTCAGTTACATAAGACATTTTGGGCCTTCTTTATCATCAAAATGGGTTCAATAATACCATGATCACTGAGAAAATGCATATAAACTGTTAATAGTAGAGGCAGTAGTTGAATCAATACAAACTCAAATTAATTGATAATATATATATACAACCAAAAAGTCAATTTCACCATGTGGCTTCTTAGGAGAAAGTGAAGCTTTATAAAAAACAACAATAATAACAATAACAAAAAACTTAAAAGGAATCAGAAGCTATGGCTTTTAGCTTTAGTTCAAAGACTCATACAAATAAAAGGGACCTTACAAATTATCTGGACCAGTGATGACAAATAGGCTTTAACTTATATCTAAATTCTCATTAATTGGTGGAGGTGTTTTAATATAGTTGGTTGAGAAAAATTATCTGTATTTATCTTGTTTCAAAAGGAAAGAGTGCTTTGATTGATTAGCATTATCTACCATGGATGAAGGCGGATGAATGACAGTCTCCTGTCATGTATTTACCATACTTGATTTCATCTAAACTTTCATTGCAAAGATGAAGAACATGTTAATAAATATATTTTAACAGCGTTTTTTAATGGTTGTATGGTTTGCCACAGAAAATTTTTATAGGGAAAAAAATCAATTTTGTGAAAGAAAATAAATTCCAAGCATAAAAGTAACCTCTTTGATTTCACCTATTATAATAATAATTGGCAACTAGATTTAAAAGTCCTATGCTTGGCTGGGCGCCGTGGCTCACGCCTGTAATCCCAGCACTTTGGGAGGCTGAAGCAGGTGGATCATGAGGTCAGGAGTTCGAGACCAGCCTGACCAACATGGTGAAGCTCTGTCTCTGCTAAAAATACAAAAATTAGCCGGGCGTGGTGGTGTGTGCCTGTAATTGCAGCTACTCAGGAGGCTGAAGCAGGAGAATCACTTGAACCCAGGAGGCGGAGACTGCAGTGAGCCGAGATTGTACCACTGCACTCCAGCCTAGGCGACAGAGTAAGACTCCATCTCAAAAAAATAAAAAAAAAAAAAAGTCCTATGTTCATGTGATAACAGATAGTTTAGAAATCTAAGGAAAGTTTGCCAATACTTATATACTACAAAGGGAGAAATGGTTACATAGTGATAGTATTTTTATTATGTGAAAAGCCTATGTTTAAAGTCAGCCAAACAATTTAGATACTTATTAAATGTCTGCTATTTGCCATACATCATGCTAGGTACCATGGAGGATGCACATCAGCCTACTACATGACCCCTACTCTCAGGGAGTTTATGAACAAGCAGAAAAGACCAGACACGCACAGGTAAAACAATAGGTAACATGTACTAGGCTCATCAAAAATAGTAGTATATCTAAGATTCCTATTACACTAATTAGCAGGCTAAAACATTTTAAGTAGGCAAGTTTAACCTATGGTAAAACTATTGTGAAGGGCTAAAGAGAAATAGGATATCTGGTAATAAAGCCTAGAGAGTTTTTAGTGAACAATGGGGAACTAGGGTGGCCAATAATCCTGGTTTTTCCCAGGACAGAGGAGTTTCCTGGGACATGAGACTTCCAGTGCTAAAACAAGTGAAGTTCAGGGCAAATCAGGATGAGCTAGTCACCCTTGGGAGAACAGCTATATTAATTCACATTTTCTTTTGGTATCAGAATTGAAGCAGAATAACAGGTAGGGTCTGATTCTACATTTCTTTTTTTTTTTTTTTTTTGAGACGGAGTCTCACTCTGTCGCCCAGGCTGGAGTGCAGTGGCCAGATCTCAGCTCACCACAAGCTCCGCCTCCCGGGTTTATGCCATTCTCCTGCCTCAGCCTCCCGAGTAGCTGGGACTACAGGCGCCCTGCACCTCGCCTGGCTAGTTTTTTGTATTTTTTAGTAGAGACGGGGTTTCACCATGTTAGCCAGGATGGTCTCCATCTCCTGACCTCGTGATCCACCCGTCTCAGCCTCCCAAAGTGCTGGGATTACAGGCTTGAGCCACTGCGCCTGGCCTGATTCTACATTTCTTATATAAATAGTTTTGAGGGGGCATATTTACCTTTTCAGTTTTGCCAGCTTTCCCTTTGGGTACAGTGACCAGAGGAACTCTTGTGATCTCTACAGGCCAAAGCCGGCAATCGGCAATCCGTTTCTGAAAACTGCAAATCAAGAATCAGTCTATTAGCATTATATGTAAAAATAAAGTCAGTATAATTTAGGTTAAAGGGAAATATTCTCTTTTATAAGGTAATATAGAGTATACATATATAAAAATAGGAGGGCTGGGCTCAGTGGCTCATGCCTGTAAATGCCAGCACTTTCAGAGGCCAAGGCAGGCAGATGGCTTGAGCCCAGGTGTTCAAGATGGTCTGAGCAACATGGCAAAATTCCATCTCTATGGAAAATACAAAAAATTAGCTGGGCATGGCAGTGAATACCTGTGGTCCTAGCTATTTGAGGAGGCTGAGGTGGGAGGATGGCTTCAGCTCACTGCAAGCTCCGCCTCCCGGGTTTACGCCATTCTCCTGCCTCAGCCTCCCGAGTAGCTGGGACTACAGGCGCCCGCCACCTCGCCCAGCTAGTTTTTTTGTATTTTTAGTAGAGACGGGGTTTCACCGTGTTAGCCAGGATGGTCTCGATCTCCTGACCTCGTGATCCGCCCGTCTCGGCCTCCCAAAGTGCTGGGATTACAGGCTTGAGCCACCGCGCCCGGCCTATATTAAAGACTCTTAAGGAAAAAGTAGGCACATGCAAGAACAGATGGGTAATGTAAGCAGAGATGGAAACTCTAAGAAAGAATCAAAACAAAATGCTAGATATCAAAAACACAAACAAAAATGAATAATTCATTTGATGGGCTTCTCAGTTGACTGGACATGACTAAGGAAAATAAAATCAGTGAACGTGAGTATATGTGAATAGAAACTCCCCAAACTGAAATGCAAAGGAAAAAAAATAAAAACAAAAAATCATAACAGAATATCCAAGACTTGTGGAACAATTACAAAAGGTGTAATTAGGCATAACGGAAGAAGAAAGAAAAGAGCAGAAGAAATATTTGAAGTAATAATAGCTAAGAATTTTCCAAAATTAACTGATAGACAGCAAACCACAGATCCAGGAATCTCAGAGAACACCAAGCAGAATAAGGACAAAAACCAACCAAACAAACAAATAAACAACTATATCTAGGCATATCATTTTCAAACTGCAAAAAAGAAAATCTTGAAAAAAAACCAGAGGAAAAAACACTTTACCTATGGAAGAACAAGGGTTAGAAATACATTGGACTTGGCCGGGCGAGGTGGCTCAAGCCTGTAATCCCAGCACTTTGGGAGGCCGAGACGGGTGGATCACAAGGTCAGGAGATCGAGACCATCCTGGCGAACACAGTGAAACCCCGTCTCTACTAAAAATACAAAAAACTAGCCGGGCGAGGTGGCGGGCGCCTATAGTCCCAGCTACTTGGGAGGCTGAGGCAGGAGAATGGCGTAAACCCGGGAGGCGGAGCTTGCAGTGAGCTGAGATCCGGCCACTGCACTCCAGCCTGGGTGACAGAGCAAGACTCCACCTCAAAAAAAAAAAAAAAAAAAAAAAAAGAAATACATTGGACTTCTCTTCAGAAACCATGCAAGCAAGAAGAGAGTAGGCAAAATATTTAAAGTTGTGAAAGAAAAACCCACCAACTTAGAATTCTGTACCTACTAAAATTATCCTTCAAATGTGAAGGAGAAATAAACCCTTTCTTGAACAAACAAAAATGAGAGGAGTTTCTGGCCAGTAGACCTGCCTTACAAGAAATGCTAAAAGTTTTTAGAGAAAAGGAAAATGACATGGGTCAAAAAATTTGTATCAACATAAGAAAGAGCATCAGGAAATGTCATAAATGAAGGTAAAATAAATTTGTTAATGTTTTTTATTCTTAATTGATCTGATAACTATTTGTTCAAAGGAATAATGACAACAATGTATCCTCAATAAAATATTAGCAAATCAAATCTAACAATGTGTAAAAAGAGTTATACACCATGACCAAGTGGGGGACCAGGGGTATATAAAAACTCTCTAAAACATCTGCTCAATTTTTCTGCTTGATTTTTTTATAAATCTTAAGCTGTCCTAAGAAAACAGATATTCATTTTTTTTTAAAGTCAGAGTTGTTCATTCAGATTGTATATATATTGGTAATCCCTCAATTGTCATCTCTCTCTAATGACCAGGTCATTATGACAAAGACTGATAGTTACCTACACAATATCAGTGTACCTGTTCTTGAGTAATTAAATCTTGATTTAGCCTGGGTGACAATGTGTTCAACTAAAACATTTTATTGTCTAGCCTTCTTGCATCTAAAGGTTGGCTAATGAGACATAAAGAGAAGTTGCCAGATTCCAGGAAGGTTCCACAAGAGGGGTTAAGACAGCCAGCATGTGTCCTTTTTTATCCATAACCATTCTCCTCTTCCAAATTTCTGCCAGAAATGTGAGTGTGCAAACTGGAGCTCCAGCAGCCACCTTTGCACCATGACACAACCTTGTGGATGGAAGTCACGTAGTAAAGAAGGTAGAGCAAAAGGAAAGATGGAGCCTGGATATCTAATAACACTGTGTAATCATCATACACACCAATTCTGGACTTTTTTTTTTTTTTTTTTTTTGAGATGGAGTCTCGCTCTGTCACCAGGCTGGAGTGCAGTGGCATGATCTCGGCTCACTGCAACCTCCGCCTCCTGGGTTCAAGCGAGTCTCCTGCCTCAGCCTCTCGAGTAGCTGGGACTACAGGTGAGCACCACCATGCCCAGCTAATTTATGCCTAGCTAATTTTTCTATTTTTAGTAGAGACGGGGTTTCACCATGTTAGCCAGGATGGTCTCAATCTCTTGACCTCATGATCCGCCCGCCTTGGACTTTCAAAGTGCTGGGATTGCAGGTGTGAGCCATTGCACCCGGTCGACTTTTTTTTTAAGAGACAAGGTGTCACTCCATTGCCCAGGCTGGAGTGCGGTGACTCAATCACAGCTCACTGCAGCCTCAACCTCCTGGGCTCAAGCAATCCTATCACCTCAGCCTCACAAGTAGTAAGACTACAGGTGTGTATCTGCACCAAACTAATTTTGTGTGCGTGTGTGTGTGTGTGTGTGTTAGCCAGGGTCTTACTTTGTTTCCCAGGCTGGTCTTGAACTCTTGGCTTCAAGAGATCCTCCTGCCTCCCAAAGTGCTGGCACTATAGGCATGAGCCACCAGGCCCAGCTCAGACTTCTTTTATACAAAAGAGGAATAAGCATTCAACTTGGTTAAACCACATTACTAGCTGTTTCTGTTATTAGCAGATGAACACAACGTCACTCTAATATATAGATGTGATAAATGAAAGTCTCAATCTAAAATCACCTTAACTCAAATATAAATAAAATTAACAAAAGTAACATTTCTTCCCATCTATAAGCCTTTGTGGGTTAGACATATTTCCTTCCTCTTCTTACCTGACCACTGCAGAAGGATCAAGGTAGCAGCGACATTCCAAGTCCCAAATAATCCTTTTCTTTATGCACTCTGCTTGATTCCTAAATTCACTGTCCTGTAAAATATAAGATAAAGACTTCTGTTCTCTGTATCTGAGCCATGATTTCATCCTGCTCCATCTGTAGGGCATTCTTTTAATGGATTTGTTCACAATACTTTTCTTACGACTACTATTACTACTATAAGTATGACTACTATTGCAACTACTACCACCACCTTAAAATTATGAGTACTTAAATAGTAAAGTATATAAGATAAATTACATATATAATAGTTACATTGATCCAGTACTAAGATCCAAATACTGACTAACATAACCTCAATCAATGATTCTCAACTCTAGATGCACATTAAAATCATCTGGAATTTTTTTTTTTTTTTTTTTTAAATAACACCTGGACCCAGTGCAGTAGCTCACACCTGTAATCCCAACACTTTAGGAGGCCAAGGCAGGAGTACTGCTTGAGGCCAGGAGTTCAAGACCAGGCTGGGCAACAAAGTGAGACCTCCATCTCTAAAAAAATTTAAAAATTAGCTGAGTGTGGTGGCATGAGCCTGTGGTCCCAGCTACTCACGAGGCTGAGGCAGGAGAATTGCTTGAGCCTAGGAGGTTGAGGCTACAATGAGCCTCAATAATCACACCATTGCATTCCAGCCTGGGTAACAGAGTGAGACCCTGTCTCAAAAAAATAACCAAAAAAGCAAAAAACACCTGGCATTGGTACTGTTTTAAAAATAAATTCTTACATAGTTTACCTGGGTTAAAGCTTGGCCACTGTCATTGTTTTCAGTGCTTTCCTGGTGACTGTAATGTGCAGCCAGGATTGAGAATTAACAATCTAATCTAAAACAAAATATAATCTGAATGTCTAAAATAAAATGCCTGATCTAAATTCAAATAGAAATCTAAGAAAAGTATGAATTTTCACTAATCACAATGATGAGAAAAGATACTGTGCAGTGTTTTTCCAATATTCCTAGCCTCATCTCTACTATTTTATATATTTAGAGTCAGACAATGAAAAATAATTCAACCATCCTCATTTTACAAATTATTTTATTAAATGTTTCCATCAGTGGATTATCAGCTCATTCAAGAAACATTTGCAAGTGTGTTATACTATTTTCTATGCCCTTGACAAATTTGTGGTAATTTATATAATTAATAATAAGTATATTAAAGTATGTCCATACAATGTCACATTATACAGCAAGTACAAATAAAGAAAAATAGTGAGACTGCTTTTTATGTAATGTGGAAAAATCTCAAAAATACATGACAAAGTAAAACAAAGCAAGTGCATATAGTGTGTGTAAGTATGTACTCTTTTTTTTTTTTTTTTTTTTTTTGAGACAGAGTCTCGCTCTGTCACCCAGGCTGGAGTGCAGTGACCAGATCTCGGCTCACTGCAAGCTCTGCCTCCCAGGTTTACGCCATTCTCCTGCCTCAGCCTCCCGAGTAGCTGGGACTACAGGCGCCTGCCACCTCGCCCGGCTAGTTTTTTGTATTTTTTAGTAGAGACGGGGTTTCACCGTGTTAGCCAGGATGGTCTCGATCTCCTGACCTCGTGATCCACCCGTCTCGGCCTCCCAAAGTGCTGGGATTACAGGCTTGAGCCACCGAGCCCGGCGTAAGTATGTACTCTTTACATTTGTGTAATAAAAATGATGGGGAAAGAATATATGTATGTATTTAGTGTATGCATATATATATGATTAAACACCTTATATACTCAATTTTAAAAAATGAAAAACCGGCAGGGCGCAGTGGCTTGCGCCTGTAATCCCAGCACTTTGGGAGTTGGAGGTGGGTGGATCACTTGAGGTCAGGAGTTTGAGACCAGCCTGGCCAATATGGTGAAGCCCTGTCTCTACTAAAAATACAGAAATCAGCAGGGCATGGTGGCGTGTGCCTGTAATCCCAGCTACTCGGGTGGCTGAGGCATGAGAATAGCTTGAACCCAAGAGGCAGAGGTTGCAGTGAGCTGAGATCGCACCACTGCACTCCAGCCTGGGCAACAGAGTAAGACTCTGTCACAAACAAACAAACAAACAATAATACCTTGAGATAAAGGAAAAATAGCAGTGTCTTCCCAACAGATTCTAGTTCTGAAAATAACAAGACTTTGAATACTTCCTGAAAATCTGGACTTCCTAAAGAAAAGAACTTTTATCGGCCGGGCACAGTGGTTCACACCTGTAATCCCAGCACTTTGGGAGGCTGAGGCAGGCAGATCACCTGAGGTCAGGAGTTCAAGACCAGCCTGGCCAAACATGGTGAAACCCTATCTCCACTAAAAATACAAAAATTAGCCAGGTGTGGTGGCAGGTGCCTGTAATCCCAGCTACTTGGGAGGCTGAGGTAGGAGAATCGCTTGAATCCAGGAGGCAGAGGTTGCAGTGATCCAAGATTGCGCCATTGCACTCCAGCCTGGGAAACAGGAAGGAAACTCCATCTCAAAAAAACAAAAAAAGAAAAGCACTTTTATCCCTGATGTTTATTATGCTGATGTCTGAAGATATTTTACAACCTTTGTATATCTGAGAATCAAGTGAAGAAACCTGCAGTTTTGCCATCATGAATAGACTAATGTAAACGGGGTAATGTTGGTAATTTTGTGTTGTTTTCTTATAAAAACATTTGACCCTTGAACAACACAATTTGAATTGCATGGGTCCACTTATATATATGCGGCTTTTTTTTTTTTTTTTTTTTTTGAGACAGAATCTTGCTTTGTCGCCCAGGCTGGAGTGCAGTGGTACAATCTCGGCTCACTGTAGCCTCCGCCTCCCGGGTTCAAGCGATTCTCATGCCTCAGCTTCCTGAGGAGCTGGGATTCAGGCACACACCACAATACTGGCTAATTTATGTGTTTTTAGTAAAGACGGGGTTTCACCATGTTGGCCGGGCTGGTCTCAAACTCCTGGTCTCAAGTGATCAGCCAGCCTTGGCCTCACAAAGTGCTGGGATTACAGCCACCACATCTGGCTCATATGTGAATCTTTTTTGTTTTTAGACAGTCTCACTCTGTTGCCCAGGCTGGAGTGCAATGGCATGATCTTGGCTCACTGCAACCTCCACCTCCTGGGTTCAAGTGGTTCTCCTACCTCAGCCTCCCGAGTAGCTGAGATTACAGCTTTGTGCCACTACACCCAGTCAATTCTTGTATTTTTAGTAGAGATGGGGTTTCACCATATTGTCCAGGCTGGTCTCAAACTCCTGACCTTGTGATCCACCCGCCTTGGCCTCCCAAAGTGCTAGCATTACAGGCATGAGCCACCACGTCTGGCCACGTGGATCTTTTTTAAACCAAACATGGATCAAAATACAGTATTTGTGGGATGTAAAACCCACATATATGGAGGGCCAACTTTTCCTATACATAGTTAACTACAGGGCTGACTGAAGGACTTGAGTATGCATGAATTTTGCTATTTGCAGGGGTCCTGGCAACAATCCCCCAAGTATACCAAGGAATCACTATACTTTTTTTTTGTTTGTTTTGTTTTTGAGACAGTCTCACTCTGACACCCAGGCTGGAGTGAGGTGGCACAATCCTGGCTCACTTCAACCTCCGCCTCCTGGTTCAAGTGATTCTTGTGCCTCAGGCTCCCAAGCAGCTGGAATTACAGGTGTGTGCCAACATGCCCAGCTAAGTTTTGTATTTTTAGTAGAGACAGGGTTTCATCATGTTGGCCAGGTTAGTTTCGAACTCCTGATCTCAGTGATCCACCTGCCTAGGCCTCCCAAAGTGCTAGGATTACAGGCATCAGTCACTCCGCCCAGCCAAGATGACTATACTGATTTTTTATTTGGTGAGTCAGTCCTGAAGTCTGAATCCCTTTCACAATTTCCAAGGAAACCTTTTCTTTACTTTTCTAAATGTTTCTGTCTCTGAGTCTTCCTTTGACTTATTTATTTCCTTTTATATACATAAGAAAGTATCTAGAAGGAAACACAAGAAACTGTAACAAAGGTGATGACTGTCACAGAATCCTTGGTCTGTTGCTTTTCCAGCAGAAAACCTCTGTGGCTGGTGGCACCTTTGCCCAAATTTTGCTTGGGCCTGCTAGGCTCATTTCACCCACTCGGCCTGGCAGGCTGTGCTAGGCTTGCATACTGGCCAGGATCCCACGCCTGCCAAGGGTGAGCCAGGCATGGAGCATTGAGGGGTGTGTGAGTAAGCGATCATGGGGTCTGGCCATTGTGCACAGCCAGGCATGCTGGCTGCAGCAGAGCCAAAAGCTCCAGGCACCAGCACAGGTGCCAGCTCCCTGTGAGGCTGCGGCTGAACCAGGCATACTGCAAGCAGCTTCCATGGCTGGCACCAGGGAATGTGGTGGTGCTCAGAAGCTTGGAGACACCAGAAACTGAAGAGCCTCTCGTGTCACAGCCCTGGCTCAGGGAGCTCCTAGGTCTGGGCTTCCCAAAGGACCACAACTCTTCTCTCTTCTCCCCTTTTTGTCACCCACAATGTGATGAGCAAGGGACATGTTTCAGCCCTGTTTGTGTTACAGCTCTTTCAGCCCCACCATTCCGCAGGTCCTGAGTTCTTGTTTTGCATCCAGGAAGAATGAGGTACACAGACAAGTGGAGGGTGAGCAAAGCAAAGAGGTGCTTTACTGAGCAACAGAATAACTCAGAGGAGACTCACTGAGTAGTGGTAGCTCCTCTCTGCAGGCAGGTAGTCCTGACAAGTGTCCAGCTCTCAGGAGAGGGGAGACCCACAGTGGGCAGCTCCTCTCCACAGACAGGACGTCCTGACGAGTGTTCAGCTCTCAGCAGAGAGGAGACCAACAGTGGGTAGCTTCTTTCCACAGGCAGGTCATCCCATCCTTTGCCTGAGTCTGGCTGAGTCCTGAGTTTTTATGGGCTTCAGAGGGGAGGAAGTGGATGCTGACTGATCCATGGGAGGCCATGGGTGGAGCCAGAAAAGTACCATAAGTTCTCACCCTGGTCCATGGGAACTAGCAGCCTGGCCCCCAGACCTAAGGCAGTCCCTGGCCTGAAGGTGGGGTTTCACTGGGGACCTGCCCCTTTTCACCCAGGAGCCTGTCTACCTCCTGCTGCCATCCACAGTGCCCTGGCTGTTCATGCTGAGGGGTGCCTGCAGGCCCATGCCAAGCTGCCCTCAGTGCGCCCTTTGGACTTTCTCCCATGCTCATGGGTGCCCAAAGTCTGGAGAGGGATCAAGACGGCAGAGGGTTGGTTTGTCAGCACTGCCCTGAGTACATGCACACCTGGCCAGGTTGTGACAGCCCTGGGCTCGGCCACAACTTTGCTCCGAAATTGGAGCAGGCACCAGGAGTAGGCAGAGGCCAGGCATCAGGAGCAGGCACTTCCAAGCCTGTGAGGGCAGGGGGGCTTCCCAGCTTCCCAGAGTGCAGAGATGCCTGGGTATGCAGCTGTGGCTGCGCAGCTCCAGCTGCACATGGGAGGGAAGGGCTCCCACCTGTTCCCAGCTCCTGCTAGCTCCATGGAGCATGTAGGCCCAGCCAGGACTCCCCCACTGCAGCCAGCATCATGGCAGGAGCTGCTCCAGACTGGCCACTGCTGCCATCGCTACTAGGGTAATGAGATGTGGAGGAATTAGAAGGAAGAGACATGACTAGAGGGACACTTTCACTGCATAGATCCTCATTTTTAATTTTGACAGTAACTGATAATTACCTATTTGTAAGTCAATAAATTTAAAATAAAATAAAGAGTATATGTGATATAAATTATTTTGTTTTCTGGACTTAAGAAGTCAGAAGATATCTGAATCAGAATTAGATAGGTGTTTTATTTTGGCATGTAATTATTTTGACAGGTGACAAATGTATATAAATTACAGTAATGCACAAAATGTTTTATCATCTGTCAGTACACTAAGTTTATCACAAAAACCCGTATATCAGGCTCTCACCTCAGGATGGTTGAGTTCTCCTTCTTCTTCTTCATAGGGACCACCAACAATGAATGCATCAGGAATGTTATTAGCTCCTGGAGCCAGAATGTTGGCAATTGGCCACTTTTTGGGCCGGGGAACAGGTTCTCTTTCCCCTCCAAGCTTCAGAGTTCCATTCTTAAATAAAATGGGATAGTCCTTCTACAGAAATAAATACCATACGTCAGGAAAGTTTGTAAAGGACTTTGAAATGGACAAGAAGATTAATCAAGTCTTTTCAATGGAATGCTGAGTGTTGTCAAACATACCCCTCTATGATTAATCTGATTCTAGAGAGGGGCCTGTGCCTTTCATTGTCTTTGCACTATTTTACAACTCTGTAACTTATAGACATTTGATAATAATGCAAATTATTCTGGTTCATAAATATGCAGATACAGTTTGTCCAGTGGCAATGTAACTGATTATTTCCCTGAAGCTAATGACAAGTTTTGAATTATTGGCAAATTCATTTCAGCATTCCTGATGCCTATATACTCCTTTGAACTCATTGTCACATTTTACTGATTCCCTCACTAATAAGTTAAATAAAATCTTGGACCAACTTTTGTGTTATTTATTTTATATGAGAGTTGTGTTTATACCTGTTTAAAAATTATCCTTTAGAAAACAAACTAAAATCTGGCAAGGGGCTAAAAATATAGGCATTTTCATGTCTTATAACTTATCCAAAGTATACTTGCAGTAGAAAATTGGTAAAATATATAAGTAGGCAATCTATAGAAGGGGAAATTAGAACATCCAACATTTAAATAAAAACATGCTACATTTCATTAATAATCAGTAAAGTGCACATTAAAATCAGCCAGGAAAAGTGGCTTAATGCCTATAATCCCAACACTTTGGGAGATAGAGCCAGGAGGATCACTTGAAGCCAGGAGTTCGAAACCAGCCCGGGCAACATAGCGAGACCCCCACATCTACAAAAAAAATTAAAAATTAGCCAGATGCGGTGGCATGCACCTGTAATCCCAGCTACATGGGAGGCTGAGGTGAGAGGATTGCTTGAGTCCAGAAGTTCAAGGTTACTGTAATCTATGATTGTGCCACTGCACTCCAGCCTAAGTGATGGAGTGAGACCTTGTCTCTTATTAATAGATAGACAGAGAGATATATAGATAAACAAAGAACAGGAACAAGAAGTTTACTGGAAAAGAAAACCAAATGGCCCTTAAATTAAAAGAAAGTTCTATTTCCAACACTATAGCAAACTAAAGTACAACAGATCCTTTGTCAGCAACAAACACACAACAAACTAGATAAAGTAGAACAGCAACAACAACAAAAAGTTATATTTTATCACATAGCCAAGGTCAAAAGAAGTAAATGAAAGTCTAGGCTGGGCACAGTGGCTCATGCCTATAATCCCAGCACTTTGGGAGGCCGAGGCGGGCAGATCACAAGGTCAGGAGTTTGAGATCAGCCTGGCCAATATGGTGAAACCCCGTCTCTACTAAAAATACAAAAATTAGCTGGCCGTGGTGGTGGGTGCCTCTAGTCCCAGCTACTCGGGAAGTTGAGGCCAGGAGAATCGCTTGAGCCCGGGAGGCAGAGGTTGCAGTAAGCCGAGATCGTGCCACTGTACTCCAGCCTGGGCAACAGAGTGAGATTCCGTCTCAAAAAAAAAAAAAAGAAAAGAAAGTCTAAAAGTGCCAGAACTGGCAGCAGCAGCAACTCAATACCCAAGGGATAAGCTCATGAGCTGATGCTGTGCCAACCCAGGAAATGTCAGACCCAGACACTACTATACAGAAGCAAGCATGGCCCTGTGCCCAGGCAGGACAGGAAGCTGGAACTAAGGCTGCTGCATAAAACTAGGACCTGGGTGTGGTGGCTCATGCCTGTAATCCCAGCACTTTGGGAGGCTGAGGCATGCAGATGACCTGAGGTCAGGAGTTCGAGACCAGCATGGCCAAGACGGTGAAACCCCGTCTCTACTAAAACACAAAAAATTAGCTGGGCATGGTAGCAGGCACCTGTAGTTCCAGCTACTCAGGAGGCTGAGTCAGCAGAATTGCTTGAACCCGGAAGGCAGAGGGTGGAGTGAGCCGAGATCACGCCACTGTACTCTAGCCTGGGCGACAGAGCGAGACTCCATCTCCATCTCCAAAAACAAAGCAAAAAAAAAAAAAAAAAAAATCTAGAACCCGGAAGGGCAACCTTTCATCAAATATGAGAATAAAGGAGCCCTTTTCAAGTTTAAAATGATGCAAGAAACCTAAAAGAAAAAAATTTAACTATTAAAAAACTTTTGTAGGCCGGGCACGGTGGCTCAAGTCTGTAATCCCAGCACTTTGGGAGGCCGAGATGGGCGGATCACGAGGTCAGGAGATCGAGACCATCCTGGCGAACCCGGTGAAACCCCATCTCTACTAAAAAATAAAAAAAAAATTAGCCGGGTGAGGTGGCGGCGCCTGTAGTCCCAGCTACTCGGGAGGCTGAGGCAGGAGAATGGCGTAAACCCGGGAGGTGGAGCTTGCAGTGAGCTGAGATCCGGCCACTGCACTCCAGCCTGGGCGACAGAGCGAGACTCTGTCTCAAAAATAAAAAATAAAAAATAAAATAATAAAAAAAAAACTTGTGTATACCAAAGCAATGACCCAAATTAAAAATAAATAATAAACCAGAAATAAACATGATAAACTATAAATTGACAAACTTGAAAAAAAACATTATTTTTCTCTACATATGAATTTTTTTTTTGTTTTTTTTGAGACAGCATTTCACTCTTGTTGCCTAGGCTGGAGTGCAATCTCGGCACGATCTTGGCTCACTGAAACCTCTGCCTCCTGGGTTTAAGTGATTCTCCTGCCTCAGCCTCCCCAGTAGCTGGGATTACAGGCACCCCCACCATACCCGGCTAATTTTTTGTATTTTTAGCAGAGACAGGGTTTCACCATGTTGGCCAGGCTGATCTCGAACTCCTAACCTCAGATGATCTACCTGCCTCAGCCTCCCAAAGTGCTGGGATTACAGGTGTGAGCCACCACACCCCAGTCAGAATTTAAAAAATCAGTAAGAAAAATACTAAGACCTCCAGAAGAAAAAAAAATAAAAGGCACTTTTAATTATCAAAATTAGCAAAAACAAAGAGAAAATTTTCAATACAATCCCAAAGTTGGAGCGAGGGCAATGCACAGATCTGCCTCATATAGCTATGTGGGTTGTTCCCTGGAAGGGTGATCAGCCATCTCATTTGCCTAGGACTGTCCCCGTTGTGGTGCTGAAAGTCCCATGTCCCAGGAACCTCCTAAGTCCTCAGCAAACTGAAGAGTTGCTACACAACTTTAGTGGGTCATTCACATACATGGCCCTGGAAATAAGACAAGTGGAAGTGTTAACTGAATAGAAGCCTTTTAGCAAGCAATTTAGAAATCTCCATCAAGAGCCTAAGGAATTCCATATCCAATCATTCCTATACCTGGAAACGTGGCCCAAGAAAATATCTGGAATTAAGAGAAACTTTTGTTTAATAAAGCACATTGCAGAAAATCTGCAAAATGTACACACAAAAATAATCTGTACAGAAATACACCAAAATTGGCCATTTTAAATGTCTTATATATTTTCTACCATATATTTATATAAATTATATTTAATGTACAATATATAATAAATATGTAAATCATAAACACTAAAATCTGTATATAAAATAGAGATAAACTTGTAATCCCAGCACTTTGGGAGGCCGAGGCGGGCAGATCACGAGGTCAGGAGATCGAGACCATCCTGGCTAACACGGTGAAACCCCATCTCTACTAAAAAATACAAAAAAGCTAGCCGGGCGAGGTGGTGGGTGCCTGTAGTCCCAGTTACTCGGGAGGCTGAGGCAGGAGAATGGCGTGAACCTGGAAGGTGGAGCTTGCAGTGAGCCGAGATCTGGCCACTGCACTCCAGCCTGGGTGACAGAGCAGGACTCCGTATCAAAAAAAAAAAAAAAAAAAAAAAAAAAAAAATAGAGATAAACTGTATTTTTCAAGCCTAAAATAAATCTCAGCTATTAGCAGTACAATGTTTTGAATGGTATCTTAGAGGTGAGGAAGAGATGGCCATGAGTACAGACATGTTTGAATCTCTATAAATATCTGGCAGTAGGGCTTTACCTCTCCAAGTGATGGAACTTGCAGACCGACCATGTAGTTCTGCCCAGGACCTGTTGGAATGAAGGATTCAGGCACAGAGTAAGCAGCCTCCAATGTGACCTTCAGTAGATTGCCCCCTGAGATCTGGGCTGTGGTCAGTAAAGGCTCTGCCACTAATACTTTAACTTCAAGACTGCACTGCTGTAAAAGAATAAAATTATGCAGCATTTTGAAAATTGCCAGAGATCTTCCTTTTTTGCATTACCTCATTTGAATCTCATATTACTGTTCAAGATAAGAAGGTAAAGCTTAATTATTTCCATAAGTTGAAATCATGTTCTCTAGGTCCCGTGAGTTGGAGATAGAGCCAAGAAGAGAATCTTATTCTTAACCTGGTTCCCTTCCCACTCTACCATACTGAGGTAAAGTATATATATAAATATATACAAAACAGGAATTGTAAGAGTCTATTGAAATGTTGGCCAGGCATGGTGGCTCACTTCTGCAATCCCAGCACTTTGGGAGCTAAGGCAGGTGGATCACCTGAGATCAGGGGTTCAAGACCAGCCTGGCCAACACGGTGAAAAACCATCTCTACTAAAAATACCAAAATTAGCCAGGCACGCCACATGGTGGTGCATGCTTGTAGTTCCAGCTGCTGGGGAGGCTGAGGCAAGAGAATTGCTTGAACCCAGGGAGGCAGTGAGCTGAGATCGTGCCATTGCACTCTAGCCTGGTCAACAAGAGCAAAACTCCATCTCAAAAAAAAAAAAAATGTCGACAGAAGTTGCACATGAGTAAGTGAGATTGGGCGCTTTTTTGCTAGTCTATATTTTATGATTATTTTTGTAATTTTTAAATTAAATTAAATTAAATTTGAGACAGAGTCTTGCTCTGTTGTCCAGGCTGGAATGCAGTGGCACGATCTCGGCTCACTGCAACTCCGCCTCCTGGGTTCAGGCGATTCTTCTGCCTCAGCCTCCTGAGCAGCTGGGAGTACAGGCGCACACCACCACGCTCAGCTAATCTTTGTATTTTTAGTAGAGACGGGGTTTCAACATATTGGCCAGGCTGGTCTTGAACTCCTGACCTCGTGATTCGCCCGCCTTGGCCTCCCAAAGTCCTGGGATTACAGGCATGAACCACCGCACCCGGCCTATTTTTGTAATTTAAATGTAATGCTTTGTAATAAGAAAATATTTTTTTCCGATAGATATGTATATATTCCACATAAATAGGTATAGACATATATGTATATACCTCTGACATTTTCACTCAGGATACATACAAAGTAGATTTTAAATGTGTATTGAGGCTGCGCAAGGTAGGCTCTCGCCTGTAATCCCAGCACTTTGGGAGGCCGGGGCAGGCATATTACCTGAGGTCAGGAGTTTGAGACCAGCCTGGCCAACAGGGTGAAACCCCATCTCTACTTAAAGAGAAAATACATAAAAATTAATCGGGCATAGTGGTGGGTGCCTGTAATCCCAGGTACTCGGTAGGCTGAGGCAGGAGAATCGCCTGAACCCAGGAAGTGGAGGTTGCAGTGAGCTGAGATCATATCATTGCACTCCAGGCTGGGCAACAAGAGCAAAACTCCATCTCAAAAAAAAAGAATGTGTATTGAATGCTAGGCACTCTACTACATCACTAGGGATATAAAGACAAAGAAGACATAGTTCCTTTCAACATAGAACTCATGTCATAGTGCCAAGATTTATGCGAAATCTATACTAGAGACCTGTACAAAATGCTGCAGTCAAGGAAACCAAGGAGGGAGTGAATAATTATTTGGCTGGGTTGACATTTATAGGATAAATAGGCATTTACAACATGGATTAGCAGAGGAAGGAAAGAAAAAGCCATTCTGGATACGAACAGTTTTTGTGGGCTGGTCCAAAGGTAGTGAGTTATTTCAACTGACTGTTTGCAGTCAGTTACAGATCAAATTCTTTGTTCTATTCTTTCCCATGTCTCACTACTGCACTTGGCTAGTCTTAGGGAGCAAAAACAGTCTATGTAAAGAGGGATTGGAACAGTATGGTATCTTCCATTTAGGTATATGTAAGTAATTCAGGATTCTGCAACTTGAAGTATTAATATAAGGAAAGGAGTAATGCGAGATGAGGTTGAAGGGGAAGGCTTCCATTATAAAGGATGCTGTATGCCTGCTAAGCAATCTGGACCTTAACTTGTAAGCAGTGGGTGAATCCATAAACTACACAGTACTAAGTAGGGGAAGAGATAAGATCAGATTCACTTTTTTTTTTTTTTTTTTTTTGGAGACGGAGTCTCGCTCTGTCGCCCGGGCTGGAGTGCAGTGGCCGGATCTCAGCTCACTGCAAGCTCTGCCTCCCAGGTTCACGCCATTCTCCTGCCTCAGCCTCCCTAGTAGCTGGGACTACAGGCGCCCGCCACCACTCCCAGCTAATTTTTTGTATTTTTAGTAGAGACGGGGTTTCACCGTGTTAGCCAGGATGGTCTCGATCTCCTGACCTCGTGATCCGCCTGTCTCGGCCTCCCAAAGCATATTCACTTTTAAATCATTGTGCAAGCCATGGGGAGGTTGAACTGGAGGGAGGTAAAGGTAGGTACAAGGCTATTTGTAACTATCCAAGTGAGAGATAATAAGGCAATAAAGAGTAGGAATGAAGCCAAAAAGAAAACCTAAAGACACTTAGAAGATGGAAAAGGCAGGATTTGGTGAAAGGCAGATTTGAGGATTGGCTATAGTTAGGGTCTGAGGGAACGGTCATAGATATAATTTAGGTTCTATGTTCCATGATTTCACAGATGGGTGATGCCACTAGTCAAAAAACTAAGATAAAAGGAAGAGTAGGTTTCAGGGAAGATACTGAGTTCTGTTTTGGAATGTTGAGTTTTAGGTGCCTATGGGATAACATTATAGAGGTATAGAGTTGATGCTTATAAAGTGTGATATTCTAGAATTCCAGAAAGGGGTCTGGGCTAGAACTGCTGGATTAGAAATTTTCAGTGAGAGGCATGCTACCATGCCCTAAAGTATATGAGGTGCTTTCATATACTATTTGATCCATCAGGACATAGTTCAAGAGTTATTTCCATGGTTAAGCCTTCCTTGCCTCTACCCGTGGACAAAGTAACTGATACCTGCTCTATGGCCCATGTACCTCACTCCACCATTTAATCACACTGGGTTATAATCTATGATATGTAGATTGTGGGCTTTTCAAAGTAGGACTCCACCTTATTATCTTTGTTTCCCAGAATCTAACACTAAGTGTGCTGTGAAAAGAAAATGCCCAATGCATTACACTCAACTGAATTGAACCTTAATAGCAGACAGAATTGTTATACTGAATGGCAGGCTGAAATGTTGAGAGCTAAAACTCTGATTACCTTAGCACTTGATCTAGGAGTTTCTAAGGGTGAGCCTTGCACAGGGTGCAATGGAACTGTTGTTTGAAATGAACTCTGTCCTGCAAAAAGAAGCCCAAGTTGAGCCAAAGAAGAAAGGGTTAAGTTGGGATGACTGCAGGCAGAGATAAATGTGCCCACTTTACCCCTCAAATCCCTCAAATTCATTGAGGCTAACTTCTATATCTCTCTGGGGCTAAGTTTTACGAGCTTTGCCATTTCTGCTTTTGGGCAAAGCACACATCTGACCTTCCAGTAAGGGAAGAAGGTCCACCACAGCCTGACCAAGAATTAAGGTCTTCTCTTCTTTCTGTTTCTTTTCCTTTGGTAAAACTTCAGTCACAGTTACTAGAAAAATCAAAACAAAGAAAATGAGACATTTAAAACATCCATCCGATAACCAGGGTGCAACACACAAAGCATTGTCAAAGAGATGTACATTAAAAAAAAAATTAACTTGAAAGTAAAGAAGGCATCAACATCAGTAACTTCTGGTGGAAAATACCGGACCACTTCAGTGACTTTTGAACTTTTTGCCTGCAAGTTATAATAAGAAATAGGTTTTAGATCATAATCATGTACATGCATATGTATAAAAGTAACTGAGGCTGGGCGCGGTGGCTCACGCCTGTAATCCCAGTACTTTGGGAGGCCGAGGAGGGCAGATCACCTGAGGTTGGGAGTTCGAGACCACCCTGACAAACACGGAGAAATCCCGTCTCTACTAAAAATACAAAATTAGCTAGGCATAGTGGCCCATGCCTGTAATCTCAGCTACTGGGGAGGCTGAGGCAGGAGAATCGCTTGAACCTGGGAGGCGGAGGTTGTGGTGAGCCAAGATCAAGCCATTGCACCCAGGCTGGGCAACAAGAGCGAAACTCCGTCTCAAAAAAAAAAAGAAAAAAAAAAAGTAACTGATACATATGATTATATAACAAAGCTTCATATAATACTAATCTTTACTAGGTCAAAATCCTTAGGTATTTTCTATTCTATTTCATATAGAAGAAATTACTGGTCATAATGCCCATCAACTGATCTTACGAATGGCTAAAAAGTCACAATCTGAAATTTGAAAAACATTACTCTAGGGTGGGCGAGGTGGCTCATGCCTGTAATCCCAGCACTTTGGGAGGCCAAGGCAGGCGGACCACGAGGTCAGGAGATTGAGACCATCCTGGCTAACATGGTGAAACCCGTCTCTACTAAAAATACAAAAACAAAATTAGCCAGGCATGGTGGCGGGCGCCTGTAGTCCCAGCTACTCAGAAGGCTGAGGTAGGAGAATGGCATGAATCTGAGAGGCAGAGCTTGCAGTGAGCAGAGACTGGACCACTGCACTCCAGCCTGAGCAACAGAGCAAGACTTGTCTCAAAAAAAAAAAAAAAGAAAAAAGAAGAAGGAAAACATTGCTCTAGATCCCCTATATTGCCTACCATAAGGCTTGACACATTTTGGAGTAATCCTGTAGCATGCAGAGTATGTACAAAGTTTTTCACTGCAGCATTACTCTGTGTGCTTAACACTTATTATAACAATTTCAAAATTTCAAATACACAAAGTAGAATAGTGTAACAACTATCCATATAACCATAATCTAAATTTAACAATTTTTTTGCTTCATCATATGTAGCTTTGTTTGCTCAAATACTTTTATCATATTTGCTTTGTTTGCTGAAGTACTTTTCAAATAAATTACAGATATCATGACATTTTACTCCTAAATACCAAAATACACAAATCCCAAGTAAGACATTTTCCTAGAAAACCACAATCACTTTACCACATTTGGCAAGTGTGTGATAATAGCATTAAATAATTCCTTAATTCATCTAGTGTCCAGTTGATATTTAACATTTCCCAATTATCCCCAAATTTATTTTGTAGCTGGTCTGTTCAAACCAGAATCCACTCAAAGACCACGTGTTGCATTTGGTTGTCATGTTTCTTTTCATTTAGACCAGTCCCCCTTTTCCACATACTTCTTCTCTCAAACATTTCTCTCTTTTGTTGAAGACACCAGGCCAATAGTTATACAGAATGTTACATGTTCTAGATTTGTCTCTTGTTTTATTCCTCATAGCGTTTAATTTGTTTCTCATTTCCTGTGTTTCCTACTTGGGTTCAGCTTCAGCGTTTTCAGCAAGGATAATAGTTTGATAACATATTTACCTATGTGGTATGTTATCAAACTCTGTGACCTTTGTAACCTGACAGATGAAAATAGCATCTAAGCATAATTTTATTTTTTGTATTAGAATCAGGTTGAAATTTTTTCCATATATTTAAGGACCAGTTATAGTTTCTTTTCCATGAACTTTTCATATTCCTTTCATATGTTTTATATACTTTTCCATTAGATTCTTGCTCTTATTAATATGCAAGAGCTCTTTAAAAGTAAATTTGCCTTCTGTCTAGAAATGAATTGCAAATTGTAATCCAGTTTGTAGCTTGTCTTTTACAGTTGCTAATGAATATATATATATATTCTTTGTCTGTGGTTTCTACAGTTGTGAAATACATATAAAGGCTTTATCTCTCTGATTATTTTAATTCCATTATTTCTTATGGCAGTTACACGATTTAATTTTTTACCCACATTTTATCCAGCTGGTATTTATTTTGGTAGTTTGTTTGTTTTTCAAGACTAGGCCTCATTTTGTCACCTGGGCTGGAATCCAGTGCTGCGATCTCAGATCTCAGCTCACTGCAACCCCTGCCTCGAGGGCTCAAGTGATCCTCCCACCTCAGCCTTTGGAGTAGCTAGGGCTACAAGTGCTCACCACCACACCCAGCTAATTTTTTTGTGTGTGTATATATATATACATTTTTTTTTTTTCTTTTTGAGATGGAGTCTTGCTGTGTCGCCCAGGCTGGAGTATAGTGGCGCAGTCTCAGCTCACTGCAAGCTCCACCTCCTGGGTTCACGCCATTCTCCTGCCTCAGCCTCCCAAGTATCTGGGACTACACCCAGCTAATTTTTTGTATTTTTAGTTGAGATGGGGTTTCACCGTGTTAGCCAGGATGGTCTCAATCTCCTGACCTTGTGATCCGCCTGTCTTGGCCTTCCAAACTGCTGGGATTACAGGTGTGTGTGAGCCACCACGCCCAGCCCCAAAGCGTTGGGATTACAGGCATGAGCCACTGCACCCAGCCACTGTTTTTTGTTTGTTTGTTTGAGACAGAGTCTCACTCTGTCACTCAGGCTGGAGTGCAGTGGTGTGATCTCGGCTCACTGCAACCTCCACCTCTCAGGTTAAGTGATTCTCCTGCCTCACCCTCCTGAGTAGCTGGGACTACAGGCACGCTCCACCATCCCCGGCTAATTTTTGTATTTTGAGTAGAGATGGGGTTTCACCATGTTGACCAGGCTGGTCTTGAACTCCTGACCTTGTGATCCACCCACCTCACCCTCCCAAAGTGCTGGAATTACAGATTTGAGTCACTGTGCCTGGCCCATTACATTTTTTTAATTCAATTTGAGATCTTCCAGTTCTTGGAAAGACTTATGGCTTTCAGGTGAAACCTGGACTTTTCCTATTGTTATGAATCTCTGGATCTCACTTACACCTTCTGTTTTCAGCTGGCGTTTTCCAACACCACCCCAACAGAAGAAGGAAGGAGATGCTGCGTCATTACTGCCAAGTTGGGGTTCCCTACTCAGCCTCCGCTGACACCTGATGGGGGCAGTTCCTCATTACTGCTGAGCAGGGGAATTGGAGTCCTGATTCCTTACTTGGTTTCCACTGATACCACAGTGGGTGTGGACTCATTACACCTGGGTGATGGTGAAAGCTCTGGCTCTAAACTAGGCCTCCTCTGATACCACTCCAGTGGGAAGCGAAAGGGCACCTTGTTACCGACAGTTTGGGATAGAAGTGCAAGATTTCTGTGGTCTCCACTAACATTATGAGGGGTGGGAAGGGGACTCATTACCAGAGGGGATAAAAGTCCTGGTTCCCTACTTGGTCTTCTCTGACATCACTAGGGTAATGGAGAATCTCATTTGTGAGCTTTGTGAGAGTGGAAGTCTAAGCTCTCCACTCAGCTTGATTGAGGATGGGGGCTACAGTTTTTTTCCTATGGTGTTTAGCTGGAGTACAGGAATTACTGTCTAAAACTTTTCTGTCTTATTAGGCTGCCCCTTTCATAGTCTTTTGGCTAAACAGAGCAGACTTTTATCAGGCTTGCTTGCTTTTTTCTTTTTTTGGTCTGTGCCCATTGGTGTCTCCAGGTTGCCACCTTCTTCAGCAAGAAGTATGGGATACATAAGGCAAAAAGAAAACCCAAGGAACTCACCACTGTGTCATTCCCCAGGTCCCAAGTTTCCTTCTCCCCACCTTTCAGAGTCTCTTATTTTTATATATAATGTCCAGGGTTTGTAGTTGTATTCAGTGGGAGGAATAGAGAAAAGTACATCTATTCCATCTTCTCAAAAGTTTTGCTTTTAATCCTTTTTATTTCTAATTAATGTGCTTAAGATTATAAATGTACCTCTAAGCACAACTTTAACTATATCCCACAAATTCTGATATTTGGTGTTTTACTGTTGATCTCTTCCAAATGCTTTGCAATTTTTATTATGACTTTTTATTTGTCCCATAAATTATTCATAAGTATGTTTTTAAATTTCCAAATAGTATTTTGGCTATCTTTTTGTTATTGATTTCTAATTTTGTTGACTGTTACATTTTGGCAGAAAAGGTGTCTGTATGCTATTGATCCTTTGATCTATGGTAGGACTTGCTCTATCGCTTAGAATGTGGCCAACTGCTATCATAAAAATGCTCCTCTTGTGTTTTAAAAATATATATATTCTTTAATGGTTAGTACAAGCCTATGATTATTCCTAGGGAAGACTTTTTTCTCTACCCAGGATCTAGACAGAGATGCTTAAGCAGATTTTATTTTCCTGGTCCATACTTTTTGAGATCTTAACTTGTGATGGGGAGGTGATCTCAGTCTCTATTCCCCCATCAACAGCAGCCAAAGGTTTTCTGTCCTTCTGAGAGCATTAAAAACCAAGCCCCTAGGTTTTGGAGTCTGCCTTCTCCCTGCACACTTCCACTACACACCAATGGCAGCTGTTCAAGATTTCCAGGTTTCAGTTTCTGCCTTGCTTTTGGGAACAAAGGAAGTGCCCTTTCTTTCTCATGATTTTAGTTACATGTTTAAAAGAATGTTTTGGTTCTGCTTTTCCCATCCAACATGATAGGGAAGAAGGCAATCGGGACATTGATTTTTAGAACCACAAGGACTTACAGAACACAGGTTTGTGAGCGAGGTCATCTAAAGTGATTCCTCCTTCAGGATTAAACTCAAAACTGCTAGTGAAGTTGTATTTTGCACTTCCTTCTGGAGAAACAGTAATTTTTGCAGAGTCTCCCAGAACCACTTGATTGAATTCTGCCCGAATAAAGGTAACTGGAGTATCTCCTTTAAAACCTTTCTGTTGGCAGAAACACACCACTTTACAATTATATTTAAATACAGAATTTTCCTACACATCTGGCAACCCATTTTGATTTGGGCTAAATAGCATTTTTCATTTTTTCCTAACAAGCAACATCACAAATACAGAAGGAATAGGTAGAAAAATAATTAAACAAATCTAGTTTTACTTAAATCCAACATTCCATTTAAGTGCTGTTATGTTGGAGTTTTGAAAACAACATTTATTGTGTTTCACCTGATAATAGAAGTATACTGAGGAACATTTTTAAAAGAAAGAAAATTAATTACTTGCAATCTTACTGTAACATGTAAGCATTATTAACATTTTAGAATATATTTTCTAGTGTTTTGCTGTGAATATATGGATGTGCACGTGTATACCCATACACACACACATAGATACATTTTTATATATGCATTTTAAAACAACGTGGAGCTCATTAATTACATTCTCTTTGGAATGATCTTTTTAAACTTAATATACTGAATATTTTCCCATTTCATTATACTCCTAATTTTTAGTACATCACATTGTTGTTGTTGTTGTTGTTTTAATTAATCAAATAGAATTAATCACAAGGGAAATTCTGGAAGAATTCAGATCCTTCTCAGGAGAAAAGGAAAAAAAATTTATGTGAACTGCTGTCTAGGGAAACGAAAACCACTATTTCTTTCATCCTATTAAATTTAGTATTCAAATTGCCGGGTATTTGAGACACACAGTAATGTGACTTGGAGATCACAGACTAACAATAAGGAACACTGAGGCGGAATGCCACTGCTATATAAAGCCAGGAGGTTTGGAGGTAGAGAATGAAGCAAAATTCCATTACTCCTGCAGGTACTCCCAAACTAAGGATTTTGTAAATTTCCAAAAGTAACTTTACCAAATCATATCCCTCTGTCACGGTGATCTGCACGAGTCTGCCTGTTGATGGCACTTGCTCCATATCACCAACTGGAAAAAGTCCCTCTGGTTTTCTTTGGTCTCTGTAAACAGAATGAATCAACCTGTCCCCTCATGTACCAGAGCTGCACAAGTACTCATATTCCATCATAACCAATACCAGGGAAAACCTAAGGAAATACCATAGTCCAGCACTGTTTTATTCCCCACATCCAACCTTTGCTGCTAGATAGGCAGTGCTTTAGGGAGCTGGTCACAAGGATGATTTCACTGGTTAGTGCTAAAAGATGTTTATACAGGTAACTAACCCATTAAGCACAAAGTTATCACAAGGCAAAGTAGGAACACCTTGACCTCCCATACCCTACATCAGGGGTCCCCAGCCCGAGTCATGAACCAGTACCAGCCCGTGGCCTGTTAGGAACCGGGCCGCACAGCAGGAGGTAAGCAGCAGGCGAGCAAGCAAAGCTTCGTTTCTATTTACAGCCATTCCACATCACCTGCATTACCACCTGAGCTCTGTCTCCCGTCAGATCGGTGGCGGCATTAGATTCTCACAGGAATGTGAACCCTATTATAACTGAGTGCATGCAAAGGATCCAAAGAACTCAAACAAATATACAAGAAAAAAACAACCCCATCAAAAAGTGGGGAAAGGATATGAACAGACGTTTCTCAAAAGAAGACATTCATACAGCCAACAGACACATGAAAAAATGCTCATCATCACTCGCCATCAGAGAAATGCAAATCAAAACAACAATGAGATACCATCTCACACCAGCTAGAATGACAATCATTAAAAAATCAGGAAACAACAGTTGTTGGAGAGGATGTGGAGAAATAGGAACACTTTTACACTGTTGGTGGGATTGTAAACTAGTTCAACCATTATGGAAAACAGTATGGCAATTCCTCAAGGATCTAGAACTAGATGTACCATATGACCCAGCCATCCCACTACTGGGTATATACCCAAAGGATTATAAATTATTCTACTACAAAGACACATGCACACGTATGTTTACTGCGGCACTATTCACAATAGCAAAGACTTGGAATCAACCCAAATGTCCATCTGTGACAGACTGGATTAAGAAAATGTGGCACATATACACCATGGAATACTATGCAGCCATAAAAAAGGATGAGTTTGCGTCCTTTGTAGGGACATGGATGCAGCTGGAAACCATCGTTCTTAGCAAACTATCACAAGAACAGAAAACCAAACACCGCATGTTCTCACTCATAGGTGGGAACTGAACAATGAGATCACCTGGACTCGGGAAGGGGAACATCACACACTGGGGCCTATCATGGGGAGGGGGGAGGGGGGAGGGATTGCATTGGGGAGTTATACATGATATAAATGATGAATTGATGGGTGCTGACGAGTTGATGGGTGCAGCACACCAACATGGCACAAATATACATATGTAACAAACCTGCACGTTATGCACATGTACCCTAGAACTTAAAGTATAATAAAAAAATGAAAAAAAAAAAAGAATCAAATGCCTGATTTGTCACTGTCTCCCATCACCCAGAGATAGGACTGTCTAGCTGCAGGAAAACAAGCTCAGGGCTCCCACTGATTCTACATTATGGTGAGTTGTATAATATTTCATGATATAGGCTGGGCGTGGTGGCTCACGCCTATAATCCCAGCACTTTGGGAGGCGAGGAGGGCGGATCACGAATCAGGAGTTTGAGATCAGCCTGTCCAATATGGTGAAACCCCATCTCTACTAAAAAATACAAAAATTAGCCGGGTGTGGTGGCATGCGCCTGTAGTTCCAGCTACTTGGGAGGCTGAGGCAGGAGAATCACTTGAACCTGGGAGGCAGAGGTTGCAGCGAGCTGAGATCACACCACTGCACTCCAGCCTGGGCAACAGAGTGACTCCGTCTCAAAAAATATATATAGGTCGGGCGCGGTGGCTCACGCCTGTAATCCCAGCACTTTGGGAGGCCAAGGCGGGCGGATCATGAGGTCAGGAAAATGAGACCAGCCTGGCTAACATGGTGAAACCCCATCTCTACTAAAAATACAAAAAAATTAGCCGGGCATGGTAGTGGGCGCCTGTAGTCCCAGCTATTCTGAAGGTTGAGGCAGGAGAATGGTGTGAACCTGGGCGGTGGAGCTTGCAGTGAGCTGAGATTGTGCCACTGCACTGCAGCCTGGGCAACAGAGCAAGACTCCATCTCAAAAAATATATATATATATATATATATATATTTATTTATTTATTTATTTATTATTATACATTACCATGTAATAATAATAGAAATAAAGTGCACAATAAATGTAATGTGCTTGAATCATCCCCAAATCATCCCCGCTGCCTCCAGTCTGTGGAAAAATTGTCTTCCACAAAACTGGTCCCTGGTGCCAAAAAGGTTGGGGACTGCTGCCATACACCCTTCACAGTGTTCTCTGGTAACCTTTTTTTTTTAATCTGCAAAGCTCCCTTCAAACATTATTTAACTTCTCAGTTTTACAAAAATATATTTTGAGAGCAGGAAAGAAGCAACCACATAAAATGGTAGTCCATTGGAAAAGGTCTTAATATATATATCTTATTTAGTCAGATATACTGTCAATTTTACAATACTAAGGGCACAAACAATTTCAAAAATAAATTGGATATTTGTTTTTTAGAAAAGGTCTTTTCTCGCTCCTTCCTTCCTTTTTTTTTTATTGTGTGTTTTTGTTTTTCAGGCTCTCACTCTGTCACCCAGGCTGGAGTGCAGTGGTGTGATCACAGCTCACTGCAGCTTCAACCTCCTAGGCTCAAGTGATCGTCCCACCTCAGCCTCCTGAGTGGCTGGGACTATAGGCATGCGCCACCATGCCCAGCTAATTTTTGTATTTTTCATAGAGACAGGGTTTCACCATGCTGTCTAGGCTGGTCTCGAAGGCTAGGCTCAAGCAATCCGCCCACCTCAGCCTCCCAAAGTGCTGAGATTAAAAGGCATGAGCCACTGTGCCTGTTGAAAAGGCCTTATTTTCTAACTCAATTCAAACGTTTACTGAGGACATACTATGCTAAGTGTATTTGGTGATACAAAAGAGAAAATGACATCTTACAGCCTTCAGACTTCATAATTATCCTGCCTCTTCTCAGCTACTCCAGCATTTTTCCAGACACCTAGAAGTCTCAGATCATTTGTTCAACAACATATTTCTGGGCTGCTTCAGGGCTTTAGTGGCACTGACAACTTCTTTGTCAAATGTACATTTAAAATGCCCTTTTGTATCAGTCTTCTTTCCTTTTCAATAATATGGCATTAGGCCTTCATTACCCTTCTGCTAGACTGTAACAAAAGCCTCCTAACTGGTGTCTCTGACTCCAGTTTCTCACTCTAACTCATCCTGCTTCTGTCAGAATTGCTCATTGAAAAAACTTTGTTAAGCTTGGCACTGTGGTGGGTGCTGAGGATACAAGAGATAAGATGTGAACTCTCTAACCTCAAGAAATCTAAAATCTAGTGAGGACGAGAGATGTGTAACTAGACCAGGAGTCATAATCTGTGAGACAGGTGCTCTGACAGAGGAAAAGAAGGGAGGAGTGAAAGAAGGAAAGGGAGGGAAGAAGTGCTCTGACAGAGGAAAGAAGGGAGGAAAAGGGGGGTGGAAATTTATTTTTTATTTTACAAATATAAAGAATGTGAGAAGTTGGCCGGGCGCGGTGGCTCAAGCCTGTAATCCCAGCACTTTGGGAGGCCGAGACGGGCGGATCACGAGGTCAGGAGATCGAGACCATCCTGGCTAACATGGTGAAACCCCGTCTCTACTAAAAAAATACAAAAAAAACTAGCCGGGCGAGGTGGTGGGCGCCTGTAGTCCCAGCTACTCGGGAGGCTGAGGCAGGAGAATGGCGTAAACCAGGGAAGAGGAGCTTGCAGTGAGCTGAGATCCGGCCACTGCACTCCAGCCCGGGCGACAGAGCGAGACTCCGTCTCAAAAAAAAAAAAAAAAAAAAAAAATGTGAGAAGGAAATTAACTGATTATAGCCAGTGTACCAAGTGTGCTTCACATTTATTATCTTAAACGTAGCTTCCCTTCTAAGTGATTCTTAAATCTCTGTTTGAGTGAAAAAAACTGAGCTTCAGAGAAGTTTGTTATCTTACCAGCAATCATACAGCAAGGAAGTGCTGCATGAAGCTGGGACCTAGCTGGATTTGAGAATATTTGTGCATGCCAAGAAAATCTTGGAGAAAGTACCCTGGAACTATGTCTTAATAGAGTAAAGGGAAGGATATTCCAAGAAAGGCAACAGATTTTAAAACGTTCAGAGGCAAAACAACACACATAGCAAGTAGCAAGTAGCTTGCAGTGGTGGTGTAAGAAGACATAGGGAGAAAATGAGATGAGACAAGCAGATAACTACCTTATTAAAGTACAGATCTGATCATACCATTGTCTTGTTCCCTCTCACCTACCAAATAAAGTTAAACTGTAACACTACAGTTTAACTGTAGTTAAATGTAGTACTACATTCAGGGCTTTCTAGGATCTTGCAGTGCCAGTCAACTCCCCTCTTCGAGCTTATGCTCTTGCTTAGTATTTTTCAAAGATCACCTGCATTTAGTCACTTCTGAACCTTTGCATTTTTCCTTCCCCCTGGAATTCTCTCTCCCTTTCTACTCACTCCATCTCTACAGCAAATCCTACTCATCCTTTAAAATCCAGCTCAAATGCTTCCTAGTCCATGAAGCTTCCCAGTCGGAAAAACCTGCCTTTCCTCTGAATACATTTAGCACTTTACACGTCTCTTGTGGCATTACCACAAGCTGTATTGTTTATGAAGACTGGGTATTCAAAGGACCTTTCCTACTTAATAACTATGTGCGCCTGGGCAAAAGCCTAACTTCTCTAAGCCTCAGTTTCACCTTCTGTAAAATGGATAACTTCCAACCTGTTTCACATTGTGAATATCCCCTAAGATATTAAAGCTGTTTAAGCTATGAAGCACTGCACAAATGATATTATTAATATGCAACGTTTGTCCTGAGAGTTCAATTACACCTTTGAAGGCATGTAACCTGTCTCACGCATATTTACGGGCCCCGAGTGCCTGGCACCATGTCTTGTATACAAGAGGCGTTTGCGTCGTGTTTGAACTATGAATGCAATAAATAGGACTAAAGTTTATGGTCAGGGCAGCTAGGGTGGGGACTCTTGTTGCCCCCGGCAAGGCACGCATTTCTTGTCATCTGCTCAGAAGAAGCTGCAAGGGGAGAGTCCAGTGAGAAAAAGGTTGGACGAAAGAGGCGATGTGACCGGGTCTGGTCTGGGGACAAGCGCAGTCCGCGCGCGGAATGAGACCTACGACGAGAAGCGGTAAAGAAGGGCCTATGTCCGCGCTCCTGTGGAGGTCGCCGGGCTGGGGCTGGAGGCAGAGTCCGCGCCTGGCCGCGTCAGCGGCTTTTCGGTCTAAATAACGGGGTTTTCAGCCTGGACTTAGCTGAGGGAGCAGAAGATCGGGGTGACGGCTGTGGTGTGGCCGCAGGACCGGGGTGGGGAGGCCGGGAAGAGAGGGTTGCTTCAGGAGGGATTGCTGTCTTACCTGCAGCAGCCTCAGTTATGTTTTTGACAACTATAGCAACCAACTACCTCTCGCGAGAACTTACTTTTGGCAATCGCAGCAAGTTTATTCCAAGACTCGCGATAACCCTCTGGGGACGAGAGCAGGGAGCGAGACCCTGAGCTTCTGCGCCTGCGCCCTAGCGCCGGCTGCAGCCCTGTTATTTCGAGTCCCTGCTGTTTCCGCGCATGCTTTACCTTGGCAAGCGTTTGGGTTAAGTGCACAGGTTTCCATCTTTACATTTTGCTTTCTCGACTCTTTTATTTCAATATTTCTCCATAATAGTAGGGAAAAAGCATAAGGAAGTTTAAAGAAAAAGACGTTTATTAAACTGATTTGAAAACATCATTTAAATATTTCTCCGTGAAATATGCAATATTTTAAAAATGAGCCTGTCACGCACTGTTGATGAGAGTGCAAAATGACCCAGCTTCTAGGTGCTCAATATTTGTACAATAAACAGACCTGAAGTTTATGATGTTAATGCAAACTTTTAATATTCAAAATTTAACATTAAAGAGCTAAAATAGCAAAACACAATAGCAACAACCTGGAAACAACCCAAGTGCCCTTCGACGGAATAGTGGATGAGTGGACCAATAAACTGTGGCATATTCACAAAGAGGCATATTACAGGCAGTCAAAGTTAATGAACTGCACAACACGGATGAATTTTAACAATATATATACTTTAAATTGTTGCAGTATTAAGAGCCAGCTTGAAGGGACTTCCTTGGGCCAAATGAGGGACAATTTGAGCATGAAGTAAACAACGACCATAACGGATTACAATCCATTGAATATGCAAGTCCGTGTTGATATAGAGAAAAAGGAAAACTCCTTCAAAGTAGGATGCCAACCCAGAAGTGTAGCGAGAAGGATGGAAATAGAGAACTACCATTTGACAACTACTGAGGAGGATGACTCAGGCAGGAGTGTTCAGTGGACGCTAAGGCTGGTGGGTAGATGTTCTGTGAGGCATAGAATACTGGGGCGATTTTGGAATACTTCTCCCATGGAATATTACTCGATTTCAGAGGGGAAAACAGTGAATGGAAGCAACCAACATGATCAGGTGATCATGGTTAACATCACCAGTGTTGGGAGGAGTATACATTGTGAGCCTCCTGGTGAAACACACTAAAATCCACAAAGTATCCTTTTTGGTTTTCCTACCATCAAAGGAACTCAGGTTGTAGACCATCCAAGGACAGGAAAGACTGGGAACTGTCTTTGACTGAGGTTATATGACAACTAAATGCAATATGTATCTCTGTATAGCATTCTGGACCAGAAAGGAAAACATTGTTAGGACAGTTGGCAAAATGTGAATTAGCTCTGTGAATCGCATACCACCGCGAACATGCCCGATCTCGTCTGAACTGGATGGTATGTTGTACCAATATTGATTCCCTGATGAGGAAGTTTGTTGTTAGGTAGGAGAGTGTCCCTGTTTAGGGGAAAATAAACACTAGTGTGTTCAGGAGTGATGAGAAACTATCTCTACAATTTGCTCTCTTGACTCTCAAAAGGTCCAGAAAAAGACTAACAAGGGATACATACACATGTACACACACATATGCACATGCATGCACACATGCACGCATACACACACAGTGAGCAATGGAACAAGTGCAATAAAGTGTTAACTATTTGGGAATCTGAGTGCAGGGGACATGGGACTTCCTTACACAATTTGGGCAACTTTTCTATACATTTGAGATCATTTCAAAACAAATTATTAAAATATATGCATATGCATAACCACTCTACCTGGGAAGTTCTTTGCTTAGGATATAGAGTTACCAGAGTCAAATTTTAAAATTTTTGTTTATGTGAATAAAGAAACATTATAAATATTAAAAAAAATATTTTTTGAAACTTGCAGTGTTACAGGTAATAAGGTTCTCAAAATAAAACTACTGTGGCACTACCGAGTAAGGATTTCTCTCTGGATTTTTTCCCAAGTGAGGGTTTTGGATGAATTTGCACTGAGGCAGCTATCTCACTTGCAAATGACACACTTTTTCTACATAATAAGCTGGGTTAGGCCGAGTCTTTAATAAGGAGCTGTTCTTCCAGAAATCGCTCATGATCTTGATCTACTTAGTACTTTGCTTCAAGGTCTTAGGCAAGCAAGGATAAATAACAGATGTCACTTCTTTAAACATAATTAATCTCCATTCAACTGTAGGTACCTGAGAGCAAGAGCTGTATGTTACAATTTTTTCTTTTTTTTTTTTTTTTAAGATGGAGTCTCACTCTGTAGCCCAGCCTGGAGTGCAGTGGCGCAATCTGGGTTCACTGCAACCTCCACCTCCTGGGGTCAAGTGATTCTTTTGCCTCAGCCAGTGGAGTAGCTGGGATTACAGGCACCCATCACCATGCCCAGCTAATTTTTGTATTTTTAGTAGAGACAGGGCCATGTTGGCCAGGCTGGTCTTGAACTCCTAACCTCAGGTGATCCACCCACCTCAGCCTCCCAAAGTGCTGGGATTACAGGCGTGAGCCACCATGCCTGGCCTTTTTTTTTTTTTTTTTTTTTTTTTAATTGAGACAGTCTTGCTCTGGAGTTCAGTGGCGTGATCTCGGCTCACTGCAACCTCCGCCTCCCGGGTCCATGTGACCCTCCCGCCTCAGCCTCCCGTGTGTGTGTGTGTGTGTGTGTGTGTGTGTGTGTGTGTTACAGTTCTTTTATTCTCCTACAGTGCTTAGCAGTGGCCACTCTATTTGAAAGGCATTCAATACTTTTTGACTGATTTAAAACATCCACTTGTGTATGGAAAAAGCCCTCTTTAATGGTATAGAAAATATAATAGTACTGGAATCATAATAAAATCATCTACATATGCAAACCAATTTCAGGGAAAAAAACTATAAAAATCTCTTTCTAATAAAATTCAAATGCCTTGGTCTGAGTTTCAAAGGCCTCCACTAAATGATGCACTAGCTCAACAAATTCCTTTCTCATTACTCCAAAAGACATGTTTCTAATTAGCTAATTTGTTACTTCAAAAGTCAACATATTTCTGACACTCAATAAAACAATCAAATGTATTGCTCATCCTCAAATTGATCTACAGATTGAGAGCAATCACTATTAAAATCCCAACTTTTTTTTTTCCAGAAATTAACAAGCTGATCCTAAAATTCATATGGAAATGCAAAGGTCCCACAGTAGCCAAAACAATCTTGAAACAGAAGAACAGTTGGAAGACTCACACTTTCCAATTTCAAAACTTTCTACAAAGTTGCAGTAATCAAGTAATGAAGACAATAATAAAGTCATAAAGACAGCCATATAGATCAAAAGAATCAATTGAGGCCAGGCGCGGTGGCTCAAGCCTGTAATCCCAGCACTTTGGGAGGCCAAGACGGGCGGATCACGAGGTCAGGAGTTCAAGACCATCCTGGCTAACACGGTGAAACCCTGTCTCTACTAAAAAATACAAAAAAAGCTAGCCGGGCGAGGTGGCTGGTGCCTGTAGTCCCAGCTACTCAGGAGGCTGAGGCAGGAGAATGGCGTAAACCCAGGAGGCGGAGCTTGCCGTGAGCTGAGATCCGGCCACTGCACTCCAGCCTGGGCGACAGAGCGAGACTCCGTCTCAAAAAAAAAAAAAAAAAAAGAATCAATTGAATTGAGAGTTCAGAAATAAACTCTTACATTTATGGTCAATTGATTTTTAACAAGAGTGCCAAGATGATCTAATGGGATGTGGGAGGGAGGGCAGTAATACAGTCTTTTAAACAAATGGTACAAGGAAAAACAATGTCCACATTCAAAGAATGAATTTGGACCCTTACCTCACACCATATACAAAAAATAACTCAAAGTGGACCAAAGACCTAAATATAAGAACTAAAACTATAAATTTGAGGGTTTTCTATTTCTGTGATGAATGTCATTGCAATGTTGATAGAGACTGTGTTGAATCTGTAGAGCACTTTTGAAATATGAACATTTTAGCAGTGTTAATTATTCTAATCCATGAACATAGGATACTTTTTTTTGTAGTAATTGTGAATGGGATTGCTTTTTTCTTTTTTAGACAGTTCACTATTGGTATATAGAAATGCTACTGATTTTTGTATGCTGCTTTTGTATCCTGCAACTTTACTGAATTTATTACTTCCAGCAGTTTTTTGGTGGAATCTTTAGGGTTTTCTGTGTATAAGTTCATGTCATCTGCAGACAGGAAGTTTGACTTCTTTCTGTCCGATTTAGATGCCCTTGTTTCTTTCTTTTGCCTAATTACTCTGGCTAGGACTTCAAGTACTATGTGACTAGAAGTAGTGAAAGTGGCTATCCTTGTCTTGTTCCAGATTTTGGAGAAAAAGCTTTCAACATGTCCTCATTAAGTATGTTAGCTGTGGGTCTGTCATACATGGTCTTTATTGTACTGAGGTATGTTCCTTCCACATCTAATTTGTTGAGAGTTTTGTTTTGTTTGGTCATGAAGGGATGTTGAACATTACCAAATGCTTTTTCCACGTCTACTGAGATTATTATATGGCTTTTATCCTTTGTTCTGTTAGTGTGATGTATCACAAAAATTGACTATCCACATGCAGAAGAATAAAACTAGACCCCTATCTCTCACCATTTACAAAAATAGCCTCAAAGGGGATAAATATTTAAGCATAAGACCTGAAACTATTAAACTATTAGAAAAAAAAAAAAACACACAGGGAAAAAATACTTTTGACATTGGTCTGAGCAAGGAATTTTTGGATAACCCTCAAAACACAGGCAACAACAACAACAAACATAGACAAGTGGGATTACATCAAACTAAAAAAGCTTCTGCACAGCAAAGGAAACAATCAATAGATTGAAGAGACAGTATATAGAATGGGAGAAAATATTTACAAACTATGCATCTGACAAGGGGTTAATATCCAGAATATATAAGAAACTCAACACCAAAAAAAAAAAAAAAATGCAAAAAACAAAACCCCCCACAAATAATCTGATTTTAAAATGGGCAAAAGATCTAAATAGACATTTCTCGAAAGAAAGTATACAAATGGTCAACAGATTTATGAAAAAATGTTCAACATCACTAAACATGAGGGAGATGCAAATAGTGTATCTACACAAACATAGATAGCATAGCCTACCACATACCTAAGTCATATGGAGTATATCCTATTGCTTCTAGGCAACAAACAGGAAAGGCATGTTACTATACCGAATACTGTAGGCAATTTTAACACAATGGTAAGTACTTGTGTATCTAAACATAAAAAAAGTACAGTAAAAATATGGTATAAAAGCCTGTAGAAGGCACTCATAATGAATGGCACTTGCTGGCCTAGAAGTTGCTCTGGGTGAGTGAAGGAATGAGTAGTGAGTGAATTGTGAAGGCCTACGACATTACTGTATACTACTGCAGACTTAATAAACACTATATTATTAGGCTACACTAAATTTATTTTAAAACTTTTAAATAATACATTTACTTTAGCTTACTGTAACATTTTTGCTTCCTAAACATTTTTTTTTTCCTTGGAGTTAGAGTCTCGTTCTGTCACCCTGGCTGGAGTGCAGTGGCATGATCATGGCTCACTGTGGCCTCAATCTCCTTGGGCTCAAGCAAACCTCCTGCCTTTTTGTATTTTTTTGTAAAGATGGGGTTTCACCATGTTACTCAGGCTAGTCTTGAATTCTTAGGCTCAAGTGATCCACCTGCCTTGGCCTCCCTAAGTGCTGAGACTACACACGTGAGCCACTGCACTCAGCCTAAACTTCTTAACTTTTTGACTCTTATAGCTATACAAAAATATTTTCTGTACGTCCTTATAAGTTTTTTAAAAATTATTTTTTACAGGCCTTCTACAGGTATACTATTTATCTTTTATACCATATTTTTACAGGTGGCTCATGCCTGTAATCCCAGCACTTTGGGAGGCCGAGGCAGGTGGATTATAAGGTCAGGAGATCGAGACCATCTGGCTAATATGGTGAAACCCCGTCTCTACTAAAAATAGAAAAAATTAGCCGAGTGTGGTGGCAGGCGCCTGTAGTCCCAGCTACTCAGGAGGCTAAGGCAGAAGTATGGCGTGAACCCGGGAGGCGGAGCTTGCAGTGAGCAGAGATCATGCCGCTGCACTCTAGCCTGGGCGACAGAGCGAGACTCTATCTCAATAAATAAATAAATAAATAAATAAATAAATAAATAAATAAATAAATAAATAAATTTTTATTTTTATTTTTTTTTGAGACGGAGTCTCGCTCTGTCGCTCAGGCTGGAGTGCAGTGGCCAGATCTCAGCTCACTGCAAGCTCCGCCTCCCAGGTTTACGCCATTCTCCTGCCTCAGCCTCCCGAGTAGCTGGGATTACAGGCACCCGCCACCTTGCCCGGCTAGTTTTTTTTTTTGTATTTTTTTAGTAGAGACGGGGTTTCACCGTGTTCGCCAGGATGGTCTCAATCTCCTGACCTCGTGATCCGCCCATCTCGGCCTCCCAAAGTGCTGGGATTACAGGCTTGAGCCACCACGCCTGGCCTAATTTTTTACTTTTTGAGCTTTGTTAAAAACTAAGACACAGGTCAGGTGTGGTGGCTCTGGACTGTAATCCCAGCACTTTGGGAGGCCGAGGTAAGAGGACTGCTTGAGTCCTGGAGTTATCAGTCTGGGGTGACATGGTGAGACCACGTCTCTTCAAAAAACTTAAAAATTAGTGTGGTGTGATGGCAAAAGCCTGTAGTCCCAGCTACTTGGGACGCTGAGGCAGGAGGATCGCTTGAGGCCAGGAGTCAAGGCTGCAGTGAGCAATTATTCCACCACTGCACTCCAACCTGGGTGACAGAGCAAGACCCTGCCTCCAAAAATAAAAAAAAACAAAGACACAAATACACACATTAGCCTAAGTCTACACAGGCTCAGGATAATCAACATGTTTTCCACCTGCACATCTCATCCCACTGGAAGGTCTTCAGGGGCCTAACACACATGGAGCTGTCATCTCCTAGAACAATGCCCTCTTCTGGAATACCTCCTGAAGGTCCTACCTTAGACTTTTTATAGTTAACTTCTTTTCAATAAGTAGATGGAGTATACTCTAAAATAATGATAAAAAGTCTAGCATTAGTAAGTACTAAGTGATAGGAATTTTTCAGCTGTGTTATAATGTTATGGAACTACTGTCATATATGTAGTCTGTTGTTGACTGAACCTTCATTATGCAGTGCATTGTTGGTGAGAATGTAAATTGGTACAGCCACTGTGGAAAATAGTAGAGGGTTCCTAAAAAAATTAAAAACAGAACTACCATATGAACTAACAATCCCATATATCCAAAGGATATGATATCAGTATGTCAAAAAGATGTCTGCACGCCCATGTTTATTGCAGCACTATTCACGATGGCCAAAATGTGGAATCAACCTACGTGTCCATCAACAGATTAATGAATATATGGTAAATTTACACAATGGAATACTAGTCAGCCATAAAAAAGAATGAAATCCTGTCATTTGGAACAACTTGAATGACCCTAGAGATCATTAAGTGAAATAAGCTAGGCACAGAAAGACAAATATTGCATGATCTCATTCATATGTGGAATCCTAATTTTTTTTTTTTTTTGGAGGCTGAGTCTCGCTCTGTCACCCAGGCTGGAGTGCAGTGGCAAGGTCTCGGCTCACTGAAACCTTCACCTTCCAGGTTGAAGCAATTCTCATGCCTCAGCCTCCCAAGTAGGGGGATTACAGGCGCATGCCACCACACCCGGCTATTTTTTCTATTTTTAGTAGAGATGGGGTTTCACCATGTTGGCCAGGCTGGTTTCGAACTCCTGTCTCCAAGTGATCCACCCATGTCAGCCTCCCAAAGTGCTGGGATGGATTACAGATGTGAGCCACTGCACCTGGCCTTAAAACGTTGATCTAGGCCGGGCGCGGTGGCTCAAGCCTGTAATCCCAGCACTTTGGGAGGCCGAGACGGGCGGATCACGAGGTCAGGAGATCGAGACCATCCTGGCTAACACGGTGAAACCCCGTCTCTACTAAAAATACAAAAAAAAAAAAAAAAAAAAAAAAAAAAAAAAACTAGCCGGGCGAGGTGGCGGGCGCCTGTAGTCCCAGCTACTCCGGAGGCTGAGGCAGGAGAATGGCGTAAAACCCGGGAGGCGGAGCTTGCAGTGAGCTGAGATCTGGCCACCGCACTCCAGTCCGGGCGAAAGAGCAAGACTCCCACCTCAAAAAAAAAAAAATGTTGATCTAATAGAATTAGAGAATAAATAGTGGTTACCAGAGGTTGGGAAGGGGAGGGAAGAGGGAGGACAGGGAGAGGCCAGTCAATGGATACAAAGTTACAGTTGATAGGAAGAATAAGTTCTAGTATTTCATTGCTCTGGTGATTATAGTTCATGGTAATATACTGCATATTTCAAAATGGCTAGAAAAGAGGATTTTGAATCTTCTCATCACAAAAAAAGATGACTGAGATGATGGATATGTTAATTACCCTAATTTGTTACATATTGTGTACATGTATCACAACATTATGCTGTCCCCATAAATATGTACAATTGTATCAATTAAAATGTTTTAAGTCTTGAAGAAAAAATAATTTAAAAATTTTGTACATCAAAAGACACCATCAAGAAAACAAAAGCCAACCGATGGAATGGGAGAAAATATTTTGTGACTTGTGTATCTGGTAAGAGTCTACTATCCAAAATATATAAACAACTTTTACAACTCAACAGAAATACAAATTACCCAAATTAAAAATGGGCAAAGTATTTGAATAGATTTTTTTTAAAGAAGATACGCAAATAATCAATAAGCACAAAAAATATGCTCATTAGTCACAAGGGAAATGAAATGAAAATCACAATCAGATTCCACTTCATATCCACCAGCATGGCTATAGTGAAAAACATAGGCAATGATAATACGTGTTGGCGAGGACGAGAAGAAATTATCAACCAGGTTTGTTCTGCCCATGCTGGGTAAACCAATCACTGTGATGACATATTTAGCAAAAGAGAAAAGATTTATTCACAAGGCAGCCCAGCAAGGGGGCAGGTAAATAGCTCTCATATCTGCCTACCGAAAATAAGGCAAAGGATGTTTATGGGTTAGAGAAGCAGGGTGGTCTAAGGCATGGGGAAAGGTGATTGGCAGTGGGGGAAAATGAATCATCCAGTGATCTGCACAAGTGTAGTCAGGATTCATGGCACTTCATAGGATGACTGTTCGGAAAATGGTGACATTAGCATCATCTGAAGATGTAGTGTTTAGCCTGTGATGTCAAAAGGTTACCTCTTCGGCATTTGCTCAGGCCTGGTTGAAGGGTCAGTGGTCGCAACCAGTTTGAACTGGAGAGGAGCTGCCCCAAGTTCCTGAAAAGCAACTTAAGTGACCGTTACCATGGTGACATATGTTATTTATAGATTATATAGGAAGCCAGCAGAGGTTAAATGGTGTGGTCTTCAGCTACACAGAAAAAAACAAAAGGCAAATGACCAAATTGCAGGGCAGACTTTTTGTGGATCTAATCAGATTAACCCCCAGTTTCAAAACTTTATTGCTGATAGGATTATAATATGGTACAGCCACCTCAGTAAACAGTTTGGCAGATCATCAAAAAGTTTAAACACCGGCCGAGCGCGGTGGCTCATGCCTGTAATCCTAGCACTTTGGGAGGCCAAGGTGGGTGGATTGCCTGAGCTCAGGAGTTCGAGATCAGCCTGGGCAATACGGTGAAACTCCATCTCTACTAAAACGCACACACACAAATTAGCCAGGTGTGTGGTGGCGTGTGCCTGTAATCCCAGCTACTTGGGAGGCTGAGGCAGGAGAACTGCTTGAACCTGGGAGATGGAGGTTGCAGTGAGCCAAAATGGCGTCACTACACTCCAGCTTGGGAGACAGAGCAAGACTCCGTCTCTTAAAAAAAAACAAAAGTTAAATATAGATATACCATATGATCCAGCAATTCTTTTCATTTGAGACAGAATTGTCTCACTGTGTTGGCCAGGCTGGTCTCGAACTGCTGACCTTGTGATTCACCTGCCTAGGCCTCCCAAAGTGCTGGGATTACAGATGTGAGCCACTGTGCCCGGCCTAATTTTTATATTTTTAATAGAGACAGGGTTTCACCATGTTGGCCAGGCTGGTCTTGAACTCCTGACCTCAGGTGATGGTTCAGCAATTCTACCCCTAAATGTACAGCCAAGATAGTTGGGAACATAGGTCCACACAAAAACTTAAACATGAATGTTCACAATAGCATTATTAATAATAGCCAAAAGTTGAAAAACACCCAGATGCCCATCAACTGATGAATGAATTTTTAAAAATGTGATATAACTGGCCAGGCGTAGTGGCTCATGCCTGTAATCCCAGCACTTCGGGAGGTCAAGGCAGGCAGATCACTTGAGACCAGGAGTTTGAGATCAGCCTGGCCAACATGGTGAAACCCCATCTCTACCAAAAATACAAAAAATTAGCCGGGCATGGTGACACGCACCTGTAATCCCACCTACTCAGGAGGCTGAGGCAGGGGAATTGCTTGAACCCGGGAGGCAGAGGTTTCAGTGAGCCAAGATCATGCTACTGCACCCCAGCCTGGGCAACACAGCAAGACTCTGTCTGAAGAAAAGGAAAAAAAAGCAATATAACCAGCCACAAAACAGAATGAAGTACTGATTCATGCTGTACCACAGATGAACCCTAGAAACAGTATGCTAAATGAAAGAAGTCAGACGCAAAGGGCTACATATTGTAAGATTCCAGTATTAGGAAAGTCCAGAATAGGCAAATCCATAGAGACAGAAAGTAGATTAGTGGTTGCCAGGGACTGGGTAGGAGGGTGAGGAATGAGGAATGACTACTGATTGGGTAAGGGGTTTCTTTTTTGGGGTGAGGAAAATGTTCAAAACTTGATTGTGATGATGATTGCACAAATTTGGGAATATGCTGAGAACCACTGAATTGTACACATTATTTTTTAGAGACGGGGGCCTCACTTTGTCACCTAGGCTGGAGTGCAATGGCACAATCATAGCCCACTGTCACCTCGAACTCCTGTGCTCAAATGATCCATCCTCCTGGCTTGGCCTCCCAAGCAGCTAGAACCACAGGTACGCACCACCACACACAGCTAATTTTTTAAATTAATTCTTTGTAGCAACGGGGTCTTGCCATCTTGCCCAGGTTGGTCTCAAACTCCTGGGCTCAAGGAATCCTCCCGCTTTGGCCTCCCAAAGTGCTGGGATTATGCACAGCTGAAATGTACACTTTAAAAGGGTGAATTGTATATATGAATTATAGCTCATATTTTTAAAAGCTTAAAAATATGTTGCTTGGGAAAGGACTCTGGGAAGATGGCAGACAGAGTAGGAAGTACCAGAAATCTTCCTCCACACCAAGGTTGTCTGAGGTAACCATTTTGGAATTCTGGAGTCTATCGAAGGTTTGCAACTTCCAGAGGAAGACCTGGATGGCAATTTGGACTATTAACTTCAATTTTTGCTCTTAACACAGTAGCAGCTACCCATCCTGTGGGAGGCGAGTGTGCATTTGTTCCTGTATGAGCCTGCACATAGCCTGTGGGAGCCAGGGTAGGCAAAAAAGGATCCTATCCTCCAAATATGAGATATCTGTGCTGATTCCTGAACACTGTTTCTGATCACAGGGGTACAGACAAAGAAGCAGGGGCCATTGTTGCACCTCCCCCAATTGTTGCAAGTCACTCCCTCTTCAGGTGAAGTGACTTTCAGGGGATTGAAAGGTCTGTCTTTACCCCTACCCTTCATTTTTCTCTTTTTCTCCCTTTGGGGTACAGACATTAAAGACATAACATATATGGGGAAAATTAGAAAGTGGCCACCCACACCTAGGGAAAGGTACAGGCTCAAAAAGACCTGAGAAGACCTTAAGTTTATACCTCAGTATGGTCCTTGGCACAGAGACAGCATACAACAATAAAAAAAAAAAAAAAAAAAAAACCCAAAACAATAAACAAATACAGTAACAAAAAATAGCAAACCCTGGGGAAAGGGGAGAATCCAATTTTCAGAGTTACCATATTATTAAACCCAAATGTATAATTTTCAATGCAAAAAATCACAAGGCATACAAAGAAACAGGAAACTATCCCCAAAGGCAAAAATAAACAGAAACTGTCTCTAAAAAAAGACCTGGTAACAGATCTATTACACAAAAAAATTTTAAAACCTGTCTTAAAGGCTGGGTGTGGTAGTTCATGCCTATAATTCCAGCACTTTGGGAGGTCAAGGCAAGAGGATCACTTGAGGCTGGGAGTTCAAGAGCAGCCTGGGCAACACAGTAAGACCCTGTCTCTTAAAAAAAAAGGAGAATTTAAAAATAAGCCAGCCAGGTGCAGTGGCCTCTGTCTGTAGTCCTAACTAGCTACTTCGGAGGTTGAGGTAGGAGGCTCACTTTGAGGCCAGGAGTTTGAGGCTGCAGTGAGCTTTGATTGTGCCACTGCTCTCCAGCCTTGGTGACAGAGTGAGACCCTGTCTCAAAACACAGAAACAAAAAACTGTCTTAAAGATATCAGGCCAGGCACAGTGGCTCATGCCTGTAATCCCAACACTTTGGGAAGCCAAGGTAGGCAGATCACTTGAGCCCGGGAGTTTGAGACCAGCCTGGGCAACACAGTGAAACCCCATCTCTACTAAAAAATACAAAAAATTAGCTGGACGTGGTGGCACACACCTGTAGTCCCAGCTACTCGGAGTCTGACATGGGAGAATCAACTGAGCCACGTTAAGTCGAGGCTGCAGTTAAGCTGTGGTTGTGCCACTGCACTCTAGCCTGTGTGATAGGATTGAGGCCCTGTCTCAAAAAAATAAAAGAGATGATCAAAAAACTAAAGGAAGATATGGAAAAAGTCAAGAAAATGATGTATGAAGAAAATGGAAATATCAATAAAGAGATAGAAAACCTAAAAAGAAACCAAAAATATTCTGGAGCTGAAAAATACAATTACTGAAATGCAATAATTCACTAGCCTAATTCAAAGGCAGATTTAAACAAGCAAAAAAAAGAGTAAGTCAACTTGGAAACAGGACAATGGAAACTAAGTCTGAAGAACAGAAAAAAAAAGATTGAGGAAAAGAGAACAGAGCCTAAGGGACCTGTGAAACACCATCAAGTGGACCATCATACACATTATGGGAATTCTAAAAGACAAGAAAGAGGAAGAGAAAATATTTGAAGAAATAATGGCTTAAAAGCTTCCTAAGTTCTATAAGACATGAATATAAACACCCAAGCAGTTCAATGAACTCCAAGTAGATGAACTTAAAGAGAGCCACATTAAGACACATTTTAATCAATCAAAGCTTTTTTTTTTTTTTTTTTTTAAGACGGAGGCTCAGTGCAAGCTTCGCCTCCCGGGTTCATGCCATTCTCCTGCCTCAGCCTCCCAAGTAGCTGGGACTACAGGTGCCCGCCACCACGCCCTGCTACTTTTTTGTATTTTTAGTAGAGACAGGGTTTCACCGTGTTAGCCAGGTTGGTCTTGATCTCCTGACCTCGTGATCCACCTGCCTCGGCCTCTGAAAGTGCTGGGATTACAGACGTGAGCCACCGTGCCTGGCCTTTAATCAAACTTTCTAAATTCAAAGACAGAATCCTGAAATCAGCAAGACAGAAGTGATTTACCACATACAAGATTTTTTTTTTTTTTTTGAGATGGAGTCTCGCTCTGTCGCCCAGGCTGGAGTGCAGTGGCCAGATCTCACCTCACTGCAAGCTCCGCCTCCCGGGTTCACGCCATTCTCCTGCCTCAGCCTCCCGAGTAGCTGGGATTACAGGCACCTGCCACCACGCCCGGCTAATTTTTGTATTTTTAGTATAGACGGGGTTTCACCATGTTGGCCAGGATAGTCTCGATCTCCTGACCTCGTGATCCACCCGCCTCGGCCTCGCAAAGTGCTGGGATTACAGGCGTGAGCCACTGCGCCCAGCCTAGATGTTCGTAATAAGATTTTCAGCAGATTTCTCATCAGAAAGAATAAGATGATATATTTAAAGTGCTAAAAGAAAAAAAAAATTGTCAACCCAAGAATCCTATATCTGGCAAAACCGTCCTTAATAAGTGATGAGGAAATTTACATATTCCTAGATAAAAGCTGGGAAAGTTCATTACCACTAGACCTGCCCTACAAGAAATGGTCAAAGAAGTCCTAGTCCTGCAGGATGAAATGAAAGGAGACTAGACAGTAACTTGAAGCCACATGAAGAAATAAAGATCTCAATAAAGGGTAAATACATGGGCAATTATAAAAGCTAGTGTTATTGTAATATTAGTCTGTAATGATACTTTTGGTTTTCTACATGATTTGAGACAAATATGTTAAAAAAACTAAACGCTAGTATGACTGTAATTTTGGTTTGTAACTCCAAATTTTGTATTCTATGTAATTTAAGAAACTAATGCATTTAAAAGAATTAGTTTATGTTTTGGAGCACACAATGTAAAAAGATATAATTTTGTGACATCAACCAAAAGGGTGAGGACACAGCTGTTAGAAGAGTTTGTATACATCATTGAAGCTGGCATAAATTTAGTGTTATTACTTTAGGATGCTAAATGTAATCCCAATGGTAACCACAAAGAAAATAGCTATACAATATACACAAAACAAAGGGAAATGAATTTAAATGTTTCACTACAAAACAACTAAACACAAAAGACAGTAATGCAGGAAATGAGGGACAAAAAATCAATAAGCCATATGGAGAACAAATAGCAATACAACAGAAGTTCTTATCAGTAATTACTTTAAATGTAAATAGATGGCCGGGGGCAGTGGCTCAAGCCTGTAATCCCAGCACTTTGGGAGGCCGAGACGGGTGGATCACGAGGTCAGGAGATCGAGACTATCCTGGCTAACACAGTGAAACCCTGTCTCTACTAAAAAATACAAAAAACTAGCCGGGTGAGGTGGCGGGCGCCTGTAATCCCAGCTACTCGGGAGGCTGAGGCAGGAGAATGGCGTGAACCTGGGAGGCGGAGCTTGCAGTGAGCTGAGATCCGGCCACTGCACTCCAGCCTGGGACACATAGTGAGACTCCGTCTCAAAAAAAAAAAAAAAAAAAAAAAAATTTAAATAGATTACATTTCCTTTTTTTTTTTTTTTTTGAGATGGAGTCTCGCTCTGTAGCCCAGGCTGGATTGTAGGGGCATGATCTCAGCTCGCTGCAACCTCCACCTCCTAGGTTCAAGCAATTCTCCCACCTCAGCCTCCTGAGTAGCTAGGATTATAGGCACATGCCACCACAACCGGCTAATTTTTGTATTTTTTGTAGAGACAGGGTCTTACCATGTTGGCTAGGCCAGTCTCGAAGTCCTGACCTCAAGTGATGTGCCGGCCTCAGCCTCCCAAAGTGCTGGAATTACAGGTGTGAGCTACCACGCCCAACTGGGATTAAACTTTCTAATCAAAAGGCAAAGACTGGGCCAGGCTCGGTGGCTCACGCCTGTAAATCCCAGCACTTTGGGAGGCTGAGGTGGGCAGATCACGAGGCCAGGAGACCATCCTGGCTAACATGGTGAAACCCCGTCTCTACTAAAAATACAAAAAATTAGCTGGTGTGGTGGTGGGCACCAGTGGTCCCAGCTACTCGGGAGGCTGAGGCAAGAGAATGGTGTGAACCCGGGAGGTGGAGCTTGCAGTGAGCCGAGATCACACCACTGCACTCCAGCCTGGGCCACAGAACGAGACTCCATCTCAAAAAAAAAAAAAAAAAAAAAAAAAGACAAAGACTGGCAAAATGGATTTTTAAAAAATCCTTGGAAGGCTGAGGTGGGCGGATCACAAGGTCAAGAGATCGAGACCATCCTGGCCAACAGGGTGAAACCCCATCTCAACTAAAAATACAAAAATTAGCTGGGCGTGGTGGCACACACCTGTAGTCTCAGTTACTAGGGAGGCTGAGGCAGAATCACTTGAACCTGGGAGGAAGAGGTTGCAGTGAGCCAAGATTGCTCCACTGCACTCCAGTCTGGCAACAGAGCGAGACTCCATCTCAAAACAAACAAACAAAAATCCAACTTTATGCTGTCTACAAAACACTCACATTTGATCCAAAGACACAAACAAATTAAAAGTTAAAAGACGGAAAGAGACACTACATGCAAATAGTAACCAAAAGACAGCAGGGAGGCTACAGTAATATCAGACAAGATAGACTTTAAATCAAAAAAGGTTATAGGGGCTGGGCATGGTGGCTCATTCCTGTAATCTCAGCACTTTGGGAAGCTGAGGCGGCCAGATCACCTGAGGTCAGGAGTTCAAGACCAGCCTGGCCAACATGGCAAAAACTTGTCTCTACTAAAAATACAAAAATTAGCCAGGCATGCTGGTGGGCACCTGTAATCCCCACTACTTGGGAGGTTGAGGCAAGAGAATTGCTTGAACCTGAGAGGTGGAGGCTGCAGTGAGCTGAGATTAGGCCATTGCACTCCAGCCTGGGCAGCAGAACAAGACTCCATCTCAAAAAAAAAAAAAAAAAAAAGAAAGGTTACAGGGGACAAAGTACATTATATAATAAAAAATTCAATACTGCAAGAAGGTATGACAATTACGAACATCTACACACCTAATAAGAGACCACCTAAATATATGAAGCAAAAACTGATAGAATTAAAGAAACAGTTTTACAACAGTAACTGGGGACTTCAATACCCCATTCTCGATAATGGATAGAAGAATCAGATATAAGGAAAAAGAGGACTTAAATAGCACAATAAACTAGATCTAATGCAGAACACTCCATACCTAACAATGGTAGCATATACATTCTTCTCAAGTACACATGGGATTTTCACCTATTAGGTTGGGTATTATCAACAAGGTAAGACATAGCAAGTGTTGGCAAGAATGTGGAGCAAAGGGAACCATTGTACACTGTTGGTGGGAAGGTAAATTGGTACAGCCATTATAGAAAACAGTATGGAGGTTTCTCAAAAAATTAAAAATAATATGATCCAGCAATACCACTTCTGGGTATGTATCTGAAGGAAATGAAATCAGTATCATAAAGAGGTATCTTTACTCCCATGTTCACTGCAGCATTATTCACAATAACCAAGATATGGAAACTACTCAAGTGTCCCTTGATGGATGAATGGTTAAATAAATTATAGTATATATACACAATGGAATATTATTCAGCCTTAAAGGAGGAAATTCTGGCCAGGTGTGGTGGCTCACACCTGTAATCCAAGCACTCTGGGAGGCCAAGGCCTGTGGATCACCTGAGGGTCACGAGTTCAAGATCAGCCTGGCCAATCTGGTGAAACCCCATCTCTACTAAACAAAAAATTAGCCGGGAGTGGTGGCAGATGCCTGCAATCCCAGCTACTTGGCAGGCTGAGGCAAGAGAATTCCTTGAGCCCGGGAGGCGGAGGGTGCAATGAGCTGAGATTGCACCACTGCACTCCAGCCTGGGGAACAAGAACGAAACTCCATCTCAAAAAAAAAAAAAAAAAAGGAGGAAATTCTGCCATTTGTGATCATTATGCTAGGTGAAATAAGCCAGACACAGAAAGAGAAATATTATATGCCATTTATATGTGGAATCTAAAATAGCTGAACTTAAACAGAGTGGTGGTTGTCCAGGTGAGAGGTGGGGAAAATGGGGAGATGTTGGTCAAAGGGTATAAACTTTCAGTTATAAGATGAATAAATTCTAGAGGTTTAATGTAGAGCATGGTATCAATAGTTAATAATGTATTGAACACTTAAAATTTGCTATGGTAGTAGATCTTAAGTGTTTTCTTTTTCTTTTTTTTTTTTTTGAGACGGAGTCTCGCTCTGTCACCCAGACTGGAGTGCAGTGGCCAGATCTCGGCTCACTGCAAGCTCCGCCTCCCGGGTTCACGCCATTCTCCTGCCTCAGCCTCCCGAGTAGCTGGGACTACAGGCGCCGCCACCTCGCCCGGCTAGTTTTTTGTATTTTTAGTAGAGACGGGGTTTCACCGTGTTAGCCAGGATGGTCTCGATCTCCTGACCTCGTGATCCGCCCGTCTCGGCCTCCCAAAGTGCTGGGATTACAGGCTTGAGCCACCACGCCCGGCCAAGTGTTTTCACTACACACGAAAAAATGGTAACTATGTCAAGGTGACGGATATGTAGTTAGCCTGACCTTAATTGTAGAATCATTACGCAAGAAATGCTGATATCAAAACACCATATTGTACACCTTAAATATATGCAATTTTTTATTTGTTAATAACTCAATTTAAAAAAAGAAAACAACTGGAAAAAAAGTAGGCTATGTATCTTAAGCCTATAAACATCTGACCCTTTCTTAAAAGGTGCTACAGGTTATACTAATCTATTTTCTATGTGGAAAGTGTTTATGAATACAGAACCAATTTATGCAAAATAAGATGCAAATTATTCTAGATGTAAAGAGATGAGTTTTTTTTTTTGAAGTACACTGTTTTGACATACTATCCATTCTATCAAGCAGACCTAGAGGGATTCTGGAAGGCAGAGCTTTCAGCAACCTTCTAAAAAATTATGCAATATTATTACACAGAAGCAGAGATTGCTGTGATTTTTATTCAATTTGACATCTTGATGAGAATGAAAGTAGTAAGAATGAAGGTTTACAAACATTGCAATATTACTGTATCATTGTGATATGGCTTTACATTGATTATATGTAGAGAACAAAATAACATTAGAATTAAGGCAATAACAACATGTGCAAACGAAGCACATTACCCTGATACGGTCCTTGATAGAAAGCTCTTTTGGTTAGCTGATGTTTGATATTGCTGCATGCAGGTCATTGCTCTGAAGGATAAGCTATGAATAGAATTTTTTTTTTCATTTAAAAAAAAAAAAAATCCCTCCTACTGGCCCACAATAGCCAGAAGAAGTCTTCGGTAATCTCCACTTGTGTCACCTGCAATCATTGTGCCCAGAGTCTTCTGATACATCTGAGCGAACATCTGTTTTATTTGTGCAAGGTCAATCTGCATAAGAAATAATATTTCTGTTAGAAAAATATCTGTGATAACTGACATTTATTAAAATTCTTTTTAAATAATAAGATCTATAATCAAAGCTGAAGGAGGAAAACACCAAGTGACTGACATTTTATGGCTGGCACGCATACCAATACTAGCACTACCCAATGAAGGTCTGATTCACAGCTCTGTAAAATACTGCATAAGGGTAGTACTAGTTTCATCTATTATTCCAAAGATACTAGTCATTTAAAAACATTTGATAGGATGGCTATTATCAAAACCAAAAAATAGTAATAAGTAATTGGCAAAGATGTCATGAAATGGGAACACTTGTACACTGGTCGATGGAAAAGTAAAAGGGTGCGACTGGTACGGAAAATCATATGGTAATTCCTCAAAGCAAAACAAAAAAACTCCCAAAGAATTACAATATGACCTAGAAATGCCACTTCTGGGTATATTCAAAATAAGTGAAACTAGATTTGAACAGGTATTTGTACACCCATGTTCATAGCAGCATTATTCAGGTAGAAACAAATCAAGTCTCACAGATGAATAAAAAAAAAAAGGTGGGATACACGTACAATGCACTATTTATTACTCAGTCTCAAAAGGAAGGAAATTCTGACATGCTACAACACGAATAAACCTTGAAGACGCTATGCTAAGTAAAAGATGACAGTCACAAAAAGACAAATATTGTATGATTCCACCAGTATGACGTACCTAGAGTAGTCAAACAGGGACAGAAAGTCACATGGTTTGTTGCCAGCAGTTGGGAGAAAGAAGAATGGGGAGTTACTGTTTAAGGAGTATGGATTTTCAGTTTTGTAAGTTGAAAAAACTTCTGAAGGTGAATGGTAGTGATGGTTGCATAACAATGTGAACCTTAAAAACGGTAAATTTTTATGTTATGTATGTTTTATCACAACTTAAAACATCCTGCTTAGAAAATTTAAGTTAAAGAACAAAGTTTCTTTCAAAATACCATATTCTGGTTGCTTTCTTTAAAAATAATCTACCTCCTTTGCTATAACTCAGGGTTTTTGGCCAGGTGTGGTGGCTCATACCTATAATCCCAGCATTTTGGGAGGCCAAGGCAGACGGATCATCAGGTCAGGAGTTCGAGACCAGCCTCACCAACACGGTGAAACCCTGTCTCTACTAAAAATATAAAAAAATTAGCTGGGCGTGGTGGCACACACCTGTAATCTCAGCTACTCAGGAGGCTGAGGCAGGAGAATCGCTTGAACCCGGGAGGCAGAGGTCGCAGTAAGCCGAGATTGTGCCACTCTATTCCAGCCTGGGTGACAGAGTGAGACTCCATCTCAAAAAAAAAAAAAAACCCAAAAAACCCAATAATAATAATAACAATTTAGGGTACTTTTTTAAACACTGGGTCTCTGTCACCAAGGCTGGCGTGCAGTGGTGCGATCACGGCTCACTGCTGCAGCCTTGACCTTCCGGGCTCAGGTGATCCTTCCACCTCAACATCTTGGGTAGCTGAGACTACCACGCCCTGCTAATTTGTGTGTGTGTGTATTTTTTGTAGAAATAGGTTTCACCATGTTGCCCAGGCTGGTCTCAAACTCCTGGGCTTAAGCAATCCTCCTGCCTCGGCCTCCCAAACTGCTGAGATTACAGGAGTGAGCCACCACACCCTGCCATGTTTTCTTTCAATTAAAAGTTCAGGTTGGGTGTGGTAGCTCACGCCTGTGATCCCAGCACTTTGGGAAGCCGAGGCAGGTGGATCACTTGAGGTCAGGAGTTCAAGGCCAGCCTGGCAAATATGGTGAAACTCCATCTCTACCAAAAAAATACAAAAACTTAGCTGGGCATGGTGGTGCACACCTGTAGTCCCAGCTACTCTAGAGGCTGAGGTGAGAGAATTGCTTGAACCCAGGAGGTGGAGGTTGCAGTGAGCTGAGATTGCGCCTCTGCACTCCAGTCTGGGTGACAGAGACCGTGTCTCCAAAAAAAAAAAAAAAAAAAAAAAAAGGCACAAATGTCATTTCTTCTGAGAAAACAATAATTTTTTATAAGTGCAGTAAATATATAAAGTAAAATTTTAAAAAATGAGGCTATATTTAAGGGGACAATGATGAATATTTTTAAAATTGTTTATTAATAATAAAGGATGCTAAATGTAAATAGTGTTGATATCCAATAGGATTAATCTACATAGGCTTTTCATATAATTTTTATATAAGCAAAATGAAAATCAAAAGATAAATGTCTAACTTCCCATAAATTTGTATTCTCCATTGACCTTCTCAAGTAGTAAAATCTGTTAGTATTATCTTCATTAGGGCAGAGTGGCCTATTTCACTAACGCAAGCTTCTCCCACAGCATGAGGAAAGTGAATTTTCTGTTCTTTATACCACCTCTTTTAGGTGACAAAGAGAGCTCTTTCTTACCATTTTTGAGGGATTGACAACCAACTGGGGAACTTCTAAGAAATCAACATTGAACATCGAGTAAGACCCGACAAAAAGAGAGAGGCCTGCCTCACCTCACTTCGAGTGACCACAATCCTGACCAGGGTGGAGTCATCTGTGCCAGCACCTTTCATAGCATAGTAGAGCCTCTCAGCAAAGAAGGCAGGGCGGTTCAGGGCACATTGCACTGCAAGTTAGAGATGGTTGAGACATGGAATCATGATCTGACAAGAAGTGTACCCCTCCAGCTTCATTTATCACTTCTACCTGCCTTTGATTATTTTCTCTGTAATCATCTCAGAAACATGAGGTGAGTTAAGGATGTTCAGATGTTCTCCTCCTTCATTTTTTTTGAGAAGGTTCTCACTCTGTCGCCCAGCCTAGAGTGCAGTGGTGCAATCATGGCTCACTGCAGCCTCCCAGACTCAGGTGATCTTCCCACCTCAGCCTTCTGAGTAGCTGGGTGTGAGCCACTGCCTCTGGCCCGACATTCCACTGTTAATACCAGTGTGTTACTAATACTCCCCTTAGTCCTAATATCCATGAGAATGAAACTTTCACTTTGTTAGACATCTGTGTATTAGACCACCAGAAACTGGTTTAATTTCAAAAAGGAAATGAGTCTCACTGGGCTGAGTACCTGAAATACCTGTTTTGAGGACTCAAACTGCTTCATGGTGATGCTGTGAGTTCCTCAGGGCTTTCCCTTTCTCTTTAAAGGAAGTGCTACAACTATCAGGTATTCTTGCACAGTTCTCAAGAAAGGCCTACAGATGAAGGCCAAATAATCCCCAAACAGCCGTGTTTGATCACAGCACTACCACTCATAGGAAATTGCATGTAAAAACACAGGATTGTTTCTGGGGGCTTGCCCAATAAAGAAAACAAAGAACAAAAAACAAACCCCAAAGGATTAGGAGGTCACCTACTGCCTAAGCAGATTCTACTTGGACTATATGATCAACATTTAAAGGGAACAACTATTCAAAGCTCCCACTCATTTAAAAACAAAATAAAGCAAAGCACAAAAATCTTACAGATGGTCTTCAAACCACTTTCCACATATCCGGAAAACTCACGGCTCACACTGCTTAACAAATCTCGATTAGCCATCTGCAAACAAAATTAAAGGGTTAAATATTTTTTTATCTTAAAACAGAAGCCAAATCTTCAGAAGAAAAGCTCATACTCTGGAATAAGCCTCCATGGTAGCTCTCAGCTGAGGAAAGCTTCTTGTGGCAAGGATCATGTTAAAGCAAGATTCATCGGTCCCTAGTCTCCCCTCACCAGCTTGATAGAGACGCTGAGCATCTTCCTGAGCCATTTGGTGGTTTACACTCTGGTTCTCATCACGATTTCCCTGCAAAAGAGAAAGGCAGGAATTGGAAGAAATAAATAAAAGTTCCACTAAAACAATTTTTTCCACTCTAATTCACTTTTGGATTTAAAGAGACAATTTATTTTATTTCATTTTTTTGTTTTTGTTTTTTGAGATAGGGTCTTGCTCATCACTCAGGCTGGAGTGCAGTGGCACAATCACGGCTCAGTGCAGTATCGACCTCCTAGGCTCAAGTGATCCTTCCACTTCAGCCTCCCGGGCAGCTGGAACTACAGGCACAAACGACCATGCCTGGCTAATTTTTTTATTTTTTGTAGAGGCAGGGTGTCTCACTATGTTGCCCAGGTGCTGTTCTCTAACTCCTGGGCTTAAGTGATCCTCCCGCCTTAGCCTTCTAAAGTGCTGGGATTATAGATGTAAGCCAATGGGCCTGGCCTAAAGAGATAATTTACTAAAGATTAATCCATAATGTCTGTCATGCATATCCTTCATTTCTATGCATGGAAATATAACTAGTAATTTATTATACTGTCAACTGGATTTTATAATATAAGATCATGGTTTAATGAGGTTATGTTAAAAATGAGGGCTTTTGGGAGCTAAATTAAACCCAAATGTTTAAACAAAAATATCTCTACTAGGAAATATAAACTACCACTCAAATGAAGAAACAGTCCTCTTAGCTGGAATTTAAGATCAATATGCCCTGTACTGAGTTCTACTTTGTATTCATTCACGCGACTAAGAGATATTAAGCACTTTCTTTGTGTCAGGCACTATGTTAGGTGGTAGGGACACAGGAGAGACAGGGTCTCTGCCCTCAAGAAATTTAACTCTAGGGCAGAAGGGAGGGAGGATGTAATATGAAGGCTTCATAAACTTTCTTTCCTTCATCTGAGTATATATTTTTAAGAGACACGATTTCACTATGTTGCCCAGGCTGGGGTGCAATGGCTATGTGCAGGCATGATCATAGCCTCAAACTCCTGGGTTCAAGTGATCCTCCTACCTCAGCCTCCAGAGTAGCTGGGAATATAAGCTCACACCACCACACTCAGCCATCTAATTATAATCTTAATATATAGGTATTTACTATAAATACATGCATAAAAATGACACATGAGCTTTACAGAAGAAGCTACAAATAACTCACTTTCTGCTAGACTGTGCCTATTTGTATACCAAACTCTTCCCTGGAATAGGAGAAAAGGAAGGAGGAAGGAGGAGTTTAAGCTTAGATGGGCAGTGGTTTCTCTCAAAAACAGAAAGACAAACCCAAACAAGAAAAGGTTGCCTTTTAGAGTCTCAGGGACCATCTTAGGAACAAGATGGAAAGATGCTCCTTGCAGCTGAAGAACTGTCTTCTAAGCACCTGGCACAAGGAATATGTAGAGGCACACTCTACATGGGCGACTGAATATAACACAGGAAAAAGTACTCACGAAAAATTTCCCCGATTATTGCCTTTGGATTCACACACACTTTCCTAGGAAGTTACTCCTCTACTCATGCCCTGGAAAAGGTAGGGCTGGGCCTTGAACTCTGCATAAAGAGAGACTCAGCACCTCATGTAAAATCTTAATACTCATTTTTTAGTATTGTCTGTTTTCCTTCCTGTTTCTTTTAAATCCTAGCTTACTTCCCTTCTCTGTTACTCTGATGTAGGTAAATTCAATTTCCTTCAACCCATTTACTTTGCTTTCTCATTTCCATGTCCACTCACTGTTACACACTATCCTTTCCACACCTACCTCCCTTTTTATTTTTTTAGATGGAGTTTTGCTCGTTACCCAGGCTGGAGTGCAATTGCAGAATCTCAGCTCACTACAACCTTCACCTCCCGGGTTCAAGCGATTCTCCTAACTCAGCCTCCCAGGTAGCTGGGATTACAGGTGTGTGCCGCCACTCCTGGCTAACTTTTTGTATTTAGTAGAGATGGAGTTTCACCATATGGGTCAGGCTGGTCTCAAACTCCTGACCTCAGGTGATCCACCCGCCTCAGCCTCCCAAAGTGCTGGGGTTACAGGCGTGAGCCACCGAGCCTGGCCCCTCCCTTGGCTCTTAAGAGCCCCTCCTCTCCTTTAGATCCCTCCAGATGGTCCAATCTTGTGCACTAGCACAATAGCCAGTAACTCTTGATATTGAATCAGCATGCTAGTCATTTACATAATCTCTTTCAAATACACCTTCATCTCATTCTAAGTGTGCTTCTTTTCTTTTCTTTTTTCTTTTTTGAGGGCAGGATCTCACTCTATTGTCCAGACTGGAATGCAGTGGTGCGATCACAGTTCACTGCAGCCTCAATCTCCTGGGCTCAAGTGATCCTCCCACTCAGCTTCCTGAATAGCTGGCACTACAGGCACATACCACCATGCCTGGCTAATTTTTTAAAATATTTTTTGTAGGCTGGGCGCGGTGGCTCAAGCCTGTAATCCCAGCACTTTGGGAGGCCGAGACTGGCGGATCACGAGGTCAGGAGATCGAGACCATCCTGGTTAACACGGTGAAACCCTGTCTCTACTAAAAAATACAAAAAACTAGCCGGGCGAGGTGGTGGGTGTGTGTAGTTCCAGCTACTCAGGAGGCTGAGGCAGGAGAATGGTGTAAACCCAGGAGGCGGAGCTTGCAGTGAGCTGAGATCTGGCCACTGCACCCCAGCCTGGGCGACAGAGCCAGACTCCATCTCAAAAAAAAAAAAAAAAAAAAAATTTTTTGTAGAGATGGTTTCTTGCTATGGTGCCCAAGCTGGCCTCAAACTCCTGGCCTCAAGCAATTCTCCTGCCTTGGCCTCCAAAAGTGCTGGAATTACAGGCGTGAGGCACCATGTCTGGCCCTAAGTGTGTTTCTAATGCCATTCCAAATATGTTGGAGTATTTTCTGTCAATTCTCCAGCACATCTGGGGAATCAAAATAAGGAAGGTGCTAATCACAGTTATTACTGGGAACCCTAAAACATTTTTCTGCATTTCTGGGTCTCCTCACAGAGTCCTCACTTCCTGTAGCAACCTCTATGGCAGTCCTAAACATCTTCACTTGATGGTATGGCATAATGGGGCAGGATAGTGATAAGCTCAAATGTATACTTTCATCCCCATCCCAGCCACAGAGCCTTGTATTGGTTTCTGATTCCATACAACCTTAGAGGTTAAATCTCTAATTCCTTACAAAAGCCAGATTTACAGGAATAAATCTCAATAGTTAACTACAAAGAAATCTGTACACTGGTTTCTGTGTTGTCCCTCTGAAAGATGGCAATATTGTAAGGTTGCTAAATATTAAAAGGAGTAAACAATGCTCACTGGCAAAAGACTTTTAAAGTATGTTTTCTCTATCAACGCACAAGCATTCATACTGTACTCACCTGGCACATGGACACAAGTAAACGCTCAAAATGTCCTGATGTATCTGACCTAATGTCCTTTTCAAGGTCTCGTCCAAATTCTGACTGATAACATCTGACAATTTCTCGGATTTCCTGATTTGTTCTTGTGCACAAAATCTCAATCAATACACGTTCCTGAGTTCCTGCTCCCTACATGAAATGAAGGGAGGATTATACAAATAAAAATGAAATTCCTGCAAGTAATTAAATCTTACTGCTTCATCAAATATTACTTTGTTCTCTAGAACTAAAAACTATATATTCAGATGGATGACGGGAAATAAAGAATTGCTTTACCACTGTAAATTCAGAACTGCCATAATTTGTATGGTCTTACATATGAAACAGGACAAAATACTCACGACAAATGACATATAGTACCTGCATTGCTTTCCGTAAGCTCCAGGCATCGTAATACGTAGGAGACATGAAGAGGGCCAGAATCAGTTCTTCCATATTTCCACTTAACTCTGATTTGAGATCTTTGATTAAATCCTATTTAATTACAAATACAAGCTAAGTATATGTGTTCTCCAAATTTTGTCACTTGAGTGTAATGTGTGTACAAGCAGATCTATTTTATTCATTCTATCAATAAACATTTAATAAATTCTTATTCCACTCTACAAGGTACCAAAACAAGGGATATATGAAAAAAAGAATTATTCAAACTAACAAAATGATAAACAGATATTTGCTTAGTAAAAGAAACTGTTCTTGGTTCTATGAAGAAGTAGAAACCATTATGATCTTGTTCTTATTTGTTTTTTTTGTTGTTATTTTTTTGAGACAGAGCCTCGCTCTGTCACCCAGGCTGGAATGCAGTGGTGTGATCTCGGCTCACTGCAACCTCCGCCTCCTGGGTTCAAGCGATTCTCCTGCCTCGGCCCCGAGTAGCTGGGACTACAGGCGCATCCCACCACGCCCGGCTAATTTTTGTATTTTTAGTGGAGATGGGGTTTCACCACATTGGCCAGGCTGGTCTTGAACGCCTGACCCCAACTGATCCACCCGCCTTGGCCTCCCGAAGTGCTGGAATTACATGCATGAGCCACTGTGCCCAGCCGATCTTGTTCTTATTTGGAAAGATACACATCTAAAAAAATAATAATAATAAAGTAACCTGTACTCTAGCACTGGGTAAGTAGCATAGAAATAAGTAACAGAGAAAGTTGAAACAGAAAAAGGTCAAAGTCAGCTAGAGAGCTCAGAGAAGAATGTAAAAATTAGCAAGCAAAGAGGAAGGAGAAAGGTATTTCAGGTAAGAAGGACCACCACCAAGGAACACAGAAGGGGTTCCCAGCCTTGACTCTTCATTACATTCATCTGTGGAGCTTTAAAACAAACAAACAAACAAAAAAAAAAACACTGACGCCAGGACTAAGACTCAGAGACTGTGTATTTTTAAGTTTTAAAGGAAATTACGATGTTCAGTTAAGGTTGAGAATCACGCGTATAGAGGCAAGAATGAGCAAAGCTTGTTCAATGGAACAATAAGACAACTGGTTTTGTTACAGAGGAAGGTTTTCATAATGGATGAGTTAAAACAAAGTTGTAACTAAATCTCGGATTATTACATCGAATGCCAAGCTAAAGAATGTGGACTTGATTCTGTTTGCTGGGAGGAACCATTGGAAACTTTTCATGCAAGAAAATGGCACTGATGTAGCAACAATATTCAGAATGGATGATGGTGACAAAGAAGCTATAGATGAAAACATTTAGGCTACTGGGATATTTAGTTAAGAGGTAATAAAGTCTTGGACTTGAGTGGTAACAGTGGAAATGAGAAGAAACAAAGTAGACAAAAGAAACATTTTAAAGGGCCACTTTATAGATCAGATCAATAAAAACTAGTAAATAACCAATTGCTAGGACAAAGCATACAGAATACTCTCTGACTGATAAAAACATGGAATCAAAGATGACTCTATAGCAGGCTAGAACAGTATTTTACTAATTAGGAAGTTAAGAGGTGGCTAGTGGTACGGAAATCAGATCGTTAGTTTTAACTCTAAAGCAATATATAAGAAAACTCGGGATAGCATTGTACAGACTAGATAAAAAATTCATAACATGGCAAATATCTTTGTGAGAAAAGTGAGTCTGATGTTGAAGCTTAAGGAGATCTAGGGTTTGTGTTGCATAAACAGTCACTGGGCTGGGCAGACAGGGAAAGGCAGAATAGAATAAGCAAGGTGGGACTAATCAATGGACCATTATGCCATTCTGAGAAACATAAACTAGATGCAGAGAACATTAGGACATTTTTAGGATTCCTATCTAAATGACAAAGCAGGTCGGGAGTGGTGGTGCAGGCCTGTAACCCCAGCACTTTGGGAGGCCAAGGCGGGCAGATCACATGAGGCCAGGAGTTTGAGACCACACTTGCCAACACGGCGAAATCCCGTCTCTACTAAAAGTACAAAAATTAGCTGGGCGTGGTGGCAGACACCTATAATTCCAGCTTCTCGAGAGGCTGAGGCACGAAAATTGCTTTTGCCTGGGAAGTGGAGGCTGCAGTGACCGGAGATCGTGCCATTGCACTCCAGCCTTTTGAGACTCTGTCTCAAAAAAAGTAAAAAAAAAAAAAAAAAAATCAATCAATCAATAATGCAAAGCAGTGTGCTATCTATGTTTTCCCACTATATCTGAGGAATAGTGGCATTTTTTAGCCATAGAATCTTGTTGGATTTAGAAACTGATAATCCATTCAACAAATATTAAGTGGCTACTTGCCATTATACACTTGGTACTGTAATACAAAGATGACTATGACCATGGTTTGTCCTATGGGAGCTCAGTTTTTGGGGGTGGACCATGAGATTAGTAATAACAGAGGTTTTACAAAGTGCTGTGGGACTACAGTATTAAGAAGAAGCTAAATTCTGTCCAGACTAATGAAAGAAACTTCACAGAGTAGCTGATATTTAAGCCAAATCTTAAAGAAGTTGGCCATGAAAACAAGAAAAGGTATTCAAGGCCAGGAGAATGGCATGTACACAACACAGAAGCATAAAAGATCATGGTGTGTACACAGAATGGCAAACATTTCCATATTATTATTTTTTTGATATAGGGTCTTGTTCTGTGACGTAGGCTACAGTGCAGTAACACAATCACAGCTCACTACAGCCTGACTTCCTGGGCTCAAGCGCAATCTTTCCACCTCAGCCTCCCAAGTAGCTGGAACTACAGACATATGCCATCACACCCAGCTAATATAATTTGGTGTAATTGTTGTTGGAAATGAAGTCTCCCTATATTGCCCAGGCTGGTCTCGAACAGCTGGCCTCAAGACATTCTCCTGCCTTGGTCTCCCAAAGTGCTGGGATTACAGGCATAAGCCACCACGCTCAGCCCATATAATTTTAATATAGGACATGTTTAGAGAAAGGGAGAGAAGCACAAGACCAAGAATAAACAAGGGCTATGTAATAAGCCTTGAATCCCACTGTAACAAGCAGAAGATTGAGAACCATCCTCTTGATCATGATTGTAGTCGTGATCTACTTTCTACTGAATATCTATCACATGTGTGACCAGAGTAAGGTATGATTATGAGATCAAGGACTACTCTAGAATGAAAAAGCCTTTTAAGAGAAATAGGGCACTAAGTGCTCAAAACCCAGCACTTTGGGAGGCCTAGGCAGGTGGATCACTTGAGGTCAGGAATTTGAGAGCAGCCTGACCAACATGGTGAAACTCCGTCTCTACTAAAAATACAAAAATTAGCCAGGCATGGTGGCGTGCACCTGTAGTCCCAGCTACTCAGGAGGCTGACGCAGGAGAATTGCTTGAACTTGGGAAGCAAAGACTGCAGTGAGCTGAGATCGCACCATTGCACTCCAGCCTGGACACTGCAGTGAGACTTCATCTCAAAAAAACCCAGAAAAATATATAGGGAATACAGTACTCTTGAGGTCTCTGAAATCTAGTTGTCCCTTTTTTGCACCCCAGGTACTAATCAAAATATAGTATCCAATCTGACATGAATGCAGAGTCTACCGGCCACTGCTGGTGCTCACTCCAGGAAAGAAAAACATACCTTGCCATAAGAGGTCTTAAATGCTGCTTTAATTTTTTGCCTCTGATCATTGGAACGGTTGGCCACCACGTCCACAATTGCCTGTTCGTCTGTCCCTGGAAGAACCACACATGTTTAAATAAGGACAAAGAATGTGCTAGGTGCTGCTTGAGGTCATCTCCTTTTTTTTTCTTTTTTTTTGAGACAGAGTTTGTCACCCAGACTGGAGCGCAATGGTGTGATCTAGGCTGACTGCAATCTCCAACTCCCAGGTTCAAGCAATTCTCCTACCTCAGCTTCCCGTAAAGCTGGGATTACAGGCATGCACCACCACACCCAGCTATTTTATTTTTTATTTTTAGTACAGATGGAGTTTCGCCAGGTTGGCCAGGCCGGTCTTGAACTCAGGTGATCCGCCCACTTCAGCCTCCTACAGTGCTGGGACTATTGGTGTGAGCCACCACACCCAGCCTGAGGTCATCTCTGAGAATGCTTACAAGGAACTAGACATCAGATTAAATTCAGGTACGTGCACCTAGGCTGACACATAAACTTGGTTTATGAGATAAGGTTTATTTTTACTTTAGAATTGATCACTTTAACTTATTAACAAAGACAAAAATTTGTTTTCCTTACCAAAACCCTTCATTGCCTTACGAAGAATTTCTGCATCTCTCATAGCATCGAAGTTGGCAGCTGGTCGGATAGTTCCTTGAGTGCCCTGACTCATTGCAGCAGGCTGAAAATAATAGCCATAAAATCTGAGTCAGCATTTCCAGAAAATTTCTAATGAGGAAACTTAAAGACTTCCCCAGACATCAGTCTTAAGTAAGAAGGCCAGTGTTTGGGTTTTAGGGCAAGGATATGAGCATTTTATTACCAGGGCTCATTCTGGAACAGACAGGAAAGACCTATCCCCCTTCAGGACAGATTTTTCTCCTGCCAACACATAGCCAGACACCAAACTTCCAGGAGACAAGATGGCCAAACTTGTGAAATTAAAGTCACAATCTTCTTATGGTTTCCTTTTCGGTAGAATAGGAAGAAAAAAGGAGATTGATCCCTGAATAGTGTGAGATGAGCAACAATGTTTGATTTAAAAACAGAAGAATATAAAATGGCTTTAGTGAAGTAGAACATGAGTGCCCAGTGAGATTTCAAACCAGCAATATAATTTTAGTAATATCTCTTAATTTCCTATATGGACCCTGATTATTACACATGAAATAAGTCTACATGAAAATAAAAAATTGCCATTTGGTAAATACTATGGTAGTAACTGTTTCAGGCAAGAATCACCAATGGGTGCTAAAATTAGGTGGCAAAAGTATAAAGAAACAGGATATTTGCATAGCTTATAACATTACAGCAGAGAAACTTTGCAGGCACCAACTTAAATGATCAAACTTAATTATCACCAGTAATGGAATAAGTCAACAATAAGTGTCTCCTGATATGATGCACTGGGGGCACAAAATCATTTCCGTGGTACTCTTGCCAAAAAGGCATGACCTGGATTTAACCATGAGAAAATATCAGACAAACCCAAATTAAGAAATATTTTACAAAATAACTGACAGTGTTCTTCAAAAGCATCAAGGGCATGAACAACAAAGACTGAGGAACTATTTCAGATTAAAGGAGACTTAAGAGACATGACAATAAATACAACACTGCATTCTGGATTTGATCCTGAACCAGAAAAAGGACATCATTGAGACAACTGGTGAAACTGAAATAAAGTCCATAGGTTGGGTAACAGTACTATATCAATGTTATTTGCTGATTTTGATTGTTGTATTGTGCTTATGTAGGAAGTTAACATTTGGAGAATGTGAGTACAGGGTATATACGAATTATTTGTACTATTTGCAAGCCTAAAATTATGTCAAAATTAAAAGATAAAACAATTTAAAATACAAAGCTATGAAATAACTCAATAGTTTTCCCCTATTTTTTATTTTTTACAGATAGGGTCTCACTCTGTTGTTCAGGTTGGAGTGCAGTGGCACAAACATAGCTCGCAGTAACCTTGAATTCCTGAGCTCAAGCAATCCTCCTGTCTCAGGCTCCTGAATAGCTAGCACTACATGCGTGTGCCCAGCTAATTTCTTACTTTTGTAGAGATGGGGGTCTTGCTGTGTTGCCCAGGCTGGTATCGAATTCCTGGCCTCAAGTGATCCCCCTGCCTTGGCCTCCCAAAGTACTGGAATTACAGGTGTGCGCCCAGCCCAGAACAATTCAAGAAGTTTCTTTGGGTATTCAAGTCACGGCTTAAGAGGAATGGGATGAAGATGATGCTCCACTATTTTTTAAAAATATTTTAATTGTAACAACACATTTCTTGTATGTCTGAATGTTGACCTAAAATAAAGATTACTGTTGTAAAATAAGTGTTTTCACCACAGAAAACACACACACACAATTCAGTATCTCCAAAATATTATCATTTAAACATGCAATCAATACCATTTCAAAATAAAAGGTGATTCAACTGCTTTTTAGACAACTGAAACTGTATTTAAAGTTATACACATTGAGGGAGGGATTGCATTGGGGAGTTATACATGATATAAATGATGAATTGATGGGTGCTGACGAGTTGATGGGTGCAGCACACCAACATGGCATAAGTATACATATGTAACAAACCTGCACGTTATGCACATGTACCCTAGAACTTAAAGTATAATAAAAAAAAAAAAAAAAAAAAGTTATACACATTGAATACAGCAGTACGCCAGCACTTGTAGGGGCAAACTGAGGAGACAAGAACAAGCCCCATCTTTCAGCAGCTTTTCAAGATAACACTTTTATGGGTCAATAGCTCCTCCCACTCACATATATTTTTACTCCAACATTTTCTTCTACCAGTAAGCCTTAGCATCCATCCTCTACTAGTTTCCAAGCTAGGGCTGTAAGCAGAGAACTAACAAATATACCTATAGTGGTTTTAATAGAAAGCTAAAATTATTCTACTTGTAGCAAATATTCAAGTATAAAGAATTTGTATGAGCCTTCATGTCTCAAGAAATTAAGTTTCCTTTGATGTAACCACTGTCACTAAAATCCTAAACAGGACAGAAGCCATTGTTTCTAATACACTGGACTAGATAAACTAACGCTCACTGTGTATCGTTTGATGATTCTCATTTTCTGTGATTCTCTTCTGTAAAAAAAATATATATATATATACACACACACACACATATTGATTTCATATTTCATCTGTGGGGGAAAATTTTTTTGATGTATTCTCTGTTGAAAGTCTAAGTTTGAGGTAAATTTTCAAGAATACTGTCATCTTCCAGGCATTAAACTGAATTCAAACAAAAGAAATCAGGATCTGGGCTGGGTGCAGTGGTTCATGCCTGTAATCCTAGCATTTAGGGAGGTCGAGGCAGGTGGATCACAAAGTCAAGAGATTGAGACCATCCTGGCCAACATGGTGAAACCTGTCTCTACTAAAAATACAAAAATTAGCTGGGCGTGGTGGTGCACACCTGTAGTCCCAGCTACTCAGGAGGCTGAGGCAGGAGAATCACTTGAACCCGGGAGGCGGAGGTTGCAGTGACTCGAGATCGCGCCGCTGCACTCCAGCCTGGCAACAGAGCAAGACTCTGTCTCAAAAAAATAATAACAATAAAAGAGAAATCAGGATCTGTGTTCTTGAGGTTAAAACTCTAGGGGAGAGTTCTCAGCACAATCCGCTACCAGAAGTTCCAACATTTGCCATTCTTTCTTAATGCCCATTTGATTCCAATCTTCTTGCTGAAAAACCATCATAGAGCTGGGTACAGTGGCTCACACCTGCAACTCCAGCCATTTTGGGAGGCTGAGGCAGGAGGATCGCTTGAGCCCAGGAGTTCAAGACCAGCCTGGGCAACACAGCAAAACCTTCATCTCTACCAAAAATGAAAAAATTAGGTGGTGCACAACTGTAGTCCCAGTTACTCAGGAGGCTGAAGCAGAAGGATCACTTGAGCCCAGCATTTCGAGGCTGCAGTGAGCTTTGATCATGTCACTGTACTCTAGCCTGACCTGAGCAGCAGAGGCCCTGTCTCAAAAATGAACAAACAAATGAAACAACAACAATCAACAACAAGACTATCACAGAATTAGAGAACTGGATCAATCAGGAGGGATAAACTGGCCCAACTTCCCATCTAAGACAAAAAGTTTTTTACACCTTCCTTGATACACACAGACACATCCATACTCACATCAACCAAAATCTGCCTGTGGACTTTCAGTGACAAGAAGCTCACCCCTCACAGGGTAGCCTATTTCACTTCCATCTTAAAGTTCTTCCAAAATCTAACACTCTGCATTCTGTTAACTTCTACCTACTGGTTTTAGTTCCAGCTTAAGGTGGTAATTGTTACATAAAATAAGTTGCATACGAGACTAACGAAGAAAAGAGAGAAGAATCAAACAGATGCAATAAAAAATGATAAAGGGGATATCACCACCGATCCCACAGAGATACAAACTACCATCAGAGAATACTATAAACACCTCTATGCAAATAAACTAGAAAATCTAGAAGAAATGGATAATTTCCTAGACACATACACCCTCCCAAGGCTATACCAGGAAGAAGCTGAATCCCTGAATAGATCAATAGCAGGCTCTGAAATTCAGGCAATAATTAAGAGCCTACTAACCAAAAAAAGTCCAGGACCAGATGGATTCACAGCCAAATTCTAACAGAGGTACAAAGAGGAGCTGGTATCATTCCTTCTGAAACTATTCCAGTCAATAGAAAAAGAGGGAATCCTCCCTAACTCATTTTATGAGGCCAGCATCATCTTGATACCAAAGCCTGGCAGACACACAACTAAAAAAGAGAATTTTAGACCAATATCCCTGATGAACATCGATGCAAAAATCCTCAATAAAATACTGGCAAACCAAATCCAGCAGCACATCAAAAGCTTATCCACCACGATCGAGTGGGCTTCATCCCTGGGATGCAAGGCTGGTTCAACATATGTAAATCAATAAACGTAATCCATCATATAAACAGAACCAAAGACAAAAACCACATGATTATCTCAATAGATGCAAAAAAGGCCTTCGACAAAATTCAACAGCCCTTCAGGCTAAAAACTCTCAATAAATTAGGTATTGATGGGACATATCTCAAAATAATAAGAGCTATTTACGACAAACCCACAGTCAATATCATACTGAATGGGCAAAAACTGGAAGCATTCCCTTTGAAAACTGGCACAAGACAGGGACGCCCTCTCTTACCACTCCTATTCAACATAGTGTTGGAAGTTCTGGCCAGGGCAATCAGGCAGGAGAAAAAAATAAAGGGTATTCAATTAGGAAAAGAGGAAGTCAAATTGTCCCTGTTTGCAGATGACATGATTGTATCTTTAGAATACCCCATCGTCTCAGCCCAAAATCTCAAGTTGATAAGCAACTTCAGCAAAAGTCTCAGGATACAAAATCCATGTGCAAAAATCACAAGCATTCCTATCCACCAATAACAGACAAACAGAGCCAAATAATGAGGGAACTCCCATTCACAATTGCTTCAAAGAGAATAAAATACCTAGGAATCCAACTTATAAGGGACGTGAAGGACCTCTTCAAGAAGAATTACAAACCACTGCTCAACGAAATAAAAGAGGAAACAAACAAATGGAAGAACATTCCACGCTCATGGATAGTAAGAATCAATATCGTGAAAATGGCCATACTGCCCAAGGTAATCTATAGATTCAATGCCATCCCCATCAAGCTACCAATGAGTTGCTTCACAGAATTGGAAAAAACTACTTTAAAGTTCATATGGAACCAAAAAAGAGCCTGCATGGCCAAGATAATCCTAAGCCAAAAGAACAAAGCTGGAGGCATCACGTTACCTGACTTTAAAGGCTACTACAAGGCTACAGTAACCAAAACAGCATGGTACTGGTACCAAAACAGAGATATAGACCAATGGAACAGAACACAGGCCTCAGAAATAATACCAAACATCTACAACTGTCTGATCTTTGACAAACCTGACAAAAACAAGAAATGGGGAAAGGATTCCCTATTTAATAAATGCTGCTGGGAAAATTGGCTAGCCATATGTGGAAAGCTGAAACTGGATCCCTTTCTTACACCTTAGACAAAAATTAATTCAAGATGGATTAAAGACTTAAATGTCAGACCTAAAACCATAAAAACCCTAGAAGAATACCTAAGCAGTATTATTCAGGACATAGGCATGGGCAAGGACTTCATGTCTAAAACACCAAAAGCAATGGCAACAAAAGCCAAAATTGAGAAATGGGATCTAATTAAACTAAAGAGCTTCTGCACAGCAAAAGAAACTGCCATCAGAGTGAACAGACAACCTATAGAATGGGAGAAAATTTTTGCAATCTACTCATCTCACAAAGGGCTAATACCCAGAATCTACAAAGAACTTAACAAATTTACAAGAAAAAATCAAACAACCCCATCAAAAAGTGGGCGAAGAATATGAACAGACATTTCTTAAAAGAAGACATTTATGGAGCCAACAGACACATGAAAAAATGCTCATCACTGACCATCAGAGAAATGCAAATCAAAACTACAATGAGATACCATCTCACACCAGTTAGAATGGTAGTCATTAAAGTCAGGAAACCACAGGTGCTGGAAAGGATGTGGAGAAACAGGAACACTTTTATACTGTTGGTGGGACTGTAAATTAGTTCAACCATTGTGGAAGACAGTGTGGTGATTCCTCAAGGATCTAGAACTAGAAACACCATTTAACCCAGCAATCCCATTACCGGGTATATACCCAAAGGATTATAAATCATGCTGCTATAAAGACACATGCACATGTATGTTTACTGTGGCACTATTCACAATAGCAAAGACTTGGAACCAACCCAAATGTCCATCAATGATAGACTGGATTAAGAAAATGTGGCACATATACACCATGGAATACTATGCAGCCATAAAAAAGGATGAGTTCATGTCTTTTGTAGGGGCATGGATGAAATTGGAAACCATCATTCTGAGCAAACTATCGCAAGGTCAAAAAACCAAACACTGCATGGTCTCACTCACAGGTGGGAACTGAACAATGAGAACACTTGGTCACAGGATTGGGGAATATCACACACTGGGGACTTTCGTGGGGTTGGGGGAGGGGGGAGGGATAGCATTAGTAGACAAACCTAATGTAAATGATGAGTTAATGGGTGCAGCACACCAACATGGCACATGTATACATATGTAACAAACCTGCACGTTATGCACATGTACCCTAGAACTTAAAGTATAATAACAATAAAAAAAAAGTTTCATACATACATGTGCTTTAAGTGTTTTATGTTTAAAAATCATTCATATTCAGTCATAAAATGATTTCCCTAAAATTACAAGCATGCTTAAACTACAATCAAAATTTCCATAACAAAAGTGATTACAGGTTTATAATATGATTGGCAAACAACTTCAACAATGAAAAAAAGGACTGAAAGCAACTTACATGACTGTATTAGCAAAGCACCTTTGTATAAGAGAGAGACCACTGGTCTAGAAGGCAGAAGATATAGACTAGAATCTTCTCAGCTTTTTCCTTCACTAGTTTTGTGGCCCTAGACAAGTTTCTCAACCTCTCTGGAGCTCACATACCTCAAAGTGAGCTAAAAAAATCACTAAGGTGTTCCTCTTCCAATACTAGAATCTTTCTCTTACCCTAGCCTAAAACAAGCTTAAAAATGCTAGATATTCATGAATATCCAATATAGAAATTAATAAGAAAATCAAAATAAAAGTAAGCATAAAAGTATGCTGCTTATTATGTTCCTAGTAACTTGCATAGGCTATAAAAAAATTAACAAGGCAATTTAAGAATAAAATTTGGAATTAAAATAAGAAGCCAGGCCATGTGCAGTGGCCCATGCCTGCAATCCCAGCACTTGTGGGAGGCTGAGGCAGGTGGATCACCTGAGGTCAAGAGTTTGCGACCAGCCTGGCCAACATGGTGAAACCTCGTCTCTACAAAAATTACAAAAAATGTGCCAGGTGTGGTGGCGTGCACCTGTAATCCCAGTTACTCCAGAGGCTGAGGCAGGAAAATCACTTGAACCTGGGAGGTGGAGGTTGCAGTGAGCTGAGGTTGTGCCACTGCACTCCAGCCTGGGCGACAAGAGTGAAACTCTGTCTCAAAAATAAATAAATAAATAAAAAAGCAGCAGCCATACATAGTAGGGCAAATATTTAATATATGGGAAACTCTGCAGCTACTGAGAAAATCCATTCAACAGACTAACTGGCTACCATGTCTAAAGCCCTACCAACCATTACAGGAACATAAAGATAAAATAGATACAGTTGAGCCCTTAAGGAAGTAGTGAGAGACAAGTACATGAGAATCAGAAACAAAGGCACACATAGAAAGGACCTAGTGATTAGTGAACATCAGAAAACCTTACTCACTTCACTGCTATAATCCAAAGAAACAGGAGAGAAAACAGGATAGGAAGGAAAAGATTCTGTATTGATCTGAAAAAAGAGTGAAAAGTTATAAAGGTAAAAATGGGAAACAAAACCACCCTACATAAATCACTGTCAGAAATACCAATCTCCAGCCACCCAAATTCATAGGTATAACTGCTGGTAAGGGCAGGGAAAAGGAAAAAGAACTAAAACCAAGAGTCCAGGTGAATTTCTACGATAAAGTTGTGAGAATCATTACCTATGAGATTGGACCTATGCTTGTCTTCTCAAAGTCATCAGGACACTATTAACGCAGATGGACCAAAGAAAGTATGGAGTCTATTAGAAGCAAAGACTTTAGTCTGCCATTACAATAATGGGCCATTTCTTCTGACCCATGGAAACCTCAGCAAAGGGAAGGTTCCTTCTTTATCTAGCTACCTAGACTGAGCTTAAAAGGTAGGAACAAAATACCTGACTAGGGTAAGTAGGTTGTCCTCCAGGATACTGAGAAGGCATCTGTCCTCCAGGAAAGCCACCTATATGTTAAAAATAATAATAATACAAAAACAGGTCTTGTATGTTTTAATTTTTCAAAACAGCATTGATGACTGTGAATATGGAAACATATAAGAACATTTACACTATGATATTCATGAGGATGATTTTAAAAAATATAATTTACTGAATCTAAAACCAACTTTGGTCATAAGAACCTTTTTAATATTCCATGTTCTACAAAAGATCCTCACAAATAATACTTTTTTCACACTTGAACCAGATTAAATTCTGATTCCATCTGGAATGGTTGTCATAATATAGTTCTGGGGGTGGTTTCACTAGTGGTACAGGAGTGGGCAGAGAAGTTCCTGAAGGCTTCCTTTTTGGCTTTGGGATAGATTTTTTTAATAGAAAAAGTGTAACTTTATCTCTATTTTACTGATTAAACTTTTCCATCAATGTAATACATTTCATAAAACCATTATGTTTAAAATTATTTATGGAAATACATAAACATTTATTGCAGATTATCTCAAATAAAAACTAAGTTCTCTCAATGGCGATTTTAAAATTCAAAATATCATGATACTGTTTTGTCTGGACAGCTGGTACCTACTAGGTAGTGGGACCTGTGCTGGACCACCTCCATAAGATTGTGAAGGTGGCTGTGGGTAGCCAGAAAAGCCTGCTCCACCCGGTGGGACTCCAAATCCTTGGCCTGGAGGAACTAGAGAAAAGAACAGGTCAATAAACTATAGTACAGTTCTCATGACTGCAGAAAAAACCTTAGAAAAATGTCTATTGTTAAAAGTGGAAAAAATATGCTATTAATGCTATAATAGCAGTCCCTTTTCATCTAGATTCAAAACTTCAAATTATCCAGTAAAAAACAAGCTTTTAAATTTTTATCTTATTTATTTACTTTTATTTTTGAGACAGAGTCTCACTCTGTTGCCCAGGCTGGAGTTTAGTGGCACAATACCGGCTCACTGCAAACTCTACCTACCAGGTCCAAGTGATTTTCCTGCCTCAGCCTCCCAGGTAGCTGGGATTACAGGCATGCGCCACCACACCCAGCTAATTTTCATATTTTTAGTCAGATGGGTTTCACCATGTTGGCCAAGCTGGTCTCAAACTCCTGGTTTCAAGTGATCCAACCACCTCAGCCTCCCAAAGTGTTGGGATTACAGGCGTGAGCCACCGCACCCAGCCAAAATTTTACTTTATTATTCTTCCTTACTAACTTAAAATACAAAAATGCTGGCCGGGCGCGGTGGCTCAAGCCTGTAATCCCAGCACTTTGGGAGGCCGAGACGGGCGGATCACGAGGTCAGGAGATCGAGACCATCCTGGCTAACACAGTGAAACCCCGTCTCTACTAAAAATACAAAAACTAGCCGGGCGAGGTGGCGGGCGCCTGTAGTCCCAGCTACTCGGGAGGCTGAGGCGGGAGAATGGCGCAAACCCGGGAGGCGGAGCTTGCAGTGAGCTGAGATCGGGCCACTGCACTCCAGTCCGGGCGACAGAGCGAGACTCCGCCTCAAAAAAAAAAAAAAAAAAAAAAAAAAAAAAAAAAAAATGCTAAGGATTTTTTGTTGTTTTTTGGGGGTCTTTTTTACCTTTGAATAAAGCTGACCTAAAGGTCACAGTCTTGCTAATTGAAATGTCTTAATCAGGTCTTAAGACTACAAACAAGCAAAGTGTTACATATTGATCCTTTATTGCCATGAAATTTATTCCAAGTCCCTTCACAGTGGAATTTTTGAAACTGCTCCCAGCTTTCATGCCCCCAGAGAATCTTCATCCCTCCATCTTGCCAGCTAGGTCAGAGTGACCTGACCTCACACAAAACAAGCAGGAATGAAGAGGATAAAGGGAGAAGGAAAAAGTGCTACAGCAATCCCAATCATTACTAATTACGCAACCCATAACTCACCTCCGGGATAGGATGGAGCTCCCCCTGGCTGTGGGACACCAGGATAGCCTCCAGGGGCTGGATAACCTCCAGGCGCAGGGTAGCCTCCAGCTCCTGGGTAGCCACTACTTGGCACTTGTGGGTAGGCACCTCCCCCCATTGGAGGAAAGCCACTAGGATAAGGATACTGACCAGAAGGGGGAAAAGATGACTCCTGACCTGCAGGCTGAAAAATCAGAATAATTTTTAAACAAATGTGATCATAGAGAACTATGACCCATCTAAAAATAAGGAACAAACAGAGGTTATTATTAAGGTCTAGCTCATTCTTTCACTTTTTAAAAGTCTCATTAGAAATCCTGGAATCTTATACTAGTTTATCAGCATACCAGTTTGTAAGGACACTTGTTTGTCAGAATTCAGTTAAATTTAATTCTACTTGAGTCAGGCAAGAGGGGTCTGCTTCTCTATCTGGGAGTCAGAACAGGGTTCTTTCCAAACCTCAAGGTTTTAAGAAAAAAAAAATAAAAAACCTCATTAGTTCCTTCATTTTCCCAGCATCTACAAATATAAGAAAAATCCTCCTCTATACCCTAAACAGAGGAATTTGAGGCTCTTTTGCAACACATCTGGATCTGTTACATAATATTTAAACATGAAAAAGGTAACCTGTATATCACATCACACACAGGATCTGACATTTTGGACCTCACAGTCCAGTGCAGTAATACGTAGAGAGGCAGAGATTGTTGCATATTCACTGAACTCTTTCTCCCCAGGCCACAAAGCTATACAGACTACATTTCCCAGACCCCCTTGCAGTTAGGTCGGACCACATGAATGAGTATCAGTGAATGAACATAGACAGAAGTGACATATACCACTTTCTAAATCTGTCCCCTAAAAACCTCTGGCAAATCCTCCATGTTCTCTCTCTTCCTTTATCTGCCACCCATAAGCAGAGGATCCAGCAGAGGACTTCAAAGTGCTAGAGGATGGTAGGTAGGATCAGAATAAGGAAGGAGCCTGGAAACCCAAAACACTGCATGAAACAAAGCCTTGTCCCACCCACCCCCTATTCACCACTGACTTCCAGGAGACTGAAGAAAGAAATACATTTTTTTTTTTCATTGTGTTAAGTCACTGAGATTCGGGAGTTGTCAGTTTTAGCAATTAGCCTACGCTGACTGAAATAGTTACTAAAGGCCTGTTTAATACATAGGGACTTGGGAACATATCCATAATTCTCATCTCTCCTGTGATAAATTCACAAGAGCTATATAATCACTTTGCATAAGGATAAACATATTATCACAAACTTGTATAGACACCTCTTCCTATTCTCCCAGGGTTAGATAGCAGCCCCACAGTTATGAGTATAAAACTGAAATGTGGGCTGGGCTAAGTGGCTCATGCCTGTAATCCCAGCACTTTGGAAGGCCGAGGTGGGCGGATCATGAGGTCAGGAAATCGAGGCCATCCTGGCCAACATGGTGAAACCCCATCTCTACTAAAAATACAAAAACTAGCTGGGCGTGGTGGCATGTACCTGTAATCCCAGCTACTTGGGAGGCTGAGGCAGGAGAACCGCTTGAACCCTGGGAGGCGGAGGTTGCAGTGCGTTGAGATCTCACCACTGCGCTCCAGCCTGGTGACAGAGCGAGACTCTGTTTCAAAAAAAAGAAAAACAAAAAACCGAAATGTGGCCGGGCGCAATGGCTCACGCCTAAAATCCCAGCACTTTGGGAGGCCGAGGTGGGCAGATCATTTGAGGTCAGGAGTTTGAGACCAGCCTGGCCAACATGGTGAAACCCCGTCTCTACTAAAAATATAAAAATCAGCTGGCCATGGTGGTGGGCACCTGTAATCCCAGCTACTCGGGAGGCTGAGGCAGGAGAATCACTTGAACCCAGTAGGCATAAGTTGCAGTGAGCTGAGATCACACCACTGCACTACAGCTTGGGCACAGAGCGAGACTCTGTCTCAAAGACAAAAAACAAAACGAAACAAAAAAACTGAAATGCACAATTCTTACTTACGGCTCAGCTCTTAGTCCTCAGAGTAGTATAGATATCAACAAGGTGGAACTTAGTAGCACGTTTATAAAACGTACTCCAAGTCTAAGAACTATAAATCCACTGCAATTTATCTCTGGGTCAAGCCAAGCCATTAATTATTTTAAACATTCTAACACAACGGTTAAGAAGCAGTGATACTATGACTAAAGGGTATTAAAAAAAAAAAAAAAGAACCAGTGATTCATGGGATGGATTTTGCTTACATCCATGTTTTATTGGCTCATACAGCAGTTAACATTTTTTAAAACTAACTCCTAAGTTTTGAAACTGTGGACAATTTCATATAGAACCCAAGTTCTGGCTTTACTTGAAAGTCTGGAGTATCTAGCAAAGCTAAGTGTGCCTCCCTCCATGGCTACACAGGGCTGGTGCTAAGCACCTGCCAGCTTTCAATAGACAAAGCAAGACCTCTCTAGTCCCCCACACAACTACCTTCGCTCACTTGTTCTACTCAGTACCTGTGAGCATCTGAATTTACGACCCCTGCTCTAGCATATCAGTAAGATCTGACATGGCCAGTACCAAACAACACCTATTTTAAGGATGTGAGGTATTAAGTAGCAATACTTACAGGATATCCAGGGAAAGGTGGGTAGCCTGTTGGGGGATAGCCTGGGTATGACATTCTGTAACAACAATAAAAAAGGTCTTCTGTAAGTTTTTTTTTTTTTTTTTTTTTTGAGACGGTGTCTTGCTCTGTCACCAGGCTAGAGTGCAGTGGCATGATCTCGGCTCACTGCAACCTCTGCCTCCCAGGTTCAAGCGATTCTCCTACCTCAGCCTCCCAAGTAGCTGGGACTACAGGTGCACACCACCACGTCCAGCTAATTTTTGTATTTTTAGTAGAGATGGAGTTTCACCACGTTGGCCAGGATGGTCTCAATCCCTTGACCTGGTGATCCACCCACCTCGGCCTCCCAAAGTGCTGGGATTACAGGTGTGAGCCACCGTGCCCGGCCTGTAATTTCTTATAATGGTTAAGGCCTTTGAAAACATATAGATATATACACACACACACAGGGTTTTATGCAAAATATTTCTCTTTTCAAAAGTCTGGCATAAAATTAAAATGTGGATATTAGGGATATAAGCAAAGCTTATTAAAGGCTTATTTCATTATTCACACCAATGGAATCAGTACAGCCTAGCAAAGGTTCCAACTTTGTCATGACATATAATTTTTGTCACATCTCAATTCTACTACTACTATTATTTATGAACTATTCTTCTTCTCTCTTTCTTCTTTTTTTTTTTTTGGAGATGGAATCTTGCCCTGTTGCCCAGGCTGGAGTGTAGTGGCGTGATCTCAGCTCACTGCAACCTCTGCCTCCGGGGTTCAAGTGATTCTCCTGCCTCACCCTCCGAGTAGCTGGGATTACAGGTGTCTGCCACCATGCTCAGCTACTTTTTTGTATTTTTAGTAGAGATGGGTTTCACCATGTTGGCCAGGCTGGTCTTGAATGCCTAACCTCAGGTGATCCACCCACTTCAGACTCCCAAAGTGCTGGGATTACAGGCCAACTCACCCGGCCAAGGCTTCACCTTGGAAGCAGAAAGCAGTCCTCACCAGATGCCAGCACCTCGATCTTGGACTCCCCAGCCTCCAGAACCACACCCAGCCAATCTATTTTTCTTTAAGCCAATTTTTTACTTCCGTTTATTTTTAAAGTATGCTTATTATCAGCACACTTTTAAATATCACCATACTTTTAAATGGAAAACTTCTAAATGGAAAACTTCCAGTAGTTTTCTTACCACAAATAGAAGGTAATATTAAAATAAACACTTAGCTATTAAAATAAAAAGTCCTTTCTAGGTGCCACAGAAATCCCCTCATATGGTGATATAACCACATTATGGGAAACAACAGTACAATGGTTAGGAGTTAACATTCTGGAGTCACATATACATGGATTAAACTCTAGCTTTCTTTTTTAAACTTTTTATTTTTGAGACAAGGTGTTGCTCTGTCACCCAGGCTGGAGTATAGCAGTGCAATCACAGCTTGCTGCAGCCTCGACCTCCTGGGCTCAAGTGATCCTCCCACCTCAACACCCCCTGCCGTAGCTGGGACCACAGGTGCGCACCACCATGCCTGGTAAATTTTTGTATTTTTTTGTAGAGATGGGGTTTCACCATATTGCCCAGGCTGGTCTTGAACTCAAGTGATCTGCCTGCCTCAGCTTCTCAAAGTGCTGGGATTACAGGCATGAGCCACAGAGCCCAGCCCCAAATTACTGTTTTAATGACACTTTGAAAATTATTCCTGTGTAGTTACGCTATCAATTTGACACATATTAGGTCCATTTGTTTCATTTTGCTTTTGACTTTTAAGGTTTTAAAATTTTTTGATTTAGTTTTATAATTATATAAAACATTTTCTGGATTCTAAAGTCAAATCTACAAAACAAGATATGTTCAGAAACCTGTTAACTTCTAACCCTGTCCCTTACTATCTCCTACACATGATTACTTTTACAGTTTATCTACCTGTCTTTAAGTACATAAGCTGATATGTCTATATTTGTATCCCCATTCCATTCTTACATAAAACATACTGTTTCTTTTTCTTTTTTTTTTTTTTTGAGACTCACTCTGTCACCCAGGCTGGAGTACAGTGGCATGATCTCAACTCATTGCAACCTCCATCCCTTGGGTTCAAGCGATTCTCCTGCGTCAGCCTCCCGAGTAGCTGGGATTACAGGCGACTGCCACCGCGCCCAGCTACTTTTTGTATTTTTAGTAGAGATGGGGTTTCACCATCTTGGCCAGGCTGGTCTTGAACTACTAACCTGGTGATCCACCCGCCTCGGCCTCCCAAAGTGCTAGGATTACAGGCATGAGCCACCGCTCTTGGCCCATACTCTGTTACTTTACTGGCTTTTTTCTCTTATTATGGCCACCATCTATAGTCTTCAATCCTTTTTAAAAACAACAACATAGGCCAGGCACAGTGGCTCATGCCTGTAAATCCCAGCACTTTGGAAGGCTGAAGCAGTAGAATCTCTTGCGGCCAGGAGTTTGAGATCAGCCTGGGCAAAAAAGAGAGACCTCATCTCTACAAAAAGTAAAATAATTAGCCAGGCATGGTGGTATGCACCTGTAGTGCCAGCTATTCAGAAGCCTGGGCAGGAAGATCACTTGAGCCCAAGACTTCAAGGCTGCAGTGAGCTAGGATCGCACCACTCCACTCCAGCCTGGGCAACAGAGTGACACCGTGTACCTTAAAAAAAAACAAACAAAAAACACAACTACATAGTACTTCAGTGTGTGGCTACATCATGGCTTATTTAATGGCAGACATCTGAGTTATTTCTAGTCTTTTAACTATTAGTCTTGCAATGAAGAGCCGTGTACAGGTACCTCTCTGTATATTTTGCCAATATTATCTTTGGGGAAGATTCCTAGAAATGGCATTGCTGAGACAAGGGGTAAAGGTGAATGTGATACTGCCCAATTCCCCTCCACAGGGGTTGTACCAATTTGCATTTTCACCAGCACTGCCAACAGAATTTTCCATCTAACATCCTGGATTTCTAGCTGTGTGAATACAGGCAAGTTACTTAGCTTTTCAAAAGAAGTTACTTAGCCTTTTTAGGCCTTCATTTCTTCACCTATCAAATGGGACGTGAACGTACCTACTTAAGGATGTTGTTGTAAGAATTAAGTAAAAGAACATAGGCAAAGCATTTAGCAGTGCTTGGAATAAATTAAGTCCTCAATAAATGTTAACTGCTATGATCATAGAGAACTGTGATATATAATGCAAGAATATTAAAAAATAATTAGCACAAAGTTTGGCTTTTATTTATTCATTATAACACTTTCAGTATATTTACCTTCTCAATTTTATTAGACGTAGACTAATTTTAAAATTAAAATGCTTTCTGATGGAAAAAGGAAGTAGGGTGGTAGATTGTGGTTAGTCTGAGATTAAGGAGGCATTCATATATTATCTATTCTGTGATAATAATGGTGATCAAAAGTTGATAGTCTTCTGATCAGCAAACATAACACTGGAAACATCTTTTAAAAACTGCAGTCTGTACCAGAAAGTTTGAAAGTTATGTTCTTCAAAAGGTACTCATTTCCATTTGGAAAAGTAAACAATAACCTGCACATCAAGTGATGTTAAGACATTACTATTTTATGGCCGGGCGCGGTGGCTCAAGCCTGTAATCCCAGCACTTTGGGAGGCCGAGACGGGCGGATCACAAGGTCAGGAGATCGAGACCATCCTGGCTAACATGGTGAAACCCCGTCTCTACTAAAAAATACAAAAAACTAGCCGGGCGAGGTGGTGGGCGCCTATAGTCCCAGCTACTTGGGAGGCTGAGGCAGGAGAATGGCATAAACCCGGGAGGCGGAGCTTGCAGTGAGCAGAGATCCAGCCACTGCACTCCAGCCTGGGTGACAGAGCAAGACTCCGTCTCAAAAAAAAAAAAAAAAAAAAAAAAAAAAAAAAAAAAAAAAAAAGACATTACTATTTTTTTAGGTGTGATAATGGTATTATGATTTTCATCAAGTATTCTGATCTTCTAGAGATAAACACCAAATATTTACAGACAAAATGATATGTCAGGGATTGTGTCAAAATAATATGCAGGAATATTATATATAATATAGTGCAGGAATTTAGACATAATAAGCAATCAGGAGTTGATAACTGTTCATGCTGGGTGATGAGTACATGGGATTAATTACACTCTCTTGTCCATTTTTTGAAAAGACGGCTCATGTAAAATAAATGGAGCTAGTGTGGTTAAAAACAAATATCCCTATATATATACATATATCTTCTGCATTTGAAGAAAACACTATTAACCTAAAGCAAATGCAAATAAACAGAGAAAAAACAAACATTCAAAAGAATACCCTCTTAGCCTGATCAAATCTAAAATACGGCCAGGCGCAGTAGCTCACGTCTGTAATCTCAGCACCTTGGGAGGCCAATGCCGGTGGATCACTTGAGGTCAGAGACCAGCCTGACCAACATGGTGAAACCCTGTCTCTATTAAAAATACAAAAATTAGGGCTGGGCGCAGTGGCTCATGCCTGTAATCCCAACACTTTGGGAGGCTGAGGAGGAGGATCACAAGGTCAGGAGACTGAGGCCATCCAGGCTAACACAATGAAACCCCATCTCTACAAAAAATACAAAAAATTAGCCGGGCGTGGTGGCACGTGCCTGTAGTCCCAGCTACTTGGAAGGCTGAGGCAGGAGAATCACTTGAACCCGGGAGGCGGAGGTTGCAGTGAGCCAAGATTGCACTACTGCACTCCAGCCTGGGCCACAGAGCAAACCTCTGTCCCAAAAAAAAAAAAAAAAAGGCTGGGTGCGGTGGCTCACGCCCATAATCCCAGCACTTTGGGAGGCTGAGGCAGGTGGATCACCTGAGGTCAGGAGTTCGAGATCAGCCTGGCCAACATGGTGAAATGCTGTCTCTACTAAAAATACAAAAATTAGCCAGGCATGGTGGCATGTGCCTGTAATCCCAGCTATTCAGGAGGCTGATGCAGGAGAATCGCTTGAGCCAAGATCACGCCACTGCACTCTACCCTGGGCAATAGGGCAAACCTCTGTTTCAACAACAACAAAAAAATCTAAAATACTATTAGTGATCAGATATAATATACCTGGCAAATATATCTATATAAAGTCAGTAATCTCTTTTTTGGCATCTATAAGAAAACATTGCTACAAGTGGAGAGTGAATGATCAAAGGTTTAAACTAGGTTTTTAAAGGTGCTAGACACAGATAGGCAAGAAAGTAGAACAATGTTATTTGCAAGGCAAAAGGTGGGATGTAACTGTGAGGTGGAGGATCACCAAAACAGACTAAGGAGCAGATTAAGACAGAAGTCAGTTAGGAGGACTTCTGTATGTTTAGAATAAAATACTCATCATTCTCCACCACACCACTCCTAACATCCTTTATCTGTCAACAGCACCACTACTTAAATTACCTAATACTCCAGTATAGTAAGAAACCCAGTATTTTTATCTTTTTTTTTTTTTTTTTTTTTTTTTTGAGACAGAGTTCCGCTTTAGTCGCCCCAGCTGGAGTGCAGTGGCGTGATCTCAGCTCACTGCAACCTCCACCTCCTGGGTTCAAGCGATTCTCCTGCCTCAGCCTCCTGAGTAACTGGGATTACAGGCGCCCACCACCACGCTGGCTTATTGTATTTCAGTAGAGAGGGGGTTTCGCCATGTTGGCCAGGCTGGTCTCGAACTCCTGACCTCAGGTGATCTGCCCGCCTCGGCCTCCCAAAGAGCTGGGATCACAAGCATAAGCCACCATGCCTGGCCAAAACCCAGCATTTTTCTATCCATCCTTTGAAATGCCTCTCTTGTAATTTCTGTTCTCATGGTCATATACTCAGACCAAGTTTCATCACTTGATGCCTATCTTATTAAAACTCCTTCTCTGTTTATATTTTTGCTTATACTCTCTCACTCTCCCAATTTTCTCAGACACTGTCACTAGTTAAACTTTCCTAAAATGCTACTCTTTCAGCAAACTGCTCTTCAGCTCAAAAATCATCAATGGCTACTGCTGGAGTATCAAATGAAAATTAATTGGCCTGATATTCAGGTCTCCTTAGTACTGGCTCCAATTATTATTATTATATATATATTTTTGAGATGGTTTCTTGCTCTATTGCCCAGGCTGGAGTATAGTAGCGCAACATCAGCTCACTGTGGCCTTGATTTCCTGGACTCAGATGATCCTCTTATCTCAGTCTCCCGAAGAGCTGAGACTACAGGTGCACACCACCATACCTGGCTAATTTTTTGTATTTTTAGTAAAGACGGGGTTTCGCCATGCTGCCCAGGCTGATCTTGAACTCCTGGGTTCAAGAGATCCACCCGTGGCCGGGCGCGGTGGCTCAAGCCTGTAATCCCAGCACTTTGGGAGGCCGAGACGGGCGGATCACGAGGTCAGGAGATCGAGACCATCCTGGCTAACACGGTGAAACCCCATCTCTACTAAAAATACAAAAAAAACTAGCCGGGCGAGGTGGCGGGCGCCTGTAGTCCCAGCTACTTGGGAGGCTGAGGCAGGAGAACGGCGTAAACCCAGGAGGCAGAGCTTGCAGTGAGCTGAGATCCGGCCACTGCACTCCAGTCCGGGCGACAGAGCGAGACTCCGCCTCAAAAAAAAAAAAAAAAAAAAAAAAAAAAAAAAAAAAAAAAAAAAAAAAAAAAAAAAAAAAAGAGATCCACCCGCCTCAGCCTCCCAAAGTGCTAGGATTACAGGCATGAGCCACCGCATCCAGCCTCTATTTATCTATTTAACTCATTTCTTACCAACACCTAACCCGTGTCAACGCGAAATCTCTAACACTTGAACTATTCCCAGCATTCCTTTGCCTAAGCCATTCTTATAATTAACGGACTTGGCCCTCAACCCTGGGCTTACTCACCCCTCCTATCTAGCTCAAGTCTTCTCTCTTCCTTCTTTGAACAATGAGGTTGACTAAAATAGTGTTTCCCAATGTTTTCTTTTTGAGACAGAGTTTTGCTCTATTGCCCAGGCTGGAATGCAGCGGCACAATCTCGGATCACTGCAGCCTCGCCTCCTGGGTTCAAGCGATTCTCCTCCTTCAGCATCCCAAGTAGCTGAGACTACAGGTGCACACCACCACACCTGCTCAATTTTTGTATATTTAGTGGAGACAGGGTTTCACTATGTTGGCCAGGCTGGTCACAAACTCCTGACCGCAAGTGATCTGCCTGCTCAGCCTCCCAAAGTGCTGGGATTACAGGCGTAAGCCACCGCGCCTGGCCTCAAACTTTAATGTGTATATGAATCCCTAGGGATCTTGTTAAAATAGAGACTTTAATTCAGTAGCTCCAGGATGGGGCCTGAGATTCTGCATTTCGGCTTCTGCAGGTCTGTGACTCACACTCTGATACCAGAATACTTTGGGATTTCTGGATCTACATCTAATTTTCTAAATTTGTAAATATATGTTTTGGCACTTCTCATCAATACAGCTATAAATGGTTCATATTTCTTTTATACCAAGATGCCAAATAAACCCAACTCAAGTCAACGTTTATGAAAGTCCACTGTGTAATAAGCACTGTCCTAGGTGGTGATAGAAAGATTGAGAATAAGTATTCAGCCTTTTGAGTACACAGTATAGGAAAACGAGATAATATAGTGTCTCTTATGACAGGAACACAGGATAGAAGCTAAAAATGTGCTGAATTGAGAATAAATGGACATAGATTGAATCAAGGCTATAAGTTAATAAGAAACATAAAATGATACAAAAACTGACCCAGTCAATTCTAAAATAGTCATTTGGGATCCCAAAGGGCTGGATATAAAAACAGGGACAGGCTAATTGTTTTTTGCTTTTTTCTTTTCTAAGCCTGGTTTGTATAAAGAGTAAAGGAGAGGCAAAAGCTCTAAAGAATGGTCAGATAGGCTGGGCACAGTGGCTCACACCTATAATCCCAAAACTCTGGGAGGGGAGGGAAGGGGGAAGGGGAAGGGTAAGCAAAAGGAAAGGACAAGACAAAACAAGGAAAAAGAAAAAGAAAAGTGAAGTAGATAGACAAAGGGCAAAAGGGTCAGGGTCAAAATAAAGGAAAAAAATCTGAAATTAATTTATGAGATAAATTAATAGTAATTTGAAAGGCAATAAGCAGTTATAGTACCAAAGACTTCATAAGCAATTTAAATTTCTAAGTCTCAAGAAATTGTTCCACTGACAAAACCTATATCTAAATTCTTTAGCTACTATCCTAAATCTTACCTTTGAGAGCCTGGAGGAATTATGTCAACAAAAATGAAAATAAGGCAAAGATTATCTGTATATAATAAAAATTAAAGCAATTTTAAGAAAGTGAATTTTGGTACATTTTGAAAAATAATTATGTAACAGACTAGAATGCAATTCCATTTCCAGGAATGTACCTTATAGAAATACTTGCACAAGGACAAAATTATATATGTACAAGGCTATTCATTGCAGTATTTTTGTAATAGGAAAAGGTTAAAAACCATCTGAACGTCCATCAATAAGGGACAGGTGTCATCCCAGGGATGCAGGAATGATTTAACATATACAAGTCAATAAATGTGATGTATCACATAAACAGAATTAAAAACAAAAACCATATGATCATCTCAATAGATGTAGAAAAAGCATTCAACAAAATCCAGCACCCCTTTACAATAAAAAAACTCTCAACAAATGAGGTATAGAAAGGACCTAACTCAAAATAATAAAAGCCATATACAATGACAAAGCCAACATCATACTGAATGGGGAAAAGTTGAAAGCATTCCCCCTAAGAACAGGAACAAGACAAGGACGTCAACTTTCACCACTCCTATTAGAGGGAAAGCAAGGGAAAGCAATAAAGTGCATCCAAATTGGAAAAGAGGAAGTCAAACTATCACTGTTTGCAGATGTTATGACTATATACCAAGGAAATCCTAAAGACTCCAACAGACTCTTAGATTTGATAAATGAAATCAGTAAAGTCTCAGGTTACAAAATCAATGTACACAAATCAGTAACACTGCTATATACCAAAAACGTCCAAGCTGAGAATCAAATCAAGAACTCAATACCTTTTACAACAACTGCAAAAATAAAAAATAAATAGAATACCTAGGAATATGCTGAACCAAGGAGATGACAGATCTCTACAAGGAGAACTACAAAATACTGCTGAAAGAAATCATAGATGACACAAACGGAAACTCATCCCGTGCTCATGGATTGGAAGAATCAATATTGTGAAAATGACTATACTGCCCAAAGCAATCTACAGATTCAATGCAATTCCCATCAAAATACCAAGATCATTTTTCACAGAAGTAGAAAAAACAATCCTAGCATTTATATGGAACCAAAAAGAGCCTGAATAGCCAAAGCAATCCTAAGCAAACAGACAAATTTGGAGACCTCACATTACCAGACTTCAAATACACTACAAGCCTATAGCTACCAGAACAGCATGGTACTGGTATAAAAGTAGGCACATAGACCAATGGAACAAAATAGAGAACCCAGAAATAAAGCCAAATACATACAGCCAACTGCTCTTTGACAAAGCACACAAAAACAAAAATTGGGGAATGGACACCCTATTTAATAAACAATGCTGGGAAAACTGGCAAGCCACATGAAGAATGAAACTGGATCCCTATCTATCACCCTATACAAAAATCAACTCAAGTTGATAAAAGATTTAAATATAAGACCTGAAACTATAAAAATTCTAGAACATTGGAAACACTCTTCTCAACACTGGCCTAGGCAAAGAATTCATGACTAAGACCCCAAAAGCAAATGCAGCAAAAACAAAAATAAATAGATGGGACCTAATTAAACTAAAAAGCTTCTGCACAGCAAAAGAAATAAACAGAGTAAACAGACCACCAACAGAATGGGAGAAAATATTTGTAAATCATGCATCCAACAAAGGACTAGTATCCAGAATCTACAAGGAACTGAAATCAAAAGAAAAAAAACAATTGCATTAAAAACTGAGCAAAGGACATGAATAGACATTTCTCAAAAGAAGATATACAAATGGCCAAAAAACATGAAATAAATGTTCAACATCATTAATCATCAGGGAAATGCAAATTAACCACAATGAGATACCACCTTGCTTCTACAGGAATGGTCATTATTAAAAAGTCAAAAAAAGGGCCGGGCGCGGTAGTCCACATGTGTAATCCCAGCACTTTGTGAGGCTGAGGCGGGCAGATCACCTGAAGAGGTCGGGAGTTTGAGACTAGCCTGACCAGCATGGAGGAACCCGTCTCTACTAAAAATACAAAATTAGCTGGGCATGGTGGCACATGCCTGTAATCCCAGCTACTCAGGAGGCTGAGTTAGAAGAATTGCTTGAATCCGGGAGGCGAAGGTTGGGGTGAGTCGAGATGGCACCACTGCACTCCAGCCTGGGCAACAAGAGCAAGACTCAGTCTCAAAAAAAAAAAAAAAGTCAAAACACAATAGATGTTGGTGTGGATGTGGGGAAAAGGGACCACTTATTACACTGCTATACAGCCTCTACAGAAAGCAGTATGGAGACTCCTTAAAGAGCTAAAAATAGATTTACCATTCCACCCAGAAATTCCATTGCTGGGTATCTACCCAAAGGAAAGGGAGTCATTATATGAAAAAGGCTTTTGCACATGTATATCTATAGCAGCACAATTCACAACTGCAAAGATGTGGAATCAACCTAAGTGCCCATCAACTGAGTGGATAAAGAAAATGTGGTATACATAAACCATGGAATACTACTCAGCCACTAAAAGGAACAAAATAATGTCTTTTGCAGCAACTTCGATTAAGCTGGAGGCAATTTTTCTAGGTGAAGTAACACAGGGGTGGAACACCAAAAGCCGTATGTTCTCACATTATAGGTGGAAGCTAAGCTATGAGTATGCAAAGGCATAGGTATGAAGTGTTATAATGGACTTTAGAGACTCAGAAAGGGAGGGTGAAAGGGGGCTAGGAATAAAAACTACACATTAGGTACAATGTACATTACCTGGGTGACTAAAATCTCAGAATTCACCACCATATAATTCATCCATGTAACAAAAAACCACTTGTACTCCAAAAGCTGTTGAAATTTTATCTTTCATATTTTTTGGAGATGGAGTCTTGCTCTATCATCCAGGCTGGAGTGCAGTGGCGTGATCTCCGCTCATTGCAACCTCCACCTCCCAGGTTCAAGCGATTCTCCTGTCTCGGCCTCCCAAGTAGCTGGGACTACAAGCACGTGCCACCACACCCGGCTAAATTTTGTATTTTTAGTAGAGACACGGTTTCACCATGTTGGCCAGGCTGGTCTCAAACTCCTGACCTCAGGTGATCCACCCATCTCGGCTTCCCAAAATGCTGGAATTACAGGCGTGAGTCACTGTGCCGGGCCACTGCTGAAATTTTTAAAAAGCAGGGACAGGTGAAACAGATTATGGATAACCATACAAGGAGGTGTTATGTGGTTATTAAAAAGGAGGCAGCTTTTTTGTTTTTTTTTACCCATATATGAAACCATCTGTAACACATATCAATGAAAAAAAAAAAGGCAAAGGGAAAAACTGCATAGTGTGCAGCCATATGTGTAAAAAATGTACTGATTTGGACCTATAGAATATCCCTGAAAGGACACTCAAGGAAGTAGAAAACAGTGACTGCCTCCTGGATGAAGAACTGGGACACAATGGAGAAGACTATTTACTTTTCTCTCTCACTCTTTTTTTTTTTGAGATGGAGTCTCACTCTGTTGCCAGGCTGGAGTGCAGTGGTGCGATCTCAGCTCACTGCAACCTCTGCCTCCTGGGTTCAACAGATTCTTGTGCCTCAGCCTCCAGAGTAGCTGGGACTACAGGGGCGTGTCACCAGGACAGGCTAATTTTTGTATTTTTAGTAGAGACGGGCTTTCACCGTGTTAGCCAGGATCTCGATCTCCTGATCTCCTGATCTGCCCGCCTCAGCCTCCCAAAGTGCTGAGATTACTGGCTGAGTCACTGCACCGGCAAAGACTTTTCAATGTACTTTAGCCCTTTTAGAATTGTTCATATATCATTTATTCAAGAGGCAGATTTTAAACGTTTTTGTAAAAAGCTAAATAACGCCCAGAGTGACTCAAAAAAGTTCTCGGCCGGGCGCGGTGGCTCAAGCCTGTAATCCCAGCACTTTGGGAGGCCGAGACAGGTGCATCACGAGGTCAGGAGATCGAGACCATCCTGGTCTACACGGTGAAACCCCGTCTCTACTAAAAAATACAAAAAACTAGCCGGGCGAGATGGCGGGCGCCTGTAGTCCCAGCTACTCGGGAGGCTGAGGCAGCAGAATGGCGTAAACCCGGGAGGCGGAGCTTGCAGTGAGCCGAGATCGCGCCACTGCACTCCAGCCTGGGTGACAGAGCGAGACTCCGTCTCAAAAAAAAAAAAAAAAACACTTCTCAACTTTGCCCAAATGAATAGTAAGTCTAGAGTTTTTGTTTTTGTTTTTTGAGAGGGAATCTCACTCTGTCGCCCAGGTTGGTATGCAGTGGCACAATCTCAGCTTACTGCAAGTTCCGCCTCCCGGGTTCATGCCATTCTCCTCCCTGTCTCCCGAGTAGCTGGGACTACAGGCGCCCGCCACCACGCCCGGCAATTTTGGATTGTATTTTTAGTAGAGACGGGATTTCCCCGTGTTAACCGGGATGGTCTCGATATCCTGACCTCGTGATCCACCCGCCTCGGCCTCCCAAAGTGCTGGATTTACAGGCGTGAGCCACTGTGCCCGGCCTTGTTTTTTGTTTTTTTTTGGGGGGGGGACAGTCTCTCTGCCGATCAGGCTGCAGTGCAGTGGCGATCTCAGCTCACTGCAACCTCCGCCTCCGGGGTTCAAGTGACTCTCCTGCCTCAGCCTCCAGAGTAGCTGGGATTACAGGCGCACACCACCACGCCCAGCTAATTTTTGTATTTTTAAGTAGAGACGGGGTTTCACCGTGTTGGTCAAGCTGATCTCGAACTCCTCCTGACCTCGTGATCCTCCCGCCTCGGACTCCCAAAGTGCTGGGATTACAGGCAGGCATGAGCCACCGCGCCCGGCCTTCTTCTTCTTTTTTTTTTTTTTTTTTTTTTTAACATTCTCTGTTAGCAACCACTTTTAAAAGACTAGAAAATCATTTTTGGTTTTCCAAACCATCTCCACCCAGTGAGTCAGTTAGTAAGAGGGCTGGGTCTCACCGTTTCTCATAGATGGCATGAAGCCCAGGAAACCAAGAGGCAGCGGTTGCAAATTTATGGGAAAAAAAAAAAATAACACGAAACAGGAAGGGTGACTGAAGATAACGCGCAACAGCGAATACAATTTTGCAAAACCGGCCTCTAGGTCTGGTAGGATCATTTAAATCAGTCAGCGACTTGGAGAAAGAACGTGGAGGCATGGCTAGTCCTCTGCACGGACAGGTAGGTAGTCACCCACCAGTGAGGACTGAAAGTTTGCAGTGTCCAAAATTATCTCTTCTACCTAAATAGTGCTTGAAACTCTTTCCTTGCCTGGAAGGTAACTCATTACACTCACATCATCTAATTCGGACACATTTAGCAGATTAGCTGGCTATCAACTGGCAAAAATTATGGCATTTACGGCAGTCGGAAGATAACAGCGTCATGTCTGTCACTTTAGGGTGGACATCAGCCATCTACCGCTGCACCTTGGTTTCCTTGGGCAGTTTTTGCACAGGACGAGCTAATTTCAACACACATTTGCCGCTGGTCGGGGAACAGGAATTAAATATGGAACGCTATCCTAGAAGAGCTTTCAAGAACTGTAAACGAGAACCAGTGTACAACCTTGGCCTGGTGCATTCTGTCCTATGGTTCACTAAGCAGAGTAAAAATTTCCCAAGTTTCCCTAAATTCGCTGTGTCACCGGAAAGTACAGCCACCACCAGCCAGACGGCTTTCAGCACTGCCCGTGCGTTTCCCTACTTAGCCTCCCGCGAGGCGGCTGGGCCACGCTCCGGCCTCAGCCCCTCCACCTGCCCGAGGGCGGGGCGCCACTGGTCCCTGGGATTTCCAGACGGACCGAAGGGCTTCCCGTTAGTCGCGCCGGCCGCCTCACCCACGCCACCCCAACACACCCTGGCCGGCAGCCCGGCTCCGAGACGCGCACACCGGGTCGCCGTCACCCGGGAGGCCCACACGGCCCTTCAGACGCGCCCCACCAGCTCCGGGACAGCGGCGCCCAGAGCAGGCCGAGGGCAAGACCACCGAGGCGGACAAGGTGGGAAGGGGAGGGGGCGCCGCTCCTCACCTGACCCCGGCAGCAGCGTCACAGCCCAACCCGGTCGCCCGCAAGATGGAGCCGGGGGCGGGCCCAGAGAAGGCGGGGCGTCTCACGAGCCAGTTAGGATGGCTGCTGCAGGCGGGAACGCCCCGAAGCCGGAGGGGGCGGTGCGGGGAGCGTGCTGTCCCTGAGTCCCGCCCCTAGACGCCACCTGAGAGACTCTCCCTTCGTGTGGCCCAGCGGATTTTTAATCACATTTATCTGTCGCAAGGACCCTGCGCCAATCCCTTTTAAGGCTGCCTCAAGTCACCTAGGAAGTTGCAGCAGTCCTGGGAGTATCCGGGGCCCCTTCAGTGGTGGGCAGTCGAGAAGGGCTGAGACAGGGAGGCTGGTGAAGCCTCTCCGCCTTTGAAATGCCGTTCTCCAGGTATTTTCTGGGGACAAACACAGCGTTTTTTGTTAGCCTCCTGTGCAAGTAATATTTGTGGGAAATCTTAGTTGGAACTGTAGATGAACTAATCAAAATCACTCCCGAAGGGAGTTGTTAGGTGGTTGTAGGCTCCCCTCATGGGCTAGAGCATTAAACACACATTAGCATTAAACATTTGAGGCAATTACAAGGGCTCAGATCAATATTTTAAACTCGTTAAGGAATTTATATTACAGAGCAAAAACCAATCAGCTACCTTTTAGGGTGGTAAAAGGTAGTTTCTGGGTGTGGTCCCTGGAACAGCATCATCATAATACTGGAAACGTGTTAGTAATGCAGATTATTGAACTCCACCTTAGACCTACTGAATCAAACTCCTGGGGTGGTGCCCAGCAACCTGTTTTAACAAGTCCTCCAGGTGGTTCTGATGCACACTAAAGTTTGCACATCTGATGCACATCAACTTATTCCTCTACACACTTTTCTACCCAAAAGCTTCCTCATGGGGGTGGAATAGAGTGGACTACGATTTTAAATGGGAAGAGCAAGCAAAATATACATGGCTTCCAAATAGGTGTGTGGAGTGAAAAGTATTTGAGGCAGGTCACTGCCTCATTTAACAATGGTAGACAAAACTGCACAACTCTCTGGGTGACCAGCATTAATTCCCTGGTGCCCAAGTCTGTCTACCTGGAAAATAACAGGACTTTCTGTCCTACCTACCCCAGAGACCTCCAGGATTTAAGCATTGCCTGAGAAGCCTACTCTGTTCATTCTACAGAGTTCCCTTTGTGAGCTCATTCCAAACCCTCCCTCTGCCTTAATTACCACAGTAACAGGGTATTTGCCAAACCTCTTATTTCCAGTCCACTTTCCTGAGCTGCAGGAATAGTCCAATAGTCTACCATGACATTTGCCATTTCATCCTTTCAATTCATCCTTTCTTCCTGGCATAAAAGGCGTTCCAGGATCAGAGACCCTTCCCTCCTGCAACCTCTGCTTAGAAAGCACTGCTCATCTTTTAACAATTATTCATTTAATTAGACTTGTTTCCAAGGTTGCTCATCTCCCTCTTGCTCCAATAAACTCTTCCTGATCTTCTTTTTTGAAGTCAACTGGACCTTTTTAAATTTTTTAATTTTTTGGAGACAGAGTCTTGCTCTGTCACCCAGGCTGGAGTGCTGTGGTGCGATCTAGGCTTACCGCAAACTCTGCCTCCTGGGTTCAAGCAATTCTGATGCCTCAGCCTCCCGTGTAGCTGGGAGGCATGTCACCACGCCCAGCTAATTTTTTGTATTTTTAGTACAGATGGGGTTTCGCCATGTTGGCCAGGCTGGTCTCAAAACTCCTGGCCTCAAGCGATCCACCTGCCTCAGTCTCCCAAAGTGCTGGGTGTATTACAGGCATGAGCCACCATGCCTGGGTCAACATCTCTGAAGGCCATCGTATGTCCCAGAGTTCATGTGAAATAAGAGGCATCATGATTCTAATGTGAACATCCCACTGTGTCAGTCTGTTTTTTTGTGTTTTTGTTTTTTTTTTGAGACAGAGTCTCATTCTGTTGCCCAGGTTGGAGTGAAATGGCATGATCTCAGCTCATTGCAACTTCTGCCTCCTGGGTTCAAAAAATTCTCCTGCCTCAGCCTCCCAAGTAGCTGGGATTACAGGTGTCCACCAACACGCTGGGCTAAGTTTTTTTTTTTTTGAGACAGATTCTCGCTCTGTCGACAAGGCTGAAAGGAGTACAGTGGCACAATCTCAGTTTACTGCAAGCTCCGCCTCCCGGGTTAACGCCATTTTCCTGCCTCAGCCTCCTGAGTAGCTGGGACTACAGGCATCTGCCACCACGCCCGGCTAATTTTTTGTATTTTTAGTAGAGACAGGGTTTCACTGTGTTAGCCAGGATGGTCTCGATCTCCTGACCTTGTGATCCGCCTGCCTTGGCCTCCCAAAGTGCTTGGATTACAGGCGTGAGCCACCATGCCTGGCCTTCACTTTCCTTAATTACTAACTTCTGAACACAGTGGTCTTTGGTCCAAACATACCAAGCTTGTGACCAAATGCAACAGAGATTCTCAGGACCTTTACACTTGCTATTGCTTCTACTGGGAATGTTCTCCATGGTGTCATCTCAAATGTCGTCTCCTGGCTGGGCGAAGTGGCTCATGCCTGAAATCCTAGCACTTTGGGAGGCTCAAGACAGTCAGATCACTTAAACCCAGGAGTTGGAGACCAGCCTGGGCAACATGGCGAGACCCCATCTCTACAAAAAATATAAAAATTAGTCAGGCATAGTAGTGTGCACTTGTAATCCCATCTACGTAGGATGCTCACAGGGGAGAATCACTTGAACCCGGGAGGCAGAGGCTGTAGTAAGCCAAGATCTCGCTGCTACACTCCAGCCTGGGCGACAGAGCCCGACCCTGTCTCAAACCAACAAAAAATGTCATCTCCTCAGAGAGGTACTTCCTGAACATTAGTAGCTGCCACCAGCACAACCACCACTACCAGCTATGCTCATTATTTAATTTTCCTTATACCACTTAAAAGCATCTGAAATTCTGTGTTTACTGTTTCTGTCCCCAACTAGAATGTAAGCTTCTTGAGAACAGGGATATCTTTAGAGCCTAGTAGTGAGTGTTTGATAAATAATTGTCTGATTGACTACAATAGGGTCTCCAAAATCCAAGCCAACTACTTCATCTGGTGATCAGCCAAATATAGATTTATTTCCAACACTGGAAAAACCTGGCTCTGGTAGATCTACTGAGAGAACCCATGTGTTACCCTAAAGGATTTTCAAAGGTAGTTTTGAAAATATTTTTTTCATTTCATATGCTGACTTTAGAAAATATAACTCCATTACATTGTCCTTGCTTTTGTCAGTCTCCTATTAAGGGCAGAAGCCATCTTAGAATCAGCATTTGACAATAAGCTAAGCATTTGGACTTTTATGTACTGTCACCACCATTCTACTAAATTGGATGTTTCTGTGCCACCTGTTACTGTGTAGTTTCTGATTATATTCTGGCTGACAGATACATCACTCTTCATCCATCACAATCAGCAAACAAATCCTATAGATTTTACTTTCTTGTTCTACCTACAAAATGTCACTACTTATTTCCTTTACTTGTAGTTAAAAATTACCTCTTGCTCTCTATACCTACTGATATAATCTTAGCTGACACCTACATTATCTCTTGTCCAAACCATGACAGTAGTGTCCTAACTGGATTTTCCATTACCAAACCATCTTACACACTACGGCTAGTTCAATCTATGTTACTGAGCAAAATTCAAAATGGTATTTATCAAATAATAGCTACTAAGGACATACTATTTGCTAGGTACTGTGTTAAGGATTTAAATATCCTTATTTTTTACATTCTCTAAGATTAAAAAAATTTGGTAACAGCTTTATTGAAATATAATTCACCCATATGTGTACAATTCAATGATTCTTAGTACATTCAGAGTTGTACATCTATCACCACAATCAATTTTAGAATGGTTATATCCCATACCCTTTACCCATCACCCCCAATACCCCTATACTCCCCCTCCACATGCAGCCACTAATCTACTTTGTCTCCATAGACTTGTCTATTGTGAACATTTCACATAAATGCACTTGTAAAGAATGTTGTCTTTTGTAATTGGCTTTCATATTGTAGCATGAATCGGTATTTCATTACTTTTATGGTCAAATACTATTTCCTTGTAAGGATTTACCACATTTTGCTTATCCATTCATAAGCTGGTGGATATTTTCATTGTTTTCATCTTTTGGCTATCATGAATAATGCTGCTATGAATATTTATATATATATATGATTTCATTTCTCATGGGTACAAACCTATGGGCAAAACTGCTGGGTCAAATGGTAAGTCAATTTTTAACTTTTTTTTTTTTTTTTTTTTTTTTTTTTTAAAGGGGCAGGGTCTTGATTCATTGCCCAGGCTGGTCTCAAACTCCTGGCTTTAAGCAATACTCCTAGCTCAGCCTCCCAAAGTGCTGGGATTACAGGTGTGAGTCATCATTACCTGGCCCTCAATGTTTAACTGTTTGAGGAACTGCCAAACTGTTTTCCAAATTGGCTGCATCATACATTCCCACCAGCACTGTTATGAAGGTTACAATTTCTTCAGATCCTCAACACTTGTTACTACCTCTTTTTTTATCATAGCCACCGTAGTGGGTAGGAAGTGGTATCTCATTGTAATTTGTATTCCTTAATGATTGATGATGTTGAGCATCTTTTCTTGTACTTATTGGCCATTTGTACATCTTTTTTGGAGAAATGTCTGTTCAGATCCTTTGCCCATTTTTTAGCTGGGTTATCTATCTGTCCTTTTAAGTTGTAAGTCCCTTACCAGACATATAATTTGTGAATATTTTCTCATTCTTTACACTTTTTTTTTTTGAGACAGGATCTCGCTCTGTCACCCAGGCTGGAGTGTAATCATGGCTCACTGCAGCCTCCTGGGCTCAAGTGATCTTTCCATCTCAGCCTCCCAAGTAGTGTGACTACAGGCGTGCGCCACCACGCCCAGCTAATTTTTTCTTTTTTGTAGAGATAGGTCTATGTTGCTTAGGCTTATCTTGAACTTCTGGGCTTAAGCAGTCCTCCCATCTTTGCCTCCTAAAATGTTGGGATTTCAGGTGTGAGCCACCACATCTGGCCCAAAATTTTAAATTTTGATAGTCTAATTTATTTATTTTTATTTTGGTTGCTTGTGTTTTTGGTGTCACATCTAAGAAAACATTGCCCAATGTAAGTTCATGAAGATTTTACCCTTTATTTTCTTTGAAGAGTTTGTTTTAGGTATTTGAACCATTTTGAGTTAATCTCTGTATATTATGTGAGGTGAGGGTATAACTTTATTCTTCTGCACATGGATATCCAGTTGTCCCAGCACTATTTGTTGAAAAGTCTGGGCCGGGCGCGGTGGCTCAAGCCTGTAATCCCAGCACTTTGGGAGGCCGAGACGGGCGGATCACGAGGTCAGGAGATCGAGACCATCCTGGCTAACACGGTGAAACCCCGTCTCTACTAAAAATACAAAAACTAGCCGGGCGAAGTGGCGGGCGCCTGTAGTCCCAGCTACTCGGGAGGCTGAGGCAGGAGAATGGCGTAAACTCGGGAGGCGGAGCTTGCAGTGAGCTGAGATCTGGCCACTGCACTCCAGTCCGGGCGACAGAGCGAGACTCCGCCTCAAAAAAAAAAAAAAAAAAAAAGAAAAGTCTGTTCTTTTCCCAATTAATTGCTTATGTACCTTTGTCAAAAAGCAATTGACCATAAATGTTAAGGTTTTTTTCTTTTCTTATCTTTTTTTTTTTTGAGACAGGTTCTCACTTTTCACCCAGGCTGGAGTGCAGTGGTGCAATCTTGGCTCACTGCAGCCTCAACCTCCTGGGCTCAAGCGATACTCACACCTCAGCCCCTCAAGTAGCTAGGACTACAGGTATGTGTTACCATGCCCAGCTAAGTTTTTTTGTATTTTTTTTAGAGACAGGGTTTCAGGATGCTGCCCACATTGGTCTCAAGCTCCTGAGCTCAAACAACCTGCTTGCCTCCACCTCCCAAAGTGCTGGGACTACAGGCATGAACCACTATGCCCTGCTATTCTTGTTACAGTCTGAATGTTTTGTGACCCTCCTCCACTTCAACACATACACATACATACACCACACACACACACACACACACACACACACACACAAATTCACATGTTGAAATCCTAACCTCTGGCTTTAGGAGGTGAGATCTTTGGGAAATGATTAGGTCATGAGAGCAGAGCCCTCATGAGTGGGATTAGGGTCCTTGTAAAAGAGGAAAGAGTAAGCTCAGTCACCCCTTCCAGAGTAAGAACATGCCCTTCCCAGAAAGAAAATCTGCTAGTGCCTTGATCTTGGACTTTCCAGCTTCCAGAAATGTGGAAAATAAATTTGATGTTTACAATCCACACAGTTTACAGTATTTTGTTACAGCAGCCCAAGCAGACTAAGATAATTCTCAATTCTATTGCACTGACCTGTATGTCTATTCTATGCCAGTATCACATTGTCTTGACTACTACTATTTTGTACAGGTTAAGCATCCCTAATCCAAAAATCCGATATTCAAAATACTCCAAAATCTAAAGCTTTTTGAGTACCGAGATCCAAAATGTTCCAAAACCTGAAACTTTTGGAGTGCCGACGCAACACTCAAAGGAAATGTTCACGGGAGCATTTTGGGTTTTCAGATTAGGGATATTGAACTGGTAAGTATATAATGATTATAGGTTTTGGAACTGGCGGCTGGGCACAGTGGCTCATGTCTGTAATCCCAACACTTTGGGAGGCTGAGGAGGGTGTATCTCTTGAGCTCAGGAGTTCAAAAACAACCTGGGCAACATGACAAAATCCTGTCTCTACAAAAAATACAAAAATTGGCTGGGCGTGGTGGCTTGCACTTGTGGTCCCAGCTACTAGGGAGGCTGAGGTGGGAGGATCACTTGAGCCGGGCGGGGGCGGGGTGGGGGTGGGGGGGCAAAGTCACAGTGAATCAGGATAGGACCACTGCATTCCAGTCTGGGCAATAGGGAGACTGTCTCAAAAAAAAAAAAAAAGAAAGAAAGAAAGAAATTGGGATGTGTGAGTTCTCCAACTTTGCAAACATTTTCGTTTAACTTCAATATTAATTTGGGGTACTTGGTATTATCTCCATTTTACAGATGAAGAAACTAAGGCTTAGAGAAGTTTAGCTTCCCCAGCGATACAAAATTTGATGGCTGCCCCAGGATTCATACTCAGATCTACAAAAATCCACAATACTCCTATAATCTTATCTCAATCTGCCTTCCAGATTTAATTTATACTAATCCCCAAAGGTACCTTCAAATATCTCATAGGCTTTTCTGCCTCCAAACTTCCCGTCCTGTTGCTCCTTCCATCTTGAGTGCCCTGTGCTCTGCTTCATAAAATTCCTACTCAGAATATTTTCACTGTCATTTAACAAAATGATCTCTTTTCACTCTATTTCCTTAGCACCAGAAGCCTCTCTCATGTTTCTTACTCCATATTATACCTTGCAATAAAGGTATCTCCATATACATATTATTTCCCTTCCTAAGAATAAACACCATGTCTCATTCACCTTTCAATCTCCCCAAAGCCAAAATACTGTACCTGTAGCATGACAGGTACTGTTTTGAATGAACATATGAAATTCTAAAATTATCCCTATTAGAGTGGGCAGCAGAGTGTGTATGTGTGTTGGGGTGATGGGCTGTATGTGTGCGAGAGACAGTCATGGCAAGATTGTAGGAATGAATACCTAGGAAATGTCCTAATCCTGAGAATATGATAAGAAAAGGATGACACTGGCTGGGCACGGTATCTCATGCCTGTAATCCTAACACTCTGGGAGGCTAAGGTGGGAGGACTGCTTGAGCCCAGGAGTTTGAGATCAGCCTGGGCAACACAAGGAGGCCCTGTCTCTAGAAAAAACAAAAATTTAGCTGGGCATGGTGGTATGCACCTATAAGTCCCAACTACTTGAGAGAATGAAATGGAAGGATCGCTTGAGCCCAGGAGTCTCAGGCTGCAACGAGCTATGATAATGCCACTGCACTCCAGCCTAGGTGACAGAGCAAGACTCTGTCTCCAGAAAAAAAAAAAAAAAGAAAAGAAAAGAAAAAGAAATAAAAAAGAAAAGGATGACATGAGGCAAATGTGTGACAGAGTGGCAGACCCAGAGAACTGATGCTAATTACTCTGTTGGCAAGAGAGAAAACTTCCAGTCTTGAGGTGTTATGTGCAGATGAGTAATACTTGCCAGTGAACAGGAAATAAAACAAGTGACTTAAGAAGCCCCAAACTGAGTTTATTGGGGTATAGAATGGGGGATAAAAAGTAACTCCAGTATATTCAAGTAAAGTCTGATATAGCTTGGGATATCTCAAATACAACACCAGGGCTACTCTAGGGTCAAAAGTCCCCAAGAGAAAACAGGAAAATTAGACATTTCTCTCAAAAAAGCCAGGAAACAGGACAGTATACCAATGCTTACAACCTCATCCATGTTCCCAGTGACTTCCCTGACTTGTCCATTCTTGTACCACTTGAAGTCATCAACATCTTTCCATTTTTTAGCCCAAATTACTGAATGAGAAGAAAGTCTTTTTCAGAAGAATAAGGTGGTTCTCATTCTTCTCCTCAGTGCCATCTGGTTCCAGTCAAAAGGTAAACTTCCTCACAAAGGCAAGTGTTAGGAACTAAAAGCTCTGGAAAGACTAACATCAGGGCCTCTTCCCATCCACTAAAACTAATTTCCCATCTCTAAAAGCTACTGTGGCTAAACTCTTAGAAACCGGTTACATTGGCTGGGCATAGTGGCTCATGCATGTAATTCTAGAACTTTGGGAGGTCGAGGCAGGCAGATCACCTGAGGTCAAGGGTTTGATACGAGCCTGGTCAACATGGCGAAACTCTGTCTCTACTAAAAATACAAAAATTAGCCAGGTGTGGTGGTGTGCACCTGTAATCCCAGCTACTAGGGAGGCTGAGGCAGGAGAACCGCTTGAACCCAGGAGGTGGAGGCTGCAGTGAGCCGAGATCGCACCACTGCATTCTAGCCTAGGCAACAGAGCAAGACTCCATCTCAAAAAAAGAAAGACACCAATTACGTTATACAGAAACTCTCATTCAGCTTAGAATTTTTACCCAAACAGTGAATGAGGTTTAGAATATAGTGTTTTTCAAAGTTTGCAAGAATTTGGCATTAGCAGGGTAATTTCATCACAACCTCCCCATTTTCCAGATGTCCAGTCATAATCTATTTAAATCCCACCATCCACTTTCTCTTCTAATTGACTATTATTCAGCTGACAGGAGCTTCCAAGAAACATAATATAATATGCACTGCAGTATACTGGCTGCTTGTTGGGATTGGAATAGACCTGTTCAGGTTTGAGAGACATGAAAGGATTAGCCCCATAGGCAGTGATGTGTGTATCCAGTTCCACCAGAATCTGCAAAGAGGATACCAACTCCTGATGACTGTAGAAGAGAGAGAAGAAAAATTACTGATGGTGACAGAGATAAAGAAAAAATTGCCCAAGAGCCTGACATTTCTGTAATCACCAATCCCCCAAATTGCCTAAGGCTGGACTAGGCAAGGGCTATCCTTCCCTCCCAAATGTCTCATTAGATACTCAATTAACTAGCAAAGGACTGTTTCAAGGGGATGAAATAGTCATATGCGGAAAAGATGAACATCCTCACCAGAAGGTAGATGAGCGAGAGGGGGCAAAATGAGCTCATCTATATAAAGAGAGATGTAAAGTCAGGGAAGTATCACAAAAAGGAAGAGGTCAAAACCTGTAAACAGTAATCAGTGTAGGAATCTTATAGTCACGAAGTAGCAGCAGGGTGGGCAGCCAAGCCTCCATCAAGTCTGGGGAGGAATGGAAACCTGTGGAACAAAAATGAAAATGGGAATAGGGAAAGACTAAAGCAGACCCTAAGAGCAAGATATTTCTTTGACTGTGAGCACCCCACTCCTCACCTTGCTTATCCCCAATCATTATCATCATCATCATCATCATCATCATCATCATCATCATCTACTCCAAGTTCTTGGATGAAAAATTCTGAACCCAAGTGTAGTACATATTGCAAATCATCAAGAAAAGTTGTCATCATATTGTGTTTAATGAGACCAAACGAATGGGATTCCAAAGACAAAAGATACAAGATTCAGGATGGAAAATTCTCAGGGAAGCCACCATCTATTCCCCTGAACCAATGAGGCTTACCTGGATGGAATGCCGCCACCAAATCTGGATGGTCTGTCTGCCCAGTCTCTACTTGCTCCTCCCAGAAGTCATGATAGAGACCCCTGTGGGCACTAAGCTGAATTGTGCCAGGTTTCAGGGGTGAAGTTGAGGTGCTCTGTGAAAAGCCATTAGCCACGTCTACACCCACCATGACCACCCGGAGTCCAAGGTGCCCAGGAAACATGTGACCAAGTTCATCATAGTCCCCAGGGTGAGTAAGAAATGTCTCCACATGGGAAGCACCAACCACATGCACTGTGCTTCCCCCAATCCTCCTAACATCTATCTCCAAGGCCCTAAGTCCTAGGCCCAGAGTCAAGGGCCGTGACAGGACATCTGTCAGCAGCCGCTTCAAAGATCCCTGCAGGACATCTGGGTCTGGCCTTGGCCGTCCTACACTGGCCCATAAGGTGGTCACGGCATGACTGACTAGCATAGCATCCAGTGTAGCATCTAGGTGTAACCCCTTCATAGAAAACCAGGAGTCCCAGTCCTGTACAGCTTCAGGTGGCCATGGCCAAGGTCCTGAGGGTAGGACAAAATCACCTGTAGGAAAGAAGAAATAAGAAGTAACCTAATGCTTTCCTGGCTTCAAAATTTGCCCCTCACTAATGATCAATATTCCCTCCATGTTCACTCTGCCAACCTGTGAGCAGGGGTGCCCCATCCTTTGCCCCACTTCCTCATTTTTTCGTAACAATATGATTTTGTATCTTCCTTTAAATACAATCAACTATGACCATTACAGCAGAGTTCCTCAACACCACCACTCCACCTGTGACCAGAAGCCATTCCATGAGACGGTCCACGGCCACAAGACGAAGCTCTTGACAAACCCTCCTGTGTGCAGGCCAGTCTGACCTCTGGCACTCCGAACCACAGTAATAGACATTTCTGCACCTGACAGAATGAGAGAGAAATAATTCTTATACTATAAATGTGATTGGGGTTATCTGAGGAAAGGAACTGATATTCCTGCACCTAGGATGGTGAATTAGTAAGGAAGGTAGGGAGAGGAATGACAGCTGATGCACCAGTTTTGGGGACTACATTTGGCAGACAAGGCAGGAGGGATTGGGAATATAATTATTCTGCCAGACAGAGTGATACCTTACTCTCTATCTGGAACTTTTTATATCACTTTTACAAAAAACACCACAAGTTTGCAGCTGTCCTCTCTTAACAGGTATGGTTCAACCCCCACCTGCCCAGAACAAATGTAGTCTTACTCCTTGAGTACTTGAGAGAGAGAGAGAGAGAGAGAGGACTGTATTATGGTTTCTTGTCTCACTTCCCAATAACACCAAAAATAAGCAGGGTTAGAACACTGTTCTAATCTCTGTAACCTGGATGACAAAAAATGAGGACCTAAGCCTTAGGTTATTTTGAAAACTTTCAGATCTTTCCTCTTGGAATGAGGCTGTAGTACAGGAACCTCTGCCTCCTGGGTTCAAGCAATTCTTCCACCTCAGCCTTTTAAGTAGCTGAGACTACAGGTGTGTGTCCCCACACCGGGCTAATTTTTTGTATTTTTAGTAGAGACAGGGTTTTGCCATGTTGGCCAGGCTGGCCTCATGTGATCTACCTGCCTTGGCCTCCCAAAGTGCTGGGATTACAGGCATGAGTCATCATGTCCGGCTAGTACAGGATCATTTCTGAATGTCTCCCAATTAGCACCCCCAGAAGTTACCTCTTACAGTGCCGGAGAACCTTGGAGTCTGAAAGGCCACTAGGGAGTACTCTACAGTGAGCACAGAATCGAAATGTGTCTTCCATCCTCTGGAACATTTCTTGAGGACATCGAAATCCAAAGCCTGATACAGGGGTACCCCCATCTACCACCAACCTGCAGAGACAGCATGGAGAAGGAATGGCAGTGGGCAAAGGAGTATCTCCAAAATCTCTCATGCCCCTCATCTTGTCTCCTACACATTTCCACTTACTCCTACGTCTCTCACTGCCATCATTTTTCACTTAAGTGAATATTTCTTCTTTTATAGTAATACAGTAACTGGCAAAAGTCAGGATGAGAAAATAGCTTATTGCAAATACTTCATATTCCCCAAACTGTACTCCCTCTCCACCTTCTGAAATTTACTTCTACCAGACACAATATATCCCTCTTCCATAGAGCTGGTCACTCACTTGTATTCTTCATAGCTTTTCATGTTCAGCTTTTGAAGGATCAGCTGCGATAGGCCAGGAACATTATCATCCAAGGAGAAGAAGCCAAGTGTGTCAATGCTAGGGCCCGGTTTTGAGGGGGTCAGAGGCATAGGAGTCACAATTGTGGTTGGGGTCATGATGATGGGAGCCACTGATGAGGGAGGTTTCCTGTGCCTTCGTCGCCGGGACCGTGGAGCCATGGCCTGTCCAGTGATACGTGGAGACTATATGCAGAACAGACATGGAATAGAATTTTACAAGCTGGACACATGTGAAGTGTTTTCATATGCTTGACCTTTCACTTCTCATTCAAGTCTCTCAGACCCAGGTTATCAGTAAGATTTATTCAGTATTTACTGGTTATTGATCACCACAGACAGCTGTGAAAAATAGAGAAAAAAGAGTTTGTTGTTGTTTTTTGAGATAGAGTCTCGCTCTGTCGCCCAGGCTGGAGTGCAGCAGCGCAATCTCAGCTCACTCCTCCACCCAGCCTCCAGTGTAGCTGGGACTATGGGCAGGCACCACCATACCTGGCTAATTTTTGTAATTTTTAGTAGAGATGGGGTTTCACCATGTTGGTGAGGCTGGTCTCAAACTCCTGACCTCAGGTGATCCACCCACCTTGGCCTCCCAAAGTGCCAGGATTACAGGCTTGAGCCACTGCACCCAGCCGAGAAGAAACAATTTTATATGAATATAATTTATACATATTAAGTCCCATTATATATATATGTGTGTGTATATGTATATGCATATGTATATGTGTATATATACGTGTGTGTATATATATGTGTGTGTGTGTGTGTATATGTAAGTAAATGCATAAAAAAAATTTGACAGGACCCATAGAAAACTGGTAACAGCCAGGCGTGGTGGCTCACACCTGTAATCCCAGTACTTTGGGAGGCCGAGGCAGGCAGATCACCTGAGGTCAGGAGTTCAAGACCAGCCTGGCCAACATGGTGAAACCCCGTCTCTACTAAAAATACAAAAACTTAGGTGGGTGTGGTGGTGGGTGCCTGTAATCCCAGCTACTTGGGAGGCTGAGGCAGGAGAATTGCTTGAACCCAGGAGGTGGAGGGTGCAGTGAGCTGACATCGCGGTATTGCACTCCAGCCTGGGCAACGAGAGCAAAACTCCGTCTCCAAAAAAAAAAAAAGAAAACTGGTAACAGTGATTAACTCTGAGTAGGGTAAGAAGCCAGTTAAATAGGAACTGGGCTGATCGAACGTGACTGTAAACTTATCTATAATGTTTGACTTTTTTTATAAGGAGAAAATGTTAATATATCTTTAGTGTATTTTAAAACTCAATTTAAAAGAGGAAAAAGCAATAGAAGTTTTAGTTGTCCAAAGCGATCATCCAATTGGAGACTTAGACAATTTAATCTAGTTAGAGAGAGAAAACATTTTGAAAGACCTATTATCACATTTATAAGCAATTTGCCAAGAAGTAAAAATTAAATGTAATACAAAACGTGCACTAAGAGTTATGTAGTCAAGCAAGTCAGAAAAATTTCCTAAAGTGGTAAGTTTTGAGGTAGAAATAAGCCTACACCCAGTCACTATCTGGCTGTGACTCTGTGCTGTCCTCCTTCCCTGTCTCATCTTCTCCCATGCCTTCCATAAGAGCTGAGGAAACAGGAAGGACCATATGAGAAAAATTAAAATGTCCATTCATGTAATATGTATTTACTGATAAACAGATGAAATCATCTGCAAAACACTCTATATAGAAGCAAAAATGAAAAATACATATCTCATCTAAAAGTCTTATAGGGAAATTAGATGTAAACTATAAGATACTATATAAATCCAACCAGAAAAGTGCAACTAAAGCACTAATGGGAGATCAGAAGAAGAAAATCTCTCCAGTGGGTGAGAATTTCTTCAGTGGCTTTCTTCATGAAGCAGGTAGCAGTTGGAATAGACCTTGAAAGATGGGAATACTTTGAATACTTGGAAATAGGGAAAAAATTCTAAGCACAGAGGAGAGAATAAACACAGAAATATGGACAGAAACATTCTGCAAATTAATGAAACAGAATGACTTGAGTTTGAACGTTTAAAGCATAAAGACCTAAACTTAAGAAGTAAAAAGTCTGTAAAAGTCTATAGGGGAAAGGTTCATGACATAGGTTTTGGCAATAATTTCTAGGATATGACACCAAAAGCACAGGCAACACCACCACCAGCAAAATAGATAAATTGGACAGCAAAACTGAAAACTTTTGTGCATCAAAGGATGCTAACAGCAGAGTCAAATGACACCCCAAAGAATGGAAGAAAATATTTGCATGCCATATATCTGATAAGGGGTTAGTATCCAGAATATATAAAGAATTCCCACAACTCAATAACAAAGAACAAACAAAAAAGCCACCAAACAACCCAACTAAAAAATTGGGCAAAATTTGTGAATAGACATTTTCCCAAAGAATATATGCAAATGGACAATAAACACAAGAAAATAAGGTCAATAGTCATTAGGAAAATGCAAATCAGAGCAACAGTGAGGTATCACTTCATACCCACTAGTATGGCTATTATCAAAAAAACAGAAAATAACAAGTGTTGATGAGGATATGGAGTAATTTGAACCCTCATACACTGCAGGTAAGAATGTGAAATGGTGCCACCACTATAGAAAACAGTATAGCAGTTTCCCAAAAAGTTAACATAATATTACTATATAACCAGAAATTTCATTCTTAGGTATGTGCCCAAAATATTTAAAAACAGATACTCAAACCAATATTTATAAGTGAATGTTCATAGCAGCACTATTCACAACAGCTAAAAAGTAGAAACAACCCAAAGGTCCATCAATGGATAAATGGATAAACAAATTAGGATATAAATATACACATGAAGATGTATATTATTCAGCTATAAAAAGAAATGAAATACTGATAAATCACATGCTACAATGTAGATGAACTTCAAAAAACATTATGCTAAGTGAAGAAAGCCAAACACAGAAGGTTATATACATGTTGTATGATGCCATTTCTATGAAATATGTAAACAGGTAAACCCAGACGCAGAAAGCAGATTGGTAGTTGCTAAGGGTTGGGTGGAAGGAAAAGTGGGGAGTAACTGCTTAATGGTTATGGGGTCTTCTTTTGGGGTGATAAAAATGTTTTGAAAAAAGACAAAAATGGTGGTTGCACAATACTGTGAATATACTAAATGTCATTTAATTGCTCACTTTAAAATTACTAATTTTATGTTATATGATTTTCACTTCAATTAAAAAAGAAAGGAAGGTATTCATAGAAACTGAGAGGCTAAAAAGTTATTAATCCCCAGATTAACTGTCTTCAGGTACAGAGAAATGATAGAGGATTAAAAATGCTGGCCGTATGAATGAGGTAACTGTTAAAGTTCAAACCAGGGATCATGTTTTGTTACAAAAATGATCTGACATTTGATCCTTCTAGATCAGATCTGTTAGGAAAAACCTCAGAATCATCATGCAGCTGAGGTGTATGCAGGTGGCAAAAACAAACAAAAAGCTCCCAGAATTATCTAGCTCATATCCATATCTTACAACATGACTCTTAAAAACCCATCCTCAGGTTAACGGAGGAACAAATTTGTATTTTCCTTTGTACTTTCTTTCTCCTCATCCTTATGTTTCCATCTACCCTCTTAATATCTCCCCTCATCCCAAAGGTGAATGGATGGTTTCAGAGTCCACAGAACAGAAATAGCCAAGCTCATCTGTATACCATATCCTATATATTACCGTCAATGAAGAAGAAATTGGACCTAATGATATTAGATTATCTTAGGGTTTAAGGGTCATGTCCTTTTAGTAAAAGAGTAGATTGAATTGCCTTCACACTTTAGGACCCCATTTCCAACAACTAACCTCATTCTCTCCTCTACTTTTAATCACCTCACATTCTCATTGCATTTTCAGAATCACTGCCATTCTAGAAAAAGCATTTATCTACTCTACCCACCCGCCTCAGGCAAGATAATACTTTCTTTTTCTTTCTTTTTTTTTTTTTGAGACGGAGTCTCACTCTGTCACCCAGGCTGGAGTGCAGTGGTGCGATCTTGGCTCACTGCAACCTCCACCTCCCGGGTTCCAGTGATTCTCCTGCCTCAGTCTCCTGAGTAGCTGGGATTACAGGCTCGCACCACCACGCCTGGCTAATTTTTGTATTTTTAGTAGAGATGGGGTTTCACCACATTGCTCAGGCTGGTCTCAAACTCCTGATCTCGTGATCCACCTGCCTCAACTTCCCAAAGTGCTGGGATTACAGGCATGAGCCACAGCACCCGGCCAAGATAACACTTTCTTAAACCTTGAAAGAATGGACTTTTTTTTTTTTTAATAGGTATGGAAGGAGAAGTGTGATTTGAGACAACTCTAGGGTCTTAAGTCCCAGAATTTATAATAGATACCTCCCTGAAGTTAAAACATAAGCCTTTTTGCTGCAATGGAAGCAAGTCACTTAAAGTCAGAAAGGTACTGCTTTACTTATCTGCATTTCCAAGGAGAGGTCTTCCTCTAATGTAAGATTAGCTCTTGGCAATCTGGGAGTTGGTTGAACTGGTTAGAAAGCAAAAGTATCACACAGTTTGGGGAAGAGGAGTGGTGGTAAAAATCCCTAATGTCACAGTCTCCTCTGTGTCTAGAGCACAATGTTCATGATACAAATGAGTTAGCTTTCTGGCAGAAAAGTAAGAAGGTGGGTGAGAAGCCAGGTCTTTGATCTGCATCTATATACATCATTAGGTTCATGTTTGAGTTTGTATACCCCAGGCCCAGACACAGCTTCCCTGGTTCTAATTTTCCTGCAAAGAGCCCCAGGCTCCTCTCTGTTTATGGGTTATAAAGAGAAATAAAGGAAAAAACAGGGGACACACGGGAGAAGCTGGAAAGAACTGCAATAAGCTCTTTGAACTTTCCAGAGTCCAGAATGTTCTCCACTTAGAAAGGGAATCCCTTTCATTTTTTTCTAGCCATCCCCAGTGACTTAGGCTCTAATTTAGTCCCAGTATGAGAGAGAGAACACCAACACCAAGAACTGGAGAGGAGAGGAGACATGATCTTGATAGCCTAGAAAAACTTTTATCCTTCATGTCCAAATTACAAGTCAAAATATTAATCTATTCCTAGACCTAGGTTTCCCATCTTCTGCTTTACCACCAAGAGTACCAAGCTTCACCTAAACTACAGTCATATTTTCACTATCTGCAGATAAGGAGTGCTCATCTAATTTTCTGTAAGTCACCAAAAAATGCAAAACGTCTTCGGGGAGGTAGGGAGAAGGGAGAGTGAAACTGGTCATTGGAGATCCTTATAAGGTGGTAGGAAAAGAGAAGGAGAAATGCATTAAGTACACTGTAATTACGGCCACATTCAGCTGTTTAATCAGTGATTAACACTGCTTGGGGTGATAAATACTTTACTCAATTATAAACTAAGCAAGCAGACAGGTTGACGGAAAAAACTTACCCTGCTAAGTCCTCAGCTTCCTTCCTTCTCTCTTTCCTCCAAGTGAAGTGAGTGCTTGATCTCTTCAGATCTAGGCTGTGACTTACTTGCAGCTGTCCCTTCATATCACTTTCCTTTGCAAACTGCTGAAATGCTGAGTCTCAGTGATTAAGTGTGCCCTGCCAACCAGACAGACAAGGCTGAATTCTCCCTAATGAGGCAAAGAGGGATCTGTCCCCCTGCCTGAGGGCTTCTCTCTTTCTAACCTTTGTTCTCTGCCAAGAGGACTCAGGACTGTCAACACTCCCAAGTGTTAGCCAAGTAAAGGCCAGGCAGACTGACAAAAAATGAAACCTACTGCTTCCTAGATTTCTCTCACTCAAGGCAATATTTCTGTTTTCAGTTTACAGCTTCAGAAAAAAAACCTTTGGATTACTGCAGAAGTCAATATTTGATTGGAAAAGGTAAGCACCTTTCAAACCAAGTGGGAGGAACCAGAGGATCAGGAACCCTCCAGAGTTCTGTTTGTTGATCTAGACAAAGGATGAGTTCCCCCAGGCCCAGTGTCCTTTTTTAGCATAACAAACACTGTTCAAACAAAACTCAACAATATCCAATCTTGGATTAAGTAGAAGGGAGAAAATAAATGGCCATTTAATGATACAGAATGAAATCAGTTGTAGGGGAAACATGCAGAATTAACTTGTAAAATTCACTTTCCCTAAAAGAAGAGTAAGGTAAACTCTCTAAGTGAGTGTCATCAGGAGCAGTTTACCTGTTTAAGAGAGGAAAAAATGCTTCTGGGATATTAAGCAAAACCAAAATATTAGTTAATGACTAAAAATACAAACTATTCCTAGGAAAAGAAAATAGAAAAGAATTTCTATTCTCAACCATTCTCTTATCCTCCTTGTAATCGCAACTGATGCAGGAAATTCAATTCCACATTCCTAACTTCTTTCTACTTACAGATATCCTAACTGATGTTGTTAGGGCAGTGGTCCTAAAAGACTGCAAGATGCGACCTTCTTACACCCCCCCCAAAAATTTTTTTTAATTTTTAAATAAAAAAGTTCTGACTTTCTGCTTATATCTGGCCCCAGCTCTCACTTACCTGCTTCTGTGAACATCATCAAACTGTGGAACAGAATCACTTGGAATGAGGTCCCGGAATGTGGCAAATCAAATCCACACAGGAACCCCAAACTGCAGAAAGTACAAACTACACGCAGGGAAGGTGCAAGAAAAGTGTTAAGGATTCAACCAAACACTGCATAACATTATGTAGAATAGCTGTGGATAAAGGAAAATCAGTTGCAATAGGCAAAAACCCTAAATAAAATAGGGGTAATTCACTTTGAGCAAAAGTTTCAGGCCAACTTCAAATTTAACGGGCTTCAAAATTTAGCTGAGAACCTCAAATGTTTTGAGTTCTGTTAATAATGGCTGAACTGCAGAAGATACAAGACATCAGAGATTGACTTTTCTAATTCAGAAGTTGTCAATGAATATAAAGGAGAATGGTAATACAGAAAAACTTTGATGTTGAATACTTATATTTTACCATCACTATGACTTGCTCTGGTAGACATTTAAAGTTACAATTTAAAAAGTCTGAACTTTTCACAATTTGTATTCATCATCAGTTGCATTTTAAAAATCTTAATAAATGGTATGCTGTGAAACGAATTATGAAGAAAGACTAGAAAGAGGTTCCCATTCAACATGTAGTAAGTGGTCTGTGAGCCACTGTGTGATACTTTATCACTCTTCAGGTATATTACTTTTCCTGAGTGTGGTTCCTTTCTCTTATTTTCCTCTTAATTTTTACCATCAATCCATAGTTTTTTTGCTGATAGTACTTAATGCTCACCCATGATTCCCACAAACACTATATAATGCTACTTATGCATCTAAGGGCTAAGGAAGTTCCTGGCACCTGATATACTAGTTAAACTCTTACTTTATTTACTTTTTAATTTTTCTATTGGGTCTATTTTAGCCAGATAAACTCTTTACTGAATAGCTTTCATAAAACAACATCGACAACAATCTTTAAGGTATGCAATGCATAACCTTAGAGCAAACTCATGGACTGCTTTGTAAGTTAACATTATGGCAAGCAGCGAGTTATAATAATTAACAATTTGTGGCCAGGCATGGTGGCTCATGCCTGTAATTCCAGCACTTTGGAAGGCTGAGGCGGGTGGATCACGAGGTCAGGAGTTTGAGACCAGCCTGGCCAACATGGTGAAACCCTGTCTCTACTAAAAATACAAAAATTAGCCAGGCGTGGTGGTGGGCGCCTATAGTCCCAGGTACTCGGGAGGCCAAGGCAGAAGAATCACTTGAACCCACAAGGCGGAGGCTGCAATGAGTTGAGATCATGCCACTGCATTCCAGCCTAGGTGACAGAGCGAGACTCCGTCTCAAAAAAAAAAAAAAAAAAAAAGAAAAAGAAAAAGAAAAAACAAAACTATTTGAGAAGTTCTGTGTTACCTGGAATTAGGCAAGTACGTGTGTGTGTGTGTGCACACACACTTGCCTAATATATTTACATGTATATATTTTGTTTATTTTTAAGGGATGGGGTCTCACTCTGTCACCCATGCTGGAGTACAGTGGTACAATCATAGCTCAACACACAGCCTGCAACCATGAGCTCCTAGGCTCAAGCAATCCTCTGTCAGCCTCCCAAAGTGTTTGGATTACAGGCATGAGCCACTGTGCCCTGCCTATATTTTGACTTAATGTTTTATAATGTATCTCATTGTAATTATTGTTGAGAACTGTAATTCAAGTTATTGTATTATATTATTATATAATTTTGAGCAATATCCTAATATCCCTCAATGTGCAAAATCCTATACTTACTTTGATTATGACAAAGAAGAAAGGAGTAAGATAGGAAAATGCAATTATCACTAATATTTTTTCTTGTTGTTAGAACACCCAGTAAATTTGCAACACCACTATAACAAAATTCTAGACAATAACATATTTTCTTTCAATTAAAAGATAATAAACAGTGATCTTAAATATTAGATTTAGGAGGCCTATAGTAGGCATTCAAAGTCCTCTAATACTCAGTTACTAACGCTCATGTAAAACAAGTATATAACAAAAGTTTTTTTAAGGCAAAATTTATAAAGAATTTAATTAATCAAATCACCATGAACTATCCACGAGATAATCTCCGGAGGATATCCCAGCTCTAGTAACAGGATTCTCTGATTTGCATCAAAAGGCCAAATCAGACTGCATCTTCCAAATAAAACCCAACACAGAGATAGGAGCAGCGGCCCATGCATGGAATTTATTGTGTGCTACTGTTTATAAAATACTCGAATAGTCCTGCACATGCATAATATTTCCAACTTAGACAGGAGACCATACAGGGTGCACTTTCTGGCAAACAAAACAATAGATGGTTCCGCTGCCTGGAGCTCTGAGTTGTATTCCAGGGCATGAGGGAAGCAGGCCACCAAAGTAAAGGGAAATACCAAACTACAGTGGCAATCAATACAGGTCAATAATTGTGAAAAATTAGCACATGGTTCCATTTAGTTTAACCAAGCAGTTCAGTAACTATCAAAAGAAAAGTTTCAACATGCAGTCTTGACTTTTATGCTTCCACTAACATCTGAATGATTGAACAGAACCATTGCTTCTAGGCTGCATTGCTTAATCAAAAACACTTCCAGAACATTTTAAAATTTCCTTCGCATTAAAACATAAAAATGATAGAAAGCCAGCAGCAAATCACCCTGGTGGCTATTTAAGCAACTTGAGTACTCACAATAAACTAAAATTTCTCATAACATCTAGGTAACCTATACATGTCGTACCTGTACATCATAGGTCTATATATTAAATATTTGCAAAATGAAAACATGCATACACAAAATACATCAAGTTTTACAGACATGATTTGAATTAAAATTTACTTTGACAATGTACAAACTTCTTTTAAAGTACCTTAAATGAGTAATTCTGTAATTCTTCATAATTTTGAAATTTAGAGGTTTTCTTCTTAAATATCTGGGGTGTAAATCTTAAAAGATCTGGGCAAAAAAGATTCTAAATTAGTTTTTGGATTTGTGTTCAAGTAAGAGAGCCTGCCTAGAAATAGGATATGCATTCATAATTAAAAAATACCAAGACTATGTTACAGAATTAGCCACATTTAAGAACTATAGACCTGAGGTCAACATTTTGTATAAATGCCAACTGGGTTTCTCGGCATTTTGCTCACAATTCAAAATACAGCTAGTAACCTCAGAAATGTATTTTAAGACCATGCTAATTCATCCTTTAAAGACATTTCATGGAAAAAGAAAAGTCCACATTAGCTCTTAGGATTGCATTTGAAATCCTGATTGAAAAACAAAATCTAATTCTACTGAAGGGGAAAAGAAATCTGATTTGTAAACTTAAATGTGTGAACCACAAGCATAAAATGGAGGTGTGGATGCCCTCCACTGGAAATTGCCCCAAGCCCCTTGCTCACTGCTCTCCACCTTGGCAGCGATGACCCAATCTTATCAGATAGCACATGTCCCAGGGCCCTCAAGCCTCCATCCAGGAAGGGGGCTGGGGTCTCAGAAGCACAATGGTTTCTTCAGAGGGACTGTGACATTTACAGTCAGCTTGGCCGACCCCTCCAGCTCCTCGGGTGATCTGTCCATTTGGGGCCCGAGATGTGAGAGTCCCTGGGAAGTCGTGGGTCACTGGGCAGTATGGTTGCCCGTCCCGTGGTTCTCAGTGGCATGTGCGGTGTTCAGAGAATTGAAACCATCTTGCTGTACAGCATCTTTCCGAGGTGGCATTCTCTCATTGATCCTATCCAAACCCTTTGCCTCTTCAAAACTGCAGATTCTATGTGGTGGAGAGAATCCTCGTATTGCTTAACAAAATGCAAATTTGATAAGTCAGTAATTGAAAAACATTTCTGAGATTTCAAAACATAATTAATGATTTTTAAGAAGAAAGAAATTAGTAGCTGTAAGTAGCAACACTTAAATCTTACTTTAACTGAATCCTATCCTCATTTCAGTCTTCCCTTAAAATGTGAAATGTTTAAACCTAAATATAAACATGATAGCTTCACAGGTGACAAGTGTTAGCAAAGCCTTCCAAAAAATAAAAATCCAAAAAAATGTTAACCCTCTTCTGCCCCCAAAACTAACCTCCAGGCAATGGTCTCAGGGTCTGTCTGACTTCTACTATACCAATTATCTCCTACATTAGTCCCTAAGATCACCGGTGACTATAACAGTAAGGCAGCAACGAGAGTAGGGGCAAGTGAGGAGGCTAAACAAGGTTAATCCTCAATATACAAATCTGTACCAAGAGCTTGGGAGGAGAAAGAGGTAAAGAAAGGTAAAATATAGTATATCAGAACTATCTTGGAGGTCAAGATCAGCCCATCACCACCAATTAAAAAGGTGGGAAGTGCCTCCAAGAGTTAGATCTGTGTATGGCTGATAGCAAAAAAGTATTTATAATCTCTTATTTTAGGAGACGTTTTCCTTAATTCACTGGCCATACTTTACAATCTTCGGAAACTCAAATCAAAATAAATGGCAATTCTCCACCAATTGTATGGTTTCTCATTCACTTCATCTAGAACAATGCATCCTCCATTATTAACATGTTCACAGAAAATATTTTCAAACCACTAGTTATAATCTGGTTACTTAATATCTGCAATCCCTAGGACTTAGTCTGGCACATGAACCAAACAAATGGCTGGGGCTGCAAACACTGAGGAATGTGAAATACCAAGCCAACACATGATATGTATGAACATAATCTTATCCATAAACTATAGCCCAAACTGCAGCCAAAAAAAAAAAAGAAAAGAAAATCATTATAGTGACAGTTCCTGTATTCTCAGCCAGGCACACTACTGGATATGAGTAAAAAACTCACACCTATATCTAGAGGAGGTTTCACTTAAAGAAAAAAATCTGAGTAGCATAGAATCATGCAAAATATGGAACAGATCTCTATTTGCAGGTCTGTTTGGCAATTTCCATTAAAACAGGCAACTTTATAAAGCTATACTGTATAGCATAATATGCTATACTCTAAATAAATCAGAAACATTCTGATTGCATATTACACTGGAAAAAAGAAAAAGACTGTCACCATAGACATCAGCCCTTCTGATTTAAGAATGAAAAATTAAAAAAAAGAGGGCTGCAAGGCTTCTAAACTTGATGAATCAGTGAGTCTGATTCATCTTGGGCTGTAAAAACTAGGAGTAAAACACACCCACAGGACATTCTCTGATGCCCACCCACACACCACAGATCTCTGCCCAGCACAAGGACTCTGATCATACCTTTTTCAGCCTCAATAGCCTCAACTGTGGCTGTACAGAAGTGAGCAGAGGCATGCAAAATGAATGAGAGAGATGAGAAGGGTCATATTGTACAGCAGAAAAGGCAATGATCACTTAAAATATCACAGTATCCCATACTACATCATTATTTACAATTTAACATAAATAGTACCCAAATTAGAGAGCCCCATCCAAACCCCCAATTCCTGACACAGCACAGTTTACACACAGCACTATGACAACATCACTCAGAGCACAGAACACATAAACCTACTGTAAACAGACACCTCAGCACCCATGCAAATGCACTCCAGTATTAATTACCCATCTTGAATCAGTAATTTGATGGCCTTAGAATTTTCCATAATGTTTATTATATCACATCCATCACAATCACAGGAAAATGCTCTAGAGTGAAATTATAATAGAATTGTAGCAGAAAAGCAAACAAAAAAGTCTTTTCTTTCATGTCAGTGAGAACAATACTCATTACCAGTTGGTTCCCTAAGACATAAACTAGAAGGGGTCAGCAATGCTTTACCTGTCACTTCTAATTTATAAGGCAAAACATAAGCCGCAAGGGCTGATATGACTGCAGTGAAATTTAAGGGCAGTAAACTTGGTGAATTACTCTAAGTAGAACAGTTCTGTGGCTCTGTTCTTTGTGGGGGACCTGAAAGGGCTTCTCCTGTCTACTAGGAACTTCCTTTCTATTCTAGTACTGATGTTCCAAATACCTACAGATATTAACATCTATAGCCTTAAAAAATTCCATTTATACTGACACAGTTTATCATGAACTCAAATTTGCCTCAGGAAGACTACTGAGCATCTTTTCAAACTCATCTACCAATTAAAGAGACATTAAGGAGTGGAAGTGAGGTCTTACAGGCATAAATTCTAATTATTTCATGATACAGACACATAGGTCATATTATAAATAAGAAACACATTCTTGGTATAGTGTGTCACTGGTCCATTTAGAGAATTTCAACATAATTAGTCAAACATTTTATAGTCAAAGATTCTTTTTTTCGCTCATTTCTGGGTTTGAACTGTATAAAGAGCTCACACTGAGGACCAGGACCTAAGATAGCAGACAACAATACTGGCTTACAATATTGTCCATTCCCCCTATTACTCAGAATATTTGTAAAAGTAATGCCCTTGTCTCTTCTATTTTGCTTCTTCTGCAATAAGGCCAATTAGAATAATTATTCCTGAAGTGACCTTTTACCAATTAACATGATTTTGAAATAATTTTATCCAAAGCAATTATTAATGTACAAGAAACTGATGAATCTAAGGTATTAAAGTGTACTAAGTTAGAAAATGTTGATCTTAACCAGACAGTAAAGTGAATTGGGGATCCAAAAGAATTAGGATGAACACTGAATAAAGGAAGAGTTAATTTTCCTTAACTGTTAAACTACATTACAAATCGGGCAGGGCATGGAGGATCATGCCTATAATCCCAGCACTCTGGATGGCCGAGGCAGAAGGATCCCTTGAGCATTTGAGCCCAGCCTGGGCAACACATAAAGAGACCTCATCTCTCCCCCCAGAAAGTTTTAAAAATTAGCCGGGAATGGTGGTGTGCATATGTAGTCCCAGCTACTCGGGAAGCTGAAGCAGGAAGATCGATCACTTGAGCCCAGATCTGCTAATTGCAAAACTCTATCTGAAAGGCACTATTACTCCACTATTTGTTTTCAGTTATATAGGGCATCTTGACATGGCCTTAATAAGTTTGAGCATAGTGCTATCTCAAACTGTGTTCCTCAGTACTACACAGGATAAATGACCAAGAGGAATTTGGTATTACTAAAATAGAATTGGCCACATATATTTCCCATATAGATCCTGGTGAAGGTAGCATTACAGTGCTAGCTCCCATTCAAATTCCCCAGAAAGAAAACATACATAAAATAAATATGAACAGAAAATCCACCTCCAATAGAGTTGTACAGTTTGTAAAAACACTCAAGTAACATCATGTGTAAATTAACTTTTAAAGTTTTTGAAAACACAATTTTTATTTTCTGACAGGCACAAGGTCTTAGAATTAAAATTTTTTCTTTTGCAATACCTCTCAGTTATACACACTAACATCAGGGAACATACCTACTAAAATTTAAAATGTAGGATAACTTTTTAAAAAATAATCACAAAAATGCAGCTTTTGTATGACTTTTGTTACTTGTTTCAAAGCGGATTTATCTTATCCTAGGAAAATAATTTCAACCAAATGCCCAAACCACACTATCAAGAGCTAGCAAAACTAGAAGCTATTTAGTTTAAGGGGTCCCAAATTAGACCCCTTAAACTCAATTCCTTCCAGTAATTTAGTCCATGCTGAGAATAGAGAGTTCCTCCAGCAAAGCTGTCTTTTCAAACCTCCCCTGCAGTTGAGGGTGGTTTCAAAGTTGAAGGAATGAGCTTCAAGCCGTGCGCAAATTAAGAATAAACAGAAGTGCTGAGCTGTCAACAAAGCATGTAATTAGCAGGTGCTAAATGTGAAATCTGAAAGCAAGGTTTGCTGTGGATACAATATAAAAGTAATGTTATATCCAAGGATAATTGAGAGATGACTATAGTGTAGATTGATTTAAGTATGATACCCTTTTGGTTTTATTTTTCTTTTCTGAACAAAGAAGAATATAATATTTTTGAAGCTATTAAAGTTCCTCCTTTTCTATTAACATTTTTACTAGTTTTATCAAATGTTTAAGATCTTCTTGTTTTAATATACATTCATAAAATTCTTTTTAGTTCAGGGATTTTTCTACTGTTTACAATATAATAAGAAAAATGGAGGGCAAGGAATGTAAGCAAATCAAAGCAGGTTTTTTTAAAAAAGAAAATCAAAAAAGAAACCTCATTCAGAATGAAAAGTTATAACTATAATTTCAAAACACAGTGTACTTTTCAGATATACCAGTGGTGGTAGTGAACAATACAATGACATTTAAAATAGAACATGTATAGGCTACAAGTAAAAATTGTTTACAGGAGAAATTTTTTTTTTACTAAAAAGCAATCATTGGCCAGGCATAGTGGCTCACACCTATAATCCCAGCACTTTGGGAGGCTGAGGTCAGAAGACTGCTTGAGCCCAGGAGTTTGAGACCAGCCTGGGCAATACAAAAATATAAAAAAATAAAAAATACAAAAAATACAAAAAATTAGCTGGCTGTGGTGGCGTGTGCCTATGGTCTCAGCTACTCGGGAGGCTGAAATGGAAGGATTGCTTGAGCCCAGGAAGTTGAGGCTGCATTGCACTCCAGTCTGGGTGACAGAGCAAGAAACCAGACCCTGTCTCTCTCTCTCACACACACACACGTACACATGCACAAAAAAGAGAGAGAGAGAGAGAGAGAGAGAGAGAAAGACAGAGAAAGAAGAGAGGAGAGGAGAGGAGAGGAGAGAGCACTTATTATGGAACCAAATGAAATGAAACTGTGAAGTCAAATGTAAATTCATTCAAAATGTTAAAACTGCCTATCTTTTTCTCTCTAAAAAAGTCACGAATTACAACACCAAAAAGAAACTTAATTACGACTAAGGAAAACATCAGATCTGTTGCTATTTTAATAGACAATGACCCTTAGAGGGCTGTCAAAAGTGGCTACAAGAAATTCAGGCTTTTCCACCTCATGTATTTTTGCTTTCCAACCACAGGAAAAGAAATCTAGACTGAATTACTGTGTATGGTCACTAATACTCACATCACTCTCTTCTATTTAATCTGTAATGGGCTTTTAAAAAGTTAACCCAGTATTTACACAAATATTTACGCCAAAAAAAAAAGTTTTTTTAAGTATAAAATATTCAATGAGCCAGATTACAGGAATGCTTTACGTATAATTCTTTTTATTTTCATGCAAAATAAAGGCACACTTAATAACACCCTTTCAATTTTGACTTACAGGATTTAAATTCAACCCCTTATAACAATGACTTAATATCTAATGTTACATTCATGTTCAGAATGCACAAAGTGCAGCAACAAATGCAGCAAACCTCAAAACAAGGTGCTACAAAGCTGCTTCTACATTGAAAGACAGACAAGTGTCTGATGGAGTAATTTAATTGAACATACTTTTACAGACATACAGCTAACCTAAAGAAAGACAGACAGATTTAGGAAAGCAGCTATATCTGCAGAGGAAGGAAACAGCATGTTACAGACAGTTAATTATACATAGAACATTTGACAAACACCACAGAAAACAAACTTTGGCATCATTTACCAGGGTACAAAACCTTGCACAAGTCTTTTGGTAACTGAAGTGCATAAATAATGTTCTGGGGCCTAAGCAGGTAGTTAACTCTAAATTAAGTAGTTTTAAATATAAGCATAGTCTAATACAATGACATAAATTTAAAAAATTAAAAATAAGAAACTTGGAATTACATTTCCATTTTAGTAACAGGAATATCCCTGATTCACATTCTGAAACTGGGGCTTTTAAAAGAAAAGGGTGAATTAGACAAATGAATAAATAAATATTTCAGACATTATGATATGAGCTGCTCCCATATCATTTCATGAAAAGCTGAGGAACTGACCATTATTTTCAATTGAAAGGAATGCCCACTCTATCAGTTTTCTGCCCTGATCAGGTATTAATGAGACACTAGCTAATACAGTACCCTGTCTAGGTCAGCTGCTGAGACAGGAACTAAAAAACAGAAGGAATTCCCTGCATGCATTATGTGAATTGTTAGCAAAAGAGTGATGTGTGCCCCAGTCCATCTGAGGCACAGCAAGTTGCATAACATCATTACCACTTTGCAGGGTCTGCCGTCCTCCAGCTAACACTCCACTAGGCAACATCCCTGTGGGAGTCAGGCCCTTGAGTGTCAGCACACTTTCACTCTCCTCCCTATAGCAGAGAGATATAACAAATATCAGATACTTCCAACAAGTACTTAATTTAAAAGAAGACACAGGGTCTAGATATAGGCCATATATAAAATTTATGACATTCATTGCTATTACCATATTTTCCTCAATTTTGAGACATTAATTTTTCTATATTTTAAGTGTTTCAGGTATGAGGGTGTGCCTTACAATTGAGGCATATATTATTTTTCCTGAAAAACTTTATTAAGTATGTGATAAGATTCATCAAGGGGCATCATACTATTGAGAAAATATGGTATTTCATATACTCTGAAGTTCAAATGTCTGATGTAGTCAGTTTTGCTAACAAATTTTTAAAGACTGATATATTCATTTGTACCCTTAAACCTGGTCTTCCTGAATTAACCTCAGGGAAGGCAATTTATGGCTCCAGCACAAGGGACTTCCTATATGGATGAACAAGTTCATCAAGAATACTCTAAAAAGTATCCCCTCCTTCTTATACTGCTCTAATTTTCAAGGTGTAAATTTAGTGCTATCACAAAAGTAAAAGAGATACCAAAGATGAGCAATAATAATCACCAGAGTCAAAAATCTTAGCTTCAAAGGGACTTGCGTTCCCATCTTCAATATACAAATATATAATTAACTTATTTTTCTTTTTGAGACAAGGTCTCACTCCGTCACCCAGGCTGGAGTGCAGTGGTGCAATCACAGCTCACTACTGACAACTTCCTGGGGCTCAGGCGATCCTCCCATCTCAGCCTCCCGAGTACCTGGGACCACAGGTGCACGCCACTAGGCCCAGCTAATTTTTGTATTCTTTTTTGTAGAGATGGGGTTTTGCCATGTTTCCTAGCCTGGTCGTGAACTCCTAAGCTCAAGCATCTGCCCACTTCGGCCTCCCAAAGTGCTGGGATTACAGGCATGAGCCACTGCACCCGGCCTAAGGGCCTAAGTAACTTTTTTTTTTTTTTCTGAGATGGAGTCTCTCTGTCACCCAGGCTGGAGTGCAGTGGTGTGATCTCAGCTCACTGCAACCTCCACTTCCCAAGTTCAAGCAATTCTCCTGCCTCAGCCTCCGAGTAGCTGGGACTGACTACAGGCATGCACCACCATGCCCAGCTAATTTTTGTATTTTTAGTAGAGACGGGGTTTCACCATGTTGGCCAGGATGGTCTCAGTCTCTTGACCTCGTGATCCACCTCCCTTGGCCTCCCAAAGTGCTGGGATTACAGGCGTGAGCCACTGTGCCTGGCCGGGCCTAAGTAACTTCTATATAGGAAGAATGATACCCTGTTGCTTTTTTTTTTTTTTTTTTGAGACAGAGTCTTGCTCTGTCTCCCAGGCTGGTGTGCAGTGGTGCAATCTCGGCTCACCACAACCTCTGCCTCCTGGATTCAAGCAATTCTCGTGCCTCAACTTCCCGAGTAGCTGGGATTACAGGTGCATGCCACCACGCCCGGTTAATTTTTGTATTTTCAGTAGAGACGGGGATTCGCCATGTTGGCCAGGCTGGTCTCAAACTCCTGACCTCAGGTGATCTGCCTGCCTTGGCATCCCAAAATGCTGAGATTACAGGAGTATGCCACCACATCCGGCCCCATGTTGCTTTTAGATGCAGGACAATGCTTGTAACAAGGTACAATAAACGTAATTCCTGCAAAACAAATAATCAAGAAAAGACATCATTACCTGAGAACAGAGAAGACTCTTGCCATCTTGCCAATTGCTCGAATTTTGTTTCTTATGATTTCTTTCCGGGCTGCAGCTGAACCTACTTTCAATGGAATAAATAGAGAGAAAAAGCTCAAGTTTAGGGCATGCATGCTTACAATATGCTATAAGCCTGTTCCACACTCATCTAAACCAATACCAAGGCCCCTGCCACCAGCTTACATGGAGGGGACTAGATGAACTCATGCTAAAAAATGTCTTGCTCTCTCAATATTTAGCTCAGCATTGGTCTAATACTGGGGTCTGATAAATGTAGAAATAAAAAGTAATCCACAAACTTTAATATTTCACTAGACTGGCTAATCAGTAAAACAGCAATTGGGGCAAAAAAAAAAAAAAAAAAAAAAAAGCAAACTTGAGCCCAACTTGTATTACAAACCAGAGGGCAAAAACTGATAATAATCCTATAGTTTCTGTTTAATTTTCATGACAGCCTATGGCATGCAGACTAACAGACAAGAATTTATAACAGTCCTGTAGTCTTATTTAACTATCACAAAGTATTTGACATGCAGGCTGTCAGAATAAGCTTCTTTGGTTTGAGTTGGTCTAAAATTAATGGCATGAAGGAGCTACTGTGCAGGTAATCCTGAACTAAGGGCCATACCTGCATTTCAACAATTCACATCTTAACCTAATGTACTAGGTATTCCTAAGGTCATGCAAATATATACAATCTTTTACATCTCTAGGTGAGTATGACATAAGCAGTGAGAAAAACATGGCTAAAGGATCACTACTGCTTCATCTCTAAAGGGTTAGCTGTTCTATCTATGACTGATGTAGAAGAGAATAAACCAAAACAACTAAATCCTTGGCTGAAAAATGACTCAAAGGTTTTATCTTCCTTCCCTTGACCTCCAGAAAGAACAACATCAATCTCAGTCCTGTTATTTCATTTACAGCAACTAGAATCACTCTGGACCCAAAAGTGTGGTTCCTTAGAGCTGTGCTTCAACACAATGAAAACACACATGGAAGCACATGGTTGAGGAGAAGGTTAAGGAAAGGCTAAAGACACTAGTTTAAAAGGGGCCTTAGGTATATAGAGGTCTGAACAACTGTAAGTCTTCCGAGAGAGAACATCTCATTTAAAATTCAAGCAGTCCACAATTACATATAATTAAAAACTAAGATAATGACTGGACCTGACTGCAAGAAAAGAGAAAAAGAAATCCAACTTCAAAGATAGAAACAAAAGACATATTTTAGGGGGGAAAAATAGGCTCCATGACACGTTTATGATCTTCTAAAGGGTAAATATTACAAGCACTAAAGCTACAGCTTTTACAAGTCCAAAACTGTGTGGGTACCTGGGTACCATGGCACTCTAAACAGGCATTTTTAAAATACCAAAAAAAAAAAAAAAAACCCCAAAACTAAAAATTCTAAGAATCATAGAATATTAGAATTTGGAGAGACATTGGAGATACTATAAAGTGCTATCTCCTCATTTTATAGACAAAGAAACAGGTTATTAACTGACTTGCTCAAGAATAGAAGGTAAATCTGGTTCTCTTCTAATAAATTATTATAAACATTTTGTTTTAAAATTGACAGAATTTGTAAGTAGCTACACTGGGGATAAGCAGAAGGGGGTTGGAGAGGATGGCTGTAATAAGTACATTCATATTTTCAGTCTTAATTTCTGTATCTATAAAACCAAATGACATGTAAACTATACTGATATCAAATGAAAAAAACCACAGGAATATAAAAACACTGTACAAATCAGGATTTTAAATCAGTCTACAAACACATCATGCATCATATTAAAGTAAATGTCCACAGTAACATTTCTTTGGGAAATAATACAGACAATCAAACAACCCTAATCATGCAGGGAAAAGTACAAAACATTACAAATAAGCAAAAGAATGAAATTTTAAAACAGGAATGAAAAGGAGGGAAAAATATTTCCATGCACAGAAAGACAGATATCTTGGAATATGACTTCTAAAATACCAAATACTAACTCAGATAAAACTTAAATTAAATTTGCACAAGGCCCAAGAGGGCTCTGCATAGACATTACTCAATGGATATGCTAACTTACATGGACATGAGGATAACTTATGAAGTCATATTTCAAAACAATGTTACTCTGTCTGGTCTGTACCTTTTTTATTGCCATATATGAGCCGTTCTTCAGATGGAGAGTCCAGAAAAAAGGAAGTGAATGATGGAGAAAAGGTGGTTGAGACAAATAAAAAGATAGAGATTTAACTTGGCAGTGGTACTGAAGAATGAATGTAGAAAGAAAGGGAGAAAAATGAAGGCCCTCATATTTGGAAATTTGAAAAATGTAGTACTGTAGAATCTGGTGAATAAAGAGGGATGCCACTAGGTAGAACTCTAAAGATTTCTTAAAAGATATGTGCACAGAAGAAATTATGGACAGAATGACTATCATATCTGATGAAAGCAGACATAATTAGGGACAGAAAAAAAACATGTGAAAACACATAAGACTGATAAAAGACTGCTAACAACAATTGCACATTTATAGTCATACCCCTAAGGAAATGTGTCACCTGTGGAAGTATGTTAAGTAAAAGGTAATGACACAAATGAAATACAAACTCATGTGGTTCTTCAAGGACACCAACATCTGCAAAATGTGTAGTACAGTCAGAGAAATGTAGGTAACTTCATAAACTGCCTCAGTAGAAAACCTCACCCCCTCCCAACGAAGGAAAAGCTAAACCTCCCATACTCCCTAACAAGAGCACATGATTTCCTGAATCTGAATTGCAGAACTTTTGCATATACTTAGGAGCAACAGTATGTGCTTTCTGTCCCCAATCCAATCTGGGAATGTGGGGGACATCTTTTTGCAAAAATAGCAACAGATTGTTTCAAATCAAGTAATAGTTCTAAGAGTAGGCAGCTGGGATGGTTTCATTTGAGCTTTCCCTATCTTCCATTCAAATGCTGAGATAAACTATTCCATTATAGGAAATGTACTTATTTTAGTGAAACTGCAACACATATGGATTATGTACTTCCCTTTACCAAACTGAAGACAAAAGAGAAATATCTGGAAAAAATTGCATGCAACCTAAATATCACAGAAATCAGTGTTCGAAAATTCTCTTTTATGATTAACACTTCTAAAAGGGATGCTATGTGCATTTATACATTTAGTGCTAATGCAAATTTTTGTCTTAAAAATGACCCCACACACACATTAAACAATACAGAGCACCAAAGATTTACCACTTAACAATAGTCTTATGCCTTTACCTAATCTTAGCTTTTTTTTCTTGAGACTGAGTCTCACTCTGTCAACCAGGCTGGACCGCAAAGGCATGATTTCGGCTCACTGCAACCTCTGCCTCTTGAGTTTAAGCGATTCTCCTGCCTCAGCCTTCCAAGTAGCTGGGACTATGGGCGCGCACCACCACGCCCAGCTAATTTTTGTACTTTTAGTAAAGACAGGTTTTGCCATGTTGGCCAGGTTGGTCTCAAACTCCTGACCTCAGGTGATCCACCCACCTTGGCCTCCCAAAGTGCTAGGATTACAGGCGTGAGCCACCACGCCCAGCCATCTTAGCTTTAAATATACAAAAATTACTTCTTCTTTCCTGACACTCAGAAATCTCCAATCCTGCTCTCTCTTTCCCCAAAGAAAAGCTAAACCCTTATTCTGATTCCACAGCCATCCCATCAAGTTTTCTTTCTAAAGCCAGATTTCTCCCCAGACCAGACCAATTGCATAGGATGGTTCCACCATTGTGTAAGAAAAGAGGAAGGAGAGAACAGAAGGCAAGTCATTATGGTGAAAGGAAAGGAGAAAAGATGGACGGAGTTAGAGGGAAGAAATCAGGGAGTACAAATAAGGAAGGGAAATAAACCTAGTTCCAGCAGCTCTTTCCCTACCCCACTTTAAACCTTAGTATCTATCCAAATCTCCTTCTCTATCCTCCATTTCCTCAACATTCTTTATCTTCCAAACCATTCCCATTTCTCCATGCAAACTCCCAGACTCATATTCCTAAAACTTTCTTAGAGTCTCTACTCCTAATACTTGGTAGTGGAAGAGTGAAAAAAATGAGGAGTAATTGTACCTGCCCTGTTGGCAGTAAAGGGAGATCTATTTCTAATATTAAAAGCTGGAACTCAGTGTATTTTCCCATAGAAACATTGTCATAAATGGTGCTTAACAATTTTTAAAATTATTTAAGACTGGGAAAGAATTTTCATCCTCTCTATTCCCTCAGTTTCTGAATAAGAAAACCTGAGAAATTAGGTACCTTTTCTAAGATTACATAGCTAGTGAATGGTAGTGACAAGACACCTAAACCACTGATCCTTTTCATTAAACTACACTGCCTCTTTAATGATCAAATTCAATTCATCCCTGGAATGCAAGAATGATATAACAAGGGGATAAATTATCATAGTAATAGGAAAAATATTGATGATATATAAAATCTCATTAGAATATAATAAAATTTTATATTTATTTCTGGTTCAATCTCAAAACATGACTCGGTATCTTTATTCATATAAATCATAGGTACCTAAAACCAAGTACTATAATTAGACTAACAAGGAACCTTTTTTTCTTATTATTATAAGAAGAGAACTAAAGCATTATCTATCATCATTCCTATTTAACATACTATTGGCAGTACTGATAATAACTTTTAAAGCATAAAAGAAAGGTAGGGCCGGGCGCGGTGGCTCAAGCCTGTAATCCCAGCACTTTGGGAGGCCGAGACGGGCGGATCATGAGGTCAGGAGATCGAGACCATCCTGGCGAACACGGTGAAACCCCGTCTCTACTAAAAAATACAAAAAAACTAGACGGGCGAGGTGGCGGGCGCCTGTAGTCCCAGCTACTCGGGAGGCTGAGGCAGGAGAATGGCGTGAACCCGGGAGGCGGAGCTTGCAGTGAGCAGAGATCCGGCCACTGCACTCCAGCCTGGGCGACAGAGCAAGACTCCGTCTCAAAAAAAAAAAAAAAAAGAAAGGTAAAAATACAGAATATAAATAATATCAATCCCCTATAAATATTTTTAAAAGTAATAGAAAACAAATAAAAAATTATCATAGAAAATAATTCTGCTGATTCAAGTTTGTTAGATATAAGATAAACCCACGAATATATATTCTTTTATACAGATAGAAAAAAAGAGACACCAGTTGTAATAGTAATAAGAACATAAAATACAGATGTATTAATTTAACTTGAAATGACAAAATTTTTTCAAAGAAAAACTATATAATCTTAAATAGAGGAATTATGTATTAAATGAAGTAATTATAGTAAATAAAGTAATTATATATAGCAAGAGTTCTTGGTCTTAGTTTGGAAAACTACTATTTATTTTAAAAAAGAAAGAGAGAGAGAGAAAGAGAGAAAGAGAGAGAGAGAAAGAGAGAAAGAAAGAGAAAGAGAAAAGAAAGAAAAAGAAAGAATGAATGAAAGAAAGAAAGAAAGAAAGAAAGAAAGAAAGAAAGAAAGAAAGAAGGAAAGAAAGAAAAGAAAAGAAAAGAAAGATCCCAGCACTTTTTGAGAGGCTGAGGTGGGAGGACTGCTTGAGGCCAGGAGTTCAAGACCAGCCTTGGCAACATAGGGAAACCTCATCTCTTAAAAAAAAAAAATTAAAATTAAAATTAAAATTAAAAACACCTCCCTAGATTCAGATATAGAATTAACATAATATCAATTAAAACTCTCACTAAATATTTCACAGAATTTGAGAAACAGAAAACTTTCTTTAAAAATTAGGCTGTGTGCCAATAATTACTTCAATTATTAATTATCTTAATACTTACAACATTATGAAGTAGGTATTACTGTCACTTCTTTGAAGATGAGAGAAACTGAGACTCAGAAAGGTTAAGTAAGTTGTCTGATGCCACAGAGCCATTATAAGGAACTAGAATCTGAGCCCAGGTCTATTCTTACAACAAAAGTGACAGCAGAACAGGGAAACAAAATATATATTTGAAACTATTCAATGGCTGGGCATGGTGGCTCACACCTGTAATCCCAACACTTTGGGAGGCCAAGGCGGATGGATTGAGGCGGACGGATCATCTGAGGTCAGGAGTCCGAGACCAGTTTGGCCAAGATGGTGAAACCCCGTCTCTACTAAAAATACAAAAATTAGCTGGGCGTGCTTGTGGGCACCTGTAATCCCAGCTACTTGGGAAGCTGAGGCAGGAGAATCACTTGAACCAGGGAGATGGAGGTTGCAGTGAGCCAAGATTGCACTACTGCACTCTAGCCTGGGTGACAGAGCAAGACTCTGTCTCAAAAAAAAAAAAAAAAAAAAAAAAAAAAGGAAAGAATTAAAATAAGGAAAAGTATTACTCACTAAAGTTTACTATTCAAACTAAAAAATAACTGATATAAATATACTATGTCAGTTATTAACAAATGTGTAAGAATAAAAGCGCATCTCTGCCTACCACCAACAGATGGCAATGGTAGCACTTGTACACAGTTACTTTGTACTTTCAACAAATGGGCTTTCAAGTGTTTAAGAATCAAACCTGTTTGTAAGTAGAGAAATTTCTAAATAGGTTTCATTCAGATTTTACTCAAAAAGTGATCAAATGAAACAGATAGTTTACACAGTTGGAAAAACAGTAATTTTCTTCTTAGCATCATTAGAAATCAAAGAAATGTAAACTTAAGCAATTATAATTTACTACTATATAGCCATGAAGAAAATAAGTAAAAATGACCAAAATCCAATGAGGTAGTCCTGTGGAGAAATATGTCTATGGATTCCTTGCTGGGGGCACTTCATAGTGGTCCAATCCTTCTGCAAAGCAATGTGGTAGTTCACAGCTAAAACAATGAAGCTAAAAAGAGTTACAGAATTAATTCTGTAACTCTATAATTCTCTTCAATAAATTTATTCCAAGAAGGAAAATAAAAGCTATAATACAAATATGTTTATTTTACTGCTATTCATAAGGATAATTTGGAACCCAGTTGCCAAACAATGTGAGATTAACTATGAAAATTAAATTATCGTGTGTGTATATATTTTTTTTAATAGCGACAAGGAAATCTTTCCATATTGCCCAGGCTGGTCTCCAACTCCTGGGCTCAAGGGATCCTCCTGCCTTGGCCTCCCAAAGTGGTGGGATTACAGGCGTGAGCCACCACATCTGGCCAAACATTATAGTTTATCAATGGACTTAGAAATATGCAGCTATTTTTTTTTTTTTTTTTGAGGCTGAGTCTCGCTCTGTCGCCCAGGCTGGAGTACAGTGGCCGGATCTCAGCTCACTGCAAGCTCCGCCTCCCGGGTTTATGCCATTCTCCTGCCTCAGCCTCCCAAGTAGCTGGGACTACAGGCGCCCGCCACCTCGCCCGGCTAGTTTTTTGTATTTTTTAGTAGAGACGGGGTTTCACCGTGTTAGCCAGGATGGTCTCGATCTCCTGACCTCGTGATCCGCCTGTCTCGGCCTCCCAAAGTGCTGGGATTACAGGCTTGAGCCACCGCGCCCGGCCAGAAATATGCAGCTATTAAATCTTACCAATATATAGACCATGTTCAAAATATGGAAACATTGAAATATTGATTACAACTATAAAAAGTATACTAAAACAAAGATGTGAGGGGAATATGGAAGGGAATCATTTTCGGTTTATAAATTGTTTACCTTTTTATGTACTTGGGTTTTAATTAAATATTTAAATAACAAAGTTTTAAATAAAAATTTCAAAACAAAATAAAATGAATTTTTTTCTATAGTACTACTTTTTACTATAAACATGCATTAGGTACATAGGCTTGTTGGCTTACATAACAACCATGTATATAACTTTGTTTGTGTGGAAAAAATGCTTTCAGAATCTCAAACTAAATTAGCAAGTGGTCTTTTAGAACACAGCCACACTAATTTAGAAACAGTCTATTTTAGTGTCTAAAAGGAAGGAAAAGCAAAATTGGGAGTTCAGGTATGCTTTTGATACACTAAGAATATTGTTCTAATAAAACAAATAGTATTGTTATCCTCTTTTCTCTAACCAGTGTCCATATTCATCAAGAACTACATCCTTTTAATACTTCAGTTTTCCTTTCCTAATGTTCTTTCTTCCAAATTTCTCCTTTCCCAAAGTTCATCTTCTTTCCAATATTACCATAAAAAAATGAAATCACTAAAATTATTTTCAAATCTTAATATCCAAAAAAAGTAGCTTGTTACTTATCAAATAGCATACGCTGAAAGCAATGACTATTATTTGCAACATAGTGTGTACTGAGGCTAGGCAGTAAAGAAATATCATTTCACAATAAAAAAATAGTAAGATGAATAATCATACCATCAAACTGGTCTTCACCTTCAGTCATTAGTTCATCATCAGAGCAAATACTCAGAACATTTACCAACATTTCTGTCACTATTTGGAAAAAAAAGTTACATGTTAGCTGACCATATATAACTGTCTGTACATATACATAGCAACTATTTCTACAAATGGTCAAATAATGTTTAGCCCAAGAAAGCAAACACATTCTTACAGTAAGAACGATGGAAATAAAAAATGTAAAGGCTTTCAAAATGAAAGAAATTCAGTGGATAACAACTCTGAAAGAGATTCTTTATGGAACAAATTTTCAGGCCTCTCGAAAAAAAAAAAATAATTAAGCCCCATAGAGATAAAAACAGAGATGAGTAACAACTGAATGTATACATTTCAAATCTTCATTCATGGATATAGCATAATAAGAAAAAAAATCATGGCAGAGTTTTACTGGTTCCAAAAAGTCTCAGGATTTAATCTTTTTTTTTTTTTTTTTTTTTTTTTTTTTTTGGAGATGGAGTCTTGCTCTGTTGCCCAGGCTGGAGTCCAGTGGTGTGATCTCGGCTTACTGCAACCTCTGCCTCACAGGTTCAAGCAATTCTCCTGCCTCAGCCTCCCAAGGAGCTGGGATTACAGGCATGCGCCACCACGCCCAGCTAATTTTTATAATTTTTTTTTTTTTTTTTTTTTTTACTAGAGATGGGGTTTTACCATGTTGGTCAGGCTGGTCTTGAACTCCTAACCTTATGATCCACCTGCCTCGACCTCCCAAAGTGCTGGGATTACAGGCATGAGCCACTGGGCCAGGCCTTATCTTTTAAAAACTGGCTCAGCAACTCCTTTGAAATTTATTTCTAAAGATTACTAAGGACTATCTAACAATCTGAACCCTTGGCAGTTTCATAGGCTTAATCCTCTTTCACTATTCTATGTTTTTTTCCTTCTCTTTTCCCTTGGTTCCCAAGATTCTACTCTTCTGGTTTTCCCATGATTGGATCATTTTTCCCCAAAACTTTGGATATCCTCAAGATTCTCTCTGCAGTATTATTCCTCCTATATGTTCAATCACTTGGAATTTCTGTCTATTATCATATTTACAGTTTCAATTATCATCTCGTTGAAGATGATTCCAAAGTCTGTATCTCCAGTGTTAACCTCTCCTTCAGGCTCCAGATTTCCTTGCTGGTTTTATTGTCAACTGTCTTAAACCATTTGTATACTGTATGTTTCCCCTACTAGAATGAAAACTTCATGAGTGTAGGATATTGTTTAATTCACTATTATAACTTCAGAGCCTGGCACTGTGCCCTGGCACATGACAGGTACTCAATTAATAAATAAGTACACAAAATAAGAAAAATAAAAGCAAATTGCAATTAATAAATAAAAATGTCTATTGAATATTAGCAGTTAGATGTCCTGAAGGCACCTAGAAATGAACATATCCAAAACAAAATTCAATACTTCTACAAACCAATTTTTCCTGCTATAAATATACTAAAAGCACCCCACATGTCAAGTACTACACTAAAGCTCTAGGATTCAGGTATGAAAGGCACAGTCTCTACCTTCAAAAAGCTTACTAACTACCGGAGGAGATATTAAATATCAACCGCAAAAGACTGATGAAAAACATGCTATAAGTATTCAAAGATATGCAAAAGACCTGCTGGGGAAGGCAAGCCTTTTGATAGATGACATTTGAGAGGAATCATAAACTAGGAGTTTGCCAAGTGGAGAGGGCAGAAAAGGCATTCTAAACAGAAGTTAGAAAAATGATGTAGTAGTCATTTATCACAACAGAACAGAATTGAGAGTCCAGAAAGAAAACCTGATATTTAAGGTCAATTGATTTTTGACAAGGGTGCCAAAACAATTCAGTGGCTAAAGAACTGTCATTTCAACAATGGTCAACTACAAAAGAATAAAGCTGCAAATGGTCACATGCGAAAGAATAAACTGCACTCCCCCTACTGCACATGACATGCAAAAATTAACTCAAAATGGATCAAACACCATTTTAGTAAGAACTAAACCTCTCTACTTTAGTTCTTACTAAAACACCATTTTAGTAAGAACTCTTAAAAAAAAAACAGGGGTAAATCTTTATGAGCTCGGACAACAAAAACACAAGCAACAAAGGAAAAAATAAATATGACTTCGCCAAAAGTAAAAAATTTTTGAAAGAAGCCAGTCACAAAAGACCATATACCGTATGACCTTATTTACATAAAAAGTCTAGCAAAGGCAAATCTACAGAGACAGAAAGATTAGTCTTTCTGATGGTTACACAACTCTAAAAATATACTAAAACCAACTGAATTGTATACTTTAAATAGATGAATTGCATAGTATATAAATTATATTTCAATAAAGAAAGCTGTTATGTTGTATACCTTAAATATACACAATAAAATGTATTTTTTTAAAAAATTAGAAAAGTTTTGTGCTTCAAAGGACAAAAAAATCAGGCACAGAAACATGTGCCTGTAATCCCAGCTACCCGGGAGAATGAAGGAGGATCACTTGAGCCTAGGAATTTGAGAACAGCCTAGGCAAAACAAAGATCCCATCTCTAAAAAAAGAAAAAAAAAATAGCTAGTCATGGTGGGACATGCCTGTAGTCTACCTACTCAGAAGGCCGTGTGGTAAGTAAGATTGCCCGAGTCCAGGAGTTTGAGATTGTTGCAGTGAGTTACGACTGCACTCCAACATTCTAGCTGAGGTGACAGAGTAAAAGCCTAAAGGGTATTATCAAGAAAGTGAAAGTCAGCCAGGCGGGGGGGGGCTCATGCCTGTAATTCCAGCACTTTAGGAGGCTGAGCAGGCGGATCACTTGAGACCAGAAGTTTGAGATCAGCCTTACCAACATGGTGAAACCCCGTCTCTACTAAAAATACAAAAATTAGCCGGGCATGGTGGCACAAGCCTGTAATCCCAGCTACTTGGGAGGGTGAAGCAGGAGAATCACTTGAACCTGGGAGGTGGAGGTTGCAGTGAGCCAAGATGGTACCACTGCACTCCAGTCTGGGCGATAAAGTAAGACCCTGTCTCAAAAAAAAAAGAAAGAAGGAAAGTGAAAGTGGGAGAAAATTATTTGTAAATCATATATGATAAGGGACTTGCATATGGAATATATAAAAAACGGCCAGGCGCAGTGGCTCACACCTGTAATCCCAGCACTTTGGGAGGCCGAGGCGGGCGGATCACGAGGTCAGGAGATCGAGACCATCCTGGCAAACACGGTGAAACCCTGTCTCTACTAAAAACATAAAAAAATTAGCCGGGCGTGGTGGCAGGCCGCCTGTAGTCCCAGCTTCTCGGGAGGCTGAGGCAGGAGAATGGCGTGAACCCAGGAGGCGGTGGAGCTTGCAGTGAGCAGAGATCGTGCCACTGTACTCCAGCCTGGGCAGCAGAGCGAGACTCCATCTCAAAGATAAAATATATATATATATATACATATATAAAAAACACAACTCAACAACAATTACCTTGCGTGAAACAACTGAGATACAGAAAAATTCTACATCTTCTCCTAAGTGGAAGCTAAATAATATATATACATGGAGGTAGAATGTGGAATGATAGACAATGGAGACTTGGAAGGGTGGAGAAGTGGGAGAGGTATGGAAGATGAAATTACTTCATAAGTACAATGTAGGCTAGTCTGGTGATAGATACACTAAAAGCCTTGACTTCACCACTATGCAATATATCCATGTAACAAAATTACACTTACACTTCATAAATTTATATAGACAACAAAAAAATGTTTTATTTTTATTTTTATTTTTTTTTGAGACGGAGTCTCGCTCTGTCGCCCAGGCTGGAGTGCAGTGGCCGGATCTCAGCTCACTGCAAGCTCCGCCTCCCGGGTTCACGCCATTCTCCTGCCTCAGCCTCCCAAGTAGCTGGGACTACAGGCGCCCGCCACCTCGCCCGGCTAGTTTTTTGTATTTTTTAGTAGAGATGGGGTTTCACTATGTTAGCCCGGATGGTCTCGATCTCCTGACCTCGTGATCCACCCGTCTTGGCCTCCCAAAGTGCTGGGATTATAGGCTTGAGCCACCGCGCCCGGCCAAAAATGTTTTATTTTATTTTTTTTTTTGAGACGGAGTCTTGCTCTGCCGCCCAGGCTGGAGTGCAGTGGCCGGCTCTCAGCTCACTGCAAGCTCCGCCTCCCGGGTTCACGCCATTCTCCTGTCTCAGCCTCCCGAGTAGCTGGGACTAGAGGCGCCCGCCTCGTCGCCCGGCTAGTTTTTTGTATTTTTTAGTAGAGACGGGGTTTCACCGTATTAGCCAGGATGGTCTCGATCTCCTGACCTCATGATCCGCCCATTCCGCCCATCTCGGCCTCCCAAAGTGCTGGGATTACAGGCTTGAGCCACCGCGCCCAGCCAAAAATGTTTTATTTTTTAGAGACGGAGTCTCACTCCGTTGTCCAGGCTGGAGTGCAGTGGTGTGAACTTGGCTCACTGCAACCTCTGTCTCCCAGGTTCAAGCAATTCTCCTGCCTCAGCCTCCTGAGTAGCTGGGATTACAAGCGTGCATCACCACACCCAGCTAATTTTTGTATTTTTAGTAGAGACAGGGTTTCACCATGTTGGTCAGGCTGGTCTTGAACTCCTAACCTCATGATCCGCCTGCCTTGGCCTCCCAAAGTGCTGGGATTACAGGCGTGAGCCACCATGCCCGGCAAAAAAATTTCTTTAATAAAGAAAACTTGGCCGGGCGTGGTGGCTCACGCCTGTAATCCCAGCACTTTGGGAGGCTGAGAAGGGCGGATCACAAGGTCAGGAGATCGAGACCATCCTGGCTAACACGGTGAAACCCCGTCTCTACTAAAAAATACAAAAAACTAGCCAGGCGAGGTGGCGGGTGCCTGTAGTCCCAGCTACTCAGGAGGCTGAGGCAGAAGAATGGCGTAAACCCGGGAGGCGGAGCTTGCAGTGAGCTGAGATCCGGCCACTGCACTCCAGCCCGGGCAACAGAGCGAGACTCCATCTCAAAAAATAAATAAATAAATAAATAAAACTTCAAGACAAATATTCCAATTATAAAATAAGCAAAGGATTTGAAAATATATTCATCCTCAGCTGGGTGTGGTGGCTCATGCCTGTCACCCTAGCACTCTGGGAGGCCAAGGTGGGTAGACTGCTTGGGCAACATGGCAAAACCTCATCTCTATATTAAAAAATATATATATATTATATATTAAAATGTATTTTACATATTTAAAATATTTTTATATATTAAAATGTATATTTATTTTAAAAATATGTATTTTTTTTCACACTGCTGATGAAACTGTAAAATGGTACAGCTAAGGCCGGACGCAGTGGCTCACGCCTGTAATTCCAGCACTTTGGGAGGCTGAAGTGGGACAATCACCTGAGGTCAGAAGTTCGAGACCAGCCTGACCAACGTGGAGAAACCCCATCTCCACTAAAAAATACAAAATTAGCTGGGCGTGGTGGTGCATGCCTATAATCCCAGCTACTCAGGAGGCTGAGGCAGGAGAATCGCTTGAACCTGGGAGGCAGAGGTTGTGGTGAGCCCAGAACGCGCCATTGCACTCTACCATGGGCAAGAAGAGCAAAACTCCGTCTCAAAAACAACAACAAAATGGTACAGCTGTTTTGGGAAACAGTTGGGCAGATCCTTAAAAGGTTAATCATAGAGTTACAATATGACCCAGCAATTTCACTCCCAGGTCTATACTCAAGAAAATGAAAACATAGGCCAGGAACAGTGGCTCACACCTGTAATCCCAGCACTTTGGGAGGCTGAGGCGGGTGCATCACAAGGTCAGATCGAGATCATCCTGGCTAACTCGGTGAAACTCCGTCTCGACTAAAAATACAAAAATTAGCAGGGTGTGGTGGCAGGCGCCTGTATTCCAGCTACATGGGAGGCTGAGGCAGGAGAATGGCATGAATCTGGGAGACAGAGGTTGCAGTGAGCAGAGACTGCGCCACTGCACTTCAGCCTGAGCGACAGAGTGAGACTCCGTCTCGAAAAAAAAAAAAGAAAAAAGAAAATGAAAACAAAACTTGCACATGCATATTCTTTGCAGCATTATTAATAACAGTCCAAAAGTGGAAATAAATGTCTATCAGCTGATGAATAAAGCAAACGAAATGTGCTATCTCCATACAATAGAACACTATTCCATCATAAGAAGGAATGTTGTACTGATTCATGCTCCACCACAGATAAACCTTGAAAATATGGAAAGAAGTCAGTCACAAAAGAGTACACACTGTGTGATTCCATTTATATGAACTGTCCAGAATAGGTGAATCTATGGGGACAGCAGATTGGTGGATACCTAGGATTAGCAAGGGGGGTTAGGGGAAAATCAACAGTGACTGCTAATGGGCACAGGGTTTCTCTGGAGGGGATGATGAAAATGTTCCAAAATTGTGGTAATGGTTACACAACTCTGTAGTATATATAAAACATGGAATTGTATAATTCAAACAGGTCAACTGTATGGTATGTGAATTACAGGTCAATAAAGCTGTTATAAAAAATAAAGAAAAGTATGAGGGTATAAAACTTAAAGAGTACAGCACGTTCAGAAAACTGACTTTGCTGTGTTATGGCTATAACACAGATAATGTGAAAGAGAAAGGCAAGAAATGAGGCTGAAGAGAAAAGTAGGGAAGGTCCGAGGATTTTGTGGGACAGGTTAAGGTTTTTCTTGAAAGCTACATGGAGCCATTTAACATATACTAAATAGTAGCTTTAAAGTATATATTTTCACGCAGAAACTTGGCTTCTGAAAGAAAGGCAAGAAAGTAATAGCAAAAAAAAAAAAAAAAAAGTCATAGCACAGTAGTTAGAAAAAGACATCAGATGAGAGAAATGTTATTTGTGGCCGGGCGCGGTGGCTCAAGCCTGTAATCCCAGCACTTTGGGAGGCCGAGACGGGTGGATCACGAGGTCAGGAGATCGAGACCATCCTGGCTAACACGGTGAAACCCCGTCTCTACTAAAAATACAAAAACTAGCCGGGCGAGGTGGCGGGCGCCTGTAGTCCCAGCTACTCGGGAGGCTGAGGCAGGAGAATGGCGTAAACCCGGGAGGCGGAGCTTGCAGTGAGCTGAGATCTGGCCACTGCACTCCAGCCTGGGCGACAGAGTGAGACTCCGCCTCAAAAAAAAAAAAAAAGAGAAATGTTATTTGTTTTTTATTTAAAGATCAGATAGATTTGAATAATTGTATAAAAGAACTAGTACTGAGAATGTGAAGATATAGAAGACATAAATGATAAAGCAAAGTTTCCTAAAAAGCAGAAGGGTAATAGAATCTAGAGACAAGTTAGACTGGCTTGAACGGAAGGGTCACCTCTTCAACAAGGGAAGAATTCAAGATGAGGGTACTGTACAAATAAGTAGAGAAAACTCCCACTAGTAATGTGTTTTCGCTAGTGAGGGAAATGGATAGAAGAAAATGTTTAAGAAAAAAATATAAAAGGAGCCAAGTGCTTATGAGCCCAGCCAAGACAATGGGAAAAAGGAAGCAGCCCATCCCATCATAGGCCCAGAGGCCTAAGAGGAAAGAATAGTTTTGGGGGTGGGGCAGGAGCCCACTGACCAGAACAGCCTCAGGACAACTGCTCCCCACGGCCAGGGACTGCTCCAGCTCCAGCCACTACCTGGTGTTAAACCTCTAGGCAAGTGCAAGAGTGAATGAAGCTTGGTGGTTTCCACTTAGATTTCAGGTTTATGAGAAAGCCTAGGTGCCCAGGCAGAGCAGGGGCAGAGCCCTCACAAAGAGACATTACTAGGGCAGTGCCAAGGGAAAATGTAGGGCTGCACGCCCCACACAAACTCCCCACTGAGGCACTGCCTAGTGGAGCTGTGAGAAAGGGCTGCTGCCCTCCAGAATGGTAGAGCCACCGGCAGCTTGCAACCTCAGTGTGGAAAAACCACAGGGACAGAACTGCCCACTCAACGAAGCAGTGTTCCCAGGATGTAGGACATGGAGTCAATGATTATTCTGGAGCTTTAAGATTTAATGACTGGCACGACGGCTCACACCTTAATCCCAGCACTTTGAGAGGTCGAGGTGCATGGATCACTTGAGCTCAGGTGTACGAGACCAACCTGGCCAACATGGTGAAACCCTGTCTCCACTAAAAATACAAAAATTAGCCAGGCATGGTGGGGCATGCCTGTAGTCCCAGCTACTTGGGGGGCTGAGGCAGGGTAATCACTTTAACCCAGGAGGCAGAGGGTACAGTGAGTGAAGATCGCACCACTGCACTCCAGCCTGGGCGTGACAGAGCAAGATTCTGTCTTGAAAAGAAAAAAAAAATTAATGACTGCCTGCTAGGTTTCAGACTTGCACAGGGCCTGAACGAACCCCTTTTCTTTTAGCCAATTTCTCCCTTTTGTAACAGAAATGTTTATTTTATCCAATGCCTATATCCTCATTATATCTTGGAAATAAATAATTTGTCTTTGATTTTACAGGTTCGTAGGTAGAAGGAACTTCGCTTGAGTCTCAGATGAGACCAATTTGGAGTTCACACTTTTCAGTTAAATGCTAGAATGAGTTAAGACTTTGGGGAACCATTGGCAGGGGATGATTGTATTTTGATATATCAGAAGGACATGATATTATAGAGACCAGGGGCAGAATGATATAGTTTGGATGTTGTAAATCACATGTTGAATTGTAATCCCCAGTATTGAAGGTAGAGCCTGGTGAAAGGTGACTGTATCATGGGGGTGGATTCCTCATGAATAGTTTAGCACCATCCCTTTGGTACTGTCCTCACCATAGTGAGTAAACTCTTGTGAGATCTGGCTGTTTTGTAAGTATCTGGCATCTTCCCCCTTGCTCTCTTGCTCCTGCTCTCACCACGTGAAGTGCCTGCTCCCATTTTACCTTCCACCATGAGAAGTTCCCTGAGGCCTCCCCAAAAGCCAAGGAGATGCCAGTGCTATGCTTGTACAGCCTGCAGAACCATGAGCCAATTAAACTCCTTTTTTTTTTTTTTTTTTTTGAGATAAAGTCCCATTCTGTTACCCAGGCTGGAGTGCAGTGGAGTGGAGTGATCAGTGAACTGCAACCTTGAACTCCTAAGGCACAAGTGATACTTTCACCTCAGCCTCCCAAAGTGCTGGGATTACAGGCATGTGCCACTGCGCCTGGCCCTCTTTCCTTTATAAAATTTTTTTAAAAATGAAAATTTAGACTCTATCTAAGCAAAATGGGAGAAAAAAGCAGACCAAGGATATAAACGGTATTAGGGTTCTACTGAGAGCTCAGCTAATGTTAAAAATCAAGGGGTGGTGCCAATTCATAAGTCCGTAAAAATCTCCAACAGCACTCTATACTGTGGCTATAGGAATGGAGAAAATGGATGGCTGGATTTGACTAGACCTAAGATGTATAGGACAAATGAAGTAGAAAAACAGAAGAGAAAGGAGTTTGAGGGTATGTTAAGAAGGAAGAGAGGTAAAAAGGGATTTGACTAGTAAGAAAATGACTTGGGCTGGGTACAGTGGCTCACATTCGCAATCCCAGCACCTTGGGAGGTTAAGGAGGGCGGATCACTTGAGGTCAGGGGTTCAAGACTAGCCTGTCCAACATGGCGAAACCCTGTCTCTGCGACAAACACAAAAATTAGCTGGGTGTGGTGGCACGCACCTGTAATCCCAGAAACTTGGAAGGCTGAAGCATGAGAACTGCTTGAACCTGGGAAATGGAGATTGCAGTGAGCTGAGATCATACCACTGCACTCCAGCCTGGGCAACAGAGCGAGACTCTGTCTCAAGAAAAAAAAAAAAAAAAAAAGAAAGAAAATGACATACTGAAAAGCCTAGAGATTCCAATGAACATCAAGAACAGCAATAACCTGAGTAAAGGGTTGTTGTAACAAGAGTTTTCTCATTGGAGTGTGTTAATGGTACTATCTTCACCAGACTCAAAATATCCAAGTCATCTTCAACCATTCCCTAGCCTTAAATACGTAATCTTGTTAAGTCTCACTGATTCTACTTCCATCATTCTTTCGGTTCTCCCCACTCTCCGTTCCTAATGCTACCAGGCCTTCATTATGTCTCTGCCTGACTTCTGGTGTAACAGGTCTCCCAACCTCAAGTCTTCCTTCCAGTCCACTTCACCACAGTAATTTTTCTAAATGACGACTATAGTCAAATTCCATCTCAGTGGCTTGCCCACCATTTATCAAAGTTCCAACTTCTCTGTGTGGTGATCAGTATCATCATGATCTAGCCCTAACCTTTCATTCTTTTTCTACTACTGTCCTTCATACATCCTACTCACTCATCAAATTAAACCCTCATAGAGACCTATGATTTCTTGCTTTCAGACTCAGGCTCGGGAAGCTCTCTTATCTAGAATTCTGTTGCTCATAACAAACCAGCACAATTCCACCATTCTTCAAGCCCCTGTTCAAAAGCTACTTTAATCCCTCTGACAGAAATAACCTTTCTCCTTTTTTTTTTTTTGAGACAGAGTCTTGCTCTGTTGCCCAGGTTGGAGTGCAGTGGCATGATCTCGGCTCACTGCAACCTCCACCTCCCAGGTTCACGCCATTCTCCTGCCTCAGCCTCCCAAGTAGCTGGGACTACAGGCACCCGCCACCACGCCCAGCTAATTTTTTGTATTTTTAGTCGAGACGGGGTTTCACCGTGTTAACCAGGATGGTCTCGATCTCCTGACCTCGTGATGCACCTGCCTCGGCCTCTCAAAGTGCTGGGATTACAGGTGTGAGCCACCGTGCCCGGCCTCTCCTCTTTTTTTGAGACAGAGTCTCAGTCTGTTGCCCAGTCTGGAGTGCAGTAGCACAATATTGGCTCACTGCAACCTCTGCCTCCCAGGTTCAAGCAATTCTCTGCCTCAGCCTCCCAAGTAGCTGGGATGACAGCCGCCCGCCATTACACCCAGCTAATTTTTGCATTTTTAGTAGAGACAGAGTTTCACCATCTTGGCCAGGCTGGTCTTGAACTCCTAACCTCGTGATCCACCCACCTCAGCCTCCCAAAGTGCTGGGATTACAGGCGTGAGCCACCATGCCCCGCCCCCGAGTCACCACGCCCAGCCCATCTCAATTCCTATAAAGCTAGGTTTGTCTTGGAGCACTTACCATATTACATCTTATTATCATTATTTATGTATCACAGATCCCATATTAACCTGCAAAGACCCATCTTACTTGTATCTGTGTTTCCTTGGTACCTTGAATAAAACACTTTAAAAAAATCTAGTAAATAAATAAATCTTCCATGTATGACCTTCTATGGAAGATCATATAACATTAGATCCTCTAGAACAGAGGTTCTAAAGGAGGGTCAATAAGTGTGAAGACTGCAAATTCATTTCAGAACTATGACCATCTGAAAATGTGAGTACACACATTTATACGTGAATTTTTCTGAAGCAAAAGTCCGTAATTTTTATCAGATTCTCAAAGGGGTTCTATATTAAGAAATTAATGTTTTTGGCAGTGGCTCACACCTGTAATCCCAGCACTTTAGGAGGTTGAGGCAAACAGAGCTCTTGAGGCCAGGAGTTTGAGACCAGCCTGGCCAACATGGTGAAACCCCGTCTCTACTAAATATAAAAAAATTAGACAGGTGTGGTACAGCATGCCTGTAATCCCAACTACTCAGGAGGCTGAGGCATGAGAATCACTTAAACCCTGGAGATGGACGTTGCAGTGAGCCGAGATTGTGCCTGGGCAACAGAATGAGACTGCATTTTAGCCTGGGCAACTGAATGAGACTGTGTCTCAAAAAAAAAAAAAAAAAAAAAATTGGCCAGGCGCGGTGGCTCAAGTCTGTGATCCCAGCACTTTGGGAGGCCGAGGTAGGTGGATCACGAGGTCAGGAGATCGAGACCATCCTGGCTAACACAGTGAAACCCTATCTCTACTAAAAACACAATAAACTAGCCGGGTGTGGTGGCAGGCGCCTGTAGTCCCAGCTACTCAGGAGGCTGAGGCAGGAGAATGGCGTGAACCTGGGAGGCAGAGCTTGCAGTGAGCCGAGATGGCGCCACTGCACTCCAGCCTGGGCGACACAGCGAGACTCTGCCTCAAAAAAAAAAAAAAAATTAATAAATGTTTTTATGTATACTTTTAAAATGTGAGTCTGTATTTTTTAGAAATACATTCTAAAGTATTTATAGATAGAAAAGAGTTGAGATTTGTTTAAAAATAATTGAGGTATGAGGTGGGGAGTACTGGATGGGGACATAAATGATACAAGATTGGCTATGATTTGATAATTGTTGAAGATGAATAATTGGTACATAGGATATTCATATTATTCACTCTACCTTGGTGTATGTTGAGAATTTCCCAGTGTAAGTTATTTTACTTCTTCAGAGACTGGGTTTTGCTATATTGTCTAGGCTGAGGTGCAGTGGCTATTCAGATGCGTGATTATTGTACATTGTATTCTCAAACTCCTGGGCTCGAGTGATCCTCCTGCCTTAGACTCCCTAGCAGCTGGGACTATAGGCCAATGTAGGAATATTTTTAGTGAAATAGAAAAGGGGTTCTTGGCTAGGTGCAGTGGCTCGCACCTATAATCTCAGTGCTTTAAAAGGCCAAGGCAGGAGGATTACATAAGCCCAGGAGTTCAAGGCTGCTGTGGGCTATGATGGCACCACTGCATGCTGGTCTGGGTGACAGAGTGAGACTCTGTCTCTATAAAAAAAAATAGAGGGGGTTCTTAGCCCCCAAAAGGGTAGAGAAACACTGCTTTCACCTAATTTTGGGATTAAATCAGCCTCTTAGGAAGCCTCTGGCTTAGGTTAGTTGCTTCTCAGGAACTAGACCCAGAGTCCAACTGGCTTCTTGGAAGTAAAACAAATGTCACTTGCGGCTTTTCACACCAAAAGAAAATGTTCATTAGAATCAAGAAGTAGTCAGACTATCTAAACAGCCTTCATGTATTAAAATAGCAAAATATGCAAAGAGTTTGAGAAGATTTTCTTACTGTGCTCAACACTGGCTAGAATTCTATTTGCACGTAATGTTAAAATCTGAGCTTTACAGTTTTAGAGAGATGTGAATAATTTAGAGAAGATCTAAAGAAAAACAACAAAAATGGTCAAAAAGTTTGAATATCTCCTTGTTTATAAAAGATGACTTAGAGTGGCAACAGAAAAACTAAAGATCACTTAGTACCAGACCTCAAATGTAGGAACACTGATAAAAGCCTACTGTTCTCCATCTTCACTTATAAGGGATCCACAGAATTCATCTTAAATTATCTCATCTCTCAAAAGGAGTTGGGCTAAATGATTGTTAAATCCACTTATGAGCTCTAAAACCCTATGATGCCCTGGTTTTTGATAGGTGCATTTGTTGAGAAAAACCTGTTATCTCTATTTCTTTCCTTGTTTAAATACTCATAGCATAAACATTTAGATTAGATATAATGAAATATTTCCTTATGTGGGACCATCAGAGAATCAAATTAGAATCTATGAAATGTGCATTTTCCTCCTACCTTATCTTCCTGGCCCCTCCATCCTTCCCATATTACATTAAAATAGTTGAGCTCCAGTCTAGCCTGAGGGCAGGAGAGTGAGCAGGATGAATTATTTAATTCCCTTTAGTCTGATGATGCTATGATTGAACTATTTCTCATACACCAAAGATAGAAGGTTGTAAGTGTAATGCATCCCTTGCACCTAAGCCCTTAACTGGCCCCCTTCTCAAATGCTAAAGGGTAATTCTATCTCCATATTAACACTGGACCTACTGAGTAAATGAAGAACACCAAAGGCAATCTGCAGAAAACCTGTTTAACATACACAGTTTAAGTATTAATTCTGAATTTCAGAACTACAAATTGCCTTGGCAGAAGTGGCATATCTCATACAGAAAGGAACATTTTGTAATATGGAAAAGGTGAGAAAAAATAGAGGGGGATACTGAACAAAATGTTTTATAATCATGTCTGTACTCTCATACTGTCATTTTCCACATATGGAAACTGAGGCATTTTCTTATAAAAAATTAACTTAAAATGGAAAAGAAGAACATGATAGGTAACAAAATCCTAAGAATTCTATAGAACTACAAATGAAACACAGAAACAGAATTTCTTAAATAGCATTTATTTTCTCTCAAAAAGCCTATTATGTACTAACAAGTGTTCCTGTAAATTATCAGAAAGGCATCACTACTAAAGTTTTATACACATTTTTTATATAAGAGAAGGAATATTGGGTTACAATCTGAATTTCTCTTTATGATTTCTCTTAAAGTACAGAACTGCTATTAAAATGACTAATATTGCTAAAATGAAGGCTACTAAATTTTCCCATGAATTTCAGTGGAATGCCCCAAAATGGTGTTAAGATATGCAGAAGGACCCATTTCAAAGCAATTTCTCCACCCCTTCATAAAAGATTTAAGCTAAAGAAAAAAAAAGAAAGAAAGAAAACCCAACAGCTGAAGACATTGGGCTATTTATAAGTCTTCTCCCAGTCCCCGACAGCCTCACATGGGGGCTGTAAACAGCTAACTAAAATATCTTTGAGACTCTTATGTCCACACCCACTGACACAAGTAGAGCTGTAACCACAGTGAAACTAGACTTCAGTTTCCTTTAGCAAGTATGTGCCTATGGTAGTAAACTGGAGTAAATGTAACAGTAATAAAACAATTAAAAAATAAATAAAAATTATACCTTTTTCTCCAACAAACGGTAAAGACCATGTGAAGACATCCATAAAATTGGGCAACCAGTAAGGATGTGGAGAACAGTTAAACTGTCGAATATTCATCACATTATTTTCATACTTTAATACAGCAGCTGCAAGATAAGTTGAACATCGATGTAACTATTTGTAATTAGTCTTAAAAATATAAAATACATAAAAGCAGAAAAATATTAAGAGGAAGGGAGATCGGGGTGAGTGGAATCAGGGCTGGTAGAGGGAGGAAGGAACGAACTTTTAATAATAACACACGTTTTGTTTTTAACACTGTCATGTAGAACTCTAACTATAGTCAGGTCTTCACATTACTAATGAAATTTCCAGATTCTTTCCAGAATGTTTGTTTTACTTTATAATCCAATGATGAACATGCATTTTTACTAAATCCAAAATTGTGAAAACTCAGTTTTTAGAAGAAACAGATTATGGCAATGAGCAATTTTCTAGGTTTTTAAAGTTCATACAAATTGAGAATTTAAGATCTTTCTAGCTTCAGGCAACCTGAAAAGTATAGCTGAATGGTAATAAAGCAAACAAAAAAATCCCACCCATTTGGAACATTTTACTTATAAATGTATGAATGTATTTGTTTCATTTAATATGGAAAATCAGGCAAAACTACTAAAAAGAAATATTTTACTTTGTTTAGAAAAAAAAATCCCACTAAAACACCAAAAGAGAATATTATAACCAAATAATCCAAAGATAACATATTTATCTCAAATGCAGGTATTTAATGTTTCAATATGTTGATATAATTAAAATCTTAAATGACCTACATAGATTTCAATTACTGGTTATATTACTGTATAGAACACTGGGTTAGAAGGGCTGGATTCTCATCTAAACTATAGTGCATACTAGCCGTGCAATGCTTGGTAAATTATTCAACTAATGTATTTCTCATTTATAAAACAGGAATAATATGTCTACACTGCCTACCACAGAAGTTTAAGATCAGACAATGCATTTCACATGAAAATACACAAAAGTATAATGTCTTGTAGATAATATTTTATGGTTACTTTTTCACTTTAATGAAAAGCACTGGAATGCAGATGTTAAATTCCAAGATTTGTGATTTTGGCTAATAAAGAATCAAAAGTAATCCTGCTACATGTTACTGTTTAATAAGTATTATGTTTGTTTCCCATATGAAATTTCCATCTGAAATAAAAGTATTCTAAATTATATGTTTTGACAATCAGTTCAAAGTGGGAAAATAAAGCATTTTAAATTAGCCTCAAAAATTATCAGCTGATACCAAGCTTTCAGATCTTTTGTAAGGGAGAAAAGAGAGAAAAATCTAGAAAATTGCCTTATGGATAGAATGAAAAATTACAAACATACCCATACAACGTAAACACTCAAACCATTAACACTATTTATGTACAGACTCAGAACTACAAAGAGACATTTGATTTTTGACAAGACAGTCAATGGTTTGAGTTTCTTTTGTAAGTACTAAAAAAAAAAATCCATCCCTTAACCTCCTGAGTCAAACAAACAAAGGACAATCAGTAACGCAGTACTCAACTCGACACTGAACACTACCTCCCTTAATACTAACAAGGGGAAATCACAGCTGAGGAATTAGAGCACCAATAGAAAGTTAAATTTAACACTTGGTTCTGTTTTTGAGAATGGAATCAGGGCAGGGGTGCAGTGGCTGAGGCCTATAATCCCAGCACTTTGGGAGGCCGAAGCAGGCAGATCACTTGAAGTCAGAAGTTCAAGACAAGCTTGGTGAACATGGTGAAACCTCATTCTATAAAAATACAAAAATTAGCTGGGTGAGGTGGCAGGTGCCTATAATCCCAGCTATTAGGGAAGGCTGAAGCAAGAGAACCGCCTGAACCCAGGACGCAGATGTAGTAGTCAGCCGAGACTGCACTACTGCATTCTACCTGGGCAACAGAGCGAGACCCTGTCTCAAAAGAGAGAGAGAGAATGGAATCAAAACTTAGATGTTTCTTTTCAAAAATGAAGTCATATTTCATAAGACATCTATAGTATAAGTTCTTGTAGCATATTCTGTACCAAAGTTATCCAGCATGCTACTGTTTGGTCTCAGGCAAATGTTTTAATCTTTTAACCATCACCTCTCATCATCCAAAAAAACTCTTCCTCTGTTACTCTTGAACTTACACCATGACCCTTATTTAGCAATGACCTCATTCTCTCTCTAAATGTCCTTTTTAAAGTCTTTAACCTTCTGTTCTTTCCTCTTGGCACATCCACTCCAGTCTGATCCTGAAGCTATGGCATAGTCAACTGAATTCAGACATGTCAAGACAGAAGAGAAGCTGGCCTCTTAATTTCATCTTCCAAAGATGTAAAACTACATAAACATACCCAATCTCATCTTCAATGTCCTTGGCACACACTTAACTAGATTAAGACCCTTTGGCACTTTCTGTTAATAAATTGTATTCAAAATAAAATGAAATCCAATTACTATAGACAGGTCAAATTTTCAGGGAAGGTGGGGAAATGAAAATCACTGGAACAGAAGGCAAAGGAAAAAAGCAGTAAAAAGAAAGAGAAGAATGTATCCCTCAAATGAGATGAAACTGGATTAATCTTTTTAAAAAAGCTCAAATACAAATCTTCATGGGGCAGTGATAAGACTGTGGAGGTAAAAGAAGGAAATAAGAAAGGGAAAGAACCTAGATCAGTGAACATAAAACAAGAAACATGATAAACTAAACAAGTAGACAGTGCAAATAAAATCATCAAAGCAGCAGCAGCAGCTTTATACAAACAAGAAAACATCCTAATAAGGGAAAAGATTTAAGAAAGGGGAGTTTGAGAAAATCATCTTTGGTTTTGTTTGACGCACTTAACTCAGAGCACATTTTACAAAACGGTTTTTTCGAGAGACAAGTTGTGGAATGGGGTTACGTATTACTTAGTTTCACATTTTGGATTTTTATTTATTGTTCTCTCCCCTCCCTTATATCTTACAGTTATTTATAAAGAATGTGGATACTAATAGTTTCAAACAACACCCCTTTTTTATTATATTAAAAGTCTATTAAAATACTAAGTTGTTTAACAATTTTTTTTTATCAACAACATCTTACCTTTATTATTGTAGACATCTAAGTAATTAGGTGCCGAAAAAATTGTTATTAATGAAGGGAACCCTGTAGTTTGACTTTTTCTGTACATTCTATAGCTGCAAAACAAATAGCTTAATATGCATCGTAAAGCATCAATCATGGTTACTAAGTTTGATTTATATTTCAGGTGTTAATTTGGGTCAGGGAAACAGAATTCTTACCCTGCATCTTGAGCTTCATGAGCTCTAATAATCGATAACAAATTATTGTTTTGCAAAAATTCACACACTGCTGGATAGCTGTGGGGGAAAAAGAGTAAATTAAGTAAAATAATTTTTTTTTGTATGAAGCATATACTATGTTAACAACTACAATGTGATTAATCTTGGATATTTTTCCTTACTTATAAAAATAAGAACATCCTCGAACTGTATTGTGACTAAAATGTTCCTGTGATTTTTCATTTCCAAAATCTTCAGAAGGATCGGACCATAACAAGTCACACATTGGTCCAAACGCAGGTGGCTCTTTGAATCTATCTAACTGTGAAAGAAAGAAAAGAAAGAAGTAACTCATCACAAAGTAAGGACAAAATGTGCATAGGAAAATATACCAACTTTGAATACAGTTCATAGTATATTATTGTGAATAAACAGAAGCTATTTCCTTAAGATATCAGTATATTATTTTTTACCATTACCTAATCTTGGCAGTGAAGAGAAGTGTGAAACTTCTACTCTACTCAACAATGTACTATAAATAGAAATCAATCTTGGAAGTAAAATATATACTTACTCTCCTAATATCATCCAGTGTGTGTATTTCTGGTGAAAGTCCACCATGAACACAAAGAAACTGTTGGTTTAAAAGTGCAGCAAGAGGCAAACTATCAAAAGCTTCCATACAAGCTTCATAGACTCTTTCCGAATACTTAATTTTACCTAGAAAAACAAAAAATTAATTGAAAATTACATTACTGGTTGACCATTTTAAAAACGTATATATTAGATTTTTATTTCTTGTTCTCTCCCCTCCTTTATATCTTATAGCTATTTATAATGAAATTGAGATAGTCACAGTTTCCATTTTAAAAGGTAATAGCCCAGATAGACAGACAGACAGATAGACAGACAGATTGCAAGAAAACTATAGAGACAGTAAACAGCAAGGTGGTGGCCAGGGTTTCAGAGTGAGTGAAGGAGTGACTATAAAAAGGTAGCAAGAGAGAATTTATGGCACGATAAAACTTTTCTGTATCATGATAGTGGTAGTGGGCAACTCTATGTAGTGTCAAAAGTCACAGAAGTAAATACCACAGAGAATAAATTTTACTGCACACAATATTTTTTAAGGAAAGCATCTTCCCCCATAAGAATCAACAAAAATATGCAATGTTATCAGTCTTATGAAGACAAAATATTTGCTCTCTCTAAAATTATTCTGGATATGTCTTATGAAGCAAAATATTTGCTCTCTAAAATTATTTTGGATTATTCAGCAAAAATGTCATCAAGTATTATTAAAAATAAATAAGTCAAATCTCTAAAAACAGGCAAGGCACGGTGGCTCACGCCTCTAATCCCAGCAAATATAGACAGGCCAAAGCGGGCAGATCACTTGAGGCCAGGAGTTCGAGACCAGCCTGGCCAACATGGCAGAACACCATCTCTACTAAAAATACAAAAATTAGCCAGGCATGGTGGTGTGCGCCTGTAATCCCAGAGACTCAATGGTTGAGGCACGAGAATCACCTGAACCCAGGAGGTGGAGGTGGCAGTGAGCCGAGATCATGCCACTTGCACTCCAGCCTAGGCGACAAAGTGGGACTCTATCTCAAAAAAAGAAAAAAAAAAGAAATCTCTTAAAAACAGCTCAACCCTTCACCTTTATTAGCCAAATAAGGCAAAATGAGAACTATAGTTGAGGTTAAAATCATTTTAATACTTGCTTTATTTTACTCTAAGAGTCAATGACTATTGTTATTACAGGCAAGACGACTACATCATCACAACAAAATTCAAAGTTCATCCAATTTTTCTGAAAAATAAAAGTAATAGCATACTCATATGTCAGAAAAGCTGAGGGGTTCCTCTTGTCTACAATGAATACTTAAAAATGGGCAGTGAAGCAGGAGGCCAATATAGAAACACAAGAAAGACAAAACTCTACCAAATCAAACTATCATTTACTTTTAGAGAGATGTCATGCACTTTCCTTTGCTCCTTTGTAACTTTAAATTCCTGAGTATTTTGGTTTTGATGAGATTTTGGTAGGTGGTTTGTTATTTATCTAAGCAAAGAAAAAGAACTTAGTTCCTACTTCCTGTTTTAACACTGTAACATTCAAATATTTTTAAAAACTATATATATATCCAGTACCAGAGGTTCTAAACTGGTAGTGTGCTAACGAACCTGTTTTCTAGCAATGTGGTTTAATAAAAATTCTAATTTGACTGCTTTTAGGTCAAGCATGCACTTTCCAGGACTTATCTTACTCATTTAGGTTAACTGCCTGATCCTTGACGTTGTAAGAGTATGCCACTTCTGCCACTACCCATCGTTGTATTTTTCTCCTTTTACTGCAAGTCTCTAGTTAATATGATCTTTAATGGATCATGTTTTGAGTCTCAAAACGTTGAAATTATCTCTGTTTTTAGAATTTAACTCTACTTAATACAGTCATTAATATTAATTTAAAAAGCACAAAGTCAGGCCAGGCACAATGGCTCACACCTGTAATCCCAGGACTTTGGGAGGACGACACAGGTGGATCACTTGAGGTCAGGAGTTAGAGACCAGCCTGGCCAACATGGTGAAACCCTGCCTCTACTGAAAACACAAAAATTAGCAGGGCGTGGTGGCGCATGCCTGTAATTCCAGTTACTTGGGAAGCTGAGGCAGAAGAACACTTGAACCCAGGAGGAGGAGGTTGCTATGAGCCCAGATCGCACCACTGCACTCCAGCCAGGGCGACAGAGCGAGACTGTCTCAAAAAAAAATAAAAATAATTAAAGTAATTAAAAAGCACAAAGGTTTGATGTGTGAAAAAGGCCTAACCTTGTTCTGTAACATGGTTACTTACAAGTATTAGATTACCATTGCGGTAATAATTTGAGAGAGAAAAGGGATAAACATTGTAGGTTAAGAATTTCACCAACTACTGTACCTGACTAGTCTTAAAACAATGATACAAAAAAAAATTTTTTTTTTAAAGAATTTCAATCATTAATAGCATGATTGAAATGATCTGCAATGATAACAGGATAAACAATTTGTTAGGATTCCTCACAGGAATGCCTCAAGATTGAAGGACAAAAATCTCCAATGCAAAAAAAAATTTTTTTCTTTTGGTTTTTATTTTTTCCTGTTAGAAAAAATGTATACATTTTTTTTTTTTTTTCCTGAGACAGAGTTTCGCTCTTGTTGCCCAGGCTGGGAGTACAATGGCACAATCTCGGCTCACTGCAACCTCTGCCTCCCAGGTTCAAATGATTCTCCTGCCTCAGCCTCCTGAGTACCTGGGATTACAGGCATGTGCTACCATGCCTGGCTAATTTTTGTATTTTTAGTAGAGATGGTATTTCGCCGTGTTGGCCAGGCTGGTCTCAAACTCCTGACCTCAGGTGATCCACCGGCCTCAGCCTCCCAAAGCGCTGGGATTACAGGTGTGAGCCACCATGCCCAGCTTAGAAAAATTAATTTTAACATTAAAACTTATATAAAAAACTCTAAACTACTTTTTTTTTTTTTTTTTTTTTTTTTTTTTTGAGACGGAGTCTCGCTCTGTCGCCCGGGCTGGAGTGCAGTGGCCGGATCTCAGCTCACTGCAAGCTCCGCCTCCCGGGTTTACGCCATTCTCCTGCCTCAGCCTCCCGAGTAGCTGGGACTACAGGCGCCCACCACCTCGCCCGGCTAGATTTTTGTATTTTTTTAGTAGAGACGGGGTTTCACCATGTTAGCCAGGATGGTCTCGATCTCCTGACCTCGTGATCCGCCCGTCTCGGCCTCCCAAAGTGCTGGGATTACAGGCTTGAGCCACCGCGCCCGGCCAGCTCTAAACTACTAAGTATGTTTGTAAAAGTTAAATGTAATAGGAAATTCTGAAATGAAATTTTTTTTTTTTTTTTGAGACAGGGACTGACTCTACAGACCAGTTTGGAATGCAGTGGGATGATCTCAGCTCACTACAACCTCCGATTCCCAGGCTCAAGTGATTCTCCCACCTCAGCCTCCTAAGTAGCTGGGACTATAGGAGTACACTGCCACATCCAGCTAATTTTTTTTTTTTTGTACTTTTGGTGGAGATGGTGTTTCACCATGTTGGCCAGGCTGGTCTCCAACTCCTGAGTTCAGGCAATCCGCCTGCCTGGGCCTCCCAAAGTGCTGGGTTTACAGGCGTGAACCACCATGCCCCACCAAAAACTTCTCAATTAAATACCATTAAATACCAAAGAGTGCTCGACAACTTTCCTCAAAGCTTTACATGTGGACATGAAATCTATCCTTACATGTTGCACTGTAAAGTCCTCAAAACTTTTACTACACACATAAGTCCAAAAGAATACTGAGGAAGTGAAAACATTTCTCCTGGCAGTACTCACATTCCTGCTTAAAGGTAAAATATTCAGTAAGGTGTCTGCATTCATGGTTGCCTCTCAGAAGAAATAATGTGCTTGGGTATAGAATCTTCAGAACCCATAAATATAAGACACACTGCAAAAGAAAATTTTTCTAGTGAATTTATCTTATATTTTTGTTTAATGAAGCTGCTTGATCTTTGCTCCTTTTCCTCTATTAACCTTACCATCCCCTATTATCTTTCTTTGTCCCTTACTAAACTATAAGCACCACAAAATCACAGATTTTGTCATCTTACTCACTTTTGATTCTCCACTCCTAGAAAAGTAGCTAGCAGATAGGAGAAGAGCAATAAATATTTGCTGAATGAATGAGTCAAACAATCTATTTAATTACTTTTGATTTACAGACTGCCCAATATAAAAACAATTAGCACACTGGTCTACAGATGTCTATTAGTAAATAAAATAATAATGTCAAAATAACAGCAGCTAACATTTACTGAGTACTTACAATGTGTGAAGCACTATATAATTAATTCTCCTAATTTATTCCTTAAACAACACTATGAAGTATGTAATATCATCTTTATTTTACAAATGAGAAACTGAAGCAAAGATCTTAAGTAACTTGTCCAAAACCACAAAACTTCTAAGTGATGGAGACAGGATTCTGATCCTCTGATCTTAAGCATTATGCCATGCTACCTGATGAAGGGAAGGTCCATGTTTTATGTTTGTTTAGTTGATTATGAATATTGCCTTACATATGGTAAGTGCTTATTATCTGAACTAACTCAATGCAAATGTAATTTTTTAAATAAAAATATTATTAAACATGATAGCAGATGCTGTTCTCTAAATAGGTTTATCATAAGAGACTCACATTTTACTTATTTGCTTAAAAAAGCAAGAACTGGCCGGGCGCGGTGGCTCAAGCCTGTAATCCCAGCACTATGGGAGGCCGAGACGGGCGGATCACGAGGTCAGGAGATCAAGACCATCCTGGCTAACATGGTGAAACCTCGTCTCTACTAAAAATACAAAAAACTAGCCGGGCGACCTGGCGGGCGCCTGTAATCCCAGCTACTAGGGAGGCTGAGGCAGGAGAATGGCGTGAACCCGGGAGGCGGAGCTTGCAGTGAGCTGAGATCCGGCCACTGCACTCCAGCCTGGGTGACAGAGCGAGACTCCGTCTCAAAAAAAAAAAAAAAAAAAAAAAAAAAAAAAAAAAAAGCAAGAACTATTTCATATGGAAATAAGCATGGTATATAATCATATGCAAAAAGAAAAAACAAACTTTTTTATTTTTAGAGACAAGGTCTCACTGTAACCCAGGTTGGAGTGGCACAATTACTGCTCACTGCAGCCTCAACCTTCTGGGCTCAAGCAATCCTCCTACCTCGGTCTCTTGAGCAGCTGGGACTTACAGGCACATGCCACCAGGCCCAGCTAAGTTTCTGTATTTTTTTTGTGGAGACAGGGTTTCACCATGCTTCCCTAGCTGGTCTCGAACTCTCAGGTTCAAGCAATCTGCCTGACTTGGCCAACCTGTGCTGGGATTACAGGTGTGAGCCACCACACCCAACCAAACTTTATTGTTAATAAATTAAGGTATATTTAAACGTGTAACTATTCACACCTTCATTTTATTCAAAAGGGAAAAAAGTAATAAAATCAGGGAAATCTGTTCTCATTGCTTATTTTGAGTCTTTGTTATTTTCCTTTTATAACAACAAAAGGTATTAAAAGAATCAGCTACATCCAGGCACGGTGGCTCACGCCTATAATCCCAGCACTTTGGGAGGCTGAGGCAGGCAGACCACCTGAGGTCAGGAGTTCGAGACCAGCTTGACCAACATGGCGAAACCCTGTCTCTACTAAAAATACAAAAACTAGCCGGGAGTGTTGGTGGACACCTGTAATCCCAACTACTCGGGAGGCTGAGGCAGGAGAATCGCTTGAACCTGGGAGGCAGAGGTTGCAGTGAGCCGAGATCACACCATTGCACTCCAGGCTGGGCGACAGAGTAACAGTCTGTCTCAAAAAAAAAAAAAAAAAAAAGAGTCAGCTACAAAACAATCTTAACAATCTTATGCAAGGATATGCACACCAACTTATTTACCAAATAAGCGTCATAAAACTGTTTATTTTATTGCTTTTGTCAAATGCCTGAAATTTTTTTGTTAGGATGGGCCATTTTCTGATTTGCCTGAAGCCCTGTGATAATTTGGGAAAAGCTGATGAGGCTAATAATCAACTATCAGCAGGAGGTAGAAGAACTCAAGATAGTAAAATTCCTAAGGGAAGCAGGACTGACAGAGTCTAGAACTTCCTTCCACTCTTGAGAATCCTAGCACACCTCAGAAAAAAAGGTATATTGGAAACACTGGAGAAGGGGATATAAACAACAGTAACCAACGTAAATTCACCAGGTAAGGTTTCAATATCTACTAGGAAAGGTGGTTAAAAGCACATGCTTGGAGTCACATTGCCTGGCTATGCTGTTTACTAATAATACAACCTTGGGCAAGTTACTTAACCTTTCTAAGCCTCAGGTTCCTCATCTATAAAATGAATAAAACAACAGTACTTACCTCATTAATATTATTGTGAGGATTAATCGACATGTGTTCAGTGCCTAGAACGTCCTTACAACATATTAAATGTGCAACACAGCTATCTATTGGTAGAAATTTGACCCCACAATTCTACCTCTAGGAATTTGTCATACAAAAATAATCAGGCAAGTATGTAAAGATGTATGAATAATATGACGTATTGAAGCATCATTTGTAAAGGCAAAAAACTGGGAACATCTTCACTGTCTAACCACAAGGAATTAATTAATTATAGTTTGTTATTAGGTGGAAAACAATGTAGCTATTGAAACGATGCTACAAGTTTGTATTTACTGACTTGAAAAGATATTTGGTGTAGGGATGTATGAAAAAGCAAGTTACAGACAATATTATAATATGATCCCCTTTTCATTAAAAAAAAGAAAATGTACATATTGGAAAATATGTATTGTTCTATAGTTACAGAATTTTATTTATATAATTTAAAAAGATGGCAGGGCAACAAGGGTCACATCTGTAATCTCAACACTTTGGGAGACCAAGGCGGGAGGATCACTTGAGCCCAGGAGTTCAAGACCAGCCTGGGCAACATAGGAGACTCAATTGCTACAAAAGAATTAAAAATTAGTCTAGGCATGGTGGTGTGCACCTGTGGTCCGCTATTTGAGAGACTGGGACAGAAGGATCCCTTGAGCTCAAGAGGTCAAGGCTACATTGAGCCATGCTGGTGCCACTGTACTTCAGCATGGGCCACAGAGTAAGACACTGTCTCAAAAAAAAAAAAAAAAAGAAAAAGAAAAAAGAAAAAGGAGTAAAGGAACCATCTACTGTTAAGTGATAATCAAAAGGTCATTTTAATGCCTCAAGTTTTTAAAAACAAATTAGGCCGGGCGCAGTGGCTCACGCCTGTAATCCCAGCACTTTGGGAGGCCGAGACAGGCGGATCACGAGGTCAGGCGATCGAGACCATCCTGGCTAACACGGTGAAACCCCATCCCTAATAAAAAAAAAATACAAAAAACTAGCCGGGTGGGGTGGTGGGCGCCTGTAGTCCCAGCTACTCAGGAGGCTGAGGCAGGAGAATGGCATAAACCCGGGAGGCGGAGCTTGCAGTGAGCTGAGATCCAGCCACTGCACTCCAGCCTGGGTGACAGAGCAAGACTCTGTCTCAAAAAAATAAAAAAAAAAATTAATACTTTCCAAATACACAAAGATTCCATATGATATACTTGAGTCTTAAGAGTTACATAAGGAGAAACAGACGCACTAGGGCTCAAGCAGTAAAAAAATCACAATATACTTTATTTAATCAGAGAGAATTCAAGTAATCTTTTTTCACATGGTTTAACGCCTTTAGGGGCAAGAGAGATAAATGGCACTAACTTTTTAAGGCCACTAGTTAACAGTGGCCTAAAAGACCCCTCAGTCTGCTCATAAATTCCACTGGGGAAAAAATGGCAATTATAATTATATAAACAGAGTTATTCAAACAAATTTATTTGAATTGTTTGAAAGACAGAACAGGAATAAACAGTAGCTTTTCATAAAAACTTCAGAATATGCAGAGTTATTAAAAAAAAAAAAAACCTAACACAGGTACTTGTGAAAACTAGGATTAAGGGAAAGCATCTATGTTAACACTTAACAGCAAATCAAATGACAGTTTATGATTATTACCTCTATACTAAAATAACCTCTGTCCACATAATCGCCAAGAAAAAGGTATCGTGTATTAGCAGGTGATCCTCCTACTTCAAAAAGTTTCATCAGATCAAAAAATTGGCCATGGATGTCACCACACACTGAAACAAGAAGATTATTAGACAAGGGAAAAAAATCTCTAAAATAACAAATTTTAGTTAAGTTAAAATGTATTTTACAAAAGACATAGTATAAATGCTATCAAGAAATGTCTGAGAAGGAAGTAGTCTGTGAAGAGTCATGATTAGGATGATGTGTAACCAAGTGTTCATATGCTCAAGATCTAGAAAAAGATGTAACAGAAATAATGAAATTTGTGGTCAGTGACAAACTGTTATCTACATTTACAAAGATCGTCTCTAGGACTCCAAGGATGTGTTTTAAGTTTCAAGATGACAAAATTACAATGGTGGCAGTTAAAATATCCATTCTAACTCAATACTTTCTGTCGCTCTCTAAATGGTCACTTTTGGCATCTGATATGATATCAAGGTATTTGACCCTAACAATTGAAAGCAAAGTTAAGTATTGAATCAAATTGAAGTATGGTCAACACAATTGATGAAACCTTAACAAAAGCATATTAGACTAACTTCTACACTCAGATTATTTAGAATCATGTCTATTCACTGAAAACAGGCAATCTTTTTTAAGTATGAAAAATAATTTGGAAATTCAAGATAATGTCCAAGTAATATTGATTTAGTATACAGTATCATTGAAAACAGTAAGTTTTAAATCCAGACAACTAAACAACGACATAATAAAAACAATACCCAAAACATGAATAAGCTTACCTGTGATTGGAGCTTCTACTTCTATCATGGTTTTCTCTCTCCGAAGGATGGCAGCACCCTCGTTGATAATTCTAAGCGCAATTTCTTCATCTACTCGACCTTCTTTTACCAAGTGGTTCTTCAGAACATCAACCCTGGGTATTCCATCCAAATCAAATACTTCTTCAGATGTCAAGCGATGTGTTGGGGGGAAAGGGACAGCTGCAAATTTTTTTAATTAATAAAAAATAAGTCACCAAAAATATATTAACTTAAAAACCAATAATTGGATCTAGATAAGAATAAAAATTGTAAAGCAGAGATTTTTCTTTCTTCTTCATTTATTGGGTAGAACTGTTTTTCTAAATAGTAAGTAAATTATACCACTTTTAAAGCTATTTATATTAACATGTTCTTTGTTGAGAATTATTAGAGAACTGAGTTGTCTCACAAAATTAAGTTCTTTCAGAATAACCAAAGCTTTTTTGTTTAAGCCAAAACATTTTTAGGCAGAACTCTCAAAATATTGTATTATAGTATTAGATATTCTTTACCTTAAATGAAGTACAAAAAATACAATTTAATGCTGGGAGTATTGGAGCATGTCTGTAATCACAACTACTTGGGAGGCTGGGGCAGGAGGATCTCTTGAGGCCAGAAATTGGTGACCAGCCGGGTCAACACAACGAGACACCATCTCAAAAAAACCCCACAACACTTTAATACCAAATAAGCCTAAATAGAAAGAAATTCCAAATACAAGGTGATTTGCCTTATCCCTTTCTAACAAGAACATAAAAACAGTGTTTTCTGACCAACTTGACTATACACTTCTAGAGATATAGACCAAACACCAGATGCTTACTTCTGAAATGTAAATTAATTTAGTAGGCTTAAAATAATAAATCATAATTTCAAAACATTGATTTTTCTCCTACCTTAATGTTTCACAAAACACTTTCATTCCAAATTTTTTTATTTTTTTGAGACGGAGTCTCGCTCTGTCGCCCAGGCTGGAGTGCAGTGGCCGGATCACAGCTCACTGCAAGCTCCGCCTCCCAGGTTTACGCCATTCTCCTGCCTCAGCCTCCCAAGTTGGGACTACAGGCGCCCGCCACCTCGCCCAGCTAGTTTTTTGTATTTTTTAGTAGAGACGGGGTTTCACCAGGCTAGCCAGGATGGTCTCGATCTCCTGACCTCGTGATCCACCCGTCTCGGCCTCCCAAAGTGCTGGGATTATAGGCTTGAGCCACCGCGCCCGGCCTCATTCAAAATCTTTACGCATAAATTCGAAACCAGTGCATTCCTTATCATTGGAGTCACTTTTTGAGTCACCTAATACACATTCTGAAAGCAAATCATCTTCATTTCCATCTAAACTGTTTGAGATACAGCACTTTTTGCATATGTGTAAAATGTTATCACTGTAAATTTATCCCTGTAATTTTTTTTTTTTTTTTTTGAGATGGAGTCTTGTTCTGTTGCCCAGGCTGGAATGCAGTGGCGTGAACTTAGCTCACTGCAACCTTCGCCTCCTGGGTTCAAGGGATACTCCTGCCTCAGCCTCCCGAGTAGCTGAGATTACAGCATCCGCCATCATGCCCAGCTAATTTTTGTATTTTTAGTAGAGACTGGGTTTCACCATGTTGGCCAGGCTGGTGTCAAACTCCGGACCTCAGGTGATCTGCCCGCCTTGGCTTCCCAAAGTTCTGGGATTACAGGCATGAGCCACTGCACCTGGCCTATCCCTACAAATTTAACCAAAAGTTCCCATTTCATCACAGTTAACTAGTTGGTTTTTTCACTCTGCAGTACATATTTATGATTTCTATAAGAAATCACCAACTGTACTGTTTTTAAGTGATATTTGTTGAGTGTAATGGAAAACATGAATGTTTATTTCAATGGCATCTAAGCACAATTTTGAGGTCATATACCTAGGAAAAATTACTATATAGTAAGTTTTTCTTATTCCTTTTTTACTGAATCCAACAAGTAAATCTTTATGCATTCAAAATCAGCTTGGACTGAAGCAGTTTCAGGCTCTTTACTGAATAGTACTTTGCTTTGCAAAATAAAGAAAGTGAGAGAGAAATGTACATTAGGAGTGTAATAAATATAGACTGAAATGTAAGGCAGCTCCCTCTTTTCTGAAAAAAAATTTTTTAAGTAGGCCGGGTGCAGTGGCTCACGCCTGAAATCCCAGACTTTGGGAGGCCAAGGCTGGTGGATCACTTGAAGTCAGGAGTTCAAGACCACCTGGCCAACATGGTGAAACCCTATCTCTACTAAAAACACAAAAATTAGCTGGCCATGGGGGCGCATGCCTGTAGTCCCAGCTACTCGGAAGGGTGAGGCAAGAGAATCACTTAAACCTGAGTAGGCGGAGGTTGCAGTGAGCCTAGACTACGCCACTGCACTCCAGCCTGGGCAACAGAGTGAGACTCTGTCTCTATCTCTATCTGATATATATATATAGAGAGAAATATATATATCAGATATATATATATAAATATATATACATATATATATATATCTGAGCATATGGTATACAGTATTTTCCTGATGCTTTAGGGTCATGATTGTGATTATCAATTATCACAGAGAAGCCTGGAAATGTACAGGACCAACTGCTCCTTTACATTTCAACTTAAAGTAACTAAAAAAGAAAAAAAAAAAACTGGGTTAGATTCATATCAATTACCTAAGAAAGAATATAACCACATTCTCATACCAGGAGAAAACATTAAGGAAGAACTCAATCCTTTACAAATGAGATAAGAACTAAGGCAGAGGGATGCCAACCATTTCTGAAAGACTGAAATCACAATCTTTTTTTATTATTATTTGATATATAGTAAAATAAAACTGGACTTTATTTTCCCTTCACAAGAAACATGTATTATCATTACTTTTTACTCATCTAGAGTAAGGCATTAAAATATATTTTACCCCCAAATATAGCATGTCAAGATTCTAATAAAATAAAAGCCTCAAAGTATGTTTTTACCAACCAAAGATTAAACAAACCATTATATATGCTATAACCAAATTTGCCCTCATGGTAGAGTAATTGTTTAAAAAATAAACATTTTTAATGAACTGATTACTAAATAAATCAAGTGTTACTTTTGGGACATTATAAAAATGAGAAGGTTAAATATTTCTTACTAATAAACACAAATTTCTGAGATCAAGACAGAATCACAGTTTTTTTTATCAGGTCAGAGAAATTTTTTTTTTTTTTTTTTTTTTAAGCACTCTACTTGGGAAAATAAACACTATTTAAGATGCTGTGTTCTGGCCGGGTGCAGTGGCTCACGCCTATAATCCCCACACTTTGGGAGGCCAAGGCAGGCAGATCATGAGGTCAAGGTTTTGAGACCACCCTGGCCAACATGGTAAAACCTCGTCTCTACTAAAAATACAAAAATTAGCTGGGTGTGGTGGTGCACACCTGTAGTCCTAGCCACTTAGGAGACTGAGGCAGGAGAATCACTTGAACCCAGGAGGCAGAGGTTGCAGTGAGCCAAGATCGTGCCACTGCACTCCAGCCTGGCGACAGATCGAGACTCAGTCTCAAAAAAAAAAAAAAAAAAAGGAAAAGAAAAAAAAGCTGTGTTCTACATGATGAATATTTCCTATTTATTTATTTATTTTGAGACAGAGTCTCACTCTTGTCGCCCAGGCTGGAATGCAGTGGCGAGATTTCAGCTCACTACAACCTCCGCCTCCTGGGTTCAAGCGATTCTCCTGCCTCAGCCTCCCAAGTAGCTTGGATTACAGGCGCCCGCTACCACACCCAGCTAATCTTCGTATTTGCAGTGGAGACAGGGTTTCACCATGTTGGCCAGGCTGGTCTCAAACTCCTAACCTCAGGTGATCCGCCTGCCTCGGCCTCCCAAAGTTTTGGGATTACAGGCATCAGCCACTGCACCTGGCCTAGATGATATATACTTCCTAACAATCAACAACATAATTCCACTAATGGCTCAATTCAGTTCAAAACATAGAACTTCCCAAAAATCCACCTATGAGACCACTCCCTACTTCCCCTTAGCCAGACACAAGTGGTACTGCATGTTTTCATGCACACTGTGAATGCTCTACCTCAAGTCACACTGAAGAACTATAATGTATTCACCTGAAAAAGAAAGTATAAACTGACTCCATGCCACAGTTAGTTATCTAAAGACCTGTATTTCCTATTTATTTTTCAACTCAAGGCACTTCTACATTTCAAAACCAGCTAGGACAGTTTTTAAAAATGTGTACAGGCTGAGTGGTTAAAAAACGTCACCCACTCATGAGTAAAGGTAGATGAAAGCTATAGGGAATCAATGTTAACATAACACAGAAAATAAAAATAGGCAGTTTCAAATGAGTATGTTTTGGCTGGGCGCAGAGGCTCATGCCTGTAATCCCAGCACTTTGGGAGGCTGAGGCGGGTGGATCACTTGAGGTCAGGAATTCAAAACCAGCCTGGCCAACATGGTGAAACCCCATCTCTACTAAAAACACAAAAAATTAGCCAGGCGTGGTGGCCGCATGCCTGTTGTCCCAGCTACTCAGGAGGCTGAGACAGGAGAATCGCTTGAATTGGGGAGGTGGAGGTTGCAGTGGGCTGAGATCGTGCCAGTGCATTCCAGCCTGGGCGACAGAGCGAGACTCCGTCTAAAAATAAAAAATAAAAATAAAATAAATTTTAATTTATCAGCAAATAAGAGAAAAAAGGCATGTATAGTATTGTTTTGTAAGTGGAGAAAGGGGCTTCAGCAGGAGACCTGACGGGGCAAAAGGTAACTGTCCAAATAGAATCTGGCCTAAAACAAGTTGCTCAATAGAGAGTCAAAATTTTTTTTCATCAAAAATTAATTCTCTGGCCAGGTGGCATAGTTCATGCCTGCAGTCCCAGCACTTTGGGAGGCCAAGGCAGGTAGATCACTTGTGGTCAGGAGTTCAAGACCAGCCTGGCCAACATGGTGAAACCCCATCGCTACTGAAAATACAAAAATTAGCCAGGCATGGTGTCACGCCTATAGTCCCAGCTACTTGGGAGGCTGAGGCAGAAGAATCGCTTGAAGCTGGAGGGGGCGGAGGTAGTAGTGAGCCGAGATCGTGCCACTGAACTCCAGCCTGGGCGATAGAGACTTTATCTCAAAAAAAAAAAAATTAATTCTCAACTATCACTTTGTTTTGCAACTCCTAAAGCATTTTAAAGCATTTCCATATAGTTTTCAGGCTTTTAAAAGGTTTTTCTTTTTTATTTCTAATTCATCTTAAGCCAAGTATTTCTGCTTTTCCAGTTTTTTTCCTCCTCCATATATACTTTTTTCTCCTAATTTTCAGACTATATTTCTTCACTTTTCTATATTTGTGATAGGGAAAAACCAGAAAACAAATGTATATACATGCAATACAAATAGTCAACAACTGAAATGGCTAATAATAGAGGATTTGTTGGAACAATCTAAAGAGCTACAAAATCGGCCAGGCATGGTGGCTCACGCCTGTAATCCCAGCACTTTGGGAGGTCGAGGCAGGTGAATCACCTGAGGTCAGGAGGTCGAGACCAGCCTGACCAACATGGAGAAACCCCAGCTCAACTAAAAACCCAAAAATTAGCTGGGCATGGTGGCGTGCACCTGTAACCCCAGCTACTCAGGAGGCTGAGGCAGGAGAATCGCTTGAACCTGGCGGGGGCGGAGGTTGCAGTGAGCCGAGACCACACCACTGCACTCCAGCCTGGGTGACAACAGCAAAACTCCATCTCAAAAAAAAAAAAAAAAAAAAAACCAAACAAGAGCTACAAAATCTCAAAACCTAAAAATCTTGATTTGGTAACATTCATTTTGACCAAACTGTTGTGTTGAAAATCTTCCTTTTGTCCAAATTTTGACATGAAGGGCATATCTATATAGTAACCAATAATATTCACAAGGTATTTTCACTCACATTTATTGTACAGTGGCTAAAAAAATAGGACTGAAAAACATTTTAATTTAGGAAGTTGGAAAAATAAACCAGGAACACAGACTGATCAGGAATTGGGAAAGAGGGGATGATGGTACAGAGATCTTCTTAATGTTTCTACCACTGGGCAAAGAAACCTGAGAATTAACTGATCCCAAGGACTGCCCTCTTAGCCCTATGAGGCCTCTAACTTCAACAGGGGTACAGCCTGTGCCAAGTGAATAACTTGACTCCAAAGTATCATTCAGATGCCTAAGGTCAGTTAATCCCATCGTGCTTCCCACCACTGCTATCCTTGGCAACTATCCAAAATACAGTCTCTACATCTATACTTCCAAATTTTTGTCTGTATTTCTTGCCCTCATACCATTTCCTTCTTGCTGTTCTCCCTCCATCCTTTTCATTGGGGCCTTCAGAATTCCTATAAGATTTTGTTTTAATCTATCCCACAATCCCTACACACAATCTTTTTTTTTTTTTTTTTTTGGCAGAGTCTCGCATTGTTGCCTGGGCTAGAGTGCAGAGGCGCAATCTCAGCTCACTGCAACCTCTGCCTCCCAAGTTCAAGCAATTCTCCTGCCTCAGCCTCCCAAATAGCTGAGACTATAGGCACACACCACCACACCCAGCTAATTTTGTGTGTGTGTGTGTGTGTGTGTGTGTGTATATATTAGATGGAGTCTAGCTCTGTTGCCCAGGCTGGAGTGCAGTGGCACAATCTGGGCTCACTGCAACCTCTGCCTCCCAGGTTCAAGCGATTCTCCTAAGCAACTGGGATTACAGGCATGCACCACCATGACTGACTAATTTTTGTATTTTCAGTAGAGATGAGGTTTCACCATGTTGGCCAGGCTGGACTCGAACCCCTGACCTCATGATCCCCCTGCCTCAGCCTTCCAAAGTGCTGGGATTACAGGTGTGAGCCACCGTGCCCAGCCAATTTTTTGTATTTTTAGTAGAGACGGGGTTTCACTATGTTGGCCAGACTGGATTTTTTTTTGAGATGGAGTTTTGCTCTTGTTGCACAGGCTGGAGTGCGATGGTGCAATCTCAGCTCACTGCAACCTCCGCCTCCCAGGTTCAAGCGATTCTCCTGTCTCAGCCTCTCAAATAGCTGGGATTACAGGCATGCGCCACCACGCCCGGCTAATTCTGTATTTTTAGTAGTGCTGGGGTTTCTCCATGTTGGTCAGGCTGGTCTTGAACTCCTGACTTCAGGTGATCCACCAGCCTCAGCCTCCCAAAGTGCTGGGATTACTGGCGTGAGCCACCGCACCCGGTCTCTCTGTTCTTTAGCTCTACACAGAATACTTGTAGTGTCTTGCCTTTCTAGTTTAATTGAATCTTGGGTCTCCTGAAGGATACTTCTCAAATTCTTTTTTCAAAGTGGATGGTGCTCATTTTTCCACATTCCACTAATCCCAGGGGAGGCTTCAGCATTCTCTTAGCTCTCCATTAGCACTTCCAACATCATTGCTCCACTAAGGAAAAAAAAATGCCTCCTCCTTTGAGATTCATGCCTCTGGCTAGTTTACCCTTATCCCGGCTATCTATTAAACTAGTGATTATAGGCTGGGCTCCACGGCTCACATCTGTAATCCCAGCACTTTAGGAGGCTAAGGCGGGTGGATCACCTGAGATCAGGAGTTTCAGACCAGCCTGGCCAACATGGTGAAATCCGTCTGTACTAAAAATACAAAAATTAGCCAGGCATGGTGGCGGGCTGCTATAATCCTAACTACTAGGGGGGGCTGAGGCATGAGAATTGCTTGAACCTGGGAGGTGGAGGTTGCAGTAAGCCAGGATTGCACCACTGTACTGCAGCCTGGGGAGTGAGACAGTAAGACTTTCTCTCAAAAAAAAAAAAAAAAAAAAAAAACTAGTCATCAAAAGCTCAAGTTTCTGGCCCACAAGTCTTATCCATTCTAAGTTCTACCATCGTCAAGGTCTATGTGATAACCTATCTAAAACTTAAGAACTGGCCAGGCGCAGTGGCTCATGCCTGCAATCCCAGTACTTGGGGAGGCTGAGGCGGGTGAATCGCTTGAGGTCAGGAGTTTGAGAATAGCAGCCTGGTCAACGTGGCGAAATCCCGTCTCTACTGAAAATACAAAAATTAGCAGGGTGTGGTGGTAGATGCCTGTAATTCCAGCTGCTTGGGAGGCTGAGGCAGGAGAGTTGCTTGAACCTGGGAGGCAGAGGTTTCAGTGAGCCGAGATCACGCCACTGCACTCCAGCTGGGGCAACAGAATGAGACTCCATCTCACAAAAAAACACCAAAAAAAAAAAAAAAAAAAAAAAAAAACCAAACAGGAAAAACACAGGTATTAAGAAATGTTTACAGAATTAATGATTATAGGTTCCAAAATACTTGTTTAACGACACTAATTTATGTAGCAATAACAATGTATTTATAGTGTTTTATTCATAGTTGACCAAGTACTTTCTCATACATAATCCCACATGATTCCGAGGGACATCCTGTGAGTTTGGTCAGGCACATTTTTGTTTTTTGTTTTTTTTCCAACACAGTCTCGCTCTGTTGCCCCGCCCCAGCTGGAATGCAATGGTGAGATCTCAGCTCATGGCAACCTCCGCCTACCAGGTTCAAGCAATTCTCCCTACCTCAGCCTCCTGAGTAGCTGGGATTACAGGCACCCACCATCACACCGGGCTAATTAGTATATTTTTAATAGAGACGGGGTTTCACCATGTTGGCCAGGCTGGTCTTGAACATATGACCTCAAGTGATCTGCCCGCCTCTACCTCCCAAAGTGCTGGGGTTAGGGTCAGGCAAGTTTTATCTCCATTTCACAAACGACAGATAACAAGTTCAGAGATGTTAAGTTGCTTCTCGAGGGGTTTCACTAGTAAGAAGTAGAGCCATAGCTGAAACTGAAGTCTTCAGAATGCTGCTCCTGTATCATCTGCCTTTATACCAACATAATGACAATTTTCTTTTGACAAAAGGAGACATCAAAAGGCTGATCATGGCTGGGCATGGTGGCTCACACCTGTAACCCCAGCACTTTGGGAGGCCAAGACAGGACAATCACTGGAGCCCAGGAAATCGAGACCAATCTGGGCAACATAGTGAGACTCCCGTCTCCATAAAAAATAAACAAAATTAGCCAGGCATGGTGATGTGTGCCTGTAGTCCCAGCTACTTAGGAGGCTGAGTTGGGGGATCGCTTGAGCCCAGAAGTTTGAACCTACAGTGAGCTATGATCATGCCACTGCACTCCAGCCTGGGTGACAGAGCAAGATCCTGTCTTGAGGTAAAAAAAAAAAAAAAAAAAAAAAAAAGCCTCATCATGATATATGATGATATAACCATTTGCTTGCCAGGAGTAGAAGTATGGTTTGGCCACATGCTTTAAGGCAAGATTCAATAAATCCAACAGCATTGTCTTCAAAATTTCAAGGTATCCACTGGGTCTCTTTTAGTTTGTGGTGGTTCTTTAAATATATCTTTCCCTCAAAATTGGCTCCCTTTCCTGGCTTACCCCTGTTAAGCTTTCACCATTCTCTATCACTCACACTTAATGTCATTGTTCTCTTTCTGAACTCTAAGTCCTATCGATTCTTCAAATTCAATTTTCTTAAATCTCCATTGTTGCAATACTAGTTCAAGTTCTTATCACTTACTAGAAAAATATTTTCTTCCTCTTTGACTGAACAAAGTAGTAAATTAATCTACTCAAAAACTTGGGGTAGTTTCTTAATGACTAAAGAATAAAGAAAAAGAAAACCTTGAATATTATTTTCAAGATTCTTCTCAATTTAACCATTCTCAGTCTTTTACATATCATTCCAATCTTTGCATCTAATTACAATCGCCCAATTTAATCTAGCCCTAAAGCAAAATTATTCTGATTATTGTTTCCTAAAAAACTGTTGCTCACCTATTTCACTTCCATACTCAATCACTCATCCAATATACTCACCTTCTAATATTAGTAGGAATTTGTGTTATATCTAGTTTTTCATGCCTTGGTCATCCCTCACTTGGACTACTCCATTAATCTCCTAACTAGACAACCTTCTCCCCCTCCAATAATTTGTTGCACACAACATGACCAGAATTAGCCATCAAAAAACAGAATACTGGGTCACTATTCTACTTTAAACCTTCAATAATAATAATAATAATAATGGTGATGGCTACCACTGGTTGAGTACTTACCATGTGCCAGGCCAGGCACTGTGGTACCTACTTTACATGCACAGTCTCTATTAATTCACCAACAACCCTATAATAAGATTTTATTAGTTCTACTTTACAGATAAGAAAATTAAGGCTTGGGGATGTTAAGTATCTTGTCCATGGCGAAAAGGTTATTAAGTGGTAGAGCTAGGATTCAAACCCAGGCAGTCTGACTCCAGAGCTTGTGTTTTTAATTATCCAGGTACTATATACTGCTATACTGCTTAATAGCTTAAGTTTCAGCTCAACTTGTAATACAAAAGATCCTTTCTAACTTCATTCCTGTCACTCCTTGCCAAGCACTTTACATACCTCTGCCATACATTTCATGCTTTTTTCAAACTCCACGCTTTTCTGCTTGTTTTCCCTACTCTAGCTCCACTTTCTGTCTGGCGAAATTCTACTCATCCTTCAAGGACTACCTCGAAACATTATCCTCTCAGTGATGCTTTCCCTCAAAGTAAGATAGCCAATCCCTTCTTTACAGCTCCAGTAGCGCTTTGTACCAAATTCATTATATTATTTATTTATAATAGTATCTTCCCCACTAGAATGCCAGCACTACAAGGAAATCTATCTTAATATTCTATTCACTTCTGTATTATCATCAATGCCTAGCACAATGCCTGGTACAAAGCTGGTACTCAATAATCATTGCACAGATAAATGGTCCCAATCCTCTGTTTTAATCCTAACCATCCATCAAGGCCACTTTACTTCTATACAAGCCATTCCTAGACCATTCCAGTCCAGAGTCATCACTACCTCCTTTGAACTCAGACAACTTGCTGGCTCAGCAACTTACCTGGCAATTATTAACTGTTACCTGTCCTTATGACATATATTGTTAATTTTTCAAGAATATTTATTCATGAATCAAGACTGTATTTTATATTTTATACTTTTGTTGTTCTCCTACAGTTTTGTGATACAGCAGACATTTAATAAATATTTGCTATTTCACAACTGTCATGTTCCAAAATAAATTTTACATACCATACACAGATGATGCCCAATTAGCTTCAGCTTATTTCATCTCTGGGTATAAAAAACATTTTTTATGGTGAAATGAAGTCATATGATTGGCATACTTTGTTTAATAAATCAAGGTTCTTTTTACCAAAATTTTCCTTACAACTCTTGCCAATTCATTCAATAGCTCTGGAACCTGAAGCTTTTGCCTCACTACTGAGCAGCTATATATCCAACTTGGCATTTTCCTTTTAAGGTAACTTGTTACCATAGTGTTCCCTCTCCCTTTCCCTCTCACTCCATCCCCTCACAGTCTCTTTTTCTCTCTCTTTCTGTTCCTTTGTTTTCACTAGGACACATGGTACTGAAGATTTATTTTATTTATTTTTATTTATTTATTTGAGACAGAGTATCGCTCTGTCACCCAGGCAGGAGTGCAGTGGCACAATCTTGGCTCACTGCAGCCTTCACTTCTTGGGTTCAAGTGATTCTCCTGCCTCAGCCTCCCGAGTAGCTAGGATTACAGGTGCTTGCCACCACGTCCTGCTGCTAACTTTTGTTTGCTCGGTTGGTGTTTTTTTTTTTTTTTTGAGACAGAGTCTCGCGCTGTCGCCCAGGCTGGAGTGCAGTGGTATGATCTTGGTTCACTGTAACCTCTGCCTCCCAGTTCAAGCGATTCTCCTGCCTCAGCCTCCTGAGTAGCTAGGGTTTACAGGCATGCGCCACCACACCTGGCTAATTTTTGTATTTTTAGTAGAGGTGGGGTTTCACCATGTTGGTCAGGCTGGTCTCGAACTCCTGACCTCGTGATCCGCCTGCCTTGGCCTCCCAAAGTGCTGGGATTACAGGCATGAGCCACTGTGCCCGGCCAAATTTTTGTATTTTCAGTAGAGATGGGGTTTCACCATGTTGGCCAGGCTAGTCTCAAGTGATCCTCCCGCCTCGGCCTCCCAAAGTGCTGGGATTACAGGCATGAACCACTGCATCTGGTCTAAAGATTTATTTTAGTATAGTTAACAGTAATGGGAGTGGAAAGTAAAAGAAAAATAATTTCCAGGAGTTATCTTTTTACATAGGTAAGTCCACAAAATAGACTTTGTAAACAAAAATTAAAATTCAAGCTGCTTTAAAATATAATGAAATAGAACTAGCAAGAAACACTGAAGTAGCTATGTCACGCCAAGGCTATATGGATTATCTGAAAATAAGTTATCTGGCTGGGTGTAGTGGCTCACGCCTATAATCCCAACATTTTGGGAGGCCAGGGTGGGCGGCTCACGTGAGGTCAGGAGTTTGAGACCAGCCTGACCAACATGGAGAAACCCCGTCTCTACTAAAAATACAAAATTTGCTCTGTGTGGTGGCTCATGCCTCTAATCCCAGCTACTCAGGAGGTTGAGACACAAGAATTGTTTGAAGCCAGGAGGTGGAGGTTGCAGTGAGCCAAGATCATGTCATTGCACTCCAGCCTGGACAAGAGCGAAACTCCGTCTCAAAAAACAAACAAACAAACAAATAATAAGTAATCCTCCTTTCTAGCAAAGGTACTAGAAAACACTTCAGTCAAATGACTTCAGATTTATAAGCAGGGCAACTGGCAACAGCATGTAAATGAATTCTAAGGTTGCCAATCAGAAATATTTTAGCTTAAAAAAAATTAAAACACATAAATTCAGCATTTAGGTTCAATCTGAAAGTCTGATAATTTGAGGTTAATATAACCCAGGAAATAATGTTAAGAAAATGACTCACATTGTAGGTGCTAAAATGAACATATACCCAATATTGACAATGCTCTCTAAGTAAAAAGGTGAATTTTTCTATTAATACTAACAGTCTTGATAATCTCAAGAGAGAATCCAGCTTTACAAATCTAGAATCTGGTATACAAAGCAAAAAGTACATTTTTTAAGTATCTGGGGAAAAAAGGAGGTATCTGGGCAATCCAGGTCAAGTAAACTTTGTGGGGAGGAGAGAAAGCAATATTTATCAATTCAGGGTTTTGTGCTTTAATTACCTATACCAGCTTTGCTGATGTGGTAAGAAAGCACACATGCAGATACGGTTAGATATTTTTCCAAATTTTTTTCCATTTTCTTATTTCCTACATAGCTAAAGAATGCTTAATAGAATATAATTAAAAGGGTATATACTATCTCACTTAATAAGGTGGGTTAGATAACTTTCAAAAAGAGGAAGAATTTGACTTGAGCCAGCAGTTGGAGTAGGCTCAGAACTGAACTTAATCAACCAAAAACCTAATCACCCATAATCAATGACATGGAATTACCACTAATAATTTTAGTGACAAACTAATCACATTTACATATGAATCACCTACAGTATTCCAAGCTCCCAAACTTCACAAAAAGTGAATTTCAGGTATCTGATCTTAAACAAAGAAAGAACTATACACCCTTAAAAACCTACATGACTATAAAATGTAGGCCTTATGACTAGAAACATAGAGTATAAAATTTTGACACTAAGAAGTTCCAGGGAGGCAGGCCGGGCGCGGTGGCTCACGCCTGTAATTCCAACACTTTGGGAGGCCAAGATGGGAGGATCATGAGGTCAGGAGTTTGAGACTAGCCTGGCCAACATGGTGAAACCCCGCCTCTGCTGAAAAACACAAAAAATTAGCCGGGCATGGTGGTGCACACCTGTAATCCCAGCTACTAGGGAGGCTGAGGCAGGAGAATCGCTTGAATCCAGGAGGCGGTGGTTGCAATGAGGGAGATTGTGCCATTGCACTCCACTTGGGCAACAAGAGCGAAACTCTGTCTCAAAAAAATAAAAGAAGTTCCAGGGAGAAAAAGACTACTTGCATTTAATGCCAACAGATGGTCTCCATAATATTACTACTAAGAAAATGTATGGATACAAAACTACCACCACATTGTGGACTTAAAAGAAATTTGGATTTTAACGAGTTAAACTTAAGCTGAACTCACACAAGTCATCATTTATCTCAGACAACCAGTATTCTGTACCATCACGTATCACATTATAGAATAATTACTGAATAAAAGACAAGGAAGAATCCTGCAAATGAAATTTAAAAGTGGATTTCTGGATCTGTAAGAAAGGTGAATTTCCCAGTAAATGCAGGAGACTCCATGAGCAGTGCAAAGTAGTCTGTTACACACCATCTTTAAACATATAATCCATACAGCATTCCAACTGGTTAACAAATTCCATAAAAAAATGAAAGTTGTCTCTATGAAGAGGGCTCAATGAAGCACAAGAAATATGATAACCATGAGCTTTATTTAAGTATAATTTTCTATATTAACAAGCTTCTTTCCTATTTATCTAAATCAAATGGCTTTTATTCCACACCAATAATCTGCAAATATGACTGCCTTGGACTCACAACTCACCCCTAAGGAATCTGCCTTATGTTTGGAATCTTATTTTCACTGCATTAAAGCAGTACAGAAAAAAAATTACCATATATATGACAAGGAATAAGAAGATTCACAAGCATAAGGATAGCATAAACTCACTGTTCAGGAATGTGATTGGTTACCCCATCTAACAGTCTGGTGAAAAGTGCCCAGGGAAATGAACACACAACACAGAAATACAGTCAGAAAATGAAGAGGTAGCCTATGTCCCCTGTTCCCACCCCCACAAAACTCCAGGATTTCTTGACAGAACGAATGCCTGCATTACTTTTTTTCTTTTTTTTTTTTTAAGATTTATCTGTATAAGGATTCCATAAATTCTTTATTCAGCTCATTCCAATGCCTGGCCCAACTGGATATACTAGTAACTTAAGCCTAGGTGCAAACCAGTGTTTTGTTTTTGTTTTTGGAGACAGGGCCGGGCTCTGTCGTCCAGGCTGGAGCACACTAGCGCAAATCTCGGCTCACTGCAACCTCTGCCTCTCAGGCTCCAGCGACCCTCGTGCCTCAGCCTCGCGAGCAGCTGGGACTACAGGGGCGCGCCACCATGCCCGGCTAATTTTTATTTTTTGTATTTTTGGTAGAGACAAGGTTTCGCCATGTTGCCCAGGCTGGTCTCCAACTCCTGAGTTCAAGCGATCCGCCTGCCTCATCGGCATCCCAAAGTGCTGGGATTACAGGTATGAGCCATCACACCGGGCCAAATTAGTATTACTCTTTTAAGAACCAAAGAAGGTTCAGGTTTGAAATTTTTAATTAAAAAAACAAAAGAAAAAAGGTTTCCTTGATTTTTTTTTTTTTTTTGAAACGGGGTCTCGCTCTGTTGCCCAGGCTGGAATGCAGTGGCATGATCTCGGCTCACTGCAAGCTCCGCCTCCCGGGTTCAAGCCATTCTCCTGCCTCGGCCTCCCAAGTAGCTGGGACTACAGCGCCCACCACCACATCCGGCTAATTTTTTGTGTTTTTAGTAGAGACGGGGTTTCGCCGTGTTAGCCAGGAAGGTCTCGATCTTCTGACCTCGTGATCTGCCCACCTCGGCCTCCCAAAGTGCTGGGAGTACAGGCGTGAGCCACCAAGCCCGGCCGTTTTTAAATATTTTAATGGAAACATATGAGTCAGATTTCCAAAAGTAGGCTAACAGTGTTTAAATACTGTGCCAGTGTATTTGAGAAGCTGAATGAAAACAAAAGTACCTATGTTTTAAAAATAAATACAATACAAATAAGGAAAAGTTTATTCTACGATTTCAATTTATCAATCAAGATACACAGTAAAGAGAATCATTTCAATTATTTTTCACCTCCACAGCAGTGTTTGAGGTTGGTAGGCTCTCCCAGGAAGCTTGGAATCTTAAGCAACTCAATTAGCTCTCAATTTCTCTATTTTAAATTAATCTGCTGACCTGTTGTGGGTAAACATCCATAAATTCTGCCCTGGCTGAGAAACATTTAACTTTTTCGCCTAGGATGAGTGTGTGGGTGTGTGTTTGTAGGGGAGGGGTAACCCCTTTTGACCAAAGTGTTGATGGTTTTCTAAGTAAATACTTCCTATCCACAATTTTGTTGTTGTTGTTTATGCTGCTTTCTCTCCCTTTCTGCACTATAAAGTCTGGCCTCCCAATTCCTGCCCCAACCCTTCACCGAGGTCCAATCCCACAAGGTTCCCCCAGTTTCTGCTCCGGGTGGCACCTGACCGCCAAAAGTGAACCCCTGCGGTTGTCGCTAGCTAGACGCGGATAGGGCGGACGACTGTCACCGGGGAGCAAGCGTGAGCCAAAGCCGAGGTGATTTCTGACTGCTCCCCGGCGGGCCTCGCGTGGCTGAAGGTCTCCGAGCCCCTCAGTTCGCCCCGGCAAGCCAGAAGTGCAGCTGTCGCGGGGCAGGAAACTAATTGCGGCCCCTGCGCCGCTTTGACAGGCCGAGTGGGGAGAAAAGGGGCTCACTGCAGCTAACAGCCTCAACCCTTGGGCTAGGAAGCCACGGGAGCAAAACCTCCGCCCCGGCCTGAAAGCAACCGGTAGACCGCGGAGCCACTGCCACCGACTCAGTCCTGCCCAGCAGGGGCCCGCCCAGGGGCCACTCCCCAAGGGAGGCAGCCACTCACTCGCCCGCCCTTCCGGGCCCACTCCCGAGGGGACGGTCTCCCGCCCGCTCTCACACACAGCTAGCTCCTCAGGCCAGGCCCCCAGGGCTTCGTCCACCTCTCACCTTTGACGACGCGGTCAGCCCCGGGAGGGGGCGGCGGGGGCGGGGGCGGGGGCGGTGCAGCCCGGGCCGGCTCCGGGGCGGCCATGCTGGGCCCGGGGCTCGGCTAGGCTCTGGGCCGGGCGGGGTTGGGGGCGGGGGCGGCGGCTACCAGAGCCAAGCGGCGGCGCCGCCGGGGAACATGGCGGACCCTCTTTCCCTACAGAGGGGCTAAGACCGGCATGCACTGCGCGTGCGGGGGTGGGGGCGGGGTAGGCTCTAGGGACTTGGGCAAAATTACTGAGGCTAGGAGAGAAACGGGACGAGGCCAAGGGATCAGGTTAAAATTCTTTGCATGCAGAATCAAGAATGAGGAGATGGGGCAAGTCTGTAGCTAGGTGCTGCGATGAACGACTGCGAGGAAACACACCCGCTCTCATGGCATTCCCAGTAAACTGAGGAGATGTGATTAAACCTCAGGATCTCCTACTAATAGAGAAACAAATGTATAACGATTTAGCTACCAGATCTGAATACTAAAGGGTTGGCAGGGGACCACAGAATAGAGGAAGCATTGTAGGTTCTAGAGTGGAGAAAGGACCATCCAAAATGCAGTTTGAAAGAGAATTCTGGCCTTTGTGTTTAGAGTCTGGAATTGTCAAGAGTCTGAAGGCACAGAATAAGAATGCAGCTAGAGCAATTTCGGCGCCACAGTTTGTCAAAACAGGTAAGGGGAAGAAAGGAGATGACACCAAGAGATGTGCAAAGAATCTGAAGAATTCACCTGAAAAGGACACAGCTTCCTCCTGGAAGGCAGAGGAGTAAATAGGGAATTGGAAATTAATTCCTTATTTCTGTGCATGCACAGAATCTGGGCCCAGGTGACTTATGGACCCTTTATAGAGACCAAGGTGACTGACATTCGTGGGAAAGGGGGTAGAGGGAAAAGAACTGACTGTTTATCAAAAATTATTAGACGAGTGCATCCACGACACCAGAAGATATGTTGAATCATAGGGACCAGCATGTCCACTAAGCTCTATATATCTTGATGGTGCAGGATCCAAGTGGGATGGAACAATAAATTCCTGCCCATCGTCCTGCTCAATAATACATGTGCTCAGAATCTGTTCATAATGGATGGTGACAAGTAAGTAGTAGCCCGAAGGTCTCAAAAAGTACCTTTCTACCTCTTCTTTGTGTCAGTTTCAATCCTGAGACCCGAGGTGAAAGACGAAGGGAAAGACCAACAATGGGTATTTTCCAAACAGGGAACCCACAAGCTATTATTTAGAGGGAAGAGTCTCAGGAGTGAGGCACGGGTGAAAATGGATTTTTCTGGCATGGAAGGGCCATAACACCACAGGGGAAGGGAAAGGGAGAGGTCCCCATGGAAGGAGAGGAAGGAAGAGGAGGCATGTCACAAACTTATAGAGGAAAGGCACCCGGAGTACATCCATCAGGAGTGAGTTTGTTAGAAGAGCTTGAATGCCCAGAAAATCTCCCTAAGGAGGGGAGGAAGGAAGGAAGTGTATAATGTACTGAGTACTGAATGCTGTATCAGGAAAGGGATGGGAAACATCCTAGCAGCAATAGTAAAAAGGAAAGGCACCCTATTTTAGGACCCATTGATTCCCACCTTGATTGTATATCCTTCAACTCCTGTCTGGCTGCTCACTTCCACTCAGTCAAAAGGCACTTCATATATTTATCTAGGCCTCCCCGCCCCAGTACAAAAAAAGCAAGAGCATACAAAGGGAAGAATGACAAGGAATTAAATAGAACTATCTTATAGATTTATTAATGAAAAATACTTTACAAAAACAGTATGTTTGGCCTAAAATAGTTCAGCTGACTCTGAGGGTTCACAACAACAACTGAGCAAGTGGTAATAATGGCTGTGCTGAGGAAAGAAGGCTGTGTTAGTGTGCCTGACTCCATCTGTTCAAAAGGGTGGATGTTATGTTGGCAGCTCCGCGTTCTAGGCCTAAGGCTTGGAGGGCACAAGGAATGCTGACAGGCCATAATACCTGGGCAGGGGGCTGCCCTGATGATGTAATCAGAACCATGACCACAGGGCTACATGTCCCCCCAAGGATGGGAGATAGGGAAGACAAAGGGTCAGGTAATAGGGATAGGTGGATAAAACAAAGAGTAGAAGTTGGGAATATAGTAGGGAACAGAGAACGAGGGCTCAGGTGGAGGTGGGGACATAAAGCATCCAGGAATAAAATGTGACCTTAAGATCCTAAGGAATGGCTAGTATCCAGAGTAATACCATGGATTCATCTTTAAAGTGGCTCAGATAAAACCCTTAAACAGCAGCTGCTTCCTTTTGCTAGGGGGAATGGAAGTTGGAATTTCAAATATCCCCTCCCAAAGAATCAGGTCTTTTTAGAGGTTCCTGACACCCTTAAGAGAACCCACCAATTCTATGTTGAGATAAGAAGAGCACAACCATGGCAGTGATGCAGGGTACCAATGCTGCCACAGTACAGTTTGTTTTGTTTTGTTTTGTTTTCTGAGACGGAGTCTCACTCTGTTGCCAAGCTGGAGTGCAGTGGTGCGATCTCAGCTCACTGCAACCTCTGCCTCCCGGGTTCAAGCAATTCTCCTGCCTCAGCCTCCCGAGTAGTTGGGACTACAGGCATGCACCATCACGCCTGGCTAATTTTTTGTATTTTGGTAGAGACAGGGTTTTACCATGTTGGCCAGGATGGTCTCAATCTCCTGACCTTGTGATCCGCCCACCTCAGCCTCCCAAAGTGCTGGGATTACAGGCATGAGCCACCGCGTCTGGCCCACAGTACAGTTTTACATAGAAAGGTGTAGCTCCAGGAAAGGAAAGGAGTAACCTTTACCATCGACTGTGCTGCAGCACTCTAGCCCTGATCTGCTCTCTTCTGGAGGCATCTGATAGAACAAACAGAAACCCTTCTCCCACTGTCCTCCTGTGTCCAGAGCGGGAGGCATAACTGCTTTGCCTCCAGTCGTCATCTGGGGGCATATCTACTCTTCGAGGACCAGGGGTTCGGGACCCTGGAACAGGATCTGAATTCCAATCTGACCTCCGGGGTATATGAAGACTGCTAGATGGTGGGTACACAGGATAAACAATGGGAGGGTGGGAGGGTGAATGGAAAAGATCACCCCAGGACTGAGCGTGAGGAACCTGAAGGCCCTTGCTTCTTTCTGGTAGTGTGGCAGTGTAGGTTAGCTGAGGATTGCACCCTGGAGTAGTCAGGAATCTGGTCCCAATATGCTGGTTGGTCTCTGACCAGGGTGCCCAGGAGGTGTCTGTTCTGGAACGATGGGGGAGGCTCTGGTAATTCAAAGTCCTTCCTGTGTACTTGGCCCCTTGGGAAGTTTCACCCCTGTCACACATAGCCAGAAACTGCTGGACACTCCTCGAAGTTCCTGGGGAAAGAAAAGAAACCCAAAGACTGAGCATCTTCAGAATACCATTCTTCCCAGAGAGCCATGCCTAGCTGTTTAGCCCAATTCCCTACCAAGAGCATATACACAAGGGAAAGAAAGAACCAAGCTGTGCTTTTGATTCCATTTTTTAAAATTCTTAATATACATCAAAATCAAATATCATACCTCCAACCTGGGCAAATGAAACAGTCTCATGGATGTTGCCATACCTCTACCTCCCTCCACTATAATCTCTCATCCACTATACACACGTATACAAAAGGAGGGCTCCCTAATATATAGCAATATTTAGCAAACGTATACTCCATTTGTGATGACTATATTTCTAGAACCACCATACCAAAACCTCACTCAGCTTTTCTTTTTTAAAAAAATAGAGATGGGATCTCACTATGTTGCCCAGGCTGGTCTCAAACTCCTGGGCTTAAGCAATCCTCCCATCTTGGCCTCCAAAGTGCTGGGATTACAAGTGTGAGACACTGTGCCTGACTTTTTTTTTTTTTTCCAACTTTTCTTAAAATGTTATCTTCACTTTAGTTAAGCTGCCTTCGTTTGATCTCTGAGATCTAATGTGGAATGCCTCTTCTTATACATTTATTCAACTTCGGCACTATTGATATCTTGGGCTGATAATTCTTTGTTGGGGTTGGAAAGAGACTGCCCTGTGCATTGTGTGACGTTTAGCAGCATCCCTGGCCTCTACCCACTAGATACCGGTAGTACATCCCCTTTATCCGTTGAGAACCACTGCCTTAAGCTTGAACATCCAGCGCATGAGGGGAAAAAGAACATTTCACTTGGAAGGTCAAAGAAAGCCAAAATGATGTTGCCCACCTTCCCCACAATTGTCTGGGTCTGTACACATGGTGTGGGTACTCTATGTATAGGGTATTTCCAATTCTCCCACTCATTCCTTGTCTTCCTAGACCATCCCTCAGCTGAGACTCAGAGGACAGAAGGAGAGAAAACTAGCTGATAGAGATGACCATTTCTGTTCTGAGGGTGTCCCAAAGACTGGGTATTAACTCCCCTTTGTCAGCTAAAAGCTTATTCTATCATGACTGAAGCAGTTCATTCTCATAAGTAGACAGACTCTAGGGGTGCTGGTCTAGACCCTTGGTCTAAGAATCATGGTGCCCAACAAATGATTTAATATTTATGTGGATCAATGCACGACTTTGAAGCAGTAATTCATATCCTCACACCACTCCACCTTGGGATACCCCCCTCCCCATAGGTATACTGATTTGACCCTATGAGGACCCTGAAAAGGTACCAAATTCTGGCATATAATATTAGATTTGGGGGAGTTACCTGGGAGTCTATGGGGCTCCCCTGCCACGCTGGGCATCAGGACATCTGGGGACAGGAACTGTGGTTGGGGAGGGTAGAGTTGGGGACCGAGGAGAAACACAGAAGGGTCATGGATGACAGGGAGGGAAGAGGAGCTGGAACAACGATGCCCGGTTTCCAAAGGCTTCCTCACGTTTGATGAATCCTTATAATGAGACAAGACAAAAAAACATAGAGATGAGGATTAACACAAAGCAGGATGTAGTTGGGTAAACACAGTGAGGCAACCAAAGGGAAATGGAGGGAACCAGAGCACAAACATGCCTACATGCCTTATTCTGGAGTAGGACCCAATTTTTTCAGTCATTCTCCCTGCCAGCCCTCTAAGAAACTGCAAACTTCAGATCCTTATCCCTTAACCAGTCCTCCTCATATCCCTCACCTTCCCAACCCTACCATTCAGGTCTTTAGCAAACTCCTTAATGCTAACAGTAGAATTAGAGAGATTGAGATAGAAATTTAAAAATAAAAACAAAATATGAGAAATTCAGAAAGCCTGAGAGAATGAGAAAAAAAAAATCCTTTACTTATTCTAAGTACTAGGAATAAAACTATATATGTTTAAATGTAGAATCAAGAACTCTACCCCATCTTCTCTCCTGTCACTGCTATACATTCCACAGCTTCCTCTTTTGCCTGGCAAGTTTGTATTTACTGATGCTTATGTCCTGCTCTACTCCCTATTAATTATCTACTTTTTTTTTTTTTTTTTTTTTTTTTTTGAGACGGAGTCTCGCTCTTTCTCCCGGGCTGGAGTGCAGTGGCCGGATCTCAGCTCACTGCAAGCTCCGCCTCCCAGGTTCACACCATTCTCCTGGCTCAGCCTCCCGAGTAGCTGGGACTACAGGTGCCCGCCACCTCGCCCGGCTAGTTTTTTGTATTTTTAGTAGAGACGGGGTTTCACCATGTTAGCCAGAATGGTCTCGATCTCCTGACCTCGTGATCCGCCCGTCTCGGCCTCCCAAAGTGCTGGGATTACAGGCTTGAGCCACCGCGCCAGGCCTAATTATCTACTTTTATGATAAATACCCAGAAATATTCCCCTTTAACATCTGAAACAGTAACATATCCAAAATTGAACCAAAATCCTTCCAAACTCCTCCTCCTGGCACCTCATTTTCCTAAATCACCCATATTCAAAACATTGGCAATGACCTTGATTTCCCACTTTGCATCCACAATTCCATTACTTGCTAAGGACTATCATTTCTACCTATGGGTTTTATATTTAAATTCACCTGGACTACTGCAACAGCCTTCAGTCTGCTCTTCCTATCTCCCATCCACTCCTTACCGTGGTCTACAAGGTCCTATGTGATATGGCCCTACTGCTCCTCACTTTATTTCCTATCATTCCTGGAGCCTTTACACTCTAATTTTAATGTTCCTCAAACACACCAAACTCATTGCTACCTCAGAGTCTTTATACTTACTGTTTCTGTTACCAAGAATATTCTTCTGATGGCTCACACCTTCACATCACTAAGGTCTCTAATCAAAAGTTACTTCCTTAGAGCTGATTTCCCTCACTACCCTACTATCAGGAATAGCCCTCAAAAAAAACACTATTACCTCTTTACTCCTTATTCTCTTGCCTTATTTTATTATTCTTTATCATACTTATCATTGTCTGGTATTATATCATTTATTTGTTTATTGTCTTTCTCCCCTATTTCTTTTTACTTCTGTATCTCTAGCACCTTCAAGTGCCTAGAACAATGTGGGCACTTAGTAATAATATGTTAAATAAAATAATCTATATGCCAGTATGTCTAATTTCCTTTACGAGACTGCAAGCTACTCAAGGGCAGAATTTGTGTTGTTTCATCAGTGTATGCTCACAGCACCTACCACAACATGGCACAAAATTAGCATTTATCATACTGCCTAAGGACCAGGTGCCACTCCTCTCAGCATGTGACATAGCTAATTACTCCTTTCTTCTTGAAACATTCTCCCCTTGGTGCCTATGGTACCACACATCCCTGGTTTCCCTTCAGTCTCGCTAGTCTTTTTTTCTCAGTCTCCTTTTAGGGTTCTTCAAAAGAAGAACCACCTTAAATCTAATGCTCTTTAGGGATATGTCCTGGTTCCTCTTCTCTTTCTGCGAGTCTTTTCCTCTTTTCAATGGGTATGATTCCCAAATTTCAATTTCCAGCTTATATATCTCATTCCAAAAGCCTGCCAGATATCTCCACTCAAGCTTAATATATGCAAAACTGAATACATATCTTCCCTCAAATATATCATTATCTAACCATAAAACTTGAGTATCATCCTTTACCCCCTCTCCCAACATCCAGGCAGGCACCAACTCCCACTGATGTTTACTTCCTAACTGGGTCTCAAATACGTTGACTTATCTCTATCCTTTCCAACTACTTATTGTGACATACAGGGCTGTCTGCGGTCCATAATATTCTTTGTATCCTCTCTTGTCAACACTCTCCATCATCTCCCCTCGCCAGACTTCCTAATCCTGCCATACTAAATAAGCTTATTTTAATTCAGTTAATATTTACTCAGGTCCCTTTTACCTGCTATATTCTTTTTGCTTCTTCCAGGAAGCCTTCCATGATACCTCAAGCCTGATTTAAATGTCCCTTCTATTATGTTCCCATAGGATCAAATCCTTAATACATTATAATTGTTTATTTATCTGTCCTTCACTGTAGACTGTAAGCGCCATAAAAGCAGGGACTACATCTAACTCACCATTGTATCTCCAGCACCTAGCACAATACCTATAACACACTCAATAAGCACTTATTTATTTGTTTATTTTTGTGTTAGGAATCTTGTGACAGAATCAATAAGTATTTATTTAAGAGAATGAATCAATAAATGATACGGAAGTCAGAAGAAAGGAAGCCAATTCTCCTAGGAAAATAACAATTTGCCATTAAATGAATTGAAAGTACACGAGGGCCGGGCGAGGTGGCTCAAGCCTGTAATCCCAGCACTTTGGGAGGCCGAGACGGGCGGATCACGAGGTCAGGAGATCAAGACCATCCTGGCTAACACGGTGAAACCCCGTCTCTACTAAAAATACAAAAAACTAGCCGGGCAAGGTGGCGGGCGCCTGTAGTCCCAGCTACTCCGGAGGCTGAGGCAGGAGAATGGCATAAACCCGGGAGGCGGAGCTTGCAGTGAGCTGAGATCCGGCCACTGCACTCCAGCCCGGGTGACAGAGCAAGACTCCGTCTCAAAAAAAAAAAAAAAAAAAAAAGAAAGTACACGAGAACAAATGCTAGGCAGGAGAGTCTACCTTTTCCAAAAAAGAATGGCAGCCTGATCAGAATTGTTTAGGAATTTATGAACAATAAATTGAATGAATCTTATTATAAATTCAGCTGAGTTTTTCTGTTTGTTTTGTTTTGTTTTTGAGACAGAGTCTTGCTCTGTCGCCCAGGCTGGAGTGCAGTGGCTCAATCTCGGCTCACTGCAACGTCTGCCACCCGGATTCAAGCGATTCTCCTGCCTCAGCCTACGGAGTAGCTAGGAGTACAGGCACCCTCTCCCACCATGTCCGGCTAATGTTTATATTTTCGCCATGTTGGCCAGGCTGGTCTCGAATTCCTGACCTCAGGTGATCCACCATCCTCGGCCTCCCAAAGTGCTGGGATTACAGGCATGAGCCACCACGTCTGGCCTCGGCTGATTTTTAAAAATTAGAAAAATGAGTACCTCTTAGGAGGGAAACTGAATCTGAAGAGCTGGTAGAAGACAGACTTGGTTTTCACCATATGTGCTTTTATACCTTTTTATTTTTATACCATGTATTTAAAACCTGTTTTTACATTTTTCCTGAACTAACCTAGTGGACAACCTTCAATGCACTGGTACTTTGTACCCTGACCTCTACTGTAATGAAAACTCAACTTGGGCAAGGAAGTGAAATTCTCCAAAGGTGTGACTACCTACAAACCTAGCCACTGATATTATTTAAGTTTGTTGATCTCTAATGGCTTGGGCTTTCCTGCCCCTTCTGCCTACACATTACTGCATATGAAAATTCGCAAGGCTTTTTTCTTTTTCTTGCTGATGCACATGCTTCACTTTAGATTGAAAACACAATGAATTCTATTCAATCACATACTGGGGGTGAGGGGAAAAACCAAACCAATACTGCAGCCCATGTCTTTCCTTCTTCCTTTGATTAGTGCCATGGGTTCTGACCCAATCAGCAGCCTTTGCTTCTCAGATTCCTCTCAAGGCTATTATGACTCTTCTCACCCTAGGAAACCCTACAACACACACAACCTTTCAGAACTGCTACAGGGAATGGACATTCCTCTGGGCTCCAACTGAACGTCTGTAAATAAAATAATGACTGCGTGTCCTTATTTTTGCTGAGTACACAGGGCTTTTCCTCACATTACAACCTTCACTTTCTCCCTGCTTCTTTACCTGCACTGTATTTTTGCTTAGCAAGGAGGAGGGTGCTCTGAATAGATGGACCCTGATTCTACTTACAAAACTGTGGGAAGAAACTGGAGCTTCCTCCCTCTCTGAGACAACGGTGCCACTGAGACTGCGTGAGATGCGACGTAAGTTCTCTGCACTGTACTGCTCATCCTCCCCACACTCCCTGCTGAGGCCTCGGCAAGGTGTAGCCTTCAAACACACAGACACATACAGGCAGACACATAATACCAGACTTATGGTTTTCCCACAGACACTATCCTCAGGGTATGGGAAAGAATAGGGGAAGACTCAGTAGTAATAGACACCTGAATTAGATGTATTGGTAAGATAGTGGCCATGTAAAAATCTCCTCTAATTCAAAAGAAGCCCATTCATAGACTTTATTTTCTTCTGATAGCACCATATCACCATGACTCTGCCTTATCATCATCCCTACCAGACATATCTTTCCATAATTCCTTCCCCAACACACCACCCCGGGCCCAGCACCTTAGCACCTGAGGCTGCTACCTGAGAAGTACACATTGTTCTGGCTTCATGGAGACTCTGCTCCATTTCTGCTGTTGGAGTCTTTGAGAGACCAGGATCAGGGGCTGAGTGCAACCTCCTCCCCATGCCATCTGCAGAGCCTGAAGAGGAAAACATAAATACAAGTTGAGGCTGTTTCTTATCCTAGGGCCTAACCTCTAAGCCTAGCAGCACAAACTCAGGAGTTGTTGTTTCATTAAATAATAAATATGCATCCCTGAATTCAATGGGGGGACATGCTCCTGGAATTTAGAAACAAGAGGGGCCAGGCACGGTGGCTCACACCTGTAATCCCAGCACTTTGGGAGGCCGAGACAGGTGGGTCACAGGCCAGGAGATCGAGAACATCCTGGCTAACACAGTGAAACCCCGTCTCTACTAAAAATACAAAAAATTAGCCGGGCATGGTGGTGGGCGCCTGTAGTCCCAGCTACTCAGGAGGCTGAGGCAGGAGAATGGCGTGAACCCGGGAGGTGGAGCTTGCAGTGAGCTGAGATCGCGCCACTGCACTCCAGCCTGGGCGACAGAGTGAGAGTCTGTCTCAGAAAAAAAAAAAGAAAGAAAGAAACAAGAATTTTAGAATATGGATAGTTTACTGAATGTCCCCATCTTGCTTCATTTCATTTTTGTAAACATAATCAGCTTCTGTCAGACTTGGGCTCAAGACTTACAGACAGAGGAAATTATCTAACACAGTGATTTTCTGAAGTATCTGTGGTGACAAAAGAAACTATCTCCAGTCTAGTTCAGAATTGAAATGATCATAATAATCATCTATCAAACCTCCTCATTTTATATAACAGGAAAATGAGTTCCAGGGTCTGACAGTTTAGTAGTTTAACCAGGATTAAAACTCTCTTGATTTTCAGCACAGTCCTCTTACCATCTCACCTGGTGACCTCTTGTACTCTGAGCAGGAGCACCTCAGGAATGTTTTACACATGTAATGCTCTTTTCCCCTTAGCTTCTCTCAAATCATTTAAATTCTAAACAACCACTAAATGCTTACCTCCTTCAAAATCTTTCTAGATTGTTCAGAGTTGCTCTAAACTGGATTGGTGACTCCCAAGGGGCTAACCCCAATCCAGCTAATTAAGTTTTCCATTCTGAAACTGTATATGCCCTTGACCTACATTTGATACATGTGTCCATGGCCAATTGATGTCTTGATTTGATGATGTGATTCTAATATATCTATATCTGGCTGAAGCTGATATTATTCATGTAAGTACTGTAAGACCAGTTATTTTCAGTATTCCTGGGTACTTAAATGCAGTGCTTTCTTTTTTTTTTTTTTTTTTTTTTTTTGAGACGGAGTCTCTCTCTGTCGCCCAGGCTGGAGTGCAGTGGCCGGATCTTGGCTCACTGCAAGCTCCGTCTCCCGGGTTAACGCCATTCTCCTGCCTCAGCCTCCCCAGTAGCGGGGACTACAGGCGCCCGCCACCTCGCCCAGCTAGTGTTTTTGTATTTTTTAGTAGAGACGGGGTTTCACTGGGTTAGCCAGGATGGTCTCGATCTCCTGACCTCGTGATCCCCCCGTCTCGGCCTCCCAAAGTGCTGGGATTACAGGCTTGAGCCACCGCGCCCGGCAAATGCAGTGCTTTCAATACCACCTCAGATTCATCTGGGAACTTTTAAAAATAGAGCTTTCTGGATGTTACCACAGACCTGAATCAGAAGGTTTGTGGTTGGTGCCTGGGAATTTTCATTTTTGAAAGGTTCCCAAAAAGTCCAAGAAAATATCCTTGGCCGGGCATGGTGGTGTACACCTGTAATTCCAATATATATATATCCTTGAACATTATTGGGGGAAATGTGAAATGTTACAGTCTTCCTAAAAAGCAACCTGGTAATCTCTAATAAAATAAAAAATATATTTATCCTGTTGCCCAACAATTCTAATCCTGAGAAGAAGAAGAAAAAAATACCAGTTCATAACAACATATGTATAAGAATATTTTCTACTGACATAATTTATAGTAGCCAAGAACTAGAAATAAAGTAATGCCCATCTATAGAAGAATAGCTAAATACATTATGGTTTAATACTAAATATTGTTCAGTCACTTAAAAAGAATGAACTGAGTTAAACTAGATGATTTGAAGGAATTTTAATGAAATATTGTTGCATTAAAAGGAAAAAAATATGTAAAATGATATACAAGCAAAAAAAAAAAAAAAACACTTTCTGTATATGTAGGTCTACATAGGATTGTATGAACAGAAAAATACAATGTATGCACACTACATAATTACCTGGGGAGGGAAGGACTGGCTATGAGAGAAGAGACAGGAAAATTGTGTAAAATAAAAACAGCATGTGTGTTATGTTCTTATTTCTATAAAATTATTCATGTGTTTTTTGGGTTTTCTGAGCCACTCCTCAGATGACTATAGGTAGCCAGGTTTAAGGATTACAGCTAAGGCTGGGCGTGATGGCTCATGCCTGTAGTCCCAGCACTTTGGGAGGCCAAGGCAGGCGGATCACGAGGTCAGGAGTTCGAGACCAGCCTGACCAACATGGTGAAAACCCCATCTCTAATAAAAATACAAAAACTAGCCAGGCGTGGTGGTGGGCGCCTATAATCCCAGCTACTCAGGAGGCTGAGGCAGGATAATCACTTGAACCCGAGAGGCAGAGGCTGCAGTGAGTCGACATTGCACCACTGCACTCCAGCCTGGGCAACAGAGACTCACTCCATCGCAAAAAAAAAAAAAAATTACAGTTATGGCTGGCTGTGGTAACTCATGCCTGTAATCCCAGCACTTTGGGAGGCTGAGGCAGTAGGATCACTTGAGCCTAGGAATTCAAGACCAGCCTAGGCAGCATAGTGAGACCCCATCTCTAAAAAAAGAAAAAAAAAAAAAAAAAAGCATTAAAAAATTAGCCAGGTATGGTGGTGCACATCTGTATTTGGAAGGCTGAGGCAGGAGGATCATTTGAACCTGGAAAGTGGAATCTGGAGTGAGCCATGATCGTGCCACTGTACTCCAGCCTGGGTGACAGAGTAAGACTTTGTCTCAAAAAAAAAAGAGAAAAGAATTACAGAGTAATGTTCAGAATTGGCTGTTCCTCTAATCAAGCCAAGTGTGACTCCTAGACAAGAAGGTAGCCACTGGAACCTCCTGAAGGGAGTAGAATCTGATTCCTTTAAAAGACGGCAGGGTGCGATGGCTCACGCCTGTAATCCCAGCACTTTGGGAGGCTGAGGCAGGTGGATAACCTGAGGTCAGGAGTTCAAGAGCAGCCTGGCCAACATGGCGAAACCCTGTCTCTACTAAAAATACAGAAATTAGCCGGGTGCAGTGGTGTGCGCCTGTAGTCCCAGCTACTCGGGAGACTGAGGCAGGAGAATCACTCGGAGGCAGAGGTTGCAACGAGCTGAGATCGCACCACTGCACTCCAGACTAGGTGATAGAGTGAGAATCCATCAGAAAAAAAAAAAAAAATTTTTAAGCAGAGGTAGAGGTGGCCATTTGTAAGGGAATTTCTAGAATAAATAAAAGATAGGGTTAAGATGATGTCTACTCACTGATCAATCATGACAAAAGAAAGACTACCAGACATTATGTATTTGCTGATATGGTGTAAGAAATACAAAGAACTTCCTATTAAATATTCTTGTTTTTAAAATTTGTATCTGATTTTAATTGAGCCTCTAGCTCTAAGTACTAAGTTGCAGGAAAAATGAGGGCTAGAAGAACATGGTGGTTTTTTTGGGACAGAGTCTCCCTCTGTTGCCCAGGCTGGAGTGTAGTGGCCTGATCTCAGCTCACCACAACCTCCGCCTCCCGGGTTCAAGTGATTCTCCTGCCTCAGCCTCCCGAGTAGCTGGGACTACAGGTGCGTGCTGCCATGCCCGACTAATTTTTATATTTTTAGTGGAGACAGGGTTTCACCATGTTGGCCAGGCCGGTCTTGAACTGACCTTGTGATCTGCCTGCCTTGGCCTCCCAAAGTGCTGGGATTACAGGCATGAGCCACTGCGCCCGGCCACAACAAGTTTTTTTTTTCTTAAAGACTTAAGACTATAATCAGCAAAATCTATAATGTGTGAAATGTTAAAAGACAATGACCAAATTTCTTCAACAAATAAATAGAAGGGGAAAAAACAGAGGGTATCATACTGGCAAAAAAAACCCAAAACCAAAAACAACAACAACAACAAAAAGACTTAAGAGCCTTATCATCAAAAAGCAACGTGTGTGTCTTGTTTGAATCCTGACTTGAAATAAAACAACTGTAAAAAGACATTTATGGGACCACTGAGAAAACTGGAATATTGGCTAGGTATTATATTAATAAATTATTGTTAATTTTTTAGGTGTAATAATATTATAGGTTTGTCTCTTAAAAAACAATCTGGCTGGGTGCGGTAGCTCATGCCTGTAATCCTAGCACTTTGGGAGGCCAAGGCAGGTGGATCACCTGAGGTCAGGAGTTCAAGACCAGCCTGGCAAACATGGTGAAACCCTGTCTCTACTAAAAAAAAAATATATATATATATATATATACACACAAAAATTAGCCAGGCGTGGTGGCGTGCGCCTGTAATCCCAGCTACTCAGGAGGCTGAGGCAGGAGAATCACTTGAACCCAGGAGGCAGAGGCTGCAGTGAGTCGAGATCGCGCCACTGCATTCCAGCCTGGGTGACAAAGCAAGACTCCATCTCATTTGAAAAAAAAAAAAAAAAAAGAATGTTTATTTCTGAGAGATACATGCTAAATTATTTATGAATGAAATAATATAATGTCAGAGATTCAGAGATTTGTTTTAAAATAATCTAGAGGAGGCCGGGCGCGGTGGCTCAAGCCTGTAATCCCAGCACTTTGGGAGGCCGAGACGGGCGGATCACGAGGTCAGGAGATCGAGACCATCCTGGCTAACACGGTGAAACCCCGTCTCTACTAAAAATACAAAAAAAAAAAAACTAGCCGGGCGAGGTGGCGGCGCCTGTAGTCCCAGCTATTCGGGAGGCTGAGGCAGGAGAATGGCGTGAACCCGGGAGGCGGAGCTTGCAGTGAGCTGAGATCTGGCCACTGCACTCCAGCCTGGGTGACAGAGCGAGACTCCGTCTCAAATAAAAAAAAAAATAATAATAAATAATAATAATAATAATAATAATAATAATCTAGAGGAGGCTGGGCATGGTAGCTCATGCCTGTAATCCTAGCACTTTGGGAGGCTGAGGCGGGTGGACTACTTGAGCTCAGGAGGTAGAGACCACCTGGGCAACATGGCAAAACCTCGTCTCTCCAAACCACACAAAAAAATTAGCCAGATGTGGTGGTGTGTGCCTGTGGTCCCAGCTACTCAGGAGGCTGTGGTGGGAGGACCTCAGCAGTGGCCCTGATGGCATCACTGCATTCCAGCCTGGGCAACAAAGCAAGACCTTGTCTCAAAAAATAAAATAAAATAATGTAGAGGGGAAAGGAAAGTGGTGGAGGTATAGCTAAATCAAAACTGGCCATATGCGCAGTGGCTCACTCCTGTAATTCCAGCATTTTGGAAGGCCAAGGCGGGTGGATCACGAGGTCATGAGATGGAGACCATTCTGGATAATATGGTGAAACCCCGTCTCTACTAAAAATACAAAAATTAGCCAGGCGTGGTGGTGTACACCTGTAGTCCCAGCTACTTGGGAGGCTGAGGCAGGAGAATCACTTGAACCCGGGAGGCGGAGGTTGCAGTGAGCCGAGATCGCACCACTGCATTCCAGCCTGGGAGGTAAAACAAGACCTTGTCTAAAAAATAAATAATAAAATAAAATAAAATTTAAAAACTGGTCATATGTTGATAATTGCAAGATAATCACTATGGAAGCTGGTTATAAGTACCTGGAGGGTTATTATAACATTTATTTTGTTTTTTTTTTTTTTTTGAGATGGAGTTTTGCTCTTGTTACCCAGGTACAATGGTGTAATCTCAGCTCACTGCAACCTCCGTCTCCCGGGTTCAAGCAATTCTCCTGCCTCAGCCTCCTGAGTAACTAGGATTACAGGCGTCCACCACCACCACGCCCAGCTAATTTTTTGTATTTTCAGTAGAGCCATGTTGGCCAGGCTGTTCTCCAACTCCTGACCTCAGGTGATCCATCCGCTTTGGCCTCCCAAAGTGCTGGGATTACGGTGTGAGTCACTGTGCCCGGCCTACTCTTATTCTTTACTTTTGAATATATTTGAAATTTCCCATAACAAAAGTTAATTTCTTATTTTTTAGATATCTATAAGATGGTGTCTGCTCAAGTTCAAAGTACGATGAAATTCAGAATATAGGTTAAGAGCAGTGTTTATATAACACTTTAGGAACTACAGTTATGTCAAAATCTGGTCACAAAAGACCACATACTATATGATTCCATTTATATGAAATGTCCAGAACAGGCAAATATCTAGAGACAGAAAATAGATAAGTGGTTGCCTGGGGTTGGGGGAAGAGAAGGAGGAGATAAAGAGTGATTTGCCAATGGGTATAGTTTCTGATTAAAACGCTTTTTTTTTTTTTTTTTTTCCTTTTTGAGACAGGGTCTCACTCTGCAGCACTCTCAGCCCAGGCTGAAGTGCAGTGGTGCAATCTCAGTTCACTGCAACCTCCACCTCGCCAGTTCAAGCCATTCTTGTGCCTCAGCCTCCCAAGTAGCTGGGATTACAAGCGTGTGCCACAACGTCCAGCTAATTTTTGTATTTTTAGTAGAGACGGGGTTTCACCATGTTGGTCAGGGTGGTCTCGATCTCCTGACCTCAAGTGATCTGCCCTTGGCCTCCCAAAGTGCTGGCATTACAGGAGTGAGCCACCGCACCCGGCCCTGAACCATTCTTTAGCACAGCATACTGGAGAAGCCATGGGCAAATACTTAGTAGTCTCTTACTTTAGAAGGAGGGAAGTTGCCTGTGAGTGATAATTCTGCCCCTTCCTCCACTCTAGCCAGAAAAATGTCTAGCTCTTGTCATGGAGGCTTTCTGAATAAAGTAGAAAGTTCTACTACCTCCTACTAAGCTGGGGATACTATCTGTATAGAATACCCCCTTCTGATCTTTCCCTGCTTTCAGCTTTTATATGATCCTCCCCCCTCCCCCAACCCCTGTTTGCATTCTTACCTGTTTGGCTAAGTGGGTGCCAGGCTGTATCCTGCTGCCCCCATCCAGAACAGCCAGGTTGAGAAGCCTGAAGACTGGCCTGATACAGAGACTCCAATTCTGAGGTCTCCTGCTCTGTGTCTTGGTTCCAATGTGGATGCAAAAGGATGTGATTTCTCTCTGGATAGGTTACACACATATGGGAATCATGAGGGGAGGACTTCATTCCTGGCCTAGAGGCCCCATGTTTAGGCTGAGAATCACAGAACCTTGTGACATTCACCCAGGAATCCAAAGGCAAGGAAGTCCCCAAGTCAGCACTGCTGCCCAGATCCTTAGACCTAGCATCTCTCACTTGGGACGGCTTCTCTTGGTATATGTCTGGCTCTGCCAACCTGGGCTGTCCTCCCCTAGAAGTTTCACCATTAGGCAGCCCAGAGTTTAAGGCAAGAGAAGAATGTTCAGTGGACTCTTCCCAGGAAAGTGGTCTGTCCCCACTCTCCAGAGAGGATTGTTGCTTTGCCCATGGCCAGTGGCCTTTCTCTTGACCCTGTGAGAAAGGAGGCTTAGAATCAGAAGGGGAAGAGTTCTTCCTTAGACTACCCGACAAACTTCTATCCTTGAAACCTGTACTATCGCTCATGGAGACATCCTGCATCCTCTGGAACTGCTTAGCCAGAGAACGGACAAGCCCCTTCGTGCTGGGAAACTCTGGCCTATAGGGCTCCTCACTGCCTCTGTCCGCTTTTAAAGTCAATGAAGTTTTGAGGCTTTGGCCTTGGAGGCATTGGTTAGTTTTCTGCACAGGATCAAGACAGTGAAGCACAGATGAAGAAGCAACAGGCAGTATGGGGTGGCAGGTTCTATACAGGGGAAGGCTGGGCTGAGCTGATGAATTTGAAGGACTACAGCCTAGGCTGTGTTCATCTCCCCTTTCAGAGGTGGCTATTCCAGGCATCGCCAGGGAGGGGTTATTAGCAGGATCCCTCTTTTCTTGGAATAGCTGTTCTTGAGCAATGCCTCTTCCTTCTTGTGGAGGGAGCTTGCTGCAACTGCTGTTGTCACACCTAGAGCCTTGCAGCTTACCCTCTGGGGCATCCAATGGCTCCCAACTATGATGAGAATTCTTCTCAGTCCACCCTGGTGTTTTAGGTAAACCTTGCCTGTGGAATGCAGAAGGTTCAATGTTGTCTACTTCAACCGAAGTCAGAAGCTTCAAGGCAGATCTACTGGGGGAGCTGTGCTGTGGGGCAGATGACACTGGAGATAGTGATGAGCGTGACTCATGGCAGGAAGCAGGTGAATGGAAGAAAGAACTGGCCCCAAACTCTGTATCCGTGCCGGGTTCCAGTTGGGCCTCTTGGCTTAACAATACTTGGAGCGGGATAGGCTGTTCACTGAAACAAATGGAGACAGCTAGTCATAAGCTGCCTTGACTGACAGGAACGCTTACAGAAAGAACTGTTCATTCCATTCCCATTTCTAGCTATTCACACAGGGAATGGTAAAAATGAACAGAAAGACAAGCACAAGTAGAGTCAGTAGTTCAGAGGATCACAAAAGAAAAGGCGCATGGTCAGTTCACACCCAGGTAAATAGGTAACATTAATCCTCTTTATTAAATGCCCTCACTAAAGGTGCACAGTAACATTAAGTGGACCCCTTGCCAATATTCTTCACTACCTGTGAGTCGCATTCCAATCACATTCTACTTGCAAATTAGGAAACAAAATCAGCTAGTCTCACATGCAGATGACATGGAAGGTAAGCAAAGCCTGAAAATCACTCATACTAAACAGCAAAAATCCAGGATGCTATACAGGGAGGCAAGTCCTACCTGGGGTCCTGAGAGGCAGCCCAGCCAAAGGAACCATGAGGCCACATTTACAAAATACACGGTGATTTGGGCTCATGGGAATACACAGAAATCAACCATTTCAAATATGTTTTTAAAATCTGGATTTTGTCCTATTAGTCACTGAGGTATTTCCCCAAAGCAATATGACTCTCTTGAGATTTAGGAGTAGGAGTAGGGATTAACTGTATTTAGTTGGTTTCTCACTAATTGTTTTTTATTTCTGACTTTAAAAACTTAATGTTACAAGGACTTAAATAAAGCCTCAATCACTCACATACATCAGGAAGTATATGTTTTCTGGAAAGGGTTTACCTATCTAAATTGCTTATATTCAAAACAAGCCCCTAAATTTGAATGAAAATATACTGTAAACTTTTGAGGGTATAGTCACCCAGTCACCCTTATAACATTATGGAGAATAAGATATACTAATATGGGAAGCCTAATCATAAAAGGCAATATCGGCCGGGCGCGGTGGCTCAAGCCTGTAATCCCAGCACTTTGGGAGGCCGAGATGGGTGGATCACGAGGTCAGGAGATCGAGACCATCCTGGCTAAAACGGTGAAACCCCGTCTCTACTAAAAAAATACCAAAAAACTAGCCGGGCGATGTGGCGGGCGCCTGTAATCCCAGTTACTCGGGAGGCTGAGGCAGGAGAATGGCGTAAACCCGGGAGGCGGAGCTTGCAGTGAGCTGAGATCCGGCCACTCTGCACTCCAGCCCGGGCTACAGAGCGAGACTCCGTCTCAAAATAAATAAATAAATAAATAAATAAATAAATAAATAAAAAGCAATATCACATAATGGTTAAGGACATGTGCTTTAGCATCAAATAGACCTGCATTTTTTTTTTTTTTTTTTTTTTTGAGACAAGGTCTTTCTCTGTCACCCAGGCCGGAGTGTGGCAGCGCCATCACGGCTCACTGTAGCCTTGACCTGCCGGGCTCAACCAATTCTTCCACCCCAGCCTCCCAAGTAGCTGGGACCACAGGTATGCACCACCATGCCCAGCTAAATTTTTTTTGTTTTTTGTAGAGACAGGGTTTTACCATGTTGCCCAGGCTGGTCTCAAACTCCTTGACTCAAATAATCTGCCCTCCTCAGCCTCCCAAAATTCTAGGATTACAGGCATGAGCTACCATGCCTAGCAGTTAACTATTTTTGAACATTTGCCTTTTTAACATTGAGCCCAGGAGGTTGAGGGTGCAGTAAGCTATGATCGTGCCACTGCACTCCAGCCTGGGTGAAAAAGCAAGATCCTGTCTCAAAAAAAAAAAAAAAAGTTAACTGTTTTTATTAACTTATATTTTGAAAACTACTCAGAGTTATTAATGGTCCAAATTAATGTTTATTTAAATTCATCTATTCTAAGTAAAAGCCAAATTCAAGGGCTAAGATGTGAGAACTACAACAATGACTACTAGAACTTCTTTCCTAGTCCTGACCATAAAGAAGCAAAGCAAAGGGAATCATTGTGTCTCCTCTTTATGGTGCAATCAGAGCAAGAAAGACTGCTTTCTCGGCTTCCATAAGGATAGGAAGCATTGAAATCCCAAATAAATCACATGGTAGCTACTACAACATGAAATGTAACCTAGATTGCCATGTCTAAGAACATAATATATATATACAAATATAATAATCGCATTATTACACAAGTCCAAGGCTAAAGTTACCCATGGGAAATGTGGACAAATGGTCTTATTATGCTGTACTTTTGCATCCTAGGAATTATTAAGGAAAGGACCAGCAGTACAATGAGTTTTTCACTGTATGTCTGACCTGAAAGAAGAAAATCTTTTCAGAGGACTCCTCTCTCCCCTTCAGTCAGCAAGACAATGAGAGCTCTTGCTATAGAGTACTCATGGTCACTTCTTCCCCTGGCGTTCATAAACTAACATGGTTCCCAAGCACTACCTTGTTGGCTGAGGGAGAGTCCCCGCCTGTGACGGGAGGCAGGCTGAGGGCTGCGACGGCTGCTGTGGTGATTGCTGCTGCTGCATGCGATCCTGCAGGCTCCGTGCTTTTCGAATACTGATTTGCAACTTCTTATCGACTAGGGCTCTGCTGTGCGTGCTACAGCTGGCACCATGCAGGGCAAGTCTTAGTTTAGCTAAAATGCAAAAGAAAATATAGCAGAAACAGAACACAAAACACAAACAAAAATAAAAAGAATAAAATTGAACAAAAATGAGCAAAGATAATGCAGTAAAACTCAAAATATGTAGCAGGAATGCAAGGCACGGACCATGCATATGCTGTCCAGGGCACAGAGCTGCCTCTGGCTGTAAGGAACATTGATGGAAGCCATGGAGGCCAAACAGGTTAATCCAAATTAAAAAACAAAACAAAACTAAAATAAATCAATAAGATAAACCAGTGCCTCCATCTTAGAGATTGCCACTCTTGTCCAACTGACCTGTCTGACTCTGGTCTCCACACTCTACTCTCACCCCTCTCTTCCCAATGGCCAACAGCAGAAATAAGATCCAAACCTGTATCTCTCTTTATAGACCACAGCTTCTTGTCGGTCACATAAAAGAAGCCGATACCAATTCTAAGCCTTAGTCTCTTGCTGTAAGCTTATGGTGCTGCATACTATGAAGGTAGGGGAGAATCAGAAAGAATCAAATATTGAAGTAAAAACTCACAGGCCTGGGAAGTCATAGCCAATTTATTCAGTTTTCCTTCTATAAGCTCCAACTCACTAGCCAGTGACTAGCAAAAAAGCAGACTAATCTCACATCTGAGGTCTAACTTTATCCTGGAATAAAAAGGTAGGCATGACTGGAGAAATCATCTATGGATTCCTTGCTGAGGTTATTCTGGTAAATATCCATAGGCCACAGTGCCAGTGCCAGGTACACTTAGAAATCTAAAGGGCAAAAATAGCTAACGGGCCTCAGTTTGGGAGAGCAAGAGTGAGGACACATAAAAACTGTTTTTATCCCGTCTGAGTGACAACACCTATTGTGAAGTTAGTCAAAAGTGCCATAGCCATAGCAGTTAGAGTTACTTACAGATAGCTTCATTACAGAGAGCCAAAGCTGCAGCACAGTCTCCTTTCTGTTCCAGATGCAGTGACTCTTCAAATACTGACTCTGCCTCTTGCAGGGACCTCTCAAAGCCGTCACTCCTCCCTGAAAGGGCCAGCACTTTTCATTTTCATTACAATTCATTCCAACTTTTCCTGTGTACTGTTGTTTCCCTTCAGTACACAGAGATCCTTGCTGCTGAGCCACTGGTCTACCCTTATTCCAAGTGTTCATTGCTATTAAGAACTCTCTGAAACAAGCAGGACATTCATTTTGCCTTAACTGAGATGTTACCAAGGCCATGAAAGAGAGGCATGCCATTAATGGCCACATATTCTAACACCAAAACTCTTAGGAAGTCCCTCAAGGAAAGAACAAAGTATTCCATATAGCAGAAGGGTAGGTTCTTATGCCTGGAATTGAACTGCTCTTTCCCAGTGCAATTCTTGCCAACTAGTGTCAGAACACCCTAGATGTCGACTGAGACCTTCACTGCTATGTTATGGCAAAGGTAGCTTCATTATTCTGTGGACAACCATCCATACCACTTATTTACTTCACCAAATCACAGTCCTCTATGCACCACCCTAAATTGGAAAATCAGTACACCTCTTAGTCACAGAAGGTCTACACTTGCTAATCCAATGTATCTGCCAGGGCAGTTGAACGGCCTTCGTTCCTGGTTTGCATATACATACTTTTCATGAGCATTGCTAAGTATTTACTTTCATCATGCTATTCCTCACCAAAACTACCCACAAAGAAGTCAACTTCCCATACAGCAAGCAGGGAATATTCCATCCTCCTCTCAAAGTGAATGTGTGCCAAAGCAGGAGCAGAAGAGTCTAAAAACAATACTAGATGAAAAGGCTAAGAAGTACAGGCAGAGAAATTTTTGTAAAAGAACTCTCATGTTTATATATCCCTTGCCCTCTACTTACTCATAATCATAAATTGGCAGCAAGCTGTAATATAAGTTCACCTACAAATGGGATTGCCAGTGAGCCTTCACAAAGTTGCAGGGGGAAAAAAAATGTGAGTCACTTCTCCCATAATGTCCCTCATCCTCCACTTACCTCCAGCTGGACATGGTAATAAAGGCTCTTCTACATCCCTAACATTCACTTCCTAATTCATCATGACTTTTTGAGAGCAATGGGAAGACAATGGAAACAGCAGGTTGGTTCTGAAGAACTTGGCACTCAGGATCCACTCTCTCTCTAGAGGTGTGGTTTCCCTTACTTCCCAGACCTGAAGTTCTCTCATAATATTTGTAATCAACTAAATGTATACAACCTTTATAATCAGAGGTAGTGCCTAGAGCCATTTTTTTTAAGTTCTCTACTTTACGGAGATCTAGACAAGCTATAGTTGATCAATCACTGTACTAAATTTTAATTCTTATCCTCCAGAATCTTAGCATTCCATTCCTTGCTCATGCAGGAAATGCTGAACCACAGTGTATGGAAAATTGACAATGAAATATAGCCAGTGGGATCTCCTCCTAACTTTAATCTATTGCCCAACTGGCATAGAGAAAAAAAAAGGAAAGGAGAGAAATGACAAGACCCCTTTACTCAGAAGCAAAATAAACCTGGGACACCAATGTCATTATAGCTTGAGGTCACAAAGGGAAAAAAGACTATCCAAATATAGAGACAGCTAAGTATTAGGAATTTAAAACTAATTTGGAAACGAATACAATGTCTTGGGAAATATGAGGCAACAATTACCTTGAATCAAAAGAGAGTAGTATTAAAGGAAAAAAGCTGCCCCCAAACAGGATTACTTGGCCCAAGAAGATTCTCTAAGTGTATATAAAAAGAGAAAAGTGGTCAACAGAAAACAGCCAAAAAAGTTAAAAGCTTGCACTTACAAACTTGGACCTTTATACTGCTTTAGCACAATTTGTTGTAAGTGGGGTTTCTGAATTATAAAAATAATAAAGTCATTTTATAGGAAAAAAAAACTATAGGTTTCATGGCCTATTTAAGGTAGATACCTCAGCTTGGCTGAACTTTTTTTTTTTTTTTTTTTTTTGAGATGGAGTCTTGCTCTGTCGCCCAGGCTGCAGTGCAGTGGCGTGATCTTGGCTCACTGCAAGCTCCGCAGCTGAACTATTTTGAAGGTTAGTCTCTTTTGGTATAAAGTGACATCCTAAAAAAATTCTAGGAAGAAAAAAAGTCTAATGTGGGGCAGTTGTGGAAGTAAAGTCATGCAAATTGTTTGAGGTTAGAGAATCAACTGTCATGGTATCAAAAATAAACTGGCTTTGTTCTTGCTCCTGTTTGGCAGATCCACTTCCCTGATGCTCCAGGTGGAATATTGCATGAGTATGTTTCTTCCCAGCAAGTAGAATTCCCCTCACTGTCAGTGTGGCTCACTGCCATTTTCAGCTATTTCTGACTCAAGGCTAGTTTTATTTACACCCTCAACAGATGTTCATGGGAAGCATTATTCATGAACAATACACTATCTCTAATAAATTTAATAGATGTGCCCCAAATCAGTGCCTATCTCCAGTTAATAGTCTTGTCACATCCTACTCTAACTTGTTCTCACTGGAATGGGTGAATTAAGATTTTAAAAATTATTTTGCTAAAGAGAAGACAGGGAACTTACAAACTTAAATGTTTTTTTCTACCCTTTCTGTCTTTCCCCATCACCCACAACCTAATGCTCACAACAATTACCCTGATTCTGCAGTTCATCCAAGTCCATGAAGCGGCTAGGATGAGGGTTAAACCCTTTCGCTGCCTCTAATTCTTTCTCCCGTTTTCTTCGAAGTTCCTGTTCCTGCGCCCTCCTGGCCACCTCTTCCTGCAATTCATCCAGTTCACTTTTAGAAGATATCTCCTCACCTGTAATAAAAGCAAGGGAGAAGTCACTACATTTCCATTACCAAGACTAAGTACTTGATGAATTTTTAACCACTGCAATATTTTCCCTTTGGAATTCTTGCTTTCAATTTGGAGTTTATTTATTTATTTTTTTGAGACGGAGTCTGTGTTGCGCAGGCTGGAGTGCAATGGCGCCATCTCGGCTCACTGTAACATCTGCTTCCCGGGTTCAAGTGATTCTTCTGCCTCAGCTTCCTGAGTAGCTGGGACTACAGGCACGTGCCACCAAGCCCAGCTAATTTTTGTATTTTTAGTACAGACAGGGTTTGACCATGTTGGTCAGTCTGGTCTCGAACTCCTGGCCTCATGATCCACCTGTCTCAGCCTGCCAAAGTGCTGGGATTACATACAGGTGTGAGCCACTGCGCCAGGCCCAATTTGGAGCTTTTATTTTGGATAATGCTTCCCATAATCAGATTCAGGATGGCACCTGGGCCAGGAATAATAATAATAATAGTAACAACAGGACGGGCACAGTGACTCATGCCTGTAATGCCAGCACTTTGGGAGGCCAAGGTGGGAGGATCACCTGAGGTCAGGGGTTCGAGACCAGTCTGGCCAACATGGTGAAACCTTGTCTCTACTAAAAATACAAAAATTAGCCAGGCTTGGTGGCAGGTGCCTGTAATCCCAGCTACTCAGGAGGCTGAGGCAGGAGAATCACTTGAACCCAGGAGGTGGAGGTTGCAGTGAGCCAAGATCATGCCATTGCACTCCAGTCTGGGGGACAAGACCAAGACTTTGTCTCAAAATAATAATAATAATAATAATAACAACAACAACATTTATTGAGTGCTTCACAACAATGGTATTACACTGAACATTTGCTCAGCGCTTACTATGTGCCAGAAATAGTTTTAAGCACATTTACATGTATTATTTCATTTAATCATAACAACAACTTACGAGGTAGATACTATTACCCCCATTTTAAGAATGAGGAAACTGAGTCACAAAGAGGATAAATAATTTGCCCAAGGTAAAACAAATGGGAAATAATGAAGCTAAATTAAAGTCAAGTAGGTTAAATTCATAATCATGCTTTAATCATTAGAGAACACTTTCTACCAAGTGTTGTCACTGACTGACTGGGGAGCTTCAAGCATGTCATTTTCCCACCCTTAATTTCCACCACCTCTTTGAGTTTGTAAAATGTCCACAGCAGTAAAAGTCCAATTTTATAAACCTTTCTAGATGGATCTAAATAGATCTAGAAGGATGTCCATAATAAATTAAGTGAAAAATTGAGTGAGAGAAAAACATGTATAGTATGACTTCATCTTACTTTTTAAAAATGGTCCTTACCTATATATGTACATAAACTTATCTACGTACTTGTGTAAGCATAGAAAAAGAAAGATATATATCACAATGGTAACAGTGGTTTCTTCCATTTCAGGAGGCAAAGGGCAGATTATTGAATTACTGGACTTTATTTACCTCTGTAGTTTTTTAAAAGAGTATGCAAAGTTACCATATAAGAATGTTTGTTTTGTGTCTTAATAAAATGGTTAGATCAAATTGTGGGGCATAAATAGGGCTTGTTATACAAAGAGGATGGTGGGGTGATATGGTGTGTGAAGAATCTTGTCATAACTCCTTGCTAATTATCTTTTACCAATTGAAGAATGCTGTTGGTGAATTCTATCCAACTAGTCCAGAATTGAGGACTATTCAGGAGATCATGAGACTCAGTCTTTAGTGCAATAAAAAAAATCCTGGCTATCTGAAGAAAAGGGAGAATAGTCTCATGCATGATTCACAAGTTTCTCAAAACAATGTTATTCAACATGAAATAAATTAAAATATGGGGAATAAACCAAATGTATAATTACAATGGGAAGCCCAAATTTCTTCCACGTGTCTCTTAACTGTAACTTACTGGAGCACAGGATTCCAGAGATGTCTGCCTTTATAGGCATTGTTCTGCTCTGCCAGATGTCTGTAACCTTTAGTATACATACCTAAAAGAGTTCATGCCTTTTTATTACTGCTGCTGCAGGCCTTTATTCCTGCTACCTCTAAGAATTGTCAGTAACTATCAAGAGAATTGGTAGTAAGACTAAGATATTTAGCCATGGGTAAGGATAAATTTGAATTGCTTATTTCCAAGTTTTGCAAATAGCCACATATGTACCCCTTTGGTATGTCAATTCATAATACTAAACAATAAGAAATCCATTTTCCAAGAGGCTGTCACTAATACAAGGAAATCCCTAGGATTTATTCTTCTGAAAAATGGGGATGTTATTAACACTGTTCACCATATTTCTGTCCCTTCTTGCTCCCACAAGGGCTCCCTCCAACTAGAAAGAAATATTCAAGCAGGCTGTGATGGAGAACAAAAAAAAGATAAATCCAAAGATGGAGCAACTGAAATGACTCTACATTTACATTCTGATGGAATACTCAAACTGTAACTATCCTTTTTTTTTTGAAATGGACTCTCACTCTGTCGCCCAGGCTGGAGTGCAGTGACACAATCTCGGCTCGCTGCAACCTCCACCTCCCAGGTTCAAGCAATTCTCCTGCCTCAGCCTCCCAAGCAGTTGGGACTACAGGTGCACCAAGCCCGGTTAATTTTTTGTATTTTAGTAGAGATGGCGTCTCACTGTGTTGCCCAGGCTGGTCACGAACTCATGAGCTCAGGCCATCTGCCTGCCTCGGCTTCCCAAAGTGCTGGGATTACAGGTGTGAGCCACCGCAGCCGGCCTGTAACTGTCCTCTAATTTCAAATGTACTCAGGTAAGTGTGGTCCCCAGACAAAACTGCTGGTCAAATCCAGTCTTCAAATCCAGTGTCCTTCTGCTTACCTGAGAAAGGCTGACTCTTTGTCCAGCCACCCATGGATGCTGTGGAGTCCACCTCCAGGATGCTACTACTGTGCGACTTTGGGATATGACGCCAGGAAGGAACCAACCCAGCTGATCTCTTAGCACTTGGATCCCTTCAAAAGAGAACCCAGAGTCTAGTGAAAGCATGAAAGCAGGTTACAGTAACATTCCTAGGACTAAATCTCTCAAAAAAAAAAAAAAAAAAAACACATCAAACTGACATAATTAGAGCTTCTGCTAAACTACTTCTAAAGAATTGAAATATCCACTCATTCTCCTATCTAATCTCATCTCACCTCATTCACATCTTGTGCATCTAGCACAGTATCTGGTACATAATACATATTCAAAATCTGTTGAATGTATTAATGAACATATTGGTTTCATATCTGTTTCCTTCTTTCTTACTAAACCTTTGTACCATCTTCTCATAAGTAAAACTTATGAGAACAGGATCCTGCGGACAGGAAAGAACATTGAGGGAGTATGAACATGTGGTTATCACCTTTCATCCCTTTCAAAGCAGCTCTACTATTAGAAAAATTGCCTTGGCTGGGTGCAGTGGCTCATGCCTGTAATCCCTGCACTTTGGGAGGCCAAGGCGGGCAGATCATGAGGTCAAGAGATCAAGACCATCCTGGCCAACATGGTGAAACCCCATCTCTACTAAAAACACAAAAATTAGCTGGGCATGGTGGCACATGCCTCTAGTCCCAGCTACTAGGGAGGCTGAGGCAGGAGAATCGCTTGAACCCAGGAGGTTGCAGTGAACCGAGATCGCAGCACTGCACTCCAGCCTGGTGACACAGAGAGAGACTCCATCTCAAAAGAAAAAAGAAAGAAAAAAGAAAAATTGCCTCTGTGGCAACTCAGTAAAAATAATGTATGGAGATTTGAAATTTATAAAGAAAACTGAGCCCTACGGGCAGGGTGCAATGAGTGCTAATAAACTGTCATCATTATTATGAATACTATTAGCATCATAAAACACAAAGTCCCAGTGACCCAAAAACAAATCAAAATAAAAACTATCCCACCATACTGGGTGTGGTGATTCACACCTATAATCCCAGTACTCTGGGAGGCTGAGGTGGGTAAATCACTTGAGCCCAGGAGTGAAAGATAAGCCTGGGCAAAATGATGAAACCCCACCGATACCAAAAAAAAAAAAAAAAAAAAAAAAAAAAAAAAAAAGCAATGACAACAACAAAACACTATCCCAAAACAACATTTGGGTTTCTTCTCTGATTTTAGGATTACGTAAGTTTTAATTCACTAATCCATTCTTTTTGAGATGGAGTTTCACTCCTCACCCAGGCTGGAGTGCAGTGGTGCAATCTTGCCTTACTGCAAACTCTGCCTCCCGGGTTCAAGCGAGTCTCCTGCCTCAGCCTCCAGAGTAGCTGGGACTAGAGGTGCACGTCATCATGCCCAGCTAATTTTTGTATTTTTAGTAGAGACAGGGTTTCACCATGTTGGCCAAGATGTTCTCAATCTCCTGACCTTGTGATCCACCCACCTCAGCCTCCCAAAGTGCTAGGATTACAGGCATGAGCCACCATGCGGTGGCCTACTAATCCATTCTTCTTTTTTTTTTTTTAGATGGAGTTTCACTCTGTTGCCCAGGCTGGAGTGCAATGGTACGATCTCGGCTCACTGCAACCACACCTCCCAGGTTCAAGCAATTCTCCTGCCTCAGCCTCCCGAGTAGCTGGGATTACAGGTGCCCACCACCACGCCCAGCTAATTTTTTTTTTTTTTTTGTATCTTTAGTAGACACGGGGTTTCACTATGTTGGCCAGGTTGGTCTCGAACTTCTGACCTCATGATCCACCCACCTCAGCCTCCCAAAGTGCTGGAATTACAGGTGTGAGCTACCGCGGCCAGCCTAGTCCATTCTTTTCTTTTCTTTTTTTTTTTTTTTTTTTGAGATGGAGTCTTGCTCTGTCGCCTAGGCTGGAGTTGCCATGGCATGAGCTCGGCTCATTACCACCTCCATCTCCTGGATTCAAGTGATTCTCCTGCCTCAGCCTCCCAAGTAATGGGGATTATAGGCGCCCGCCAGCATGCCTGGCTAATTTTTGTTTTTTTTAGTAGATACGGGGTTTCACCATGTTGGCCAGGCTGGTCTCAAACTCCTGACCTCAAATGATCCACCCACCTTGCCCTCCCAAAGTGCTGGGATTACAGGCGTGAGCCAACATGCCTGGCCTAATCTGTTCTTTAATACATTTTTTTACTGCGTATATTTAAGGTATATAACATGATGTTACGAGATACATAGAGACAGTAAAATGGTTACTATAATTGAAGGAAATTAACATACCCATCATCTCATATAGTCACCCATTTTTTTTTTGTTTTTGTGGCAAGAGGAGTTAAAATCTACTCATTTACCATGAATCTCATATGCAGTGCAATTTTATTAATTGTAGTCCTCATGTTTTACATTAGATCCATAGACTTGTTTATCCTACATATCTGAAAAATATGGAAATCTTCACAAATTTTTGTGTCACCTTTGAGCAGGGGCCATGCTAATCTTCTCTGTATCATTCCAATTTTAGTATATGTGCTACCAAAGTAAGCACTAAACAATTATTTCATTATCCTTAGCAAACTAAGACAGGAA